>NC_089841.1:104964762-105564762 GCF_035609145.1 Eleutherodactylus coqui
CCAGGCCATATGAGCTCCAGACTGGGGTCAGTACCTGCTTCTGTATGCAAGCCTGGACACAGAAACCTGTCCATGTTCACATGCAGTTTGTGGCCACGGGCCTGTTTCTGACTTTATGGGAGGGATACACAGTGTCAGCTGGCCATGATGAGACCACAACTCTCATCCTCACCTGGATACTGCATAGAAGCAGTCAGGACTCCGGAGGACAAGAAGGAGAATCGCCACGGCACACTGGACCTAAAAATGACTGAATGAGTCAGTTATGAAGATGTAAGTGCCCACCCACTGCCTTGTCATCTGTATAAGCCTGCCACTGCCAAGTACTGCCTGGTGCCTCCCCTTCTCTAGATTCAGCTTCCCCTTTATGTTGGGCCACGTTCTTAGCCATTCTGGGTTGGACACCCCTGCCTTAATGCATTTGAAAAAGAAGCAATTTTTTCAAATTTAATACCTGATAAAAAAGTATCACACACTTTGTTTATACAGCTTCTATACCGATCTATGTGTCTCTATGGCTAGAGTGGTTATTCAGCCCGCAATTTTTTTTTTATTCTGATCAGGGTGGTGAAAAACATATAAAAACCCATACTCACCTCCCTGATCTCTGTTGCCCCATTTCATCTGCGTTCTGTACATTCATGCTGCAGTGTTATACACCAGTGTTCAGGAATAGTGCTGAGTGCACCGAACAAGTGGAATCCTGTGTCGGGTAGAACCTTGCTAAAAACACGATTTAGGTTCATGCCAAACCAAACTTTTAGCAAAGTTTGTCCTGAAACACAAGCCTTTAATCTCAACAACATTAAAGGGATTCTTTAGAACTTTAAAACTGACAGAAAGCGCTTAGTGCTTGATGAAGGTCAGTCCCATTCACTTGAATGGGACAAAGTTTTAGTGAATTGTAATACCAGGAACAGCTGCTACTAAAAGTGCAGAATGTAGCGGTAAACAAAGAAGGGGATGCAGTCTAATATTAAAGTCTCATAGAACCCCTTTAAAGAATCACAATCAAGACAGTTTTTTTACTTTGAAGGGGTTGCCTGGTTACCAGACAACCCAACTGCAATATGGCTGAAGGGGGTTAAAATAAACTTAAACATATTTGTGCTTCCATGGCCACCAGGATGCAGCGCTGTAGCCCCCCTGTCAGGGGTGTACCTAAAGGTTCAGGGGCCCAGGTGCAAAAGTGCAGCGTGGGACCCCCCTGTCCCGTACCCATACCTAAACCGTGCTGCATACAACTGCAAAACTAATTTCCATACATGATCTGGCCCCTTGGCATAATCTTTGCAAATATGACTCATTTACTGCACAACATGAAAATCTCTTTGTAGCCCCGTAGGCCACTGTCACACACACATCACTTTTTACAGCTATTAGCACAACATCTTGAGTGCTGTGCTAACTGCGGTACAACGCTCTTATTGATTTTAATAGGGTTACTCATATCTGAGCTCGAATGCAGTGTTTCTATCGCCACGATTTCTGTCTGTTCTATTTTTGCTTTTTCGTGTTTTTTAACGCACCTCCTCACCCAACACAATGATGGGGTGCATTATAAAGCGCTGTCAAACTCCGTACCATGTGTTCAAAACCGCTGTTCCAAATTGCGGTAAAAATGCCACGATTTCGAGCTGTATTTTCTGAACACATGTGTGAGAGTAGCTTTAGGGTGTGTTTATGTTTTTTGTTGAACTTTTTAACCACATTAAGAAAACTGCATGCGGTATGCAAAGAACACATATGTTTTTAAGAAACTGCATACACTATTAAAAACCGCATGTGTTTTGGATGTGTTTTTTTAATTGTAAGGCCTAATGCACACAGGCATATTTGCACTTTGGGATCCGGAGCTCTTGATCCCACAGCAAATACAGCCCATAGGACATGCATTGAAAATGTATTTTCATGCCCTCGAGTGGAAATCAACCGCGATATGCCACTCGCGAGTTGGAAATCGCAGCATATCCTATTTCAGTGCGAGCTTCGCACAGGCCACAACAGGTAAACCGGAGGTCACTGCAGGGGCACAGGGTCGCATCTCGCTGCAAGGATCTCGTCGTCAGAATCTGATCCGGCCATCTGCATTTGGCCTAAAGTATGCAATTATATACAGTATATACAGGGAGATGTATAACCTATGCCAGAAATAGATGGATGAAAGAGGGATGAGATAGATAGATAGATAGATAGATAGATAGATAGATAGATAGATAGATAGATAGATAGATAGATATGAGAGATAGATAGATAGATAGATAGATAGATATGAGAGAGAGAGAGATAGATAGATAGATAGATAGATAGATAGATAGATAGATAGATATGAGAGAGAGAGATATGAGAGAGAGAGAGATAGATAGATAGATAGATATGAGAGAGAGAGAGATATGAGATAGATAGATAGCTAAATAGATAGATAGGAGATAGATAGCTAAATAGATAGATATGAGAGAGAGATAAAGATAGATAGATAAATAGATAGATATGAGAGAGATAGATAGATAGATATGAGAGAGATAGATAGATATGAGAGATAGATAGCTATATAGATAGATATGAGAGATAGACAGACAGATGAGAGATAAACAGACAGACAAATGGATGAGAGAGATAGTCAGACAGATTAGTGAGATAGAGAGATAGATGAGAGGGATAGACAGATAGACAGATACATGCATACCCCGGACCACTTCTCTGTGTGAGGAGAGCAGCAGGGCAGGGGCCACCGTACACTGTGCCTCTATTAGCAGCAGGGTGATGACATCACCCTGCTCAGCTCCCTGCCATGCCTCCCCCTCCTCCTGTGCTTTGGTTGGTCGCTCTGTCTACCGCACCAAAGCAATCAAGCGGCCGGCCGTGCGACCAGCTGAGAATGCACTGCATGTGCTCTTGTATATGGCGGAGGGCAGCCTCTGGCCCCCTCAGCGGAAGGACCGGGTCACCATTGCGACCCCTATGGTACGCCTATGCCCACTGTGCTCCTGGTGGTTGCTCTCTCAGACATTACAGGAACTCAGATGAGCGCAGCAGCCAATGAGAGGCTGCAACATCTTGTTCTTGAACACATGTTATCATGGCGCTGCAGTGGTTACTTGGGTTCTTTGATGTCAGCGATCATAACTACTACCAGGACCACAGCGGAGCTACAATGCCGGATCTCAGTGGCTGTAGAGGAGTAAGTATGTTTCAGTTTATTATTTTAATCCCTTCAGTCCTATTGAAGCAGGGTTGTTTGGTTACTGGAAAACCACTTTAATTTCAGGGTTTTTTTTACAGTTGTTGCGGGAGAATACATTAAACATATTTGCCTTGTAATTGGGTCATAAGGTTTATGCAGTGGAATTTAGGTTCACACTGCTTTTATTACTAGTGTAAAGATAATGGTTGTTACAAGGGTTAGAATATAACACCAAAAGTTATGCCTGTTCATTCAAGCTATGACACAATAATGAGGGTCAGCCACAACAGTTCCCATAAGGTTGAACAGAGGGGATCTCCACTTGCAGATTACTGAAACTTTTCATGTTATTTCACAAACAACCAGTTCTCAATAGTGATAATGAAAAAAGTTTCATAACTGCTGACCTGATGATCTCCCAACACTAATTCAGGGACCATAAAACCTTCACATCTATGTTTGTATTTCTGTTGTAGTAGTCTTTTAAGTGCAAAGTAATCACATCCATGTCTGTGCCTTGTCATAAGTATGTGTGTATAAATATGCATGCCTCTTCGGATCCATTTCATTATGACTTGATGAAGGATTCTGCATAGGTCCGAAAGCTCGCATTAACATTGTGTATTTTTGTTAGTCATTAAAAGGTATCATACCTATAAGATTGCTTTGTTTCTCTTACTGGGAACAATCTCATCAGTGATATGTATGTATGTAATGAAGATAGCACAATGTACACTACATTCAAAAGATCATCACCATAATTTCTGGTGGACCCAAAGTACACCAGTCTGCTGCTGGTTGGTAATATGGATATGGCTTGGAATACTATTCGCTGTCTCCGAAGAGAATAAGTTGTGTAACTCTTTGCAAGGGCTTATTCCGATGTGCGAATATCGGCCGGGTTTTCACGTCCGTCCGATATACGCTGTCCCTCTCTGCAGGCGGAGGAGGCGGGCCGGGAGCAGTGCACTGAGCTCCCGTCCCCTCTCCGACCCTCGCCACTATTTGCAATGGGACGGGGTGGACCTTAGCTCTGCCCCAGTCCAGACCCTCCCATTCCAAACAGTGGTGAGGGGCGGAGAGGGGACGGGAGCTCAGTGCACTGCTCCCGGCCGACCCGCCTTCTCTCCTTGCAGAGAGGGACAGCGTATATCGGCCGGGCGTGAAAACCCACCCGATGTATGCACATCAGAATAAGCCCTAAACCTGTATTTTATGATTTGCTTAATAATGTGTTTTTCCATCCTATGTAAAATTGTCACTAACTACCCTACAGTGCTTATGTATTATAACATATCTGTGTGATTTATGTGCATTTGTACATTAAAAGAATCATTATCACATTATATATTGTGAAATCATGATTTGTCAGTGTGCTAGATAGACATAACAGTCCAATGTTCATTCTTGTGTTTTCTTTCTGCTACTTTTTTCTTCTGCTGAATGTTAATCTGATAACTTGGAAACCATCCAGTACCAGGTAGCACCTGTACAGTAATGCACTATGTAATAAAGCCATTGCTTAGCATTATCTTTATATCCCTGGGAAGCACAATGACTTGCACCTGCTTCATTTAGGCATGCCAATGACTTCTTCTCAATTATAAATGCATATAAGATAACTCCATTGTGTTAGCCAAGCTTTATCTTTTTTAATGTGGTAAACATTAGAAGTAAAGAATTATATTATATTTTATATAACATTTAAACCTGCTGGAAAATAGGATTATAATCTTCTGGTAGAAGACGGACCATTGTAGAAGAATGGCTATAGCTTTCAATGTGATAGTTTATCACACACAGCTATTTTTGAAAGACGCTACCTCACTTTTTGATACAGTTTTTTGAACCAATGCCAGAAGTAGATCCAGCAGTAAGAAGTTTAAGAACTTCCTTTTATATTTCCCATTCCTTTTGAATCTACTCCTAGTTTTGGCTAAGAATAAACTGCATCAAAATCTACAGCGCTGTTTCTCCAAAAAAAAGGCCATGTGTCAAACCACCCTACAGAAGTTGTAAAGGTAGACGACGCAGCCTTGAGGCAGTGGATTCCATGTGTTTCACCTATACAAGCCATGCTGTGAACAAGAGCCATGTCAGCTTGAAAGGCGTAGACATAAAAACTGCTTCTTGAACTTTATCTGGTATTATTTTAATGTTGAAATAAAGATTTGATTTTATCTACAGGGGTGCAAGACTTTCCTCTTTTTTTTACATTCTCCTGGGCTGATTGTCAGCAGATGTCTGTGCACTCCATGCATTGCAAGGCTGGGTTCGCTATTGCAGAAAGGTATTTGTTCTCATGCTGATGGCTCCTTCACACGAGCGTATGCGTTGTTACATTCGCTTGTGCGCGACGTTAATTCGCATAAATGGATGATTTTCTGTGGTCAAGTCTGGAGCTTAATTAGCATTTACTCTTCCATTCACATGGCTGGGCACAATGTTTTAGCGAAAAAATACGTTGCAGCGCGGAAATCCTTCTCATAAATCCTTGGAATGACTTTAACTGCCTATATAGAGGCACCTGTAAGCTTTCCCCTGTGTTGGACGCTACTAAACTCCCTCCCTACTTTTCCAGCTCCCATACGAGTCTATGGGAGCCACCAGTGAGTATCGGTCGAATGATAGAATTATCTTTTCTGGCTAGGCGTAAAAACGCCCGCCGATTTCGGTCGCGTATGTTCTAGTTTTTACAGCGCAATATTTTTATGTGCCGCCCATGTGAATGAATGTATTGGAATCCAATGCCTCAGATGGTTGCGTTCACGTATGGGCGTGAAAACACGGCTACATAGCAGCATAAAAACGCTGGTGTGAATAAAGCCTAAGGAAGTCTGCAATTGCAAAATGGTAGCAAACCATGTGTGGTTTTGCTGCATAGTACTGTTACATGGCACTATACTGCTGCATTATATACAGTCACTCTCATATACAAAAAAGCATTAACATTCGATCAGTCTGAAAACTGTTCACATAACCAATGATTATGCAATTAAACTTCTCTCAGCCCCCTGTGCAGGTGAAAGGGCTTTAAACAGTTAAAAAAAACTTTTTTAGCAGCAACATTGATAGCCCCTGGTCACCTGCTGTATTTGGGATTTTTCCTTATCAAACAGAGCTAGAAGTCTAATTTAAAGATAACCTGAAAATATTTAAATACCTTTGGATAACATGAGCGAGCGTAGGCGTATTTATACACGTTTGTACTGTGTTTTTGTGGAACAGGCGTTGCAATTTTAGGGCGCCTACCCACTTGCATTTGCGATTTTTGTGCGTGAAAAACGCAGCGTTTTCCGCGCGTTTTTCGCGCGTTTTTCGCGGCTTTTTCTCGGCTTTTTCGCGCCTTTTCCGTTAATTTCCATTGACATTCATGGGTGCATTAAGAGAAAAATAAGGACACATATGCAACTGACAGTTCCTATGTTAAAAATTGCAACGGACCGAAAAAAAAAACGCAAATGGACAAGAACCAGAGATGAGCGAGCACCAAAATGCTCGGGTGCTCGTTACTCGGGACGAACTTTTCGCGATGCTCGAGGGTTCGTTTCGAGTAACGAACCCCATTGAAGTCAATGGGCGACCCGAGCATTTTTGTATTTCGCCGATGCTCGCTAAGGTTTCCTTGTGTGAAAATCTGGGCAATTCAAGAAAGTGATGGGAACGACAACAGCAACGGATAGGGCAGGCGAGGGGCTACATGTTGGGCTGCATCTCAAGTTCACAGGTCCCACTATTAAGCCACAATAGCGGCAAGAGTGGGCCCCCCCCCAACAATTTTTACTTCTGAAAAGCCCTCATTAGCATGGCATACCTTTGCTAAGCACCACACTACCTCCAACAAAGCACAATCACTGCCTGCATGACACTCCACTGCAACTTCTCCTGGGTTACATGCTGCCCAACCGCCCCCCCCCCCCACAGCGCACACCAAAGTGTCCCTGCGCAGCCTTCAGCTGCCCTCATGCCACACCACCCTCATGTCTATTTAGAAGTGCGTCTGCCATGACGAGGAACCGCAGGCACACACTGCAGAGGGTTGGCACGGCTAGGCAGCGACCCTCTTTAAAAGGGGCGGAGTAGCCCACAATGCTGTACAGAAGCAATGAGAAATAGAATCCTGTGCCACCGCCATCAGGAGCTGCACACGTGGGCATAGCAATGGGGAACCTATGTGCCACACACTATTCATTCTGTCAAGGTGTCTCTGCATGCCCCAGTCAGATCGGGCTTTTTAATTCATAGACACAGGCAGGTACAACCACCCTATTGTGAAGTCCCTGTCGACCGACAGCATGGGTGGCTCCCTGGAACCCACCGGCGATACACAAAAATATCCCATTGCATTGCCCAACACAGCTGAGGTAGTAATGTCGTGCTTAATGCAGGTGGGCTTCGGCCCACACTGCATGCCCCAGTCAGACTGGTAATATGTACCTTAACAGTAACCGCGTTGGTGGTAATGTGTTGGTGACTGCGGACCTAGTAGCGCGGTTTTATTTTGTTGGTTTTCGGAATGTGGTCAGGATTAAGTGGGCTGTGGCGGGGGATGTTTTTGAGGCACTACGTGTCCTCTCCACGTGTCCGTGGTTATATGCACCTTAACAGTAACAGCGTTGGTGGGAAATGGCCTCGCCGCCATCATGTCTTTGGGAAGCCTCTGTTTCCACACCCCAGAGACATACCATTAGCAGCGGTATAGGCAGAGCCCATAATTAGTAACATTTCAGCCGTAGCATTAGGACAGGCCCCACTAACATATCACTAGCAGCATTATAGGGGGAGCACAGTATGCGTTCCATTTCAGTTAAAATAGCACTCAAGACAGGCCCCAGTAACAATTCCGAAGCAGCAGTATAGTGGGAGCGCAGTCTTCGTTCCATTTCAGTATCTGCAGTATAGACAAGGCACAAGTTACATTTATGTAGCTAAAGTGTAGGCCAACCCCACACACACTTCTGTACCATGAGTGCAGGCGAAGAACATAGAAATTGCTATGATTACACTGTAGTCGAGGGGCCACAAAAATTGCTGTATCAACAGTACTAATGTACATCCAAAAAATTGGCCATGGCCAACCAAGAGGGCAGGTGAAACCTATTAATCGCTTTGGTTAATGTGGCTTAAGTGGTAACTAGGCCTGGAGGCAGCCCAGTTTAACGAAAAATTGGTTCAAGTTAAAGTTCCAACGCTTTTAAGAGCATTGAAACGTATAAAAATTGTTTAGAAAAATTATATGAGTGAGCCTTGTGGCCCTAAGAAAAATTGCCCGTTCGGCGTGATTACGTGAGGTTTCAGGAGGAGGAGCAGGAGGAGGAGGAGGAGGAATATTATACACAGATTGATGAAGCAGAAATGTCCCCGTTTTGGATGGTGAGAGAGAACGATGCTTCCATCCGCAGGTGCATAATACGTATTGCTTAGGTATCGCTGCTGTCCGCTGGTGCAGAAGAGAAGTCTGGGGAAATCCAGGCGTGGTGCATCTTGATGAGTGTAAGCCTGTTGGCACTGTCGGTTGACAGGTGGGTACGCTTATCCGTGATGATTCCCCCAGCCACACTAAACACACTCTCTGACAAGACGCTAGCCGCAGGACAAGCAAGCACCTCCAGGGCATACAGCGCGAGTTCAGGCCACGTGTCCAGCTTCAACACCCAGTAGTTGTAGGGGGCAGAGGCATCACGGAGGACGGTCGTGCGATCGGCTACGTACTCCCTCACCATCCTTTTACAGTGCTCCCGCCGACTCAGCCGTGACTGGGGAGCGGTGACACAGTTTTGCTGGGGAGCCATAAAGCTGGCAAAGGCCTTGGAGAATGTTCCCCTGCCTGCGCTGTACATGCTGCATGATCTCTGCGCCTCCCCTGCTACCTGGCCCTCGGAACTGCGCCTTCTGCCACTAGCGCTGTCGGATGGGAAGTTTACCATCAGTTTGTCCACCAGCGCCCTGTGGTATAGCATCATTCTCGAACCCCTTTCCTCTTCGGGAATGAGAGTGCAAAGGCTCTCCTTATACCGTGGGTCGAGCAGTGTGTACACCCAGTAATCCGTAGTGGCCAGAATGCGTGTAACGCGAGGGTCACGAGAAAGGCATCCTAACATGAAGTCAGCCATGTGTGCCAGGGTACCTGTACGCAACACATGGCTGTCTTCACTAGGAAGATCACTTTCAGGATCCTCCTCCTCCTCAGGCCATACACGCTGAAAGGATGACAGGCAAGCAGCATGGGTACCATCAGCAGTGGGCCAAGCTGTCTCTTCCCCCTCCTCCTCATCCTCCTCATGCTCCTCCTCCTCCTCCTGAACGCGCTGAGATATAGACAGGAGGGTGCTCTGACTATCCAGCGACATACTGTCTTCCCCCGGCTCTGTTTCCGAGCGCAAAGCGTCTGCCTTTATGCTTTGCAGGGAACTTCTCAAGATGCATAGCAGAGGAATGGTGACGCTAATGATTGCAGCATCGCCGCTCACCACCTGGGTAGACTCCTCAAATTTTCCAAGGACCTGGCAGATGGCTGCCAACCAGGGCCACTCTTCTGTAAATAATTGAGGAGGCTGACTCACACTGCGCCGCGCAAGTTGGAGTTGGTATTCCACTATAGCTCTACGCTGCTCATAGAGTCTGGCCAACATGTGGAGCGTAGAGTTCCACTGTGTGGGCACGTCGCACAGCAGTCGGTGCACTGGCAGCTTAAACCGATGTTGCAGTGTCCGCAGGGTGGCAGCGTGCGTGTGGGATTTGCGGAAATGTGCGCAGAGCTGGCGCACCTTTCCGAGCAGGTATGACAAGTGGGGGTAGCTTTTCAGAAAGCGCTGAACCACCAAATTAAAGACATGGGCCAGGCATGGCACGTGCGTGAGGCTGCCGAGCTGCAGAGCCGCCACCAGCTTACGGCCGTTGTCACACACGACCATGCCCGGTTGGAGGCTCAGCGGTGCAAGCCAGCGGTCGGTCTGCTCTGTCAGACCCTGCAGCAGTTCATGGGCCGTGTGCCTCTTCTCTCCTAAGCTGAGTAGTTTCAGCACGGCCTGCTGACGCTTGCCCACCGCTGTGCTGCCACGCCGCGTGACACCGACTGCTGGCGACGTGCTGCTGACACATCTTGATTGCGAGACAGAGGTTGCGTTGGAGGAGGAGGAGGAGGAAGGTGCTTTAGTGGAGGAAGCATACACCGCCGCAGATACCACCACCGAGCTGTGGCCCGCAATTCTGGGGGTGGGTAGGACGTGAGCGGTCCCAGGCTCTGACTCTGTCCCAGCCTCCACTAAATTCACCCAATGTGCCGTCAGGGAGATATAGTGGCCCTGCCCGCCTGTGCTTGTCCACGTGTCTGTTGTTAAGTGGACCTTGGCAGTAACCGCGTTGGTGAGGGCGCGTACAATGTTGCGGGAGACGTGGTCGTGCAGGCCTGGGACGGCACATCGGGAAAAGTAGTGGCGACTGGGAACTGAGTAGCGCAGGGCCGCCGCCGCCATCATGCTTTTGAAAGCCTCCGTTTCCACAAGCCTATACGGCAGCATCTCTAGGCTGATCAATTTTGCAATGTGCACGTTTAACGCTTGAGCGTGCGGGTGCGTGGCGTCGTACTTGCGCTTGCGCTCAAACTGTGGCGCTAGCGACGTCTGGACGCTACGCTGAGAGACATTGCTGGATGGGGCCGAGGACAGCGGAGGTGAGGGTGTGGGTGCAGGCCAGGAGACGGTAGTGCCTGTGTCCTCAGAGGGGGGTTGGATCTCAGTGGCAGGTTGGGGCACAGGGGGAGAGGCAGTGGTGCAAACCGGAGGCGGTGAACGGGCATCGTCCCACCTTGTGGGGTGCTTGGCCATCATATGCCTGCGCATGCTGTTGGTGGTGCCTCCCCAGCTGATCTTGGCGCGACAAAGGTTGCACACCACTGTTCGTCGGTCGTCAGGCGTCTCTGTGAAAAACTGCCACACCGTAGAGCACCTTGACCTGTGCAGGGTGGCATGGCGCGAGGGGGCGCTTTGGGAAACAGTTGGTGGATTATTCGGTCTGGCCCTGCCTCTACCCCTGGCCACCGCACTGGCTCGGCCTGTGCCCACACCCTGACTTGGGCCTCCACGTCCTCGCCCGCGTCCACGTCCTATAGGCCTACCCCTACCCCTCAGCATGGTGTTTTACCAGTGATTTCATTTCCCAGGCAGGAAAGAAAGTGGCGCAAGCCTGCAGCCAAAATATAATTTTTTCCCTTGTTTTTCAAAGGACAAGCCACACTGCGTGTATTCAATGAATACTACTAAGTTTAATAACTGTGTTGTGGCCCTGCAAATGTGTCAGAGAACTGCAGTGATGCAAAGTTATTCGCTACAGCAGATCAGGGATTTCCCATGCAGGAAAGAAATTGGCGCAAGCCTGCAGCCAAAATAGAATTTTTTCCCTTGTTTTTCAAAGGACAAGCCACACTGCGTGTATTCAATGAATACTACTAAGTTTAATAACTGTGTTGTGGCCCTGCAAATGTGTCACAGAACTGCAGTGATGCAAAGTTATTCGCTACAGCAGATCAGGGATTTCCCATGCAGGAAAGAAATTGGCGCAAGCCTGCAGCCAAAATAGAATTTTTTCCCTTGTTTTTCAAAGGACAAGCCACACTGCGTGTATTCAATGAATACTACTAAGTTTAATAACTGTGTTGTGGCCCTGCAAATGTGTCACAGAACTGCAGTGATGCAAAGTTATTCGCTACAGCAGATCAGGGATTTCCCATGCAGGAAAAAAATTGGCGCAAGCCTGCAGTAAAACGTAGCTGGCTGCGTCTGATTTTTTTTAACGTTCTGCACGCAGCACACACGTACCCAGAGCCCTGAGGACTGTCAGAGGCAGGCGAAATAGAATTTTTTCCCTTGTTTTTCAAAGGACAAGCCACACTGCGTGTATTCAATGAATACTACTAAGTTTAATAACTGTGTTGTGGCCCTGCAAATGTGTCACAGAACTGCAGTGATGCAAAGTTATTCGCTACAGCAGATCAGGGATTTCCCATGCAGGAAAGAAATTGGCGCAAGCCTGCAGCTAAAATAGAATTTTTTCCCTTGTTTTTCAAAGGACAAGCCACACTGCGTGTATTCAATGAATACTACTAAGTTTAATAACTGTGTTGTGGCCCTGCAAATGTGTCACAGAACTGCAGTGATGCAAAGTTATTCGCTACAGCAGATCAGGGATTTCCCATGCAGGAAAAAAATTGGCGCAAGCCTGCAGTAAAACGTAGCTGGCTGCGTCTGATTTTTTTTAACGTTCTGCACGCAGCACACACGTACCCAGAGCCCTGAGGACTGTCAGAGGCAGGCGAAATAGAATTTTTTCCCTTGTTTTTCAAAGGAAAAGCCACACTGCGTCTATTCAATGAATAATGTATGTCTTCTGGCCCTGCCTACACAATTCTATCCCTGTAGTATTAATGCCGGGTGCAATGGTCTGGACTGCCGGTTTTGAGAAGAAAAAAAAATGCAACACTGCTAACAGCAGCCTGGACAGTACTGCACACGGATAGATGTGGCCCTAGAAAGGACCGTTGGGGTTCTTGAAGCCTAACACTCACTGCTAACACTCTCCCTGCCTTACCACCACTTCTGTCCCTATTGCAGGGCGCAATGCTCTGCAGATCCAATTTTGAAAAAAAAAAAATACAGTGCTAACACAGTACTGCACACTATTAGATGTGGCCCTGAGAAGGACCGTTGGGGTTCTTGAAGCCTACACTAACTCCTAACGCTCTCCCTACAGCAGCTCCAGCACGATACCACTGTCCCTCAGCTAACTCACAAGGCATCTGAGCCGAGCCGCGGGAGGGGCCGATTTTTATACTCGGGTGACATCAGATCTCCCCAGCCACTCACAGCAGGGGGGTGGTATAAGGCTTGAACGTCACAGGGGGAAGTTGTAATGCCTTCCCTGTCTTTCAATTGGCCAGAAAAGCGCGCTAACGTCTCAGAGAGGAAACTGAAAGTAACCGGAACACCGCGTGGTACTCGTTACGAGTAACGAGCATCCCGAACACCCTAATATTCGCACGAATATCAAGCTCGGACGAGTACGTTCGCTCATCTCTAACAAGAACACATTCTATCCTAATTGCTCTTCAGAAAAAACGCAAAACGCAAAGGAAAAAAAATCGCAAGTGGGTAAGCGCCCTTACTGTGCTTTTTGCATGCACAAAAAAAAGATGCAACAATGCTTCCAGCCATTAAAAGGGCCAATTAATGTGCAAATGCGCAGGAAAATAGAGCAAGATGTACATTTTTTTTTTTGCATGACTGAAATGCGCATGAAAACATGCACATGTGAAAGAACCCATTGGAATCAATGGGTTCTATTTTTTGTGTATTGCTCATGTTAGCGCAAAATTCGCTATTATAGATATACCATGTGTTCCAAATTAAATAATATGTGTACAGGCCTGGAGAGCCTTCAAAGACCACACGGACTACATCATGTGTTCCCCAAAGAGTCTGTCTTTATTCTGCGCGCGTTGAAACTTAAATAAGTTTCAACACAGGAAGTATACAGTTACATTATTTAGCGTGCTGATTGGTTGTCCTCAGAGGGAGGTATTTGTGAGGTAGCTTGTGATGTCATCCATCTGGGAGGAACTTCAGTGAGCACGCTCAGTTCATTCTTGAATTTAGCTTCATGAGAAGAACATCCTGTGTTTCTCCTCTCTGCTGTCCAGGACAAAGCACTCCTAAAAAGGTTTGGCCAGTTAGAACTGGTTTTACCAGTTCTTGAGCTCCTCCAATTCTTGTGGAGGTGGGGGGGAGGAAGGTGATGTTCCCTTCCTCCAGAAGTTCAGACCATTATAGACAAAATACAGTATATTCACAGTTGATAACAGAAAATACATACAAAATGGTGAACCTATAGGATATCTCCCACAATTCCCTCCTTTGTTGTGCGTATTTTCATTCTCCTGGATGTTTTTTTTCTTCCTATTTGTGTTCTCGGGCCTTTCCCTACCGCCTACAGGGGACCCTAGCTGTCACCTTCCTTATCCCTGCCTACTGCTGGGTGATATCCAGGATAAGGAAAATACCTCACAACACGTTACAGTTTCCCAACGGTATTCTAGGTAGATGGCTCCTGAAAGATTGATCTTTATTTCACGTTTTCTGCATAAGCCACCTTGTTCATAGTTTAAATGACATACAACATGTTGAATGTGACTGGCTTTCCAAGGTGTGATTTCAGGTTATATTGTTTGTTACAGGTTAACATTGGCCTGATTACACAATATGGCTGAAACATTGGTACACTTACTGCTACCTTATTGTATCTATTGACATTTTTTTTTGTTCTTAAACAGCGACATTTTCACACTGCCAGATTATCACAAGAAAATTCTTTAAATATGAGTTTATCACAATTTTCCTTTTAAAACAAACTAGTATATTACTCTCTGCGTAATCCTGTTCACAGCGCCATTTATGTATTGCTGCAAGGAGCAAGACTTAGTTCATATTACGCTTTAAAGAGAGTAAGACACTATAAAAGGTTTAACAATATGAATTTATTAAAACTAAATGATAATTGAGCATAGTGGTGACTAATTGTCCTACGTTTGTCAACTATTGGGTCTATACACAAAGGATAATGTCTATATACAAGTGATAATAGCTATATACAAAACATAAAGGCTGCAGATGTCACATCACAAAGTATAAAGATAGCAAGTTACATTATTACCTAAAAGGTTACAGGTCACATATTACCATCACCAAAGGTTCCCTATTCTTCTAGGGGTTCAGCAGATGACATACTCATCTACTACTCAAAGCTTCTCATCCTTCCATCAAAGATTCCAAGAGCTTCTCCTCCTAGATTCCAACAGCTACTCCTCCTCCATTCCAAAAGCTTCTACTTCTTAGTTTCCAAAAGCTACTCCTCCTCCTCTCTTCTGTCCTTTATACTAGTATAACTTGCTGAGTCATAGGCCATATTCTCCAAGCTTTGCAAACCAAGATGTTATCAGTCTGAGACCCCCCCACCATCTGAAGGAGCCAGTTTCATTGATCAAAGGTTCAGAATCAGCAACTCAATTCCCTAGACAATGATGATGGTATCACAGGATTAACAAGACAACAGATTCCTGGCCATACAATGTATATGGACAGAGCTCAAACAAACCTATACAAATGGAACTGTAGTTAATGCAGTTAGCATTGTTCTGTCACATTTCACAGTTACATCAAAGCTTCCTACACCAAACAGGTTTGTAGGCCACATGAATGTTCATAGCTATTCGTATGTAAGATACAAAATGGAGAATAAAGGAAAATACAAAATGGAGGATGAAGGACAAAATGGAGGGCTACAAATAGCCAATTATATTTGCACCACAATCCACCCTTTTGCTATTTGTAGCCATCATACAACTCTTTCATCAAGATACATAAAATTAGCATACAATTTAGGGTTGGAATATGTACTTTGACATATCATGGTTTGATCTTCAAGTTCTATTAATCAACTTCTGAAATATATTACATAAACAACCAAATATCTGTTCCCTATATTTTCATTTGCTATCAACATAAAACCAATCTTGTCAAATCTGGGCTCGAGAAAATAACGAAAACAAAAAAAATCAAGAACCGTTAGATGTTGAATAAAAATGTCTCTTCCTGTAAAATTGTTTCTTCTTCTCTTGATCTTCTTTAGATCCTAAACCTATAGGATCTCCGATGCAGGGAAGCAGGGGGATTATTGTGCCCTCACTGCTTTCCCTGGTTAGCCAAAGAACAGACCCTAAGTAGGAATCTGTCCCCGCCCATTATATTGGTATCAAACAATCTTCTCCATTCTCCATATCCAGAAGTATCCACAGCTGACTATAGAGCCCCTTTATTCCAATGTAGCAGCTGCCTCTGTACAGCATTTTGTTGCCCAAGGCCTTCAGGGAGGAGCGGTGATGCTTTGCCCTCCTTTGACGTCATCTGCTGGCGGTTATTATGCAGAGTATGAGGATCACCCCAGTGACAATTTAGCAGCAGTCGGGCACACTTGTCAGTTCTTCAGGCTCAGTTGAATAGTCATAGCGTGTGGATAGGTGCAGCATTCACTTAGAGAAGATGAAATTTCAAATCACACTTAGAAAGTCCCAATGTCCTGGTGGAAATGACTCAGTTCATACATTTTCTCAGTCCCAAATAAATTTGATGCAGAATAAATCAGTCCATGGCAAATCAAACAAAACAAAACCACAATCTGGGGCCTTGTGTGCTTTTCTTCACCCCTTCATAAAAATAGATGAAACAAAAATCTGTAGGTCAAATTTATCAATAAAACAAACTCTGCCCAGAGGGACCTGATAAGTTTTCTGCTGTAGCAAATGAATATTTTTAATATTCCTAATCTTCCTACATACAGTAGACATATAACTCAAGAATTCTTACTATGTAAACAAACAATATAATATCAAACATTGCAAATCAATCAAGTTTACAATACAATAATCTTAGATTGATCAATATCATCATCAGCACAGTTACTTATTTTTCACGTTATCAAACACTGCGAACCAAGTTAAGCAAATTTTATAACGCAACATTCCTAGATTTGTCATAATCCTCTTCATCAGTAGTTATGTATTTACCACATCCCTTATGAGGAAGAAGAGAAATGACAGCCCAATGACCGCAGGGGTCCTACATATAACAAAGGATTATGGGCCACATTTGTCTCCTTCCTTGATTATCTTTATTCAATGTCTGACATGAACCCAAATTAGCTTTTCTTAAAGTTTCACTGAGACCATAGTGGTTAACAGCACTTGAAAGGATTCTTTGCATTTTGATCTGGAAACACGGAGAATACACATTTATGAGTGACAGATGATATAACTCCTGATGTAAGGCACTCGCATGGGAGGTAAGGCCCTCCTTTTTGGCCTGGAATAGGCATAGGCCTATTACAGCAGCATTACCAAACAAAACCTTCATAGGGCCTCAACTTAGTCTTATATTTAGGCGTGGTTCTAACCAAGTAGATGACTACTAAAATGTTTACCTTTATTATTTATTATTACTTCTGGTGTACCTAAATATTCAAAATTACTTTCATAAAACATATTCTTAGGTCATATTTTTGGCGTGTTAAAAATTATTTTTATTTTATTTATTTATTTTTTTTCAAGCCACACCTCCAAATAACATGAAAAGAGGTCTATGCAAACCAACAACTCCAAACACCTACCTGTGGTAGCTGTATGCTATCATTCTGCAGTCACTGATACAGATAGTCTGGCTCGCACCGAGAAGGTACCTTGACCAATTGGCCTGGATTGTAACGGGCGCATATCATGCACCCGTGTACAAACCCTATTGCAGCAGTGTTGAACCCTGGGGTAAGCCAAGCAGAAGACACCATACCACATATTACCTCCTTGGATGAATGGGTTAGCTCAGGGATCAGATGTGACATCATGGAGTATAGCGTGCAGGGGAGGCACAGGCATTTACCTTTCTGCCAGACCCCAGTAGCATTCCGCTCGCTATTCCACTCCTCCTTTTTCTTCTTTTGAGGCCTGTTCCTGTAATTCAAGCAACAGAGAAATATCTACACCTGTTTCGGGTGCAAGCAGGTTATCAGCCGTTACCTCATTCAAGGGAAGTCAGGCTGCTGCGGTGCTTGCTCTCTGGTTCCTTTCAGCCTCAGTGGTTGTCTCTGTGGCATAAGCCTGGACTCTGATAAGTCACCTGTGCGGAAAGAGCTAAAAACTTGTAGAACAAAGACACTGCTTCTGCGTTCTGGATTGGCTTACTCGAGGACCCCATGAAACTTCCACTGTGCCCCATAAGATGTGAAATCGTGTACGATTCCAAATGTGTACCTTAAGTCGGTGCAGACACAAACAGTCCTACCTGCAGCCAGCTTACATAGTTCAGTGAGCGCCATCACCTCTATTTCCTGAGTAACTGAGTGTCTCAGGAGGGAAAGAGTGGTTTTTGTATAATTACCTCTTTCTGTCGGTTACCATTGCATAGCCTGTTTTGCTTGTCCATTTCCACAATATTTGGAACCATCTATGGTAAAACTCAAGATTTACATTAATCATGGCAGTTACAACACTATTGTTAGGACACCCAGTTTTCTGTTTTCATTAATCTTCCGACAATCATGTGCTTGCTATTAAATGTCATGGTCTGCGCCTGCTGCCCCTTCCTCTCAACCTTCTGAATTCAGTAAAAGATATGAAACGGCATTTGGAACTATACCCCTCTTGATTGCGATATGTGAGGGTGCTAGCAGGGCAGTCTCATACATAGATAGTCTGGAAGCTGAAAGATGTTTAGTTTGCACTCTATACAGTATTTTATGACCCCTTGAGGAAGCATGATATTAAGGGGCCCCACACCATCTCTGGTACCTGCAGGAAAACGTACTGCAAACAGGAGAGGAAATATTGTTATTACAATCTGCAACCATAACAACTGCACCAATGATGATTAACTACTGGTTTACTAAGGGACTCGTATCCCTGATACCATTTGGGATATACTCAAATTCTGTCATTCAAAATTTTCTTATTTTTCAAATGTAACTATTTTCATGTAAAATACTGTTGTTAATTGAAAATGAGATACACTCTAAAATAGAACTTTTGTTATTAATTTGACTAAAATACTTATCAGATGTCTCAAGTACACGATTTCCTCATTTTAGTATCTTAATTGAATAATATTCAAATTAACACGACTCAATATTTTTAAATTCTCCACATACTCAAAGAACCTATATATATATATATATAAATATACTGTGGTAATCCTGGACTATTATCTCACACAACTACCCTCAGAAATAAATTAGATGCCCCTCCTTTGGCCACCTACATTTGTTCAAGTGAGAGACTTAACATGGAGTCTAAGAGTGACCTTCCCTCTATACATTACCACAATATACATATCTATACCAACATCCACTTAAATGGAGACACACTTCTCTCCTAGGCTGGTCTGTGTGGAGGGTGGAGCAAGACCTCTTCCTATTGTTCTTCCCTCCCATCTCCTTACATCACCTAGCTCCACCCCCTGTGGTCTGGCTCAGCGTTTGGTCTTTCTTGCCTCATTTCATTTCTAGCCTCCGAACAGTATATACCATATAACACAATCTAACTCACATACGGGCCCTTCATTTATACACACAAATTCACACTCACTGGGGTTTTAATTCACTCATACACAGACTGATAAGTATCTCATGTGAAGTAGAAACTGGGATTGTATTTACTGTACATAGAACTTCCCATATTGAACAAAGTATATATATAAGAAAAACTCTTATGTACCGCGGTTTTTACATATTTTGTTCAGAATAGGCTATCCAATGACAAACATAATACAACTTATGCCCATTTCCACCCACATACTTATATTCACCACTCCAGATAGCAGCCATTATCACCGTTCATTGTTAAACCTTCTCCCTTTCCTTAACTCATTGACTTGCTTTTTCCTTCACCCATTTTTGTGTGTCCAGTTATGTTTACAAACATCATCTCATTGAATTTGCTTGCGAGCCATACTTCGATTTTTCCCACAACTCACGACACAGGTCTGGCTTACCACTAATAAGCACTTACAATTTCGTCCCTGCCCATCTTGTCGTAATTGGAAAAATCCTTAATTAATTGAGATTCTCTACTCCCGCACCTCATGGCGCAGATCTGTACTTTTGGCACCACATTGTGGAACCTCAACAGCCTGCTTGGCCTGCCATAATCGGAGGAGACTTCTCTGGCGCGCCCACATCTACCATCAGACAGGCCTCTCTGCTGTCTGGTATCAATTACTCCAAGCCAAAATCCTTTGAGTTGATGTATGCCAACATGGCAAATGCAAGCACTCCATGTGCACCCCTCCCCCCACATAACAAAGGGAGACCTCTTCAGCCACATGTTGCACAATGGAAAACTCTGACCGCATGGACACACTACTCTGTTTTTAATCACTACTATAACCTTCAGCTAAAATTGCTTATATCAACTTTCCTTTTTACTTTCTTTTTAACAAGTTATACTACACATTCTTTGTTCCTTATTAACCTGCACAGTCTGTTCACACCATTCACTTCTACAGAGAATATATAAACCCCCATAGCTCACACCTTCTTTCACTCAGGACATTTTCTTCACAGACAACATAAAAACAACACAGTATATCTATTTTATAGTTCTTTAGATACAGACTTATCATATTTCAACTCACCCGGCCCGGGGCGGATCATAGCAGAGAGGGAGAGATGATACAGGTACAAGAATAACTTATTACCTTGTTTGAGCTCATTATCTGTCCGTCTCTGCTTCGAAGTCCCCTTGTGTCCGGATAACGATGAAATATCTTCATATCTCTGTATCTTTATTATCCCAGCGGTGCCTCCAAATTTGTTAGCGCAAAATTCGCTATTATAGATATACCATGTGTTCCAAATTAAATAATATGTGTACAGGCCTGGAGAGCCTTCAAAGACCACACGGACTACATCATGTGTTCCCCAAAGAGTCTGTCTTTATTCTGCGCGCGTTGAAACTTAAATAAGTTTCAACACAGGAAGTATACAGTTACATTATTTAGCGTGCTGATTGGTTGTCCTCAGAGGGAGGTATTTGTGAGGTAGCTTGTGATGTCATCCATCTGGGAGGAACTTCAGTGAGCACGCTCAGTTCATTCTTGAATTTAGCTTCATGAGAAGAACATCCTGTGTTTCTCCTCTCTGCTGTCCAAGACAAAGCACTCCTAAAAAGGTTTGGCCAGTTAGAACTGGTTTTACCAGTTCTTGAGCTCCTCCAATTCTTGTGGAGGTGGGGGGGAGGAAGGTGATGTTCCCTTCCTCCAGAAGTTCAGACCATTATAGACAAAATACAGTATATTCACAGTTGATAACAGAAAATACATACAAAATGGTGAACCTATAGGATATCTCCCACACTCATGCAAGTTTTTCATGTGCATATACGCTCATGTGAATCCGGCCTAAGGGCTCCTTCACACAGGTGTATGCATTTTTGCGCACACTTATGTGCAACACATTTGCTGTGCATGCAAGAAATGTGCATGCAAAATACAGAAAATGAGAACAAACTCCTTGACATCAATAGGTTCTATTTTCTATGTATTGCTCGCACAAATTTTGCATGTGCAAATACGTCCATATGAAGTCACCCTAAGGGTGAGTCGCCACACAGAGGAATTGCTGCAAAATTTCAGCTGTGGAATGTGAGCTGAAATTCTGCAGCAATATACAGTAGCTGATATACCCGGCTTCGCCCGATTTAATTAAGTACAGGTGTTTACCCGTTGCTGGCACGAAAAATGTTATGAAGTCGTGCTTACGTCAGAGGAACGAGGAATAAAATATGTATACACATAGAGGAGCATTAGATTTTCCTCAGACTGCATCTACCGATGTCCCTCTGCAGAATGTGTCACCCCTCCCACTCTCCTCACTTTTTACCCTTCCCTATTTATTCAAATGTACCCCCAGACAGGAGGTTGCAGCCCATTCTTAGCCTTAAATGCATACTCCATCCCTGCAGTCTATGGCCGCTTCCTTATGTACTTTACAGCCTTTCAGTATATTCACATAGAGGTCAGTTATATTCTCTTCAGTATAAACACATAGGCCTCATGTCCACGGGGTTTAAATCCGCAGCGTTTTTCACGCACACGGATCCGCGCCCCATAGGGATGCATTGGACATCCGCAGGTAGTTAAATACCTGTGGATGTCATTTTTCCCGTCAGGCGCGGATCCGCGTGTGGGAAAAAAATCCAGACATGTTCCATTTTAGTGCAGGTCTCCCGCGGGGATGGCTCCCGCAAGCTTCTATTGAAGCCTATGGAAGCCGTCCGGATCCACGGGAGACCCGTACCAGAATTAAAACTCACCTGCTCCAGGCGATGCGGTTCTTCCCTTCTTCGCCGCTGGATCTTCTTTCTTCGGCCCGCGGATGTGCCCGGCGCATGCGCGTGGCACGCTGCCGGCATGCCGAGCACATCCGCCGGGCCGAAGAAAGAAGATCCGGCCGCGGAGAAGGGAAGAACCGCATCGTCCAGAGTAGGTGAGTTTATTCTTCTTTTTAGGCCTTATGTCCGCAGGGCAGGAGGGACCTGCTACGGATTCTACATGAACAATCCGCGGCAGGCCTGATTTTCCCCGTGGACATGAGGCCATAGAGGAGCGTTAGATTCTCTTCAGTATATACACATAGAGGTGAGGTAGATTCTACTCAGTGTATACACACTGAGGTCAGTTATATTCTCCTCAGTATATACACATAGAGGAGTGTTAGATTCTCCTCAGTATATAGACATAGAGGAGCGTTAGATTCTCCTCAGTATATACACATAGAGGTGAGGTAGATTCTCCTCAGTATAAACATACAGAGGTGAGGTAGATAAAAATCTCAATTAAAGACCACTGCGTGAAAATAAAGAGAGAAAAAAAATTGAGATTTTTATCAAAGATGTACTGTATTGGAGTATATGTACCAATGCAATTTAATGTTTTATAACTTATATGCAGAATCCGAAGGGGTACAGATATACATCCCTATAGAAATTGAACTATATTTTACCAGATCAGGTTTTATGAATCATTTGTAATATAATATGGATTACCTGCTAATTTATGGTATTGTAGATATATATTTAAGCAAAAACTTTTTATTACCCTTAGGCAACAAAGGGAAAATTTTAGAAATGTTTTATTTCTTAAAATGTTTGTGGATAAATGTGCAATAAGCAGGTATATTCAATTTTCGCTATAATTTCTTCTGCCAGTTAATAGAGGGAGAAACTTTGGATTGTCGCTTTCTTTGTCAATGTACATGTGATTTTCATTGTTTTTATGAATGAAGAAATACGTATATTAATGATGTGGAGCTGCGCGGACGGCAGGATAGCTTCACGTCCTAAACACAGCGCAGTTTTGCAATCTGAATAATTTATGAATGCAGAAAATAAAATTGGAATGCATATTGCATAAGCGAGACCTCTAGTCACATGATCTGGCCACATGATCTGAAACCCCTCCCACGGGATGATGTGCCCACTGGAGCTAGAGTGGCATCCGCAGCGAGCACCCCATGGGTAAGTTTAGTTCATATGGTATTTTATGTATATATAAGAAAGCTTTTAAGATTGTAAATATATCTTTGCTTGAGAAAGGCGTAACTTGAAATGCCTAAATGCGTAGCATTAATAAACATCGGTTTAATCTAAACCTACGGACCCTGGGGTCTTTGTTAATTCCTTAACCCTTGGAGCGTGGGGAAGACTTTTTCTTCTATTGAAACCTGTTCCCATTAAGCCCTCATTACCCAGTGGGCTTCCCTTCCCAGGTTGCCTCTCCAGTTGACTGGAGACAAAGGAGAAAGGAGGATGATAGGCCACTTTGGACACTAGGTGCCAGCGGATCTCCCATCCTGGGTGATCTGCTGAGCACCAGGTGAGTGCAAGTTAATCTACATATCTGGAGATTGTGTGTTTTTTTTTACAGACGAGGCGCTGAAAACTGCCTATTCAATATGTCTACTGCTGTATGTGGTTCCAGGTCACATGATCACCATTATCCATTGGTTGATGGTGATTATGTAAAGTTAGGAAGTGTAAAAAAAATCATTTAGAAAGTTAAAGTTTCATCTCCCCTTATGGATCGTGTCTGTGAGCTTTGGCACATGCACCCATCAGCAAAATGGTGGAGGCATGCGCAAAAACAAAGTGTTCTTCAAAATGTTAAATTTATGCGTCTCCTAAATGGTTAAAAAAAACACTAAAGTTTTTCAAATGTGCATCCAGAATAATCTAAACAGATGGAAACATATATCTTAGTAAAAATTTGTATAGTATGTTTGCACATATTTGAGATATTGTAATTGAAAAACTTAAATTTTTTAAAAAATTGTCCCAATTTTGGCACCTTGTGTATAAATATACACAAATTCTATCGGTCTATTTTTACCACCTAAATACAACATGTGGTGAAAAAATAGTGTCAGAATCACCTGGATATGCAAAACCTTAACGGAGTTATTCTATGCTAAAGTGACACGTCAGATTTCCAAAATTTGGCTTGGTCATTAAAGCGCAAAGAGGCTTGGTCACTAAAAGGTTAAATAGTTAGAGATACATATAGGTAAAAACAATAATAAAATCCCCATAGGGGTTTTCTATAGACCACCAAATATAATAGAAGCCACTGAAAATATATCACTGTGGAAAATATTATTATGGGAGCCTTAAACTATCCAGCTAAAAGCTGTGGAGCTGAAACCTGCCGATCTCAAAAAGGTAACACATTTCTGTGAATAACTAAAGATGATTACTAGTGATGAGTGAGTATACTCGCTAAGGGCAATTGCTAGAGCGAGCATTGCCCTTAGCGAGTACCTGCCCGCTCGAGACAAAAGGTTCGGGTGCCGGCGGCGGGCAGGGAGCTGCGAGGGAGAGCGGGGAGGAACAGAGGGGAGATCTCTCTCCCTCTCTCCCCCCGCTCCCCCATGCTGACTGCTGCTACTCACCGCTCCCCCGCGCCGGCACCCGAACCTTCTGTCTCGAGCGGGCAGGTACTCGCTAAGGGCAATGCTTGCTCAAGCAATTGCCCTTAGTGAGTATACTCACTCATCTCTAATAATTACCTTTCCCAACTTGTACCTAACTAGAGGAATGTCCATTTTAGAATTAATATTGACCAAAAGATCTGACAAAGGTGCAGGTTGTGGTACAGCTGGGAAATAGTGACCAAATCATAATGGATTTCCACTTGTCTTTTAATATGTAAAAAACATATAAATGTAGCAATGGTGGAGACAGAGAGACTCATTGCCAGAGAGAGAGCAAAACTAACCCTAAACTATTCTTCAACTATACAAAAAGTTATAAGATTAACATGAAAAGTGTTTCTTATAGACGATTGTTTCTTATATTTAAGGACTCTCTAGTGACAGTGTCTATATTACTGGATTGGTGTATAGCAAATGTGGTTACAGTATTCAAAAAGGAGCGAAAAACGAACCTGGCAAGTAAGTCTAACTTTTAACAATTGTGGGTAAAATGTTTGAGGGGTTTCTAAGAGATGCTATCCTGGAGTACCTCAAGCTGTATGACTCCACGTTAGCATGGGTTAAGGAGGGGTCGCTCCTGTCAAACCAATCTGATGAGTTTCTACGAAGACGTAAGTTCTAGACTAGACTGGAGAGTCACTGGCTCTTGTATACCTTAATTTTTCCAAAGCATTTGATACTGTGCCACATAAAAAGTTGGCATATAAAAAGAGAATGCTTGGTCTGGGTGAGACTGTATGTAAGTGGGTAAGAAACTCACTCAGTGATAAAAAGCAGAGGAAAGTTATTAATGGTACATACTATGATTGGGTCACCTTTACTAGCGCGGTGCCACAGGGGTTAGTATTGGGTCCTATTCTTTATAATATATTAGTGATCTTCTTGAAGGATTGCACAGTAAAATATCAATATATGCAAATGATACAAAGCTATGTAAAGAAAAACAAAGGAGGATGGTATACAGTTGCAAATTGATCTGGATAAGTTGGATGTTTGGGCAGAAAAGTGGCAAATGAAGTTTAACCCTTTCCAATCCAATTTGTATCCTGGTTTTCCTAGGGGGGTTACTCTTTTTCTGCTGTTATACAACAGCGCTATATGCTGGCTAAAGCCAGTACTGCATGAGGTGACACGTTGGATAGGCTCCGACAGCAGAGAGGCTGGCAATATACAGTAAGAGAACCCCGATGAACGTCTTGCAACATTGGACCTGTACAGCTTTAAATCATAATGCCTTCAGACGTCAGACAGTGGATTGGAAAGGGTTAACACTGAGAAATGTAAGGATATGCCCATGGGCAGGGAAAATACATGTCGCAGGGAAAAGGATTTTAGTTGGCTGTAAACTTAATTAGAGCAACCAGTGTCAGGCAGCTGCTGCCAGAGCAAATAGGATTATGGAGTGCATTAAAAGAGGTCATGGGGCACATGATGAGAATATTGATCTTGTTCTTGACAAATAACCAGTCCAATCACACCTGAATTATTGTATACAGTTTTGGGCACCGATATCAAAATTGGGGTTACGTAGTTTAGAAAAAATACAGCTGAGGGGTGACCTAATAACTATGTATAAATATATCAGGGATCAATACAGAGATCTCTCCCATCATCTATTTATACCAAGAACTGTGACTGTAACAAGGGGGCATCCTCTACATCTAGAAGAAAGAAGGTTTCTACATCAACATAGAAGGGTGTTATTTTCTGTAAGAGCAGTGAGACTATGGAACTTTAGAGTACAATAGGGACACGGATGCCTCTCTTGAGTGTAACAATGATACATGTTATAGTCAATATTTATAGTCACTGATTACTTCAAAAGGGTTGTTGATCCAGGGAGATATTCTGCTTGCCAGACTTGAATTTTTTTCCCCCTGAAATTGACTTACCTCATTGGGGTCCTTTTCAGCCTAAAATACTATGTTACTATGTACCAGTTTTAGTGTGCAAATAAAAACTATATAAACTTGCTATCACCATACTCATGATGATCCAGACAATAACGTCATTGTGTTTTATTTTTCTTTCACCCTTTCCTGCTTACCACCCCTCTGAAAAATAAGGAACGTCTTATAACACATTATATGTAGAGATGAACAAGCACGCTCATTTAAGGCTGCTACTCGATCGAGTAGCAGTCTTATAGAGTAACTGTGTATTCGCCCGAGCAGCATGCGGATGGGCGGCGGGGGCCAGTGGGGGAGAGTGGGAAGCAGCGATCGAGTAGCAGCCATAAACGAGCGTGCTTGCTCATCTCTAATTATATGTACCCCAAAGTCATGGCATTAAAAAAATACAACATGTCATGCAAAACACAATCCCTCATATAGCTATATTGACAAAAAAAAAGTTTGGGCTCTTTCAATACGATGATGAGAAAACAATGAAAATAGTTTGGTCATTAGGATGCAAAATAGGCTAGTCACTAAGTGGTTAAAACTGTATAAGATGCACAACTTACATAGAAAATAGTGAAAGAGAGAAGAAGAGAGAAGAAACATATCTTGAGGATGTTTTATTCAAGTATGTTGCGTGGGTGATATTGTACATACCAACCTCCCTTTATGGCAGTCTGTGAGAGGGAGACAGTATGAACTTTATAAACGGATTTCAGATGCCTGAGTCCATGCTGATTAGTCTCCAGGCAAATCTCCATGATGTCAGCTGTCTCTGGACAGAGACGTCACGGAGCTCTAATATGCTGAGGAAGCATCAATGGGTAATCTCTGCAGGAGGTTCTAAGACGTCCACGTAGAGTTAGATGCAGACTGCCTGCATGTTTTTAGTTTTAAAGACAACAATACAGAATTACATCTGACATCAAATTATTTTTGATAGCAGTTGTTTTTGAGCAGCTTATGGCTTTATGTATGGATACAGAAGTTTCCAATATGCATAACAGTGTCTAAAATCAATCTAAGTACCTGTCTAGTACAAACAATGCAAGCTTAATTCTGTAAATACCTAGGTATGCCAGAAACATATAGTTGAAGGCAAAAGACTCCACTGTATCATGGTATTGTGAAAAATAAGTCAATTGTCATTCAATGCTCAAGGAGGGAGAGCAGAGTTACCTCTGTCAACATATCTATACAATGAATACATTCTGTGTTAAAGAAGACAAGCAAAATAATGCTAATGAGGATTGGAGCTGGAGACATAGTCATCACTTACAGAACTCAATTATAATTATTACAAGGATACAGAAATGTCATCCAAGTGTTGCGAAGACATAGAGAGTAATATAGCTCTAATAAAATGTGTCTGAAATGCCAGGGAATGTGACATTAGGAATATTTGGAGGAGAGTAATTAAGAATGACAAAAAAGAAAAACAATGTGACACAATGCCATAGAAAGAGATTTAAGGCATTGGGCACAAAGAACTAGATGGAGAACGTAAATAACAATTTTTGTAAAGGCTACATTATAAAATGAACTAAGATGTTGGCTAAACGTTAAGCAGAAATGAAGCACTTTGATTAAAGGGTTTTTCTGGTTCCTACAAGTTATCCCCTATGCACAGCATAGGGGACAACTAGTAGATCCGTGGAAGTTCGACCAGTGAGATTTCCACTGATCAAGAGAAGTGCTTGACTCGGGAATCTTTAGCGCTCTCATTGAAATGAATGGAATGCAGTGTGCCTGCCCAGCCTATGCTTAACGCATAGCCTGCCCTTTTCTTCACATATAGCTTGACCTGGCCTTAATTCATTCAGGGTCTGAACAGAACCCTGCTCTCATGGTCAGTAAGGGTTGTAGCGGTTGGACCCACATCTATCTGCTAGTTTTTCCCTATCCTGTGGATAGGGATAACGTGTAGGGATAGTAAAACCCCTTTAATCCCTCAGTAGCCAAGCTTTGTTTGCGCCTAAATGATCAAGCCAAATTTTGGAAATCTGATGTGTCACTTTAACATAGAATAACTCCATTAAAGTTTTGCATATCCAAGTGATTCTGACATTCTTTTTCACACAAACACACTGTACAGATTTTTGCTAAGATATGTATTTCCATCTGTTTACTTTATTCTGGACGCACATTTGAAAAACTTTAGTTTTCTATTTTAACCATTTAGGAGACATACAGATTTAACATTTATCAACATTTTGAGGAACACTTTGTTTTCCTACACCAAGCCAAGATTGCAAAGGCTCACAGTTCTCAGAATGATAGATACCCCCACAAATGACCCCATTTTAAAAACTGCACCGCTTAATATATTCACTGAGGGGTATCATGAGTATATTAACCCCACAGTTTTTCCAGGTGTTAGAGCAATTTAGAGGAGAAAAAATAAAATTTCATATTTTTGCAAATATGTCATTTTAAAGGCAGTTTTTTTTTCTATAGTGCACATGAAAAGGAGTATTTACACCCCAAAATGGATACCTGTTGTTTTTTCAGAAGCATATCCATTGTGACCCTAATCTTATGTCTGTATGCACAACGGAGCCCAAAATGAAAGGAGCAGTTGGTGGCTTTCAGAACAGAAATTTAGCTTGAAGGCGTTTTAGGCCCTATAGCACACTGGTAGAGCCCTTGAGTGGCCAAAACAATGGAGAACCCCCACAAATGACCCCATTTTCAAAACTAGATCCCTGAACGAATACAATTTAGGGGTGTACTGCATATTTTGACCCCGCAGTTTTTTAATTAATCTAAGCAAAGCAGAAGGAAAAAAATTATGATTTTCATTTTTTTAGCAATTTGTCACACAAATGAATGAAGACTTGCACCCCAAAATGGATACCCCTGTTTGTCCTGTGTTCAGAAACATACCCATTGCAGTCCCAATCTGCTTATAGGACACATTGATAGGCCTATAATGGAGAGAGCACCCATTGGCTTTCAGGGCACAACTGAATAAATTCCAGGCCCCATCCGATCCATGAGGAAGTTGAAACTTTAACTTTTTTTAACTTTGTTTTTTTTCCATAATCCATTGGATGCTGACAATCACGGGCTCAGGGACTGCTCACCGCGGTCCCTGGTGGTATTTCTTGCCAGGTGATTTCAAATTTCTCAGGCCTCCCGGCTTCTGCGCATGCGGCTGATCTAATCACATCTAGTGCATATGCAAAAGATCGGAATCAGGTCCTGGAGTATTTTCAGCTGCCCTCATGGATCCAATCCATGAGGGCAGCTGATTTTTAAACTTTTTTCAACTTTATGTGTACTTTCAATGCGACCTCTGGTATTCGGTGGATACCAGCAATCGCGTGACTGGGAAGGAGGTTCCCCGTGGCCTCTGATGACAGCTCCAGGTTGTTTCCTCTGGTAACCGACAGCATGGAGTTGTCACGTCCAGAGCCTGCAGGTCTTTAATCCCCAGAGGCAGAATAATTTTACATCCCTGGGGATTAAAGCCCAGCAGACCAGGAAGTAAAAATACGGTGGGCTGGTCACTAAGGGGTTAATGAAGAGGCTTAGAAATGTTATTACATTGATATTAGGTAATCAAATATACATCTCATTAGAAACAATCCATTTAAGAAAGGAGGCACTGGGGTGATCAGTGGGTCCAGTTTACAGTACCCAATAATTAGTTTGCTTTGTGAGACGATTAAATGATTACCCAATTTACAAGAAGTGTAACCAACAAATTGGAGAGAGCAAGACATACAAACAATTAAATATACAACATAAGTTGTGTTGCAGTTAATAAAAGATTGTATGTGAAAACTAACATCACTGTTGAAAGACTGAAAACGTTTTGTTTGAACAATACAGGCACATAAGTTGCATCTACTGAGACCACAGCAGAAGCACCCATGACAAGCCAATTAGAACTAGAAAAAGAGGGGAGTATATAGACTGGGGGATACTAGATTGCTAATGGAATGAGCTCTACAGGCCACAAATCTGATCCCTGAGTTACGTATGTGGGAAATCTGGGAAAAAGAAACATCTTGATGTAATAATGGAAGATTATTATGATTAATATTGACAATAGTAGAATAGTTAGCACCATATGGAGTGTAAAAGGTAATACATTGATGATTGACCCCACTATTATTACAATCAGACAACTAATGATGTTTAGGTTTGCTATCCATAATAGACTTGGCACGATTAATAATTTTCCTTGAATAATCTGTATTTTCAGTTCGATTTTTTACTTTGAAAAATTTACAAATCTAATTGCAGAACAGTGTTTCTCTTTTTTGGTTTCTCTTTCCAAAATTAGATTAATAAAAATGAAATGGTAACATACATGTACCCAAAAATGACATATGTAGAAACTACAACTTGTCCTCAACAAGTCAAGATCCCATATTGCTATATTGATGCAAAAGTAAAAAAAAATTAGGCTTGGTATAGTGAATTGAAAAATCCCCAATTTTTGTGTGGTCCTGATGGCCATACATGGCTTGGTTCTAAAGAGGTTATTTGAATAGAATTAGGCAAATCTGAATTATTTTGGATAATACTGGGTTTGGATAACTAGGAAGATGGGATGAGTGTGACGAACAAGATTACCTTCTTAAAATAGAAGTCACTTAAATGTCATCATTTTCACATCATAACAAATTCAGAAAACAGGGAACTTATACCTCATTTTGGAATTACTGTATGTTTAAGACCTCTTTCTGTTCCACGGCTCATGACTTATTCTACAGCTTTAAATTACAGAGCCATTTATTGAACTTCCATTTGGCTTCCTCCAGACACACTTTTCTTTGTGGCATTTTTTTTAAACTGGTGCATGTGATTTCTCAATGCAATTATTAAGTGCCATTTTTTAAAAGTCGTATATTTTTACCATGCAATTTTTCTGATATCTTTCATGTTCTATAGAAATTAGAGTTGAGCGAACGTAGTCTGCCGAGCTTGATGCTCGTTTGAGTATTAGCATACTTGATGGTGCTTGCTACTCGGGCGATCATCACGCAGTGTTCAACTCCGCCCCAGTTTTGGCCCCTCCCCGCCGCTGACATGTCAGATTTGACCCCTCCCTGCTGTGACACTGCACACGTCAACGCTAGTTTGTGGGTTTCTGGCTGGCTTGGGCGAAGAGAGAGAGAGAGAGAGAGAGAGAGAGAGAGAGAGAGAGAGAGAGAGAGAGAAAAAGCTCGGCAACATACAAAAATGCTCGAGTCTCCCATTAAAGTCAATGGGGTTCATTACTCGAATAGAGCTCTCAAATTTTACGAAAAGCTCGACTCAAATAACGAGGACCCGAGCATTTTGGTGCTTGCTCATCTCTAATAGAAAAGCTCATGAAAAAACATCAGGAAAATAGCAAAATTACAGCCTGCTTAGCTTGCAAAAAGGAAAAAAGTCTAGTGGCCTGAAAATGCACAACAATTTAAAAGGAACGTTAAAAAGTCCACTCTGATGTAAGGACAGATAACATCTACCAACAACATTTTCTTTTACAAAAAAGCAGCAGAAGCATGAGGAAAAACACCACAAAATTCATTGCCCTATTCCTAAAATTCCTGTGTGTGAAACCACTCTTCATAGTAACATAGTATGCAAGGCTGAAAAAGACAAATGTCCATCTATTTCAGCCTGTTTCCACCCCACCATGTTGATCCAGAGGAAGTTAAAAAAAAGTTCCTACCTGACTCCAAGACTCGGATCAACAACCCCACTGGTTATTTAATGTCTATATCCTACAATGTCATAGCACTCTAAAAATTCTTCTTGTCCCCTCTTAAACTGCTCCATTGATTTTGCCAACACCATGTCCTCAAGCAAAGATTTCCATAATCTCAGAGCTCTTTTTAACCCATTCGTCCTTGTCTCCATGAGATTTGGGAACATTGGCTCCTTGAAAAAGCCTTATAGAGCAACCAGAGAAGATAGTCAATAAAGTAATGATTTTAGTGGAGGTTCCTTTGTTGTCTCCTCTAACACTATTGTACAGCTTAACCTTTCTAACAGTTACCCAACCCTAATGATGATACCCATCAGGGATTTATAGACCATACCTAAAGAGAACCTCTCGCCAGATTCATGCTGCCTGAATCATGAGTAGCCTGAGCCCACGACAAGTATGCACATTGCCACTGTGTATGCTTTGTTCTAAAATACTGCAGTGTTTCAAAATAAACACACTTTGAAGTTTAAGACAAAACACTGAGCTTTTGTGTGTAGGGAGAGAGCTGTCACTCTAGATGATGCAGGCGGTTACTGGTTGGCATGACCCGACTTCATAACGTGTAGCTCAGTTCTGAGTCATACTTCAAGGAATGTTTGAAGAATAAAGAATACACGGGGGCACTGTGCCCACCTGTCCCAGGTTTGGGGCAGCAGGAACCTAGTGGCAAATTTTCTTTAACATTCAGTAAATGTGTTTCAATTCCCTAAGTATTTCCATACTATTACTTCTACATTATTTTTATGTTGTCTTTACTGAATGTCAGTACAAATGCACAAATACTTTGAGTATTAATAATTTTCCATTTGCTTACTTTAGAAAGTCCAATTTAATGAAAAAGCTGTCTCCTTATTCATGTCTTGATCGTATTACATGATGATGGTAATTATTATTAGTGCAAAATGTTTACATGTTTATTGGAGCAGAAGAGCAACAAAAAGTTAGAATAATTATATTAAACATGATGCACAGTAATGTGTTGCTACTAGTGTAAACCAAAAACAAAAACAAAAATGATGGATCCTAATGTAATAACTAAGAGGCACAAGCAACTTCACTTCCTAACATCCTACTGAGAAATCAGCATGCATTCCCTTTAACAAACAAAACAAAATTGATTGCATTAGTGGGGGTAAATCAGCATGTGTCTTGTTGTCTTAATAACATAACAACATTGTTTGCTGCTATATTGTTATTATGTTGTTCTAGGCCCTGACATTATGATTAGACATTCATATGTTGATCTTCAGTTCATGTTGGACTAGTGAGAAAAAGAATATTTATCTCTTGTTGAGGTTCCAGAAAATTACATTAGTAAAAACCCAGTTAATTGTCTAATTCCAGCTCGTGTATTGTTAGCAGTAAAAGGCACTGTGGGAGAGAGTACTTAATCTATAATAACTCTGAGAGCTTATTATCTAACAGGAAACTTCTTTCAAAGTTATTTCATACTATGGAAAACACTCAAAATAATATACCGCAGTTACAATAGGCTTTCGTCACAGTATGCTAAATGAAATACAGTTCTAATCAGACCCAGCCTATTAAATCATAATTAATTCAATGACTTATGATTTATGTCTTCTCTGATTGCATGTTTCACCCTCTGTATTTAGCTCAAATTGTCATTGAGACTTTTTCCCAGCTATAAATGATCTCCATCACAGTTTGACATGTGGGCAAGGCTGGTTGAGGCACTTTGATAGTACTGGGCTACCTCTATGCATTTATGTCCCTGTCCTTATGGGGGCCTGAACAATGAGTGGGGTTTGTCTCCCCGGCACCAGTGAAAAGTTCTAGAATGCATGTCATAGGTGACTATGCCAAGCAACATTACTGTTATTAGATAATCCAAGTAGCAAATACTCCGTTTTTAAGGTCTGACAATACAGTACATTTCTATGAGAAAGACAGGTGGGTCAAGTCTTACCGGAATTTATTTACTTAAACAGACAAGGTATATGTATTAACAGGATTATTTATATGCCACATATAGTTTAATATAATTGACTCTAAATCTAAAGTATTGCAATGTTTTTAAAATGTTATACAAATATGTGAAAAACATTGATTGCACTTGATTAACACAAGTTTTGTAGTAACGTTTATTGAAATGTGTTAGTTGTCTGGATTAAATCGGATATAACTCTTTGTGATAGTCTTTAGAAGGGGCTTTTTACAGTAATTCGTACAGCTAGTTGGTAGCTACCTCCATCAAGTTTCAATGTTGGCACAAAATCTTTAATGAATTAAGACATTTTTTTTTTTTTTAAATGTTGCAACATTGTTGGGGCTTCTTTATTTCCTGCCTTTCTGACCAATCCGGCAGTCTCTTAACATCAGGGAGGAGTTTGTGCCACACAGCACTAATCTGAAACAGATGATTGGAAAGAGATAACTTTGTCAGCGCCAGGTCTTAGATCCGATACCTTACTGGTCTATAAAATTCAGCACATGGAGCAGGAATATTTAGTCTGGGAGCAGACAGACAAGACAGGAAGCAGAAAATAAGGAAGAAAGAAGAGGCAGCAGCTGAAGACTGAGGGAACAAGTCACATCTGAGGAGAAACCGATCACACTAGAGAAAAGAAGTTGCCACCTACTAGGCAATAGGAGAAGAAGGAAAAAGACACAGTTGAAAGGAAAACTCTGCCCAATGCACATTTTGGTTTGTCTGCTTTGTAAAAATTAGCCCAAATTAGTTTAAACTGAACTGGAGGTTCATCAGATCTCCTAAAAAATGTATTGACTAGCACTGCGTGAGCTAAACTGAGCTTTTAGCAAAGTTCTACCAGAAACAGGATCCTACTGGTTTGGTTTGCTCAATACTAGTCCTGAACACTGGTGTATAACACTGAGTATTATACAGGACTTTTATGGCTTTTAGACCGTGTTATACACCAGTGTTCAGGACTAGTGTTGAGCAAACCAGACCAGTAGGATCCTGTTTCTGGTAGAACTTTGCTAAAAGCTCATTTCAGCTCACGCAACACTAGTTGAGACAATGTCTATATGGGTATTCATTTGTGAAAGTAAAAGAATAGCAATTTGAAGAGATCTTTTGTCAGAAGAGTTTTGCTTTCAAATGAATTAGAACTGATACTTATATACATTAGAGGAGAGTGATATCATAACGTGACCAGCCATTTTTTCCCCAAGAGACCACTATAGACTGGTTATTCAGTATATCTCAAAAATATCCATCCATATACAGTCAAACCCCTAGTTTTGTTGGTAATCCGTCTGAGAGCAATCAGCCAAACTTGAAACCAATGAAACTATAGGCAATTATTTCCATAGGAATAAATGCAAATCCAATGAATTTGTTCCAGATATTCCAATTTTCAGGGGGGGGGGGGTGGCTTGAAATATAAGACCTCTCCCAAAAATAAGCCCAGGCTACACTACATGGGGGAAAAAAATTACCTTGCAGGCAGCCTCTCCGTCCCTCTCACTGCTCTCCAGGCACTCCAAGAGGCTTCCGTATTGGCTTCAGCAATGAAACACCATTTTCTTCCTGATGTCGGTTAATTACCCTGCCTCCAGAAAGAGAATGCTAAACGCCAGCTGTGATTTGCTTAGCCACGGTGCTCCTGAGCCAATCACAGCATTCTCTTCCTGGAGTCGGGGTATTCAACACAACTTACCAGGGAGATAATGGTGCTTCAATGCTGAAGCCAACATGGAAGCCTGCCGGAACGCTTGGAGAGCCGTGAGAAGGACGGAGACGAAGCTTGTGAGGTCAAGTGGACCGCCGGCGAAACTAGAAGCAGCCAGCCAAACTGGAGGCGAAATCCTGGCTAGAAAAATTGGTGAAACTGGAAACCAGCGAAAGGAGAAGACAACGAAAGTAGAGGTTTGACTGTATATGGAAGTATAGTTACAACAGTCTTAACCTACTGTGAAAAGACTGTGAGAAAATGTTTCTAAGTTTTATTATTCAAAAGTCAAAATTGTTGAACATTTTTATTGATTATTTATTTATTAAGTTATAAGACATAGGCATTAATATCAAGATAAGTCATTGTAATTAGGCCCCCAAGAGGCAATTATTATTTGAACTAATTGATGTATTCTGTATTGAGAGACTATGGATAGCCTGTACTTGTATGCATTCTAAGATATTATAATAGGTCAACTGCTAAAAATGCTGGGAATACTACAGTTTTTAGGTTAAAAGCAGTACTTTATTCATTTAAACTTCTAAACTAAAAATGTCACTTTTATTTCTGCAAAAAATGTTTTTTAGTTTTGCATCTCTTTGTGTCACACTTGAACCTGCCAGTAGATGTTAAAGGTGGCAATCACACCAGCGTGTTTTTGTGCGTACATAGGTGCGTACATAAGTGCACACCCATGTACGTGCAAAAACACGCTTGAATGCAGGTCTGTGCATTGCCTTCAATGGAGTCGTAGCGGGACCAATCAGAGGCAGCTCTCAGCTGTCATTCAATAGCTGAGAACTACCACTAATTGGTCACAGTGCTCAGACAATAAGAGGCAGCCAATTCAGCAGGCGGGGATAATCCTCAACTGCTGAATACTCCACAGAGCAGGAGAAGAGCCAGCTGGACGCGGCTGAGCCCCGGCAGCTCCATTGAAGAGAATGCGTGCATTTTTTTCTCCTTAAACGTCCTGTTTTTCAGGGAAGAGCTTATATGTAAAGCTCTTCCCTGAAAAACAATTCAGGGGTGTTGTCAGACCATTGTCTTCAATGGAGCCACCAGCAGCAGCCGTGGATCCATTGAAGACAATGCATGCATTCCCTATGGTGCACACATGTCCTATCTTTACAGGCACACACCTGTAAAACACGGACATGTGAACACACCATAGGGAATGCATTGTTTCTTATAGAAGCGTGTTTTTTAGCGCGCATATGCACACACAAAAACACGCTTGTGTGAAGCCGCCCTCAAGCATGATACAAGAGGTTTTGTGAAACTAAACACTGATGGCTGCCTATGGTTTCAGGTTCAACTACTGAGACGCACCAAAAAAACACAGCACTACTCTTGTATATGTGTTGCAATTTAACTTCCACTATCTCCATTCATTTGCAGCTGCAATTATTCACTGCCTCCATTAGCTAAATAATACCTAGTAGAAAACACTGAAAGAGATAATCCCTTTAATGTGTACACTTGTACATCATGGACATTATAATCTATTAAAATATATCTGTCAGCACATTATAGATACAAGCAAACAGTTAAACGTGATCATCTTGCCAAATCTTCTCCTAAGAACATACAAGTGCGCACAGAGATATCAGGAGTCAGATCAACATATTTCAGCAGTTGTAGAATCCAACACTTGGAATGTTACAAAAGTAAAAAAATAGCTTTTATTAAACACATTAAATAAGCATCCATACACAAGCATATCCTACATGGCTTTCATTTAATTGTGTTTTTAAAGGGATGGGTTTAAAGCTTGCAGTAGGCTATGAGTAAGGCTAAGGTTATATTAATATGGGGCACTTGAACTTCATTCAAACCCCAGCTGAAAAAAGTAAATGTGCAGTAAAAGCTACAACCATGTCAAAAACCATGGTAAAAACTTTTTGGATTCTGTTTTTGGTGAGATTTTCAAAAACTTCAACCACACCATCTGAATATATTAGGGATCATACTGCTAGTCCCTCACCGATCCCAAAAATGTGTATGTATCAAGGAAGGAATGGAGTTGCAGTCACGTGTTGATGCTCTATGGGCTCCATGCTGTTTCAGTGGGACTGCCAGAGAGAGATAGGAACTTGAAATGAATGAAGCAGCAGTGCACATGCATGACTGCTTCGCCATTCATGCGGGGACCTTCAGGGACCCTGTTCTTGAGATTAGTGTGGTTTCCAGTGGTCAGAAATTATTCCCTATCTTTATTTTCTGGCTTTCTGACCATATTACTGCTGTGGGTCCATACTACATTTAGCTCAAACTGCACAAACTGAATTTTGTGACATTTAGTTGATAAGAACGATGAAAGAATACAAATTTCAGTCATTGCAGAAAGGTGTAACGGCCCATTTACACACAACTATTATCGCTAAAAATTTGTTCAAACAATGGCCCATGAGCCATAATCATTGCGTGTAAATGCTACCATCGTTCACTCTTTGACTGAACGATGATTTTAAGGTGAGCTTAAAATCCATCGTTAAGCCGGAGAGAGAGAACAGGGACCGCATGCTGTGTTCTGCACAGGAGTCAGAGATTACATTGTATCCCGCTGACAGCCAATGCAAGAACAATGGAGCTGTGTGCAGAGCTCAGACCACATGCTGTACTCTGCAAACAGCTCCGGGAGGCTTATTTACATGCAAATGAAGCTGATAAAGTGTTAATGGACATTAGTGTCCATTAGCATTCTATACAAAACAATCGCTAAAACTGTCAATCTTACAATTGTTTGAAAGATTGTCTCTGTGTGTAAATGGACCTTAAGGAAGGCAGGGTGAGTCTAGGGGGTATGCTCTCCTTATGACTACATTAGACAAATACCACTATGAGTCTGCTATATTCTTCTGCCACTAGTTTTTGTGCCTTTTTGGCTAATAGGAGTACAGACCTGAAATTGTAATATGCCCCCTTAGACCATATTCACATCTGTGTAGATCCACCGCTGCAGATCTGGCACAATATGCCAAACAGATTTGCACTGCGTGCTGCACTGTTTTTTCTGGTAAAATCCAGGAGGGCATGATGGAAACCAGACAGACTCCATTATAATTAATGAGTCTGTTGGACATCTTTGATGCCTGCCAGGTGACAGATCCTCTACTTCAGTTATTTTCATTGCCTGACTGCTATGACGGAATCAAACTATCGAAATTAAAAGCACTGGTGTGAACCTAGCCTTACATCCTCTAAAAGTGCTAAAGCATTCTGGTGATTTTCTTAGGTACATTTTAAGAAAAACCCTTATAATGTGAGAATGAATTCAACAGCCTACAGAGGAGTGGACACATGATCCTTCATTTATGTCTTAATTACCATCGCCACAAAATGGGAACATATGATTTAATTTGACTGTGTGGTAAAATTAAGGAAGTAAGTATTTAAATGGGGTTTAATTATATCATAACGTGCACATCACATTTCATGGAGAAAAGTTACTTGGATTTTGCCAAAAATCATCTGACAGAATCAATTTTCACGCTTTACTCTTGTTAGAAACTTTGTTGCTGTGGAAACAGTTGCCGAAGCCATAAAAGCAGCACTCTCTCGCTGACACAAAATATTATTCAATTTGGATAACATTCAAACATGCATTTCTTTACAAAAAATATATATCTTGAATTTGAAATTTAAATGTCAATAAGCTTCAGGCGATGTGGAAAGGAAAATATGTGTCAAAATTTTAAATATGGGAAACAGTTACTCATACGAATGGAAATGTGAAGACTGAAATGGAAAAGTTTCAAGCAAAACTAGAAGTAATTTAAATAATATGGTTAATGGCTTCTTGTGGGATCATTAAAGGGCTATGGTCAAGAAATGCATAAAATGCCTGTTTGCACTCATCAATAAAGTAAACCAGTTCATTATAGAACAGTTTCACGTTTTCTGTACTAAGTAGGCTATTTCCCCTATAACACTCGGACACATTCATTAGCCAGTATATAGAAATTTTAGCAAACTAGTTGCTGCCTCAACATGCATAGTATTACTGTACAACATGAGGAGATACGCCATCCTCTCTATGAGCCGAGCATGACTGTATCGGAGAAGACTATATAAGAGCATATACTGAATAATCATTAGCCATTTTTAGACTCATAATATTATGTTTAATGTACACCCTGAATCGTTCAGAGCAAGCATATGCCTACCCATGGCTAATAATGTGGACCTATCAGAACAGTCATGAAGGTAGTATGTGGAGACAAGGAGCCTCTGAGAAGACTGATAGTTATCTTACACGCTTTCAGATAAATGGCCAATGTAATTACTTACAGAATATAAAGCTTTGCTAGCAGATAAATAATTAATTACATATGAATATCAGCAACATTTCAGATAGGTCAGCATCATTGCCATCCTAGGTTTACATTAAAGGGGTCATGCCAAGTTATAAAGTTATTCCCTATCCTGAGGATAGGGGAGATTGTCAAGCACTTGTACTTGGCAGTTTTTGGCATTACCATTGAAATGAATGAAGCTGCAGCACGCATGCAGAGTCACCACTTCATGCGGGGATCTTTGGGATGTCCGTTCTTGACATTGGTAGCGTCCTAGTGGTCATTCCCCCACTGATCATAATGTTATTCCCTATACTGTGAATAAGAAACAACTTCATGACTTGGCACATCCCCTTTAAATGGCTTATTCAGACTATTAAAACTGATGGCTTACCCTTAGTATGCTACTGATATTAGATTGGTGAAGGCTTGACCCCCACAAATCAGATGTTTGAGGCAAGCGCCTTAGGACCTTTGAACAGCTGATGAATGAGGGTGCAGAGAGTCAGACCCTCATGGAGTTAATGTTTTTGGCCTACCATAAGGATGGGCCATCAAGTTCAAATGGTCGGATAAGTGCTTTAAATATAGGTTCAATACAGGAGGCCAGTTTAAGTTCAATAAGTCTTCTTTGTAAGTTCCTCAGCAGACATCAGGTTGTTGTATGATAATATGCAGGGTGTACAAGTCACAGATTACAGGCTGACATAAAGAGCATGCTGTATACTGCTACCACTTAATAATAGGACCAACTTTGACCCTTGGGACATTTTTCATTTTGTGCCTCCCTCCCTGTGTTCCTATAGCTATAACTTTACTGTAGACATTTCTTGTTATGCCTTCTAGGCTGCTGTCTTCAATATGGGAGCAAGGATGTCATTTGATCCTTTGATCCTACAAGATTTTATTGATGTTGTGATTGTTATTAATAATAATAAAAAACCTTATTTATACTGATTTATAACTTTCCATGTAATACCAAGCCTGGCCACTGCAGTGGGAATGGAGCTGCCTATTTACTGCAGAAATCAGCTTAGCGCATGAGGGCACAGGTCTAGCAAACAACTGAGTGGCAGGGGTCCTGGGTGGCACGCCACCATCAATCTACTAGTGATAGCTTATTCTATTGATAGGCCATCAATAGTTTACAGCTAAACAACCCTTTTAAAGGCTAATGGGCCATTTACTCCAGACAATTATTGCTCAAAGTTCCTTCAAGGGAATGAATTTGAGTGATAATCGTGTAGTGTAAATGTACAAGAATCGTTCACTTTTTGTTCACAGGTTTTTAAAAACCATTGCTGGATTGGGGGCTTGTCATTCTGTACTGGTCCCAAATCATTTGTTCTTCGAAAATGTTTTATTTTTGAAGGTGCTGCGCAATTGGCACATCAACCTTACGCGCAATCATCTTCAGGGCTCGTTCACACGAGCGCTGTGGGTGCGCAGTATAGCCGTGCACAGAAAGTACCTCTATGGGAACCAATGGTTTCCTATAGAAGCGTTCACATGAAAGAATGTTAGATGCACTAAATTCGCGCAACAAAGATAGGACATGCAACTGCAAAATAAATACATTTTGTTATTTGTATAGCACCAACTTATTCTGCAGCGCTTTCAGCTAATTTATTACCCCCCCCCCCCCAAGCTGGGTACTCATTTTACTGACCTCAGAAAGATTGAACCAGCAACCTTGAGGTAATGAGTAAGAGCATACTGCTGCCTTAACACTCTGCGCCACACAAGGCTCAAATAAGGTCGCAAGGTTGTATATAAGCTCCGTAGTGCACGCAAAGATAAGACCTGACCTATCTTTGTGCCTACTTTCCAAAGACTCCTATGGGAGCAGGAAAACACGCACCCCGCACCTCGTATCACGTGAACGGGCTACTTCAAGTAGCTGGAATTAACCCACTCATGTGATCTTTAGTACAATATAGCCGCAATCTTTGCACGCGGCTTTACTATGTGCCCACAGTGCTCGTGAGAACTCAGCCCACAGTATAAAAAATGAAAGCTGAGCTGTGATTGGTTGCTATTGGCAACAAAAAATTACAGGGGGAAGTCGATGAGTTTTTGATTTTTAATTACACTAGTATTCATCGCCTGGTGCTGAAGAACGCTCATGCAAAATTTCACTCAAATTGGACCAGAACTGTGGATTTGTATACGACACAGATTTTGTGCTTTATATATAAGATAACATCCTGAAACGGTCGATGGAAAATCACTGACAGAAGCATCCATACAACAATTCAGCTGCACACTCATGGCAGCGGTTTTCCATAGTCCTAATGCAGTCCTGCATTTACCAGCTAACATCCTCACTACTGCAGCTCTGGGATCCATAAATTACCCCTTACATATTTTACTTGTAGTTATTAAGAAAGTAAATCCGTGAAGTGTTCCACCGTAAACAATTTTTCTAGCATGTGCTTGCATCTGTGTTCTCAAGGGCATTACAAGTGCTTGGGACAGAGAGCCAGAAGAAAATAATCATACATTATCTTGCCACATGCATACTGTAGATACAGAAATTCTCTCAATTAGGTTACTGATACTAGAGGAACAGTTGTGGGAACACTAATTTGTCAACTTAAGTCGATCTCTGCTGCAACACCTGTGCACAAATGCAGGGGGGCTTGTAAAAAAAAAATCCAAACTTATTGCAGCCGTTACTTTTCTAAAAAGACAAAGTGTTGCAATGCACATATATAGTAGAATAACAGCAATCTATCAGCTACCAGCTGCCTCCATTAGGAATTATAATATATGGATATGTTGCCTAGTTTAACAGATGGGACTTCACCTTGACTAGAAACTGTATTTTTTAAAGCTAGAGCAGACATTGTGGATGGTAGGTATTTTACTACTGTATAATGTACTTCACTATTTACTTGCCTATTTAAATAAATGCTGTAAAATAATCAATGGGGAACAATGTCACATTTTATTAAAGCTGCCTCCCTTATTAAATCTGTGGATAATTGTAAATTAATGATCTGATGTACAGTATATGGAAATGTTTAGTTTTTGGAATGCAGGCAGCTAAACATTGGTATATGTCTTAGTCCAATCTTTGTAATTTCAGTTACTCAGTATAAATGCTGTTTGCATCTAAACAAAGAAAATGAAGCATCTTGAGGAGAGGCTGTTTGTTTAGTTGTTTATTCAATTAGACAATTCATTTATGTAACCATCCATTTTTTCCAAGTATGTTGTAATATTTAACTTCTAAAGATAGGGCAGGGAGGATTGGTCTACATGCTGTTAGCGCAAAATTCGCTATTATAGATATACCGTGTGTTCCAAATTAAATAATATGTGTACAGGCCTGGAGAGCCTTCAAAGACCACACGGCCTACATCATGTGTTCCCCAAAGAGTCTCCCTTTATTATGCGCGCGTTGAAACTTAAATAAGTTTCAACACAGGAAGTATACAGTTACATTATTTAGCGTGCTGATTGGTTGTCCTCAGAGGGAGGTATTTGTGAGGTAGCTTGTGATGTCATCCATCTGGGAGGAACTTCAGTGAGCACGCTCAGTTCATTCTTGAATTTGGTCTCATGAGGAGAACATCCTGCTTCTCCTCTCTGCTGTCCAAGACAAAGCACTCCTAGATAGCTTTCTGCCAGTTAGAACTGGTTTTTCCAGTTCTTGAGCACACAGCACTAGCTCCTCCAATTCTTGTGGAGGTGGGGGGGAGGTGATGTTCCCTTCTCCCAGAAGTTCAGACCATTATAGACAAAATACAGTATATTCACAGTTGATAACAGAAAATACATACAAAATGGTGAACATATAGGATATCTCCCACAATTCCCTCCTTTGTTGTGCGTATTTTCATTCTCCTGGATGGTTTTATTCTTCCTATTTGTGTTCTCGGGCCTTTCCCTACCACCTACAGGGGACCCTAGCTGTCACCTTCCTTATCCTTGCCTACTGCTGGGTGATATCCAGGATAAGCAAAATACCTCACAACACGTTACAGTTTCCCAACGGTATTCTAGGTAGATGGCTCCTGAAAGATTTATCTTTATTTCACGTTTTCTGCATAAGCCACCTTGTTCATAGTTTAAATGACATACAACATGTTGAATGTGACTGGCTTTCCAAGTGTGATCTCAGGTTATATTGTTTGTTATATGTTAACATTGGTCTGATTACACAATATGGCTGAAACATTGGTACACTTACTGCTACCTTATTGTATCTATTGACATTTTTTTGTCCCATTTTATACACTAAAACTTGCTTAGTCATACCCAAGCTTTGTAAACCAAGATGTTATCAGTCTGAGACCCCCCCCACCATCTGAAGGAGCCATTTTCATTGATCAAAGGTTCAGAATCAGCAACTCAATTTCCTAGACAATGATGATGGTATCACAGGATTAACAAGACAATAGATTCCTGGCCATACAATGTATATGGACAGAGTTCAAACAAACCTATACAAATGGAACTGTAGTTAATGCAGTTAGCATTGTTCTGTCACATTTCATAGTTACATCAAAGCTTCCTACACCAAACAGGTTTGAAGGCCACATGAATGTTCATAGCTATTCGTATGTAAGATACAAAATGGAGAATAAAGGAAAATACAAAATGGAGGATGAAGGACAAAATGGAGGGCTACAAATAGCCAATTATTTGCACCACAATCCACCCTTTGGCTATTTGTAGCCATCATACAACTATTTCATCAAGATACATAAAATTAGCATACAATTTAGGGTTGGAATATGTACTTTGACATATCATGGTTTGATCTTCAAGTTCTATTAATCAACTTCTGAAATATATTACATAAACAACCAAATACCTGTTCCCTATATATATCCATTTGCTATCAACATAAAACCAATCTTGTCAAATCTGGGCTCGAGAAAATAATGAAAAACAAAAAAATTCAAAAACCGTTAGATGTTGAATACAAATGTCTCTTCCTGTAAAATAGTTTCTTCTTCTCTTGATCTTCTTTAGATCCTAAACCTATAGGATCTCCGATGCAGGGAAGCAAGGGGGATTATTGTGCCCTCACTGCTTTCCCTGGTTAGCCAAAGAACAGACCCTAAGTAGGAATCTGTCCCCGCCCATTATATTGGTATCAAACAATCTTCTCCATTCTCCATACCCAGAAGTATCCACAGCTGACTATACAGCCCCTTTATTCCAATGTAGCAGCTGCCTCTGTACAGCATTTTGTTGCCCGAGGTCTTCAGGGAGGAGCGGTGATGCTTCACCCTCCTTTGACGTCATCTGCTGGCGGTTATTGTGCAGAGTATCTGAGGTTCACCCCAGTGGCAATTTAGCAGCAGTCGGGTACACTTGTCAGTTCTTCAGGCTCAGTTGAATAGTCATAGCGTGTGGATAGGTGCAGCATGCAATTAGAGAAGATGAAATTTCAAATCACAATAGCAAATGTCCTGGTGGAAATGACTCAGTTCATAAATTTTCTCAGTCCCAAATAAAACGTGATCCAAAATAATTCAGTCCATGGCAAATCAAACAAAACAAAAACAAAATCACAATCTGGGGTCTTGTGTGCTTTTCTTCACCCCTTCAAAACAAAAATCTGTAGTTCACATTTATCCATCCAACAATCTCTGCCCAGAGAGACTTGATAAGTTTTCTGCTGTAGCAAATGAATATTTTTAATATTCCTAATCTTCCTACATTACGGCACAAATACCTTCTACATACAGTAGACATATAACTCAAGAATTCTTACTATGTAAACAATATAATATCAAACATTGCAAATCAATCAAGTTTACAATACAATAATCTTAGATTTATCAATATCATCATCAGCACAGTTACTTATTTTTCACGTTATCGAACACTGCGAACCAAGTTAAGCAAATTTTATAACGCAACATTCCTAGATTTGTCATGATCATCTTCATTGGTAGTTACATATTTACCACATCCCATTATGAGGAAGAAGAGAAATGACAGCCCAATGACCGCAGGGGTCCTAGATATAACAAAGGATTATGGGCCACATTTGTCTCCTTCCTTGATTATCTTTATTCAATGTCTGACATGAACCCAAATTAGCTTTTCTTGAAGTTTCACTGAGACCGTAGTGGTTAACAGCACTTGAAAGGATTCTTTGCATTTTGATCTGGAAACACGGAGAATACACATTTATGAGTGACAGATGATATAACTCCTGATATAAGGCACTCACATGGGAGGTAAGGCCCTCCTTTTTGGCCTGGAATAAGAATAGGCCTATTACAGGAGCTCTACGCAACAAAACGTTTTTAAGGACTCAACTTAAGTTTTACAATCAGGCGTGGTTCTAACCAAGTAGATGACTAATAAAATGTTTACCTTTTTTATTTATTATTACTTCTGGTGTACCTAAATATTCAAAATTACTTTCATAAAACATATTCTTAGGTCATATTTTTGGCGTGTTAAAAATTATTTTTATTTATTTATTTTTTTATTTCTCAAGCCACGCCTCCAAATAACATGAAAAGAGGTCTATGCAAACCAACAACTCCAAACACCTACCTGTGGTAGCTGTATGCTCTCATTCTGCAGTCACTGATACAGATAGTCTGGCTCGCACTGAGAAGGTACCTTGACCAATTGGCCTGGATTGTAATGGGCGCATATCATGCACCCGTGTACAAACCTTATTGCAGCAGTGTTGAACCCTGGGGTAAGCCAAGCAGAAGACACCATACCACACATTACCTCCTTGGATGAATGGGTTAGCTCAGGGATCAGGTGTGACATCATGGAGTACAGCGTGCAGGGGAGGCACAGGCTTTTACCTTTCTGCCAGACCCCAGTAGCATTCCGCTCGCTTTTCCACTCCTCCTTTTTCTTCTTTTGAGGCCTGTTCCTGTAATTCAAGCAACAGAGAAATATCTACACCTGTTTCGGGTGCAAGCAGGTTACCAGCCGTTACCTCATTCAAGGGAAGTCAGGCTGCTGCGGTGCCTGCTCTCTGGTTCCTTCCAGCCTCAGTGGTTGTCTCTGTGGCATAAGTGTTACCATGCAGGGCGGCGCTGGGTCCCGCGGCCGGCGCGCGCCGCTTCGAGCTCGGCTTCGGCGTCCCGGAGCTGTGCTGTCAGGGATCTCCCGGCGGCGTGGAGCAGCCAGCATGCAGCAGCGTGGAGCAGCCGGCGTGCTGCGGCGTGGGCGTGTCCGCCCGTAGGGTGCCGCCCGCTCTCATCCACCTCCCTTATGCAACAGTGGGAGAGTCGGCTCCTCCCACTCTCCGCCCCGGGGCGGAGGCTTTTAGTTAAAAGACTGGCAGTGACCTGAACTCACTGCCAGTTATTGGTTCTGCTAGCCTCTAGTCAGGTCTATTCTAGTCTGTCCTAGTTGCTTGTCAGTTTCCTTCGTTTGCCTGTGAGCTTCACCTCCAGCCTTGATTCACCTAGTGGTTTTGTTGGTCTGTTACACCTGCCTCTCCTGTCGGCACTCTGTCCCCTGTTAGTAGTTCCATCTAGGTAGTCGCCAGGTCCCTAGCCAGTGCAGGGACTGCCGCCCAGTTGTCCGCCTGGGGTTAGCCAGGGCCGAGGCAAGTAGGCAGGGACAGTGGGGTGCAGGAGATCAGGGCACCCCAACTGGCGCTCGGGGGGCAGAGTGCCGTAACATAATAACTGGCCTTTTAAAACCGTTTTTGTCATGGAGGCGATCAGTTCCCTCGCGAACCAGCTGCAGGCCCTGGTGCCTGTGATCCAGGATTTATCCGCCCGCATGGTGGCCCAGGAGCAGCGGGGAGTGTCGCAGGGGTCGGACGCCTCAACCAGCCCCGAACCCAAGTGCCCTCTTCCCGAGGTGTTTTCTGGGGAGAGGAACAAGTTTTTTGTTTTCCGACAGGCGTGTCGCCTGTTTTTTCGCATGCGTCCCCGTTCTTCCGGGTCGGAGGCTCAGAGGGTCGGGCTGATAATGTCCCTGCTGCGGGGCTCGGCACAGACATGGGCTTTCTCCATCCCCGAGGGTTCCTCCTGCCTGCAGTCCGTGGACTCCTTTTTTCAGGAACTCGGGGGTATCTTCGACGAACCGGACCGAGCGGGGTTGGCGGTTTCACGGTTGTTGGCGCTGCGGCAGGGGTTGTCGTGTGTGGAGGATTATTGCTCCAACTTCAGACGCTATGCGGGGGATACGACATGGAACGATAGCGCGCTGAAGGACGTTTTTCTGCAGAGCCTCTCGGACGCAGTTAAAGACCTGTTAATTTCCCATCCCGTTCCCGGGTCCTTAAGGGAGGCTATGGAGCTAGCGGTGAGAGCAGATAGGAGGCTCAGGTCTAGGAAGCAGGACAGGCAGACCCGTAGAGTCAGGGAGGTCAGTGGCCCTGGTCCCTCCTCCTCCTTACCAGTCTCTGCGCCCGATCCGATGGAGGTGGACCCGCTGGACCCCAAAGAGCGACGCCGGATCCGTTTGTTGCATCGTCTCTGCCTCTACTGCGGGAAAGCTGGACATCGGGTGATAACCTGCCCACTGAGGTCTCAACGCCCGCAGCCGGGACCGGCGGAAAACTCCGAGTCCTAGGCGATTGCAGGGAGGATCGCCTAGGACTTCAGGTACTTCCTAAACTTTTGGTACCGTGTCATGTTAGATTCGGGGATTTTTCCCGATCAGGGCGGGCGTTTATTGATTCCGGAGCAGCCGCTAACTTGATAAGTCTGGGTTTTGTCCGTTCTCTGATGGCGGAATTTGTGGCGTTGAAGACGCCAATTCATTTTACCAGCATTGATGCCACCCCTCTCTCTACAGGCTTGGTACGATGGAGGACCCCAAGATTACAGTTCACGGTGGGGGTCCTCCACTCGGAAGAACTGTCTTTCTTGGTTATGGAAAAAATGTCGGTTGATGTGGTGCTTGGTATGCCCTGGTTGGCACTGCACAACCCCCAATTTGATTGGTCCACCCGGGAATTGACTCATTGGGGGTCATCGTGTCACAATCACCTGTCTACCATAGCTGTGTGCTCCGCAGATACGGTGCTCATTCCGGAGTATTTGTCAGACTTTCAGGATGTGTTCTCCAAACGACTGTCTAAGGCTCTGCCCCCTCATAGGGAGTGGGACTGTGGTATCGACCTGATTCCCGACGGTCCCATCCCTAAGGGAGCCATTTTCAATCTGTCCGGTCGTGAGCACGAAGCCCTCAAGTCCTATGTCTCGGAAGCTCTGGCCAACCGACATATCCGGCCGTCCAGGTCCCCTGCCGGGGCAGGTCTCTTCTTTGTAGAGAAGAAGGACGGGACACTAAGGCCTTGTGTGGATTATCGGGCCTTGAATAAAATCACTGTGAAGAACCAGTGCTCCTTGCCCCTAATTCCTGACTTGTTGAATCAGGTGGTAGGGGCTCGCTGGTTCTCCAAACTGGACTTAAGGGGGGCTTACAATTTAATTCGCATCAGAGAGGGAGATGAATGGAAGACAGCGTTCAACACCCCGTTAGGACATTTTGAATGTCTGGTCATGCCTTTTGGACTCTGTAATGCCCCCGCTGTGTTTCAGGGTTTTATGAACGCAGTCTTCCACGACTTCCTGGGGGTATTTCTGGTCATTTATCTGGACGACATCCTGGTGTACTCACCTGACTGGGATTCACATGTGCGGCACCTGAGGTTAGTCCTGACCCGTTTGCGCGAGTATCAACTCTTTGTCAAATTAGAGAAATGTACATTTGGCTCTAAACAAGTATCCTTCCTTGGTTATGTAATTTCCCCCACAGAGATTCAGATGGAGTCTGATAAAGTAGCAGCAATCTCCCAATGGGTCAGACCCGACAACCTCAAGGCTCTCCAGCGGTTCTTAGGTTTTGCAAATTTCTACCGCAAATTCATTAGAAATTACTCAGTTATTGCTCAACCTCTGACCGACTTGACTAAGAAGGGGGCTGACTTGGGTAAGTGGTCGCCTGCAGCCCTTGAGGCCTTTAGCCGTCTAAAAAAGGCATTCACGACTGCCCCGGTGCTAATACAGCCAGACGCACTACTACCCTTTTTTATTGAGGTAGACGCGTCGGAAGTGGGGACAGGAGCTGTATTGTCGCAGGAAGTCAGTGGGAGGTCTGGCTATAGCCCATGTGCGTTCTTTTCGCGAAAGTTCAATTCAGCAGAGCGCAACTACGACGTGGGTAACCGGGAATTGTTGGCTATCAAATGGGCTCTGGAAGAGTGGCGACACCATCTTGAGGGTGCTAGACACCCAATTACCGTATATACTGATCACAAGAATCTGGTATATCTCGCCAATGCGAAAAGACTCACTGCTCGTCAGGCCAGGTGGGCGTTGTTCTTCGCCAGGTTTAACTTCGTCGTGACATATATCCCCGGAGAGAAGAACGTGAAGGCGGACGCCCTGTCACGGAGTTTCGGGGTACCAGACAGTGGGACCCTGACTCCCGAGAATATCTTAGCCCCCGGCGTGGTGGTGGCAGTGTTAGAGTCTAACTTCGTCCCTCAACTACAGGATGCTCAGCAGGACGCTCCGTCAGGGGTGCCGGAGGGCAGATGGTTTGTGCCAGAGACCCTACGCCCTAGAGTCATGGATGAGTCCCACTCGTCGGCTCTCGCCGGGCATCCAGGGTTCCAGGGGACCCTGGAGCTTTGCTCCCGATACTTCTGGTGGCCAGGCATGTCTCAGGAGATCCGCAACTTTGTGAGGGGTTGCTCGGTCTGTGCTCGCAATAAGAGTCGGCGGCGTCCTCCGGAGGGTCCCCTGAGACCACTACCGGTTCCTTCCAGTCCCTGGTCTCATCTATCAGTAGATTTCATCACTGACCTACCAGAATCCCAGAAGTGCACCACTATCTTAGTGGTGGTCGACCGGTTCTCAAAGATGGCACATTTTGTGGCGTTAAAAAAGCTACCCTCGGCAAAAGAATTTGCCACGATTTTTGTAAAGGAAATAATTCGCCTACATGGGGTTCCCCAAAATATTGTATCTGATCGCGGGGTTCAGTTTGTGTCGCAGTTTTGGCGTGCCTTCTGCAGAAACCTGGGAACGTCGCTTTCCTTCTCGTCAGCGTTCCACCCGCAGACTAATGGTCAGACTGAGCGGAAGAACCAAGACTTAGTGCAATATTTGCGGTTGTTTGCCAGCGAAAAGGCTTACCAGTGGGCAGAGTTCCTGCCGTTGGCAGAGTTTGCACTAAACAACCGCCTTTGTTCTTCTACTGGGGTGTCTCCATTTTTTAGTGTATACGGTCAGCATCCTCGCTTCCTTACAGCAATCCCTACTCCGTCGCCCTGTCCGGCAGCGGATGACGCCACAGATACGCTTCGGGGAGTATGGAAAGAGGTGCAGAGAAACTTGGAGGCAGCGGGGGCCCATATGCAGTTGCGCAGTGGGAAGAGTCTGTCGGTGTCTGAACCGTACAGGGTGGGACAGAAGGTATACCTGTCGTCCAAAAATCTCAAATTGCGGGTCCCGTCCTTGAAGCTGGCGCCACGTTACGTGGGGCCGTTTGCCATCACACGTGTGGTGAACCCACTCGCCTACGAGCTGGGGTTGCCGGCCACATGGAGGGTTCACAGGGTATTCCATAAGTCGCTGCTGAAACCTTTTGTCCCTTCGGTGATACCCACCTCCGGTCCCCCTCCGCCCACCCTGGTCCGGGATGAAGTCGAATACGAGGTCCAGGAGATACTGGACTCTCGTCGGTGTCGAGGAATCCTACAGTACTTGGTGGCCTGGAAGGGTTTTCCACCAGAAGATCATTCCTGGGTGGCCGCATGTGATGTTCATGCTCCCGTGTTGGTACGGCGGTTCCACCGTCGTTTTCCAGATAAGCCTGGTCGAGTTTCCGGGGGCCCGGAGGTCCCCCGTCAGAGGGGGGGTAATGTTACCATGCAGGGCGGCGCTGGGTCCCGCGGCCGGCGCGCGCCGCTTCGAGCTCGGCTTCGGCGTCCCGGAGCTGTGCTGTCAGGGATCTCCCGGCGGCGTGGAGCAGCCAGCATGCAGCAGCGTGGAGCAGCCGGCGTGCTGCGGCGTGGGCGTGTCCGCCCGTAGGGTGCCGCCCGCTCTCATCCACCTCCCTTATGCAACAGTGGGAGAGTCGGCTCCTCCCACTCTCCGCCCCGGGGCGGAGGCTTTTAGTTAAAAGACTGGCAGTGACCTGAACTCACTGCCAGTTATTGGTTCTGCTAGCCTCTAGTCAGGTCTATTCTAGTCTGTCCTAGTTGCTTGTCAGTTTCCTTCGTTTGCCTGTGAGCTTCACCTCCAGCCTTGATTCACCTAGTGGTTTTGTTGGTCTGTTACACCTGCCTCTCCTGTCGGCACTCTGTCCCCTGTTAGTAGTTCCATCTAGGTAGTCGCCAGGTCCCTAGCCAGTGCAGGGACTGCCGCCCAGTTGTCCGCCTGGGGTTAGCCAGGGCCGAGGCAAGTAGGCAGGGACAGTGGGGTGCAGGAGATCAGGGCACCCCAACTGGCGCTCGGGGGGCAGAGTGCCGTAACAATAAGCCTGGACTCTGATGATAAGTCACCTGTGCGGAAAGAGCTAAAAACTTGTAGAACAAAAACACTTCTTCTGCGTTCTGGATTGGCTTACTCAAGGACCCCATGAAACTTCCACTGTGCCATATAAGATGTGAAATCGTGTACGATTCCCAATGTGTACCTTAAGTCGGTGCAGACACAAACAGTCTTACCTGCAGCCAGCTTACATATTTCAGTGAGCGCCATCACCTCTATTTCCTGAGTGTCTCATGAGGAAAAGAGTGGTTTTTGTATAATTACCTCTTTCTGTCGGTTACCACTGCATAGCCTGCTTTACTTGTCAATTTCGTCGATTTTTGGAACCATCTATGGGTAAAACTCAAGATTTACATTAATCATGGCAATTACAACATTATTGTTAGGACCCCTAGTTTCTCCTTTCATTAATCTTCCAACAATCATACAATCATGTGCTTGCTATTTAATGTCATGGTCTGCGCCTGCCGCCCCTCCTCTCAACCTTCTAAATTCAGTAAAAGACATGAAACGGCATTTGGAACTATACCCCACTTGATTGCGATATGTGAGGGTGCTAGCAGGGCAGTCTCATACATAGTTAGTCTGGAAGCTGAAAGATGTTTAATTTGCACTCTATACAGTATTTTTATGACCACTTGAGGGAGCATGATATTAAGGGGCCCCACACCATCTCTGGTACCTGTACGAAAACATACTGCAAACAGGAGAGGAAATATTGTTATTACAATCTGCAACCATAACAACTGCACAAATGATGGTTAACTACTGGTTTACTAAGGGACTAGTATCCCTGATACCATTCGGGATATACTCAATTACTGGCATCAAAAATTTACTTCTTTTTTTTTTTTTTCAATGTAACAATCTTCACGTAAAATACTGTTGTTAATTGAAAATGAGATACTCTCTAAAATAGAACTTTTGTTACTAATTTGACTAAAGTACTTATCAGGTGTCTCAAGTACACAATTATCTCATTTTAGTATCTTAATTCAATAATATTCAAATTAACACGACTCAATATTTTTAAATTCTACACATACTCAAAGATCCTATATATATATATACACTGTGGCAATCCTGGACTATTATCTCACACAACTACCCTCAGGAATAAAATTAGATGCCCCTCCTTTGGTCACCTCTATTTGTTCAAGTGAGAGACTTAACATGGAGTCTAAGAGTGACCTTCCCTCTATACATTACCACAATATACATATATATACCAACATCCACTTAAATGGAGACACACTTCTCTCCTAGGCTGGTCTGTGTGGAGGGTGGAGCAAGACCTCTTCCTATTGTTCTTCCCTCCCATCTCCTTACATCACCTAGCTCCACCCCCTGTGGTCTGGCTCAGCGTTTGGTCTTTCTTGCCTCATTTCATTTCTAGCCTCCGAACAGTATACACCATATAACACAATCTAACTCTCATACGGGCCCTTCATTTATACACACAAATTCACACTCACTGGGGTTTTTAATTCACTCATACACAGACTGATAAGTATCTCATGTGAAGTAGAAACTGGGATTGTATTTACTGTTCATAGAACTTCCCATATTGAACAAAGTATATATATATAAGAAAAACTCTTATGTACCGCGGTTTTTACATATTTTGTTCAGAATAGGCTATCCAATGACAAACATAATACAACTTATGCCCATTTCCACCCGCATGCTTATATTCACCACTCCAGATAGCAACTATTATCACCGTTCATTGTTAAACCTTCTACCTTTCCTTAACTCATTGACTTGCTTTTTCCTTTCCCATTTTTGTGTCCAGTTATGTTTACAAACATCATCTCATTGAATTTGCTTGCGAGTCATACTTCGATTTTTCCCACAACTCACGACACAGGTCTGGCTTACCACTAATAAGCACTTACAATTTCGTCCCTGCCCATCTTGTCGTAATTGGAAAAATCCTTAATTAATTGAGATTCTCTACTCCCGCACCTCATGGCGCAGATCTGTACTTTTGGCACCACTTTGTGGAACCTCAACAGCCTGCTTGGCCTGCCATAATCGGAGGAGACTTCTCTGGCGCGCCCCCATCTTTACTCCAAGCCCAAATTCCCTTGAGTTGATGTATGCCAACATGGCAAATACAAGCATTCCATGTGCACCCCTCCCCCCCCACATAACAAAGGGAGACCTCTTCAGCCACATGTTGCACAATGGAAACTCTGACCGCATGGACACACTACTCTGTTTTTAATCACTACTATAACCTTCAGCTAAAATTGCTTATATCAACTTTCCTTTTTACTTTCTTTTTAACAAGTTATTCTACTTTCTTTGTTCCTTATTAACCTGCACAGTCTGTTCACACCATTCACTACTACAGAGAATATATAAACCCCCATAGCTCACACCTTCTTTCACTCAGGACATTTTCTTCACAGACAACATAAAAACAACACAGTATATCTATTTCATAGTTCTTTAGATACAGACTTATCATATTTCAACTCACCCGGCCTGGGGCGGATCATAGCAGAGAGGGAGAGATGGTATAGGTATAAGAATAGCTTATTACCTTTTTTTTTAGCTCATTATCTGTCCGTCTCTGCTTCGAAGTCCCCTTGTGTCCGGATAACGATGAAATATCTTCATATCTCTGTATCTTCATTATCTCAGCAGTGCCTCCAAATTTGTTAGCGCAAAATTCGCTATTATAGATATACCGTGTGTTCCAAATTAAATAATATGTGTACAGGCCTGGAGAGCCTTCAAAGACCACACGGCCTACATCATGTGTTCCCCAAAGAGTCTCCCTTTATTATGCGCGCGTTGAAACTTAAATAAGTTTCAACACAGGAAGTATACAGTTACATTATTTAGCGTGCTGATTGGTTGTCCTCAGAGGGAGGTATTTGTGAGGTAGCTTGTGATGTCATCCATCTGGGAGGAACTTCAGTGAGCACGCTCAGTTCATTCTTGAATTTGGTCTCATGAGGAGAACATCCTGCTTCTCCTCTCTGCTGTCCAAGACAAAGCACTCCTAGATAGCTTTCTGCCAGTTAGAACCGGTTTTTCCAGTTCTTGAGCACACAGCACTAGCTCCTCCAATTCTTGTGGAGGTGGGGGGGAGGTGATGTTCCCTTCTCCCAGAAGTTCAGACCATTATAGACAAAATACAGTATATTCACAGTTGATAACAGAAAATACATACAAAATGGTGAACATATAGGATATCTCCCACAATGCAAAGACAATCTTTCAAACGATTGAAAGATTGACAGTTTTAGAGATCATTTAGCATAAAGTGTTAATGGACACTAATGTCCATTAGCACTTTATTACCTTCATTTGCATGTAAAATGGTCTCCAGGAGCTGTGCTCAGCAAACAGCTGCATTGTTCTCGCACGGGCTGTCAGCAGAATACAATGTAATCTGCGGCACCTGCGCCGTCTGTGTTATGGCTCTCCGACTGAATGATGAATTTTAAGCTCACCTTAAAATCATTGTTCATGCAAAAAGTGAACAATGACCTTGTTTAAACGCAATGATTATCACTCATTTGTCATCGTTTGAATGAATTTTGAGCGATAACCTTTTGAATGTAAATGGGCCTTAAGAAAATCCTTTTTTCACCTTTCAAAGGACCTTTGAAAGTTACCAATAGTAAATGTTTCGAAACTTTTACTATTGATGACTTATCCACAAGATAGGTCATCAGTAGTTGATCTTAACCTATTAGCTGATCGCCTGGCCCATCGTCAGTGCAGACAGCATTGAAAGTAAGTAGCGCTGTCAACATTGCTGGGTTGATACTGTAGGCACAGCTCCCATAAAATTCAGTAGAAGCTGTACCTGCATTCCCATCTTGGGCTACTGCCATACTGACAGCGCTATCTGCTTCCAGTTGTATCCGCACTGACAGCGGGCAAGGTGATCAGCTGATTTGCGGGGATCACCTGCAGCGAACTCCTGAGAAAAAAAGATTAGTACTGAAAGTGTTGGCCATTTAAAGAGTAATAAGGGAAAAATTATAGGAGGCGATAAAGAGAAAGCAAATTATTAAATAGTTTTTTTGCCCAGTATTCACTAAGGAAAAAGAAATGTCAAGTGAAATACAGAGTGGTAAAGTAAACTCTCCATTACATTTCACCAGTCTAACCTAGAAAAAAGTGCATAACCACCTTAAAAAGATTAAAATAGGCAAATCACCAGGCCCTGATGGCATACACCCCCGGTTCAAAGGTAACTAAGAAATGTGATACAGAGGCCATTGCTTCTTATATTTAAGGACTCTATAGTGATGGGGACTATGCCACTGGATTGGCACATAGCAAATGTGGTGCAAATATTGAAAAAGGGGGCAAGATGACCCTGAAAACAATGGGCCGGTAAGTCTAACTTCTATTGTGGGTAAAATGTTTGAGATGCTATCCTGGAGTACCTCAATGAAAATAGTTATATAACTCCATATCATCATGGATTTATGATGGGTTGCTCCAGTCAAACCAATCTGATCAGCTTTTACGGGGAGGTAAGTTATAGACCGGACCATGGAAAGTCATTGGATCTTGTATACCTTAATTTTTCCAAAGCATTTGATACTGTGCCACATAGACAGTTGGTATCTAAAAAAGAATGCTTGATCTGTGTGAGAATGTGTGTAAGTGGGTAAGTAACTGGCTTAGTGAAGCAAAACAGAAGGTTGCTATTACTAGTACATATTCTGATTGGGTCACCATTATTAGTGGAGTACCACAGGAGTCAGTATTGGCCTCTATTCTTTTTAATATATTTATTAATAACCTTGTAGTAACACAAGAGAGGACAGTATATGGTTGCAAATGGATCTGCATAAGTTAGGGGATTTGACAGAAAAGTGGCAAAAGATGTTTAACACTAATAAATGTAAGGTTATGCACATGGGCAGAGGTAATACATGCTACCGTCACACAATAAATGGGAAAACACTGGGTAAAATTGACATGGAAAAGGACTTGAGGATTCTAGTTAAAGTAGCCTTGTAGCTTGCGTATATGATTTTTCTAGTTAGCCAATAAAAGTACCACCTCTATAATACTTGTATCTTTTTCATACAGGAGTATTTAAAGTCACATAGGAGAAAGAAACATTGATACCATAGTAGTCAGCTGAAAAACGCTTTATTGCTCTGTTTGTTTTACTAAAAACCTATTTCTAGAATAATTAACAGAGGAACAAGACAGTAAATATCACCCAGAATGGTTATCTTATGAAGAATTCAAGTACTTAAAGGGGTTGTCTCGCGAAAGCAAGTGGGGTTAAGCACTTCTGTATGGCCATATTAATGCACTTTGTAATATACATCGTGCATTAAATATGAGCCATACAGAAGTTATTTACTTACCTTCCCTGCGCTGGCGTCCCCGTCTCCATGGCTCCGTCTAACTTCAGCGTCTGATCGCCCGATTAGACGCGCTTGTGCAGAAGGGTCTTCTGCCTTCGGCTCGGTCTGGCATGAGCGGCGTTCTGGCTCCGCCCCTTCTACGCGTCATCGCGTAGCTCCGCCCCGTCACGTGTGCCGATTCCAGCCAAGCAGGAGGCTGGAATCGGCACACGTGACGGGGGCGGGGCTATGTGATGATGCATAGAAGGGGCGGAGCCAGAACGCCGCTGCTGCCGGACAGACCCGAAGGCTGAAGACCCTTCTGCGCAAGCGCGTCTAATCGGGCAATTAGACGCTGAAGTTAGACGGAGCCATGGAGACGGGGACGCCAGCGCAGGGAAGGTAAGTGAATAACTTCTGTATGGCTCATATTTAATGCACGATGTATATTACAAAGTGCATTAATATGGCCATACAGAAGTACTTAACCCCACTTGCTTTCGCGAGACAACCCCTTTAATAAAACAACATTTCAGGAGATCTGACAGGTTCTCTTTAAGAGAAGTAATAGAAAATGAAGAAAACTTTGTTAAGAGGGTAAGTTTTTATGTGTGGCCCTTTACCCACATGTGAGACCCCACTCAAGGATGATGCAGTAACTGAGATGAACACCAGTAGCAAATTTCAGTAATGTTTACACCACAGGAAGCCCAATCCATTGTGGTTACAGTCACAATAGGTATAAGCTTGATGGTTACAGAGTCTATATAGGGCACAAAACTTCGCAGTTACAGCAATGGTACAAGGCTTGGACTTTGCAGATTTTAACTTTGTGATTTTTAAGAAAAACACAACATTTTTCACCAAAGAACAAAAAAAGATCCAGCGCTCCAAAGTAAAGGAAACCTATTAAACTAAATCAATAGTAGGCTCCTTGGTTTACAAAACAAAAGAAAGACTTTTATTTAAAAATACGTCCGACGCATTTCGTCGCATAACAGTGACTTTTTCAAGTGGTCACTTCAAAAAGTCGCTGTTATGCGACGAAACGCGTCGGACGTATTTTTAAATAAAAGTCTTTCTTTTGTTTTGTAAACCAAGGAGCCTACTATTGATTTAGTTTAATAGGTTTCCTTCACTTTGGAGCGCTGGATCTTTTTTTGTTCTTTGGTTTTTCCACATTTGTTTAGTCGCACCCCTATTGGGGGAGGCGACAGATCCTTGCTTGCTCCTGTGCATCCATTTCCGTATTTTTGGATTGGAGAGAGGAGATCTCATTATATATTCAACGTCTACCAGGACGGGGAGGTGTTAGGTGGTGGGTCCTTTCCATAGGGATCCATCCACCTACATCGGGTAAGTCCTTTGTTATTCTTGCTTGCATTTAAAGAACTGCATTTTAGTGGGTGGAGCGCCGTCCCTTATTGTTTTTTTTTTACAACATTTTTCACAGTGCTTGTTGCCGCTTTTAGCAGTAAAATAACTCTGTGGTCATATGCTAGCCATTGGTCAACAGGAAGTATGAACGAACATTGGTTTTTGCATGGGAGATTTCCTCAATTTGTGTATTGGAATGTATGGCATTTCTTCCAAACATAGCATGTTCTTTGGCATTTATTTCATGTATTTCTCTATTAAAATCGCTTTAGGTAAAAAAAAAAAAAACACCAGAAAAACACATATGAGTATAAAAAGCCACCCAAGAAGCTTGTAAAAAAATGCATAATATATGCATAAAAAACTGTGAAGGAAGCCCATCATGCCGTGATGTAAATAAATCTCTGTACCCTACAACTGGAGTAGCTACTGTCTTTCCGAAAAAATAAGCCCTACCCTGATTTTTGGGGGAGGCTTGAAATATAAACCCTTCCCTAAAAATAAGCCCTAGTTACACTACTTAAAAAAAACACTCACCTAGCCATCAGCTTCAGGTCCTCGTGCTGGTCTCCGATGCTCCGACAGGTTGCCGTGTCAGCCTGATCAAGGATTCTCTTCTTTCTGGTAACGAGATTTTGAATTGGCCCGCCTCCGACAAGTGAGTGTTGTAATTGGATCAAGCGCCAGCCAATCAGAGCCGGCGCTCGATCAGTCACAGCCATTCAGTGATGACATCACTAAATGGCTGTGATTGGTTGGATCGAGCGCTGGCTCTGATTGGCTGGTACTCGATCTAATCACAGCACTTGCTTGCTGGAGGCAGGGTAAACCAAAACCCTGTTACCAGAAAGAAGAGAATCCTCGGTCAGGCTGACATGGCAACCTGCTGCAGCATTGGAGATCAGCGCGAGGACCCGGATGCCACGGACCAGGTGAGTTTCCCCCCCTCCCTCCTCCCCCCACGAAAATAAGACACTGTGCTTCTTTTGGCGCAAAATTTAATATAAGACATTGTCTTATTTTCGGGGAAACAAGATAGTTGTTGTTTTCTATATTAACCTTTTTTATGTATGACTTTTATATAGAGTTTAGTTAATTACTATGTACTATGTAACCTGCCCTCAATTGTACCAACTATAATAGGTCTGTCATCAACAGTACTAGAAAAGATAAATAATTAAATGCACACTAAAACTATAACTTTTACATTGCAAAGCTGTTTTTCATTAAAATTATATTTACTAATTAACCATACAGTATGAAACATTTGTCTTAATTATAACAACAGCTCAAATGCAATTTAGCATATTGTTTAGTCGCAAGATCCACCATGCAAAATGTATTTTATTATCATTTAAGTACAGAGAACATATGGTTGGAGATTGTATTATCACATCTATGTTCTAAATGATTGCAACATTCTGTACAGTTTCTAATGTGTAAATGAAACACAATTATATATCTTTTTTTATTATTTCACCTGACAACAAGATTTGAAAAGGGAGAAGAAGAATTATTTATCTAATATTTGAAGATATACTGAAAAGATGGTTTATTGATGTTATTGTGCACTGTGTGTTTATCTTACACTGCATGTTACTGTATTGCAATGCTTGACATCTTCTACTCTACATGCTAGGTGGTGCCTCAACTCTGTAAGTAGTAAAATGTCTAACTATTGTATCAAATGAGTTGCTGTATCTTGTTAGTTGATAACTCCAGGAATGGCATTCCTAATTGTCACCCTGCAGGAGGAGGATGGACCAATCAGCATAGGCCACTGTCCTGGTGTCCTACACTGCCTTCATGGTGCACACTACTATGCCAAAAACATCATACTGCATCATCTGTAGTTATGGATTGAGGTGCATTTGTGTGCAGTAAGCACATGTGAGACAGAGACCTGCAAAGAATCTATGTGAAAGTCTGGGCCTAGTCTGCCTCATAGAGCACACAGGTCAACTGAGCTAAAGGCAAAGAGAAAGGGGAACCAAAGCCTGAGAAAGTAGAGTAGGAGATATTACCAAGCTTAGACAGTAAGAGAGACAGATGGGTCCTTCAGGGCCAATGGCATAGCTATAGGTGTCTCAGTTGCAACTCTGCCCCTAAACCAGGTGGCCAGAGGCTCCCCTTGCCACCGCAGCATGGTCCTATAGGCTGTCATCTCAGAGAACTCTTCCCCCAGCCCCCACACCACACCCCTGGGGAACATTGCAGTATTACACTGAGTGTAATAACACATGGAGAGAATAGCTGTGAAAGATCAGAGTAATAGTGCACAATGTCTGCGGCATAAAACAAAATTCCAAGGTGAACCTGACCTATTACATATTAATTGTGCCCAGAAAAAGAAGCAGAAATAGCAGGAACTATTTTGTTTCACATGACATATGTTATGTGTCATTCCTGTGCTATAACGAAAAAAGGAAGGATCCTGAGAGGTCCGAAAGCTCGCAATAACATCATGTATTTTTGTTAGCCACTAAAAGGTATCATATCTACAAGATTACTTGGTTTCTGTTACTGAGAACAATCCCACATTACCATGGTATTTCACAGCTATTTTTTTTCCATTGTGTGTCTGTAATGGCACATAATGGGGATTGAGGGTAGCAACAGGTAGGGGAAGTGTGAAGAGATAAGTCATGACTAGAAGAATTCTCTATGGCAATTTGGGAAGTGGTAGAGAAGAAAAACGACAATGGATGTTGCTTGTGATTACTGAAGGTAACTGCACTATAACAACTATCGCCGCGTAGAGCTAGTATCTGATTATGACATGGTGACAGGATTATTTAGAGGTATACTAGACTTGAACCATTATATCTTAGCCCACTGTGGTATAGCTATGCTGTGTAATGCATATGGCATCAATGAGATTAGGTATTTTTTAACTTTTTGTTAATGGGAGAATGGAGGTGATGCATGTGTTTTAGAACTTCCTCCCCCAATCTTTTCAGACTCTGGTTGCTAGTGCTACATTGATAGGCCTCTTAGGAGACCCAACAGAGCTATGGAAAGCTCTGATCAGTCCATGGCCATCAACCATGAGGAGCAGTAGGAGGACACAAGCTAAACCTTTGTACCTGGGCCCATAAGCCTTTAGCCAAGCCTCTGCTCAGGGCCACCCATAGGTGCATGCTTACTGTACCTAGAGGGAAATAAAGCCTTACCTTTTATAACCCCTTTCGAACCCATGATGTACATATACATCATAGGTGGGAAGGGGGTTTCACAACAATTTGATACATTTATGGTATATGCACAGCACAGGCTCAAGAGCTGAGTCCAAGCCATCAGCAGCAGAAGTTGGCTGTGACTGACAGCCAGGTTGTGCTGCAATGGCCGGGATCAGAGAGAACACCAATTCCCTTCTGTTAACCCCTTACACACCATGATCAATGCTGATTGCAACATGTACAGAGTTGACAGACAGAAGGATCTCCCTCTAAAATGTCATCAGACCACTGCCATAAAATTGCGGAAGGCTGATTAGTTGCCATAGCAACTGGATGTCTAACAGTGTTCTCCAGTCCTACCATGGCTTTCAATGTAAATTAATAATGACAATGCAATTCAGTACAGAAGTACTGCAGTGTATTATCTAAGAGAATATAACATTCTAAGTTTTAGATTTAAAGTTCTAGTTCCTTAAAAAAAGAAAAAAAAAGAAATGGTAAAAAAAAAATCTACATAACGATTTAAAAAAAACAAAACACCTTTTTTGTGCACTTCCCTTTCTGGCAGAAAAAAAATAAATAAAGAAATCCATGTTTAGTATCACTGCAATGATAATGCACGGCAAGCGCTAGAAGAAAAAAAGGCAAAAACAAGTGATCAAAAAAGTGATATATACCACAAAATGGTACCAATAAAATCTACAGCTAATCATACAAAAACAAGCCCCCACACAGCTCCATCTATAGAAAAATAAGAAAGTTATGGGTCTTTGAATGTAACAATACAAAAAAATCAACTTTAAGTAAAATTAATTTTATTTATTGTAGAAAAGTGGAAAACCCCCCAAAATATAACATTGGTATCATTGTAATTGTATCACCTTGCAGAAAAATTAATAAAAGTTATATAATGCATTATATATACTACAAAATTATACCAATAAAAACTACAGCTCTCAATGCAATAAACAAGACCTTTTAATGGTCTATATCGAGGGGGAAAAAAAAGTTGTGGCATTTGAAAAGCGGAGATCAAAATCTCAAAAAATCATGGTATCTTTATGTTCCAAACTAGGCCACATCCTTAAGGGGTTAATGGCATAGATTAATGACATACGGTAGACTCCAAATCAATTCATATACTCTGTATGAGATAGATAGATAGATAGCTAGATAGCTAGATAGATAGATAGATAGATATGAGATAGATAGATAGATAGATAGATAGATAGATAGATAGATATGAGATAGATAGATAGATATTAGTACATTTTCACAACTTTATTATTATTTGCAGTGTTTTACATTTAATTAGAAGTTATTAGAATGCTTTTCTCATATTCGCTCCTGTCTACATGCAGCCACACAGGAAAAAATGCAAGGAAAAATTACTTTTACACAAATTATTAAACATAACACCTCCAAAACTTTGCCTTTTATACTTCCTCATAATTAGGCCAAGAATTACACAAAAGTTAGTAGTTTGTGGCCAAAGCCTTACTTGCACTTCCCAGGAGTTTGTTCCCAAGACAGATTGTCTCACCTTAAAATAGAAGTCTCTCTTCAGTAATTGCGCCTCCATATGTGGTGACTTACCAAGTGATTGCCTTTTGCTCAAGCCCCTTATGGGGATGTCATTCATTTAAGAGGCAGCATTACTGTACTCTTTGAAAAAGCAGTTAAATGAATTTGTAGTTAAAAGAAAGTGCAAATGTAACTCCCGCTGCTTTCTGGAACATTGAATGTATTAACTTACCCCTTTTTATGTTCTTTATAATATACAGAATGCAAATTATGCCGTTTACATGAAACTGTAGAAACATTTAGAAAATTTAGAAATTACAAAATGCTTCATACACAGTGAGATTATTTAGGAAATATCAATTAATGGGTAAAAAACAACATATAAAGGAAAAAAACATGATTGTGAACAGAATAATGAGCTGTTTATCTCTGGTACAATTACTTTTAATTGTCAGTCTTCCTGAAGGCTTTATTTCTAGAATGCTACAAGCTTACTGTACAAGGTCTCACTGATATCAAATGACTTATCAAAGGACCATGCATCAATGCTGCCGCTCATATGAATTTGGAGAGGTTTTTAAAACGGTTGCATTCTTAGTTGGTCTTTGTCTTACATTCCTCAAAATATCTCATGACTAGGGATGAGCGAGTATACTCGCTAAGGCACTACTCGCTCGAGTAATGTGCCTTAGCCGAGTATCTCCCTGCTCGTCCCTAAAGATTCGGGGGCCGACGCAGCTGACAGGTGAGTTGCGGTGGGGAGCAGGGGAGAGCGGGCGGGAGAGAGAGATCCCCCCTCCGTTCCTCCCTTCTCTCCCCCGCAGCTCCCCGCCCCGCGGCGGCACCCGAATCTTTCGGGACGAGCGGGGAGATACTCGGCTAAGGCACATTACTCGAGCGAGTAGTGCCTTAGCGAGTATACTCGCTCATCCCTACTCATGACCCCTTCATATTAGGATCTGATGACCTCGTTGCCAGGTGCCAAATTGGTAGATATGGAAGCCTATGATAAGAAGGTTTTGCTAGCAATTATCTATCAATAGCATGTCATCACTTCATGTTATGTCAAGATTAGAGATGAGCGAACGCGTTCGTCCGAGCTTGATATTCGTGCGAATATTAGGGTGTTCGGGATGTTCGTTATTCGTGACGAACACCATGCGGTGTTCTGGTTACTTTCACTTCCTTCCCTGAGACGTTAGCGCGCTTTTCTGGCCAATTGAAAGACAGGGAAGGCATTACAACTTCCCCCTGCAACGTTTAAGCCCTATACCACCCCCCTGCTGTGAGTGGCTGGCGAGATCAGGTGTTCGCCTAATATAAAAGTCGGCCCCTCCCGCGGCTCGCCTCAGATGCCTGGTGAGTTAGATGAGGGACAGTGCTGTTTATACCGGAGCTGCTGTAGGGAAAGAATTGGTAGTTAGTGTAGGCTTCAAGACCCCCCAAAGGTCCTTATTAGGGCCACTGATAGCTGTGTGTTGGCTGCTGTTAGCAGTGGGATTTTTTTTTTTCTCAAAATCGCCTCTGCAGACCGTTGCACCTGGCATTAGGGACAGAAGTGCTGCATAGGCAGGGAGAGTGTTAGGAGTGAGTGTAGCCTTCAAGAACCTCAACGGTCCTTTCTAGGGCCATATTTATCCGTGTGCAGTACTGTCCAGGCTGCTGTTGGCTGTGCTGCATTTTTTTTGGGCTTCTCAAAATCGCCTCTGCAGAGCATTCCACCCTCCATTGATACTGCAGGGAAAGAATTGTATAGGCAGGGCCACAACACAGTTATTATTCATAGAATATACGCAGTGCTGCCTGTTGGTGGGAAAAAACTGAAAACAAATCTATTTGTCCAGCCTCTGTCCGTCCTTACGGGCGGTGGACACGTGTGAGCTGCGTGAAAAACATTGCTAAATCATACGCAGCCAGCTACGCTTTACTGCTGGGTTCGCCATTTGCTTTCCTTAATTGGGAAAAAAAATACCTGCTCTGCCAGAGTTATAATAACTCTGCTACCCTCACGTTCTGTGACACATAAGCAGGGACACAGCACAGTTATTAAACTTCTCAGGTTCATTGAATATACGCAGTGCTGCCTGTTGGTGGGAAAAAACTGAAAACAAATCTATTTGTCCAGCCTGTGTCCGTCCTTACGCCTGTGGAGACGTGTGAGCTGCGTGAAAAACATTGCTAAATCATACGCAGCCAGCTACGCTTTACTGCTGGGTTCGCCATTTGCTTTCCTTAATTGGGAAAAAAAATACCTGCTCTGCCACAGTTAATAACTCTGCTACCCTCACGTTCTGTGACACATAAGCAGGGACACAGCACAGTTATTAAACTTCTCAGGTTCATTGAATATACGCAGTGCTGCCTGTTGGTGGGAAAAAACTGAAAACAAATCTATTTGTCCAGCCTGTGTCCGTCCTTACGCCTGTGGAGACGTGTGAGCTGCGTGAAAAACATTGCTAAATCATACGCAGCCAGCTACGCTTTACTGCTGGGTTCGCCATTTGCTTTCCTTAATTGGGAAAAAAAATACCTGCTCTCCAAGAGTTATAATAACTCTGCTACCCTCACGTTCTGTGACACATAAGCAGGGACACAGCACAGTTATTAAACTTAGATAATTCATTCACTAGAGGCAGTGGGGCCTTTCGTTTTCCAAAAAGGGCAAAAATTATATTTGGCCTGCAGTCTTGCGCCAATTTTTTCCTGCCTGTGAAATCAAATCACTGGTAATACAGCATGCTGAGGGGTAGGGGTAGGCCTAGAGGACGTGGACGCGGCCGAGGACGCGGAGGGCCAAGTCAGGGTGTGGGCACAGGCCAAGCTCCTGATCCAGGTGTGTCGCAGCCGACTGCTGCGCGATTAGGAGAGAGGCACGTTTCTGGCGTCCCCACATTCATCGCCCAATTAATGGGTCCACGCGGGAGACGGTTATTAGAAAATGAGCAGTGTGAGCAGGTCCTGTCCTGGATGGCAGAAAGTGCTTCGAGCAACCTATCGTCTACCCGCAGTTCTGCGCCGTCCACTGCTGCCAATCCGAATCCTCTGTCTGCTGCTCCTCCTTCCTCCCAGCCTCCTCACTCCACTACAATGACACCTGCTCAGGAGCGGGAACACTCCCAGGAACTGTTCTCGGGCCCCTGCTTAGATTGGGCAGCAGCGGTTCCTCTCCCACCAGAGGAGTTTATCGTCACTGATGCCCAACCATTCGAAAGTTCCCGGGGTCCGGGGGAAGAGGCTGGGGACTTCCGCCAACTGTCTCAACAACTTTCTGTGGGTGAGGAGGACGATGACGATCAGACACAGTTGTCTTGCAGTGAGGTAGTAGTAAGGGCAGTAAGTCCCAGGGAGCAGCGCACAGAGGATTCGGAGGAAGAGCAGCAGGACGATGAGGTGACTGACCCCACCTGGTGTGCAACGCTTACTCAGGAGGACAGGTCTTCAGAGGGGGAGTCAAGGGCATCAGCAGGGCAGGTTGCAAGAGGCAGTGCAGTGGCCAGGGGTAGAGGCAGGGCCAGACCGAATAATCCACCAAGTGTTTCCCAAAGCGCCCCCTCGCGCCATGCCACCCTGCGGAGGCCGAGGTGCTCTAAGGTCTGGCAGTTTTTCACAGAGACGCCTGACGACCGACGAACAGTGGTGTGCAACCTTTGTCGCGCAAAGCTCAGCCGGGGAGCCAACACCAACAGCCTCACCACCACCACCATGCGCAGACATATGATGGCCAAGCACCCCGCAAGGTGGGACAAAGGCCGTTCACCGCCTCCGGTTTGCACCCCTGCCTCTCCCCCTGTGCCCCAACCTGCCACTGAGATGCAACCCCCCTCTCAGGACACAGGCACTACCGCCTCATGGCCTGCACCCACACCCTCATCTCCGCTGTCCTCGGCCCCATCCAGCAGTGTAGTTCAGCGCACCGTTCAGCCGTCGCTTGCGCAAGTGTTCGAGCGCAAGCGCAAGTACGCCGCCACGCACCCGCACGCTCAAACGTTAACCGTCCGCATCGCAAAATTCATCAGCCTTGAGATGCTGCCGTATAGGGTTGTGGAAACGGAGTCCTTCAAAAGTATCATGGAGGCGGCGGCCCCGCGCTACTCAGTTCCCAGTCGCCACTACTTTTCCCGATGTGCCGTCCCAGCCCTGCACGACCACGTCTCCCGCAACATTGTGCGCGCCCTCACCAACGCGGTTACTGCCACGGTCCACTTAACTACGGACACGTGGACAAGCACAGGCGGGCAGGGCCACTACATCTCCCTGACGGCACATTGGGTGAATTTAGTGGAGGCTGGGACAGAGTCAGAGCCTGGGACCGCTCACGTCCTACCCACCCCCAGAATTGCGGGCCCCAGCTCGGTGCTGGTATCTGCGGAGGTGTATGCTTCCTCCACTAAAGCACCCTCCTCCTCCTCCTCCTCCTCCTCTGTCTCACAATCAAGATGTGTTAGCAGCAGCATGTCGCCAGCAGTCGGTGTCGCGCGGTGTGGCAGCACAGCGGTGGGCAAGCGTCAGCAGGCCGTGCTGAAACTACTCAGCTTAGGCGATAAGAGGCACACGGCCCACGAACTGCTGCAGGGTCTGACACAGCAGACCGACCGCTGGCTTGCGCCGCTGAGCCTCCAACCGGGCATGGTCGTGTGTGACAACGGCCGTAACCTGGTGGCGGCTCTGCAGCTCGGCAGCCTCACGCACGTGCCATGCCTGGCCCACGTCTTTAATTTGGTGGTTCAGCGCTTTCTGAAAAGCTACCCACGCTTGTCAGACCTGCTCGTAAAGGCGCGCCGGCTCTGCGCACATTTCCGCAAGTCCCACACGGACGCTGCCACCCTGCGCACCCTGCAACATCACTTTAAGCTGCCAGTGCACCGACTGCTGTGCGACGTGCCCACACGGTGGAACTCTACGCTCCACATGTTGGCCAGGCTCTATGAACAGCGTAGAGCTATAGTCGAATACCAACTCCAACATGGGCGGCGCAGTGGGAGTCAGCCTCCTCAATTCCTTTCAGAAGAGTGGGCCTGGTTGGCAGACATCTGCCATGTCCTTGGTAATTTTGAGGAGTCTACCCAGGTGGTGAGCGGCGATGCTACAATCATTAGCGTCACCATTCCTCTGCTATGCATCTTGAGAAATTCCCTGCAAACCATAAAGGCAGCTGCTTTGCGCTCGGAAACGGGGGCGGGGGAAGACAGTATGCCGCTGGATAGTCAGGGCACCCTCCTGTCTATTTCTCAGCGCGTACAGGAGGAGGAGGAGGAGCATGAGGAGGATGAGGAGGAGGGGGAAGAGACAGCTTGGCCCGCTGCTGACGGTACACCGGCTGATTGCCTGTCATCCTTTCAGCGTGTATGGCCTGAGGAGGAGGAGGAGGAGGAGGAGGAGGATCCTGATAGTGATCTTCCTAGTGAAGACAGCCATGTGTTGCGTACAGGTACCCTGGCACACATGGCTGACTTCATGTTAGGATGCCTTTCTCGTGACCCTCGCGTTGCACGCATTCTGGCCACTACGGATTACTGGGTGTACACACTGCTCGATCCACGGTATAAGGAGAACCTGCCCACTCTGATTCCCGAAGAGGAAAGGGGTTCGAGAGTGTTGCTATACCACAGGACCCTTGCGGACAAGCTGATGGTAAAATTCCCAGCCGACACCGCTATTGGCAAAAGGCGCAGTACCGAGGGCAAGGTAGCAGGGGATGTGCGTAGATCGAGCAGTATGTACATCCCAGGCAGTGCAACAGTCTTTAAGGGCCTGGCCAGCTTTATGGCTCCCCACCAAGACTGTGTCACCGCTCCCCAGTCACGGCTGAGTCGGCGGGAGCACTGTAAAAGGATGGTGAGGGAGTACGTAGCGGATCGCACGACCATCCTTGGTGACGCCTCTGCCCCCTACAACTACTGGGTGTCGAAGCTGGACACGTGGCCTGAACTAGCCCTGTATGCCCTTGAGGTGCTTGCTTGTCCTGCGGCTAGCGTCTTGTCGGAGAGGGTGTTTAGTGCGGCTGGGGGAATCATCACCGATAAGCGTAGCCGCTTGTCAACCGACAGTGCCGACAGGCTAACACTCATCAAGATGAACAAAGGCTGGATTTCGCCAGACTTCTGTTCTCCACCAGCGGACAGCAGCGATACGTAAGCAATACGTAGGCTGCACCCGCGGATGGAAGCTACGTTCTCTCTCACCATCCAAAACGGGGACATTTCTGCTTCATCAATCTGTGTCTAATATTCCTCCTCCTCCTCCTGCTCCTCCTCCTGAAACCTCACGTAATCACGCTGAACGGGCAATTTTTCTTAGGGCCACAAGGCTCACTCAAATAATTTTTCAGAACAATTTTTATAAGTTTCAATTAGCTTAAAAGCGTTGGAACTTTAACTTGAACCAATTTTTCGTTACACTGGGCTGCCTCCAGGCCTAGTTACCACTTAAGCCACATTAACCAAAGCGATTCACCTGCCATCTTGGTTGGGCATGGCCAATTTTTACTGAGGTACATTAGTACTGTTGGTACACCAATTTTTTGGGGCCCTCACCTACAGTGTAATCATAGTAATTTCTATGTTCTTCGCCTGCACTCATGGTACAGAAAGGTGTGTGGGGTTGGCCTAGAGTTTAGCTACATAAATGTCACTTGTGCCTTGGCTATACTAAGGCTACTGAAATGGAACGAAGACTGCGCTCCCGCTATACTGCTGCTTCAGAATTGTTACTGGGGCCTGTCTTGAGTGCTACTATTGCTTACATGGAACTAAGACTGCGCTCCCGCTATACTGCTGCTTCAGAATTGTTACTGGGGCCTGTCTTGAGTGCTACTATTGCTTACATGGAACGAAGACTGCGCTCCCGCTATACTGCTGCTTCAGAATTGTTACTGGGGCCTGTCTTGAGTGCTACTATTGCTTACATGGAACGAAGACTGCGCTCCCGCTATACTGCTGCTTCAGAATTGTTACTGGGGCCTGTCTTGAGTGCTACTATTGCTTACATGGAACGAAGACTGCGCTCCCGCTATACTGCTGCTTCAGAATTGTTACTGGGGCCTGTCTTGAGTGCTACTATTGCTTACATGGAACGGACACGTGGAGAGGACACGTAGTGCCTCAAAAACATCCCCCTCCTCCTCCAACAGGGAAAACATTGTTGGCAAATGCCTTTGCATTGGTTCGTCTGGCGGCAGTCCAAGAATTTCACCTTTACCGACACTACAAGAGAGCCCCCCCACCATCCCCCCGCCACGGCCCACTTAATCCTGGCCACATTCCGAAAACCAACAAAATACAACCGTGGTACTAGGTCCGCAGTCACCACCACATTACCACCAACGCGGTTACTGTTAAGGTGCATATAACCACGGACACGTGGAGAGGACACGTAGTGCCTCAAAAACATCCCCCTCCTCCTCCAACAGGGAAAACATTGTTGGCAAATGCCTTTGCATTGGTTCGTCTGGCGGCAGTCCAAGAATTTCACCTTTACCGACACTACAAGAGAGCCCCCCCACCATCCCCCCGCCACGGCCCACTTAATCCTGGCCACATTCCGAAAACCAACAAAATACAACCGTGGTACTAGGTCCGCAGTCACCACCACATTACCACCAACGCGGTTACTGTTAAGGTGCATATAACCACGGACACGTGGAGAGGACACGTAGTGCCTCAAAAACATCCCCCTCCTCCTCCAACAGGGAAAACATTGTTGGCAAATGCCTTTGCATTGGTTCGTCTGGCGGCAGTCCAAGAATTTCACCTTTACCGACACTACAAGAGAGCCCCCCCACCATCCCCCCGCCACGGCCCACTTAATCCTGGCCACATTCCGAAAACCAACAAAATACAACCGTGGTACTAGGTCCGCAGTCACCACCACATTACCACCAACGCGGTTACTGTTAAGGTGCATATAACCACGGACACGTGGAGAGGACACGTAGTGCCTCAAAAACATCCCCCTCCTCCTCCAACAGGGAAAACATTGTTGGCAAATGCCTTTGCATTGGTTCGTCTGGCGGCAGTCCAAGAATTTCACCTTTACCGACACTACAAGAGAGCCCCCCCACCATCCCCCCGCCACGGCCCACTTAATCCTGGCCACATTCCGAAAACCAACAAAATACAACCGTGGTACTAGGTCCGCAGTCACCACCACATTACCACCAACGCGGTTACTGTTAAGGTGCATATAACCAGTCTGACTGGGGCATGCAGACACCTTGACAGAATGAATAGTGTGTGGCACATAGGTTCCCCATTGCTATGCCCACGTGTGCAGCTCCTGATGGCGGTGGCACAGGATTGTATTTCTCATTGCTTCTGTACAGCATTGTGGGCTATCGCCCCGCCCCTATTAAAGAGGGTCGCTACCTAGCCGTGCCAACCCTGTGCAGTGTGTGCCTGCGGTCCCTCGTCGTGGCAGACGCACTTCTAAATAGACATGAGGGTGGTGTGGCATGAGGGCAGCTGAAGGCTGCGCAGGGACAGTTTGGTGTGCGCTGTGGGGGGGAGGGGGTGCGGTTGGGCAGCATGTAACTCAGGAGAAGTGGCAGTGGAGTGTCATGCAGGCAGTGATTGTGCTTTGTTGGAGGTAGTGTGGTGCTTAGCAAAGGTATGCCATGCTAATGAGCGCTTTTCAGAAGTAAAAGTTGTTGGGAGGGGGGGGGGCCCACTCTTGCCGCTATTGTGGCTTAATAGTGGGACCTGTGAACTTAGGATGCAGCCCAACATGTAGCCCCTCGCCTGCCCTATCCGTCACTGTGTCATTCCCATCACTTTCCTGAATTGCCCAGATTTTCACACATGAAAACCTTAGCGAGCATCGGCGAAATACAAAAATGTTCTGGTCGCCCATTGACTTCAATGGGGTTCGTTGTTCGAAACGAACCCTCGAGCATCACGGGAAGTTCGTTACGAATAACGAACACCCGAACATTTTGGTGTTCGCTCATCTCTAGTCAAGATACTTTCCAATGAGAACTCAATGGTTCTGTTTAATTAAGAACATTGCCAATTCTTATACACCAAGGAAGAAGGCGTTATTATACAAAGGTTACTGTTACATAGGTTACAAAGATTATTGATCATACCAACATTTGTCAGCTTGTCCATCTGTGCTTACTGTATTATTCGAGGGCAAATCACCCAAGGTGTAAAACTCAATCATCTCCCATTTTTACAAAACTTTACACATTTGTTTATTACTGAAATGTATATAAAAATCTCAATTTTCAGACTAATAAAGTCATTGAGTCAATAAATGCAGCATGGTCAATTTTCTGAAGGTCACAAAGAACCGTGATTTTTGATAATTCATATGTCTGAAACTATTGGGTGTAGGGAGATGTGCAAAGTGTCTTTCTTCTCATAATTATATGTAGCTTCATAACATTTTTACTAACACTGTAATTCCAATGCAAGTTAAAATGAAATTGGAACGGAAAAAAATATTTTTATTTGGAACTGAGCGACTCCAGAGCGAGAGGTTGAAAAAAAATTATATTATATATGTGTACATATATATATATATATATATATATATATATATATATATATATATATATATATATATATATATATATATATATATATGTGTGTGTGTGTGTATGCGTATATATGCATATAATACATTTTCCCCGTACATTGAAGTTAAACATAGTAACATAGTATTTAAGGCCGAAAAAAGACATATGTCCATCCAGTTCAGCCTATTACCCCACAAAGTTCATCCAAAAGAAGGCAAAAAAATCTCAATGACATAGAAGCCAATTTTTCCCATTAAGGCCTTAGTCAGACGGGCGTTTTTTTCGCGCGATTTGCGGATCGCATGACGGATGCGCATCCGCAAATCGCGTGACCGGTGCCCGAAAATCGCCCGAAAATCTGCTCCTAGCCGCGTTTCATTAGAAACGGGCCGGAGCTATCCAGCGCATTGCATTCAATGGAGCCGGCAATACAGCTGGCTCCATTGAAAGCAATGCGCTGCGGGCGAGTGTGGGATGAATTGTCGGGAAGGGCTTAAATATATAAGCCCTTCCCTGCAATTCATCCAGAAAAGTGTTAAAATAAAAAATATATATATACTCACCTGCTCCCGGCAGCCGGAGTTCCGCGCGGCCGGCCTGCAGTGGGTGTGAAGGGGGTGTGAGTCAGACCTGCCCTCTGATTGGCTCAGCGCTGCCGGGAGCAGGTGAGTATATATATATATTTTATTTTAACACTTTTCTGGATGAATTGCAGGGAAGGGCTTATATATTTAAGCCCTTCCCGACAATTCATCCCGCGCACGCCGGCAGCCCATTGCTTTCAATGGAGCCGGCTGTATTGCCGGCTCCATTGAATTCAATGGGCAAACATCGTTCTTCTCTGCCACAGCTGTTACAGCTGTGGCAGAGAAGAATGATTTGTCTTCTATATATTCTCAATGGGGTCGGCGCTGCTGCTGCCGGCCCCATTGAGCGCATATAGAGGAGAGAACAGGAATCGCAGATCGCAGATAGATGCGATCTGCGATTTCTGCTCTATAATTTATCGGACGAGTGCATAAAGAGCGCTCATGTGTCCGATACCATTGCAAAGCAATGGTTTTAAAAAATCGCCGGACGCATGCGCATGCGCAAATCGCGCGAAAAAACGCCCGTCTGACTAAGGCCTTAAGGGAAAAAACTCCTTCCTGACTCCAATCTGGCAATCAGAATAATCCCTGCATCAACAACCCTTTTGAAGTTATTAATGACATATAATATTGTAAGGCCTCCATTGAGCTCTTTTATCGAATTTGCCATCATCATGTCCTAAGGCAGAGAGTTCTATAGTCTCACTGCTCTTACAGTAAAGAACCCCTTTCTATGTCAGTGTAGAATCCTTTTTTTCTCTATACATAGAGGATGCCCCCTTGTTACAGTCACAGTCTTGGGTATAAATATCTCATGGGAGATTTCCCTGTATTGACCCCTCATATATTTATACACAGTTATTAGGTCACCCCTCAACCATATTTTTTCTAAACTAAATAAACTTTTGATAATCTATCAGGAAATTGCAATCCATCCATTTTGTTTATTGCTTTAGCTGCCCGCCTTTGTAACCGCTCAAGCTCTGATATATCCTTTTTGAGTACCGATGCCCACAACTGTACACAATATTCCATGACTGATCTGACCTGTGGCTTGTGTAAAGAGGATTAACAATGTTCTCATCATGTGCCCCTAGACCTTTTTTGATGCACCCCATGATCTTATTTGCTTTGGCAGCAGCTGCCTGACACTCGTTGCTCCGGTTAAGTTTACAGCTAACTAAAGTCCATTTCATGTCAGTGCTTCCCAATGGTTTCCCATTTAGTGTGCATAATGAAGACATGGATTTCTCCTGCCCATGTGCATAATTTTACATTGATCAATGTTAAACTTTGTTTGCCATTTTTCTGTCCAAACGTCCAACTTATCCAGATCCGTTTGCAACCGTATACCATCTTCTCATGTTAATTTCTTTACAAAGTTTTGAATCCTCTGCAAAAACTGATATTTTAATAAATATATTAAAAACTATAGGGCCCGAAACTGACCCCTGTGATACCCCACTAGTAATGGTGACCCAATCAGAGTATGTATCATTTATAACCATCCTCTGCTTCCTATCACTAAGCCAGTTACTTATTCCTTTACATACATTCTTGCCCAGACCAAGCATTCTCATTTTATATACCAACTAGAGATGAGCGAGCACTAGAGATGAGCGAACACCAAAATGCTCGGGTGTTCGTTATTCGAAACGAACTTCCCGCGATGTTCGAGGGTTCGTTTCGAATAACGAACCCCATTGAAGTCAATGGGCCACCGGAGCATTTTTGTATTTCGCCGATGCTCGCTAAGGTTTTCATGTGTGAAAATCTGGGCAATTCAAGAAAGTGATGGGAACGACACAGCAACGGATAAGGCAGGCGAGGGGCTACATGTTGGGCTGCATCTCAAGTTCCCAGGTCCCACTATTAAGCCACAATACCGGCAAGAGTGCCCCCCCCCCCCCTCCAACAACTTTTACTTCTGAAAAGCCCTCATTAGCATGGCATACCTTTGCTAAGCACCACACTACCTCCAACAAAGCACAATCACTGCCTGCATGACACTCCACTGACACTTCTCCTGGGTTACATGCTGCCCAACCGCCCCCCCTACCCCCCACAGCGCACACCAAAGTGTCCCTGCGCAGCCTTCAGCTGCCCTCATGCCACACCACGCTCATGTCTATTTAGAATTGCGTCTGCCATGACGAGGGACCGCAGGCACACACTGCAGAGGTTGGCACGGCTAGGCAGCGACCCTCTTTAAAAGTGGCGATAGCCCACAATGCTGTACAGAAGCAATGAGAAATAGAATCCTGTGCCACCGCCATCAGGAGCTGCACACGTGGGCATAGCAATGGGGAACCTATGTGCCACACACTATTCATTCTGTCAAGGTGTCTGCATGCCCCAGTCAGACCGCGGTTTTTAATTCATAGACACAGGCAGGTACAACTCCCTATTGTGAAGTCCCTGTGGACCCACAGCATGGGTGGCTCCCTGGAACCCACCGGCGGTACACAAAAATATCCCATTGCATTGCCCAACACAGCTGAGGTAGTAATGTTGTGCTTAATGGAGGTGGGCTTCGGCCCACACTGCATGCCCCAGTCTGACTGGGGTTCTTTTCAAGTGTACAGATGTAGTAAAAACTCCGTGTGCACCTACAGCATGGGTGGGTGCCAGGAAGCCACCGGCGGTACATAGAAATATCCCATTGCATTGCCCAACACAGCTGAGGTAACGTCAGCTGTAATGCAGGTGGGCTAAAAATTCATTTGATTACACTGTAGGCGAGGGCCCACAAAAATTGCTGTATCAACAGTACTAATGTACATCCAAAAAATTGGCCATGGCCAGCCAAGAGGGCAGGTGAAACCCATTAATCGCTTTGGTTAATGTGGTTTAAGTGGTAACTAGGCCTGGAGGCAGCCCAGTGTAACGAAAAATTGGTTCAAGTTAAAGTTCCAACGCTTTTCAGCGCATTGAAACTTTTAAAAATTGTTCAGAAAAATTATTTGAGTGAGCCTTGTGGCCCTAAGAAAAATTGCCCGTTCAGCGTGATTACGTGAGGTTTCAGGAGGAGGAGCAGGAGGAGGAGGAGGAATATTAGACACAGATTGATGAAGCAGAAATGTCCCCGTTTTGGATGGTGAGAGAGAACGTAGCTTCCATCCGCGGGTGCAGCTTACGTATTGCTTACGTATCCTTGCTGTCCGCTGGTGGAGAAGAGAAGTCTGGCGAAATCCAGGCTTTGTTCATCTTGATGAGTGTTAGCCTGTCGGCACTGTCGGTTGACAAGCGGCTACGCTTATCTGTGATGATTCCCCCAGCCGCACTAAACACCCTCTCCGACAAGACGCTAGCTGCAGGACAAGCAAGCACCTCCAGGGCATACAGCGCGAGTTCAGGCCACGTGTCCAGCTTCGACACCCAGTAGTTGTAGGTGGCAGAGGCGTCACGGAGGACGGTCGTGCGATCGGCTACGTACTCCCTCACCATCCTTTTACAGTGCTCCCGCTGACTCAGCCTTCTGCCACTAGCGCTGTCGGATGGGAATTTTACCATCAGCTTGTCCGCAAGGGTCCTGTGGTATAGCAACACTCTCGAACCCCTTTCCTCTTCGGGAATGAGAGTGGGCAGGTTCTCCTTATAGCGTGGGTCGAGCAGTGTGTACACCCAGTAATCCGTTGTGGCCAGAATGCGTGCAACGCGAGGGTCACGAGAAAGGCATCCTAACATGAAGTCAGCCATGTGTGCCAGGGTACCTGTACGCAACACATGGCTGTCTTCACTAGGAAGATCACTTTCAGGATCCTCCTCCTCCTCCTCCTCCTCAGGCCATACACACTGAAAGAATGACAGGCAATCAGCCGGTGTACCGTCAGCAGCGGGCCAAGCTGTCTCTTCCCCCTCCTCCTCATCCTCCTCATGCTCCTCCTCCTCCTCCTGTACGTGCTGAGAAATAGACAGGAGGGTGCTCTGACTATCCAGCGACATACTGTCTTCCACCGCCCCCGTTTCCGAGCGCAAAGCAGCTGCCTTTATGCTTTGCAGGGAATTTCTCAAGATGCATAGCAGAGGAATGGTGACGCTAATGATTGCAGCATCGCCGCTCACCACCTGGGTAGACTCCTCAAAATTACCAAGGACATGGCAGATGTCTGCCAACCAGGCCCACTCTTCTGAAAAGAATTGAGGAGGCTGACTCCCACTGCGCCGCCCATGTTGGAGTTGGAATTCGACTATAGCTCTACGCTGTTCATAGAGCCTGGCCAACATGTGGAGCGTAGAGTTCCACCGTGTGGGCACGTCGCACAGCAGTCGGTGCACTGGCAGCTTAAAGCGATGTTGCAGGGTGCGCAGGGTGGCAGCGTCCGTGTGGGACTTGCGGAAATGTGCGCAGAGCCGGTGCGCCTTTACGAGCAGGTCTGACAAGCGTGGGTAGCTTTTCAGAAAGCGCTGAACCACCAAATTAAAGACGTGGGCCAGGCATGGCACGTGCGTGAGGCTGCCGAGCTGCAGAGCCGCCACCAGGTTACGACCATGCCCGGTTGGAGGCTCAGCGGCGAAAGCCAGCGGTCGGTCTGCTATGTCAGACTCTGCAGCAGTTCGTGGGCCGTGTGCCTCTTATCTCCTAAGCTGAGTAGTTTCAGCACGGCCTGCTGATGCTTGCCCACCGCTGTGCTGCCACACCGCGCGACACCGACTGCTGGCGACATGCTGCTGCTAACACATCTTGATTGCGAGACAGAGGTTGCGGAGGAGGAGGGTCCTTTGGTGGAGGAAGCATACACCTCCGCAGATACCACCACCGAGCTGGGGCCCGCAATTCTGGGGGTGGGTAGGACGTGAGCGGTCCCAGGCTCTGACTCTGTCCCAGCCTCCACTAAATTCACCCAATGTGCCGTCAGGGAGATGTAGTGGCCCTGCCCACCTGTGCTTGTCCACGTGTCCGTTGTTAAGTGGACCGTGGCAGTAATCGCGTTGGTGAGGGCGCGTACAATGTTGCGGGAGACGTGGTCGTGCAGGGCTGGGACGGCACATCGGGAAAAGTAGTGGCGACTGGGAACTGAGTAGCGCGGGGCCGCCGCCTCCATGATACTTTTGAAGGACTCCGTTTCCACAACCCTATACGGCAGCATCTCAAGGCTGATGAATTTTGCTATGCGGACGGTTAACGTTTGAGCGTGCGGGTGCGTGGCGGCGTACTTGCGCTTGCGCTCCAACAGTTGCGCAAGCGACGGCTGGACGGTGCGCTGAACTACACTGGTGGATGGGGCCGAGGACAGCGGAGGTGAGGGTGTGGGTGCAGGCCATGAGGCGGTAGTGCCTGTGTCCTGAGAGGGGGGTTGCATCTCAGTGGCAGGTTGGGGCACAGGGGGAGAGGCAGGGGTGCAAACCGGAGGCGGTGAACGGCCTTCGTCCCACCTTGTGGGGTGCTTGGCCATCATATGTCTGCGCATGGTGGTGGTGGTGAGGCTGTTGGTGTTGGCTCCCTGGCTGAGCTTTGCGCGACAAAGGTTGCACACCACTGTTCGTCGGTCGTCAGGCGTCTCTGTGAAAAACTGCCAGACCTTAGAGCACCTCGGCCTCTGCAGGGTGGCATGGCGCGAGGGTGCGCTTTGGGAAACAGTTGGTGGATTATTCGGTCTGGCCCTGCCTCTACCCCTGGCCACCGCACTGCCTCTTGCAACCTGCCCTGCTGCTGCCCGTGCCTCCCCCTCTGAAGACCTGTCCTGTGTAGGCGTTGCACACCAGGTGGGGTCAGTCACCTCATCGTCCTGCTGCTCTTCCTCCGAATCCTCTGTGCGCTGCTCCCTCGGACTTACTGCCCTTACTACTACCTCACTGCAAGACAACTGTGTCTCATCGTCATCGTCCTCCTCACACACAGAAAGTTCTTGAGACAGTTGGCGGAAATCCCCAGCCTCTTCTCCCGGACCCCGGGAACTTTCGAATGGTTGTGCATCAGTGACGATAAACTCCTCTGGTGGGAGAGGAACCACTCCTGCCCAATCTAAGCAGGGGCCCGAGAACAGTTCCTGGGAGTGTTCCCGCTCCTGAGCAGGTGTCATTGTAGTGGAGTGAGGAGGCTGGGAGGAAGGAGGAGCAGCAGACAGAGGATTCTGATTTGCAGCAGTGGACGGCGCAGAACTGCGGGTGGACGATAGGTTGCTCGAAGCACTTTCTGCCATCCAGGACAGGACCTGCTCACACTGCTCATTTTCTAATAATCGTCTCCCGCGTGGACCCATTAATTGGGCGATGAATGTGGGGACGCCAGAAACGTGCCTCTCTCCTAATCGCGCAGCAGTCGGCTGCGACACACCTTGATCAGGAGCTCGGCCTGTGCCCACACCCTGACTTGGCCCTCCGCGTCCTCGGCCGCGTCCACGTCCTCTAGGCCTACCCCTACCCCTCAGCATGCTGTATTACCAGTGATTTGATTTCACAGGCAGGAAATAAATTGGCGCAAGACTGCAGGCCAAATATAATTTTTTCCCTTTTTTGAAAACGAAAGGCCCCACTGCCTCTATTGAATGAATAATCTAAGTTTAATAACTGTGCTGTGTCCCTGCTAATGTGTCACAGAACTTGAGGGTAGCAGAGTTATTAACTCTGGCAGAGCAGGTATTTTTTTCCCAATTAAGGAAAGCAAATGGCGAAGCCAGCAGTAAACCGTAGCTGGGTGCGTCTGATTTTTTAACGTTGTACACGCAGCTCACACGTGTCCACAGCCCTTAGGACGGACAGAGGCAGGACAAATAGATTTCGTTTCCCTTTTTTTACACCAAAAGGACCCACTGCGTATATTCAATGAATAATCTAAGTTTAATAACTGTGCTGTGTCCCTGCTAATGTGTCACAGAACTTGAGGGTAGCAGAGTTATTAACTCTGGCAGAGCAGGTATTTTTTTCCCAATTAAGGAAAGCAAATGGCGAAGCCAGCAGTAAACCGTAGCTGGGTGCGTCTGATTTTTTTTTTTTTTTTTTTTATTAAATCTGTTTTTATTGAATTTTCAGTTTTCAAATATGACAACATCAGATAACATAAGGCTAATCACATATCGTAATACACAGATTTCGAATATGAAGATATAAAACAAATCAGAAGTCTGTGATGCATCTTGACATATACCAGGGTGATTGTTAGGCTACAGTTACGATTGAACACACCAGACAAGGACAATATGCGAGTATCTCACCAAAGTAAGCCTTGTAACAGACATAACGGGACAGGACAAAGACATGGGGGAACAGGAGGAGGGGACTGGGAGGGAGGTATCAAGGAGGGAGGTTGGGTGTTTGGAGGGGGTGCAGTGTCTAGAGGATATGTAGTCAAGCTAGATAGAGAAGATGTCGAGAAGTCTCAGGTCACGCCAGGAAAACCAGGTTTTAATGAATTTATCGTATGAGTTGTTGTGCCAACCTGAGAGTTCTTCCAGATTGTAGATCATATCTACTTTGTCTCTCCATTGCATCAGAGAGGGGGGTGCCTCGCGTTGCCAGTAGAGAGGAATCAGGGCCTTTGCAGCATCTATCAGGAGAGCAATCAACTTATCCCTTTTCGGGTGGAATAATGGGGATGGCCTCCAGAGGAACACCATGTCTGGCGTGAGCAAAAATCCTGGTTTTATCTTTTCCAGAACCTTCCCCACTCCCATCCAGAAGGGTCTCAATTTTTCGCACATCCACCAGATGTGGAGGTACGATCCCACCTCCCCCTTACACCTCCAGCAACAATCCTGAGGTGATAATTTGTATGCCGAGAGCCATTGCGGTGTCCTGTACCACCTGACCAGGAGTTTATAATGAGATTCTTGAGCAAGAATACAAGGGGATAGGCCGAGTGAGGTGTTCAGAATCGCTTTAATTTCACTAGGGGAGAGAGTTAGGTTCAGTTCCTTTTCCCATGAGGAGATGAATGTGGGTTTTGTCGGGTTGTGGGGAGTGATAAAGTGCTTCCTTACCAGGGAGATTTTCCTATTCCTTGGCGCGATATGTTTAAGTGTACATTCGAAGGGGGTTAAGGGTCTGGCTGTGCCATGGCTCTTGAGAAAGTCTCCTATTGTCTTGGTTACTGAAGCGAGCGTGAGGAAGGAGGGGGACCAGCTTGGTATCAGTCTTTGTGTAATCTCTGAGGGGGAAATGTGAGATAGCTCTTGTAGATCACCAATTTTATGTTCCCGGAATTTTACCCAGATCGTATCGTTGCATGAGTCAGATGGCAATTCTAATATTTTATGGATAGTGCTTAACGGGAAAATTGGAGATGGGTCTGGGGCTAATTCCTTTCTCATCGTGTCCCATACCTCGCATGGACCTCTCAAGAGGGGACAGAAGTCCCTTTGTCTATAGTTATTTCTACTCGGATACCATAGATCCTCCAGTTGCACCACACTATTCCGAGCCAAAGCTAGCTTAGGAAGCAAATTGTTTTTGGTCGGAAGGACCAAGTCCAGCCAATGACTCAACTGCGAAGCCTTATAATAATCGAGTATGTTAGGAAGTCCGATACCACCCTCCGATTTCCTCTTAATCATTAGGCTGTATGCCAGCCTTGGTCTTTTATGCCGCCACACATATGTCGCGAAAGTTGAGCGTAAAGACTTAAAAAAGCTACTCGGGAGGTGTATGGGAAGCATCCTAATTTTGTACAAAATTTTTGGTAGGACATAGGATTTCAAGATGTTCCTCCTACCGAACCAGGACATAATTGGTAAGTCGTATTCGGTTAAAAGCTTCTTCACCTGGTCCAGCAGCGGAGCGAAGTTTACATTGTAAATGTCTTTGGTTTTCTTTGGAATTTTTATACCAAGGTAGTCCAGGTAAGTCTCCGACCACGCAAAAGGAGACGTTGCTCTAAGTTTTTCGCAACAAGAGACGGGAATAGAGATGTTGAGAACGGTGGATTTATTATAATTTATTTTAAAGTTTGAAATTGCTCCAAATGCATTTAGTGTCTCAACTAACCTGGCAAAGCCTTTTTCGGGATTGGTTATGAGGAAGACTATGTCATCCGCAAAAGCCGCGGTGGACAAAGTGTCCTCTCCTACATTTAGGCCCCTAATGTCGGGGTCTTGTCTGATTTGTGCTAGGAGGGGCTCAAGCGTCAATATGAAGAGTGAGGGAGAGAGAGGGCAGCCTTGACGAGTGCCGTTTTTAATGTCAAACGGGAGTGATAGTACTTCGTTAACCCGAAGTCTAGCGTGGGGGGATTCATACAGCGAGAAAATGGCGGACACAAACTCCTCTGGGATGTTATAATTAAGAAGGGTGCTTTTCATGTAGTTCCAGCTGACCCTATCAAATGCCTTCTCGGCATCGGTTCCGACGAAGGCTAGCGGGACGTTTTGGGTCCTTGCAAATCGTGCTGCATAGAGGAGCCTGTGGCAGTTGTCTCTACCCTCTCTCCCCCCCACAAATCCCGCCTGTTCTCCACTGATCAAAGCTGGTATAAATCTCTCTAACCTTTTGGCCAGTAGCTTTGCCCACAGTTTGACGTCCTGATTAATAAGAGAAATGGGCCTGTAACTCCCACAGAGCGCAGGATCCTTATTTTCCTTGGGAATTAATGCTATATGCGCCTCCTGTGCCTGTTTGGGTAGTTTGGACCCTGAAAGAAGTGCATTGAACAGATCCGTCATTCTGGGGGTCAAGGCAGACTCAAAGGTCTTATAATATGTCAAGGTTAAACCGTCAGGTCCTGGGCTCTTATTGGGTGGGCAGGAAGCAATTAGATCTTTTATCTCCGACTGCGTCACAGGTTCTAGTAACTCTCTTGCTTCGTCCTTTTTTAATTTCGGTAAGGTAAGACTGCTTAAGAAGGAATCAATCTGCTCCTTAATTTTAGATGTCGGCCCCTCTGGGGATTGTCTCTGTAGATTGTACAGATCCGTGTAAAAGAGTTGGAATTGTCTGGCGATATCTTCAGTTGAGGTTACCATTGTATTGGTCTCAGTTTTGATGGCATGGATTGTGCTTTTGGCCCTAGCTTTCTTAATTAAGGAAGATGTATATTTACTACCTTTATTACCTTGTGCGTATACTACATGCTTCCTGTAAAGGTGTTTTTTATTGAATTTGGAATCGAGACATAATCGTAGGTCCTTCCTTAGCTCTGACAGTTTACCTATGAGGGAGTTAGTTTGCGAGAGCTTTGCTAGCTGCTCTATCTTGGCTATTTGCGCCAGTTTATCATCTATTTCTTTTTGTTTTATTTTTTTTGTTCTGGAGCCCAAAGCGATCAGCAAGCCTCTCACATAAGCCTTATGGGCCTCCCACACTATGGGTAATACTACCTCTCCTCCCGCGTTAAGTTGGAAATACTCTTCCACTTGGTTAGTTAGTTTTATGGTCTCTTCTTTTGAGTCCAATAGTGTAGCATTGAGCCTCCATCTCCATTCCTTGGGGCCTTGACGTATAGAGCGGAGTGTTACATGAACAGGTGCGTGGTCGGAGACTGTAACCGAACCCACCTCGGCCCCCACCAAATCCGTGAGAAATTCGGATGAAATAAACAGGTAATCAAGCCTCTGATAGGATAAGTGTACCTGGGAAAAGAAGGAATAATCCTTCGTTGTTGGATACAGAAGTCTCCAGGCATCCACTAGGCCCATATCCTGTAGGCATTTATTAAGTTTCCTCAATCTCAGTCTGGGTAACTGGGATCGCCCGGTGGAGGAGTCAAGAATGGGATTAATGGTGGCGTTGATGTCTCCTCCCAATATGATCTGGCCCTCTGCAAAGTGTTTGAGCACTTCTAACTGAGATATTAACCAGGAAGCCTGATCAGTGTTGGGAGCATACAGATTTGCAATTGTAATTTTTTTGTTGTTAATGGTCCCCTTCAAGAACATGACCCTACCCTCACCGTCAGTATACTGCGAGTTGCAGGTGAAACTGAGGGTTTTGTGAAAGAGTATTGAGACCCCCCTGGAGGCAGAGGTAGTGTAAGTGTTGTGAAAACACTGGGTAAATTGCTTACCTGGCAACGCGAAGCACCTATCCCCCTTGTAGTGGGTTTCCTGGAGGAGAAGGATCTTCGTGGCGTATCTTTTAAGAAGTAGAGCCACTCGGTGACGTTTTTCTGGCGTGTTGAGACCCCGAACATTGAAGGAAGTTATTCTCAAGTCATCCATGTCGCACTGCTTATAGGGAAGAGATTCGAATAAAAGGTTACTTAGTAGAGTTCCCGGTCTTGTGCTGAGGTCCTCCTACCAACCTAGGGTATAGGATGCGGGAAGGTGAGGGGATGGGGGTGGGAACGAAGGCAAATATAGAGGTAAGTATACACTAGGAACTGAGACACTTAAAATAAACGGTTATTACACAGACAGACAGGTAAATAATACAATATATGAAATTAAAAGTAAGTTTTATAAGATTTATAAGGCTCTCGTTGCTAGGTGTATGAGCTGCAAACAGGTAACTCAACAGCAACACCTGAGTACTTAGGAGAGAGAACCACGGCCTGGTCCGAAAGGCACGGTCGCGGACCCTGGCTATTGATGGGGAATCAGGCAGGGGCTGGTTTAAATACCCGCGAGAGATGAGCGGGAATCAAACAGAAATGCGAACACAGCTTTGAAGTAAATGCTATCTATCTATAATATAAAAGTTTTAACTAGCTGGAAACCTTGACGGTCTTGTAGGTAACCGTAGGGGCTAAAGAGGAGACCCCCCCCCAGACTCTCGGGGAAAGGTTGAGCGAGTCACCGCCTCCTCTGCAGCCCGGTCAGATTACACAGACCAGAGGGGTCGGGCCCCACCACCGCATACATATCTACAATATCAAATCTTCAACTGGTGCAACTATCAACGAAGAAGAATCGGGAGTAAGAATGTTCATGGGTGGTTGGTAACCCTCATCCTCACGGAGAGAGTAAAGTTTTAGCAGACCTCTAGTTGATTCAAGTGTCCATCATGTCCACTTCTTCTCTGGACTTCTTTTTTTTCCCTTTGGGTGATTTGTTGCTGCAAACTGGAGTCCAGCCTTCTGTAGCGGGTAGGCTGGAGAATCTAGGGAGGTCGGGTATCGGCAACCAACTCGGGATATCCATAGGTGGAATGTCCAGTATCTGCCAGCACTGTTGGAGATCACCAGGGGAACGGATATTAATTTTTTGACCCGCGTGGGTTATTCCCAGCCCGAAGGGGAACAGCCACGCGTATCTTATTCCTTTTTCTTTGAGGACCTCCAGTAGGGGGCGCATCAGTCGCCTTTTGAGCAGGGTGGAAGGGGCCAGATCTTGATAAAATTGAAGCGGGGTATCCGCATAGCCAAGGTCTTTGTGTTGTCTTGCTGCCTTTAAAATTGCTGCTGCGTCTGGGAATGAGAGCAGTTTACAGACAACATCCCTAGGAGGTTCCGAGGGAGGGGGAGGGGGTCTGAGCGCTCGGTGAATGCGCTCAATTGCGATGCCGGAAGCTCTTTCCTCACCCAGTAGTAGGCTGAAAAGTTCTTTGGCTATTTTCATTAAACAGTCCGGCGCCCAGGACTCTGGGAGCCCTTTAATGCGAATGTTATTGCGCCTGTTTCTGTTTTCGATGTCTTCTTGTTGTAACAGGGCTTTGTTGATCTGGTCATGGTGCTCTCTCAGCGTTTTCTCCATCTCAAGCGAATGAGTTGTTAAGGAGGTGGTCGTCGCCTCCAATTCTTCCACCCTGCGCCCCATGAGTCGGAGGTCTTCTTTAATTTCTCCCAAATCCGTTTTTAAAGGTTGCAAAGCTTGAGAGAACAGCTCTCTCATAAATCCTCTGGACACGTTTTCTCCTTCTTCTCCGTCCGTGGATGCCCCGTCCTCTCCCTCTCTACTGTTGTATGAAATACTCTCCTGTGCCTGCGCCGTCTTAGAGGGGGCTCGTGGAGAGCGGGTGCTACGGTCTTTGAGATATCTTTGCATATCTGCCTGATTTTTATGTGGTCTAGGGGTACTCTGAATGTCTCCCCCTTTATCTCTGCCGATCTTCCCCATATCTGGATAAGAAGAAGCTGTAGGTCAGGTCCCGAAGGTGCCACTCAGACGGAGCCCTGCATTCAGCACTCCATCTCACTCAGCATTCAGAACAAGGGTGAATACAAATTTATAATTGCGACAGACTTGTAACAAGAGTCCAAAAATATTGTATTATAGATAGACCTGCATAGGACAGTTCTGGAAAAAATTAGAGCAAAGCTCTGCAAGGTGTTTTACTGTACTGTAAGCCTGTAGGCTATCTGTGCTTCCGTTATGCTGCTGCGTGGCGGTAAAAATTATTTAGGAGGTAAAATGGAGGCAAAACCACATCTGTATTCCTCAGTGAAGAGCAGAAAAAATTGTAGTTATTGTGGAGCTGGGTAACCAGCTCCAGAAAAATTAGGGTAGCACCCTTTTATAGCCTTTGGTATACTGTGAATGTGACAGTTTCAGCTTTGTCTGGAGGCTGCTTCTTGCAGCTATTACTTCAACTCCCCTTCACGGCTGCAGACTTAGTAGGGGGAGAGAAGGGGGGGGGGGGAGAGAGATGGCGGGAGATTCGGGCGGGAAGCCTGGTTATAATAGAGTGATGCAGGGGAACAGATTGGAAATAGTGGTACTTGTGGTACTTGTGGCTCGGGAAGGGCTCCCCGCTGGGTAAAGGGTTTTCCAGGGGTCCCCCTTACTCACTGTTAGGATGAACGCTAATGCTCTTCTCCGAGCCGGTTACCGCTGCTTCCGAGCGCGGGGCAGTGAAGGGAAGCACCCTGTGAGCTGTCACTGTGTGCGGAGCTCTCCTCCGTTCTTCTCCGCAGGTGCCGTTCCCAGCAGGTCCCCGGTGGCAGTTAACACCAGAGTAACAGCGGTAATGCGCTCCTCTGCACTTGCCGCTCCCCCTCCTCACTCCGGGACCAGACCGCGGCTCCGTGGGGTCTCTGTATCCCGATCCTCCCGCCTCACCGATTTTGTGGGGAAATCTCTCAGAATGATCCTCGTCCGCTGGGAAGCTTATCCTGATAGTTTTCTGGCACGGATACTTGCTCAAAAGCCTGCAAAGTACTCAAAATCTACTCTTGGCTCCGGAGCACAGTCTCCATGCGGCTTCCCGCTCTGTAGGCTTAGCCACGCCCCCGCGTCTGATTTTTTAACGTTGTACACGCAGCTCACACGTGTCCACAGCCCTTAGGAAGGACAGAGGCAGGACAAATAGATTTTGTTTCCCTTTTTTTACACCAAAAGGACCCACTGCGTATATTCAATGAATAATAACTGTGTTGTGACCCTGCCTACACAATTCTTTCCCTGTAGTATCAATGGAGAGTGCAATGCTCTGCAGAGGCGATTTTGAGAAAAAAAAAAATATGCAGCACAGCTAACAGCAGCCAGCACAGTACTGCACACGGTTAAATATGGCGCTAGAAAGGACCGTTGAGGTTCTTGAAGGCTACACTCACTCCTAACACTCTCCCTGCCTATCCAACACTTCTGTCCCTAAAGCCGGGTGCAACGCTCTGCAGAGGCGATTTTGAGAAAAGAAAAAAAAGGCACTGCTAACAGCAGCCAACACACAGGTATTACTGGCCCTAATAAGGACCTTTGGGGTTCTTGAAGCCTACACTAACTGCTATTTCTCTCCCTACAGCAGCTCCGGTACCAGCAGCACTGTCCCTCATCTAACTCACAAGGCATCTGAGGCGAGCCGCGGGAGGGGCCGACTTTTATATTCGGGTGACATCTGATCGCCCCAGCCACTCACAGCAGGGGGGTGGTATAGGGCTTGAACGTCACAGGGGGAAGTTGTAATGCCTTCCCTGTCTTTCAATTGGCCAGAAAAGCGCGCTAACGTCTCAGAGAGGAAACTGAAAGTAACCGGAACACCGCGTGGTGCTCGTTAAGAGTAACGAGCATCCCGAACACCCTAATACTCGCATGAATATCAAGCTCGGACGAGTACGTTCGCTCATCTCTAATACCAACCCTTTTTGCGACACTGTATTAAATGCTTTGGAAAAGTCCAGATCCATAAGATCCAATGACTCTCCCCAGTCTAGTCTAGAACTTACCTTCTCATAGAAGATGATCAGGTTGGTTTGACAGGAGCAATTTCTCACAAACCCATTCTGATTCAAATTTATACAGCTATTTACCTTGAGGTTCTCCAGGATAGCATCTCTTAGAAACCCTTCAAACATTTTACTCCCAATAGAAGTAAAACTTACTGGCCTGTAACTTTCAGGTTCACTTTTTGACCCATTTTTGAATATCGGCACCACAACAGCTACACGCTAATCCAACGGAACAGACTATAGAGTCACTATAAAGTCCTCAAATATAAGAAACAAGGGTCTATGTATTATAATTACTTAATACCCTCTAAACCCAGAGGTGGGGTACCATTTTAATAGTATCAAATATGACCAAACATTTTAATAGCATCAAATATGACCAAATATATATGTATGCATACACCTGAATAGGTTTTATATCATGAATTGGGTGGGAGATTTTCTTCTGGATATACAATTTGTTCAGCTGAACAATCAAACAATTGTTAAATCGCCATGTCAACTAGCCACATGAAGGATGGGTAAGGGGAATCCCCTTCTAAGCTTACTGCTTGACAAATGTGTTCACGGAGATGTGGGAAGTCCACATGTGACATTCAGATGATTAGCATCTGCACAGATTTGAAATAAAGTGAAAATATTCATATATATATGTATATATATATATATATATATATATATATATATACACACACATATACCTCATACACACACCTTGTTTTTGGGCTATAAGACACACCTGACATACTGTATATATATAGTCAGGTTTTAGATAACAGAAAATAGGAAAAGAATATTTTTTAACTAATGTCACTCCCTAGTTTAGACTAGTGTCAGTTTTTTTTTAGTTCTAGGGTAGAAAGAAGGTTAGTATTTTATTATGATACTATAATATGTAATAATAAAGGGTATGGGGTGAAAAACAGAATGCCTGTCTGAATGATCCCTAAGTAGTTCTCCAGTACTAATAAAGTGTCCACATGGATATTCTCTATAGATGGCAATCATATGTTTTTAGCCAGATGTTTAATAAATGCCTGTTTTTAAACTTCAATGGTGTTTGAGGACCACCTACTGGTATGTAGCTTCCTGCATACTTGTACATACTTGTATATATATATTCCTGCACACTTGTGCCATCTCTGTGCACTGAGAGTTCACTGTGAGACTGGATACCTGACATATTGTACAGTAGTGATCTCCTCAGTCCACTTTATCTCCATTCAATTGCACATCATTAGACAGCATGGCTTCATATCATGACTTAAATGCTCTGTCTATAAGTTGAGACTCATCTCACTGTCACAGATTGCCCATGTGCTGGGGATGGAGGCAGGATTCAGCAGACTGAGTCAGAAAAAAGAGGAATAAGAAGAATGATTGAGAGACACGTTTAGGCCGAATGCATACAGGCAGATGTGAATTTCGAAATCCTGTGCCGGCAACCGCCTCCGGATTCCACAGCAAATACTGCCCATGGCATGCTATGCAAAAGTGATTCTTCATGCACATGAGCAGAAACCAATTGCTTCCCTCATCTCGATCCACTACCCAACCCGCTGCCTCCGCTTTGCTACTGAAGTCAATTTAAGTGCCCCGTCTCCAAGACTTCTCCAGAGAAGCAACAGTCCTCTCGAATGCTCTACCCAAAACTATCCGGGTAATCCCTGACCACAAAATTTCAGATGTGCTCTAAAAATGTACCTTTTCAGGGAGGCATACCATAATCCTTTAAACTGAACCCCTTTTTACTCCATCTGTCCTTCTAATTGCAATCCCTGTGTTACCATGCGGCGGTTGCTGGTCCTCGCGAGGTGGCGGTGTGTGGGGTCCCGCGGTTGGGGCGTGTACCCCCAGCTTGTTGTGCGGCTGCTGGGGGTGCGGGTGCCTAGCCGGCATGGGCGGCGTGGTGCTGGTGGTGCGCATGCACCTGTGAGTGCAGCTGCCATGCACGAGCTCCCTTTTATTATGTTCTGTTGGGAGTTGGCTGTCTCTCTCTCTCCGCCACTGGGCAGAGGCTTTTGTTTAAAGGTTGGGCAGAGACTTGCAATCACTACCAGTTATTGGTTTCCCTCAGTGTGCTAGCTAGTCTGCCTCTGTTGGTCTCCTGCTTCTTTCAGCTTGTCTGCTATTCTTCGCTATTGTCCGCCAGGTTTTTCCATCTACCTCAGTTCTGCTTAGTATTGTTCGTGTTGGTTGTTTACATCTGCCTTTCCTGTCAGTATTCTACCCTTTCCATCCACGTACGCCAGCATCCCTTTTTGGTCCCTAGTGAGAGTAGGGTCCACCGCCCAGTTGCCCGCCTAGGGTTAGCCAGGAGTGGAGGCAAGTAGACAGGGGGGTTGTGGGTGATATCTAGGGCACCCGGGCTGGCGTATCAAGGGTAGTATACCGTAACACCCTGCTAGCTGCAATCTACTGCCCCCCTGCATTCATACCAATTCAGCCACTGCACAGCTTAAGTCTGACCATTGTCTGAGTATAGCTTCCCACATTTTCCACCTCACCATGCCATGCACATTTCTAGCGTTTTATCTTGATTATCACACCATTACTTGTAGTGTGTAAGCTCATTGGAGCAGGACCCTCACCCTACTGTTTGCATCAATTGATTACTACATGTAACCGTGGTTGTTGTAACTTTGTTTTTTGTATCTGTTCTCCCCTGTTTTGTAAGAGCTACAGTATATGTTGGCATTATATAAAGATTATTACTATTATCTTGCACATCTTCCTACACTCAATAATTTCCAAAATATTAATTTTCACAAAATTATGGTTCTTGGTGAACCTTGAAAAATTGACTCTTCTGGATTTCTTGACTCCATGACCTACTAACAAACAAATGTGCAAAGAGTCGTAAAAATCAGAGATGGTCTGGTGTAATCCCTTAGGTGATTTGGGGTGATTTGTCCTGGAATGACTCAACTTTTGCATCTTTCATGCTTCAATTTATTCTGGATCATCAGATTATTCAAAATTAAAATTACATTTTAAGATTTCTGAGCACTCTGGAGAAAGTGAATCTCCAGAGTCTCAAATTGCAGCACATTCACTGAAATAAACTAGATTCTTGATGCCTCTTGCTACAATATTCAGACAAATGCTACATTTGCTTTCCTCACTTCTTGGATATTGATCATTATCACTTTCTCTTCTGGTTTTGCTCACTGATTCTCTTAACACACTACACATCCATGTCTACTGATTCATGAGTAACTACCATATGTTCATTGTACAAAATCAGTTTGTCATCTTCAAACTACCGCTGCAGCAATGAAAAAACAGCTTGGTACCAAAATGCAATTCACACTGAACAAATACTAAACTAATAATGAACAGATATGATACCATACTTCAGTGCTATTGTTTGCATATGAGTGCCATATGGTACAATATGTTCATATGGTCATGTGCATGAGGTCTTATTTGAATGGCTCCCCATCACACCACTTTTAGTGTAGTAGAAGGAAATCTGTGAAGCAAGATCATAAGAGACGGATTTCAAAAGGTCATAGTGTAATTACATTGCCTTTAAAGATAAACAAAGTGGACAGCACAGGAACAAAATATACGTAATACAGAACATGGTAATTTGCCAATATATAAATGGATTTGTCTATAACACTAAGGCCGCCTGCACACAGATGGGTCAGATTCTGCATGCGGGAGCCCGCAGCAGAATCCGACCCTGTTCCCGGATGGCATCCGCGCGTACCTGTGTTTTTCTCTTTTCATCTGTACAGCGGATGGCCGCGGCGATTCGCCGTCGAACATGCACAATACAATTTTTTTTTAAAAGTATATTTTTCCCATGTCGCTAAGCGATGACGCAGAACCCAAAACCTGTCCGCAATGTCGGGCCACGGGTCGGACAGCTTCCATTGACTTCAATGGAAACTGTCAAGGCAGACACCTCATGAAAATAGAGCACGTTGCAATTTTTTCCGCAATTGCTTTCCGCGAGTGAGTAGGAAGAAGGGATTTCCCATAGCATGCTATGGTTGGTATTTGCTGTGGACACTTACTGCAGACTCCGCAATGCAAATCCATTCGTGTGCAGGCAGCCTAAAACAGTCAAATCAGTGAAACAATAGGAATGCTCCAATGTCCAGAAATAATCCCTTCGCTTCATACTAGTGCGTTTTACTAAATGTAAAACAACAATTAAATTGAATGAAGAGAAAACTAATGATAGTATTTCATACTGCATCTTATGTGCATAATATACTTATAACACAGACTAAAAAGAAAATATAAAAGATTCATGAGCACTAAATCTATTTTGCAAACAGCATTAGTATTTTCTCCCAATAAATTGTAGCAAGCATTTTTATATGCTAGAAAACTCTTCTACCAAATCGGCCTTTGCAATGCAGGTGGCTTTGATTGACAGCTAAATTGATTAATCACTATGCAATTCTATTATTTTCTAAATCCTTTCACCTTTTATTCCCAGAGCTTACACCTGAGATCAGTAGAGCAGAAACCTATATTACCGAGAGAGGTTTGAAAAGCTCTTTATGAAGAAAAAAAAATGTTTGTGACTCAAAAAGAATGTTAAATAATATGCATAAAGTGCAATTAAATTGTCATGACTTACAGTGATAGAAAATCACTTTAGAACCTGCTAACCTTAATACAGTATTTTCAATTACGTGCTTCAAATGTTGCTTATTGTTTGAATTAGAGTACAACAATTTATATGAGGAGAACATTTCCAATTATCATAAACAACCACAATCCAAGATTTTGGTGTTTGTGGTACAGTATTGTAATAGACAAAAGGTTTGAATAAACTCTCAGAGTTGAAACCTTAGAGAGTTGAAACCTTAAGATGAAAAAATTGAAGGGTTCAGAGAAATAATAATCAAAGTCCATTGATCATTTTAATTTGAAAGTTTAACAACTTGTCGAGCCTAAAGTATACAATGGAATTGAAATTTAAGCACTGTAATACATGCATGAAACATTTCTAAAGCCAAAAACATGGCTAAAAGTTATGTCATTAAAATAAACTGTTTTATATTTCCCTTAATCATCATCTGGAATGTTGCCCAATTGTCACAAATTGTGATAAGAATCATGGGATTTCATTGGCACAAATTGTTGTAGATCATTGTATTTATCGAAATGTAATGGAAGAAGATTAGAGTACAGTTTATTCAATGTTCTAACATCTTTGGAATTATGATTTGTTAGTTTTGAGTCCAAGGTCCATTGTACGCATTACGATGCTGTACCGTACAGGACGCTACAGAAGTCATTTTCCATTCCCTTGGGGTTTTTTGGGCAATCTCTTTTGAACTATAAAATAAGTAAAGAATCAAAATATCACTTTGCAACAAATAACAGAGTGAGACACGCATAGCTCTGATACAATAAAGAGATATTCAGAAAAGAAAGTACAAGAGTTAAAGGTGTGGAGAGCGGAGCGAGAGGGCCAGACCTTAGTTGGTTGTAAGTAAGGGCTAGAGAAGACTACATTGGTGTCACCTCAATTTGCAGACTGCTTGAATCTGCAGAGTGAGTCCCATTCATTTGGGGGAAATTAAGCAATGAACAAACCAAAAAGTTTAATAACAGACATGTGGTAATTGAAGTGCACACAATGGCATTAACAGAGTATGGAACAGGTTTAAGGTGAATGTAATATCTTAGGTTCTTCAGTTCTGGGGAGAAACATACATTCACAGCGGGCCTAGTAGCACAGGCATAGCTAAATACCAGCAATAGGGAAGTGAAGTGAAGTGAACATCTTAAATGTAATCTATACTTTCAAAAAGATAGTAAAGGTAGTGAATGTTTCTAGAGATACAGCTGGAATCAGTTCACAAGCACTAAGTTAAAGAAAAACTAGCTTGGCTACTTGGATGTGGCAGAAAAAAAAAGTTATCGGCGGTTGCTTCCAGATGTCTAAGGAGGCAGGTGGTCAAAAACCCTTGAGTAACTGCAAGTGACCTGCAGCAAAAAAATGATTTCCATTTGCACAGTAAATAACATACTAAGTGCTAAAGATCTCCATGCTTGAATTCCAAGACATACACAACTACTGACCCAAAATCACAAGAAAAGTTAACTCTAATATGGTTAAAACCATATGGATAAGCCACAGAAGTTTTGGGATTCTGTCTCATGGAGTGGTGAAACAAAACTGAAACTTTTTGGCCATGTGGATCAGGAAGAATAAAGCATACACTACAAAGAGCACCCTGCTTACAGTGAAGCATGTAAGCGTTCTTTGTAGCGTATGCTTTATTCTTCCTCCTCCAGACATACCAGGTGGTCAAAAACCTTTGAGTAACTGCAAAAGATCTGCAGCAAAATGTGGTGGCAGTGACAATGAGCCCAAGCATACCTCAAAGCCCACCAAGCTTTGTTTCAGAAGATGTCCTGAAAGACTCTGGAGTGGCTGATATAGTTATCTGACTTAAACCTCATAGAAAGGTTTTGGTGGGATTTTAAGAAGGCAATGTCAATGTGCAAACCCAAGAATATTATTGGACTGGAGGTCATTGCCCATAGGAATGGGCTATGATTCCTCGGGAACTCTGTCAGAGGCTATTGGCTGGCTATGAAATACGTTTATAAATTAAACATAAGTAACCAAAGCATAGTCTTTAGTATTTTTCTTATTATAACTTAGATGGCAAATTCTTGAAATTTCCTGCAGCTTTTTGTAAAGTAAGCATAATATAGAGGCATTGCAACTACTTTGGTTACACTGGAGGGACAGTATATGGACTATAACAATAGTTGAAAAATTATGGGGATGCAGTAACAGTGACATGGAGGTATGTAGCAATCAACTATTTGCTTCTTAGGCTGAAAGAGACGGATTACTGCACTCTGTAGCTATTCATACCATATTCAGCCACACAGATTCTTCTACAATAAAGGCCCTTTTATATGGGACAAGTGTTGGGCAAACAATGCCCGACACTTGTCCCCGTGTATCCTCGCTCCCGTGCTGTTACACAGCAGCGAGTATCGCTGGATCACTCACAGCGTGGCCAGTAGGGAGGGGGGTGACTGGAAGAGAGTTCTCTCCTCGCTCTCGACCGTCCCTCTCCATTCACTGTAAACAGCAGCTGCTCAGTACTGAGCGGCTGCTGTTTACACTGAATGATGTGTCGTTCAGATTTTCAAGCATGCTTAAAACTGAACAACTGGATGATTCTTGTCCATTCATTCAGTTTCTGCATGTTTTTGCATAGAACAATTATCGTAAAGCAGCTCTTGTTGAATAAAATGTGATTTACACTGCAGTACTACCCGAGGCCACTGCACTGTAGTCTGCGGCCCTGGGAATCAGCTGATCAGCAGAGATCAGAGTGGCGGGTAATTCAGCTAGCATTGATAGTCAATTGTGCTGTAAAGTTCACAGTAAATAGTTGGCCTACCAACAGCACTCAATTAGTGAGCATTTTCCAGGCAAGGCAGAACATAGTGCAAAGTCACTATGGAATAATGGACCAGAATTCCAAAAACAGCAGTAATTGTATGAAGAATTCAAAGGCAGCATAGATCTGGGGCATAAAATCAGCAAGAACTGTATTCCTCCATCAAGTAAAAAGCAACAATTTAACCAACATAAAGGTCTTTCTCAAACATAAAATACACAGACACTGTGGAGTTCCTAAATACTAAAACTAACATACACAACCACCAATCAGCACAAGTCTCCTCCCCAAACAGGACAATATTAACCAGTTGTGTCCAATAATAAATCACAGTACCGCAATCAATCCAGGTCTTTTTCAGGATACAGGTGCCATTAGTTGGTTGCTGGACATCTTCTGGCGTCTCTTTCACTCCAATGCGCATGTCACGGCTCTCATTTGTCCGTGCATGTCATCGCACATGCGCCGGGTTCCATGATGACGTAATTACATCATTATCTAGCAATTTGGTACTGTGATCTATTGTTAGACACAGCTGGTTAAAACTGTCCTGTTTGGTGGTTGTGTATATTAGTTTTAGTATTTAGGAACTGCACAGTGTCTGTATATTTTATGCTTGAGAAAGACCTTTCTGTTGGTCGAAACGTTGCTTTTTACTTGATGGAGGAATACAGTTCTTGCTGATCTTATGTACCAGATCTATGCTGCTGCTGAATTCTTCATACACTTTGTGCTGTAAAGTTGTGAGTAAATATATTTATGGGTATTATTACATAGATAGATAGACGCAGGATATATTTAACAATTAGTGATAGAAGGTAACACGCAACATTCCTTTTGGTCCACAAGAGGGTTTTCACTCAGGACATCTCAGCATATCTTGCCAGGTGAAACTCCATGCAGTCTTATTTCTCAGCTGCTGTGGGTGTAATGTAGTGTTACATAATGCTCAAATGAAGGTTTAATAAATGTTGCCATTGAATCACTCAATCTATCCTCTTTCAAAGATAGTATCCTGAGTGCATAAAAAATCAGCTTTATTCCTCCATCATACAACATTTTGGGGATGATCCTCTGATGTTCATATGTTGCAATAGGGCATATGTTAATGGGAAGATGTAATAATGTCTCCACAATGCCACCGATTTGCAGGCTACATTCCTGCAAGTCAATGTCTTACCCCTTAACAAGCCTTGTAACAATGACTGGGATAATCAGCCAAAGCCAGAGTCTTCTCCAGAAGGAAAAGATAAACCATTCACAGACAAACTGTTTCAGGGTTTTTGTCCCTCATCAAGCTTGCAGTAGTTTGAAGCTTGGCTAGGTGAGGAGTCTATGATTTAGGTAGGAAAGGGTATGGTTTCTGCTTAAGGAGAGGTCCTAGTGAGGAGACTTTTAAGGCATTATAAGGATGCATTCACATGGGAGAACATGACATCTGTCCAAGAAACATGGACCAATATCGCACTCTCAAACTTGTAGTTCTGGGTGCAAGTGTAATACATTTTAGCTTAAAAAAAAGGTCACATCTATGTACTTTTGATTTTTTTCACGTGCGCAAAAAATTGCAAGTGCTTCCAATAGTTTAATTTTTAAAAAGTTGCATTGCACTTGGAAGTCATGGGCAACTCCTTGTGAAGAATCACTCAAAAAATAAGGCATGCAGAGATTTTTCATTGCTGCCAGGAAAAAAAAAAAAAATCGCTCATGTGAACAAACACATTAAAATCAATGTGTTATTTTCAAGCATGAGCATCGTCCATATCACTATAAGGGCTCGTTCAAGCAAGCACTGTTTTTGCGCTGTTAGCAGGGACAAAAGACCACTGCTACAGTGCTGAAAAGATTGTGTGAACGAACTACTTCAAGCTAGCCTGTTCACACAATCCAAGGTGCGGGCTGTGTGCTCTCAAGGCTTCCATAGGAGCCTATGGAAAGCATGCAGCAAAGATAGGACATGTCCTATCTTTGCGCACCCCTCGGAAACAACATGCGAGTTTGTTAGGTGTTAGAATCTTTTGTTAGGTGCGCTAAATCAGCGTGCCTAACATTCTCTCATGTGAACGCTTCTATAGGAACCTATTGGGTCTTATTAGAAGCACGTTCTGTGCGCTGCTAACAGAGCGAAAACAGCGCTCATCTGAATGAGCCCTAAGACGGATCTTGCGTGTGAAAGTCACATGTGTGAATGCACTCTGAGTCTCCTCACTAGGTGGTCTCCCTCATGTGCACAAGCGTAATTTCATATGCTCGCATAATACGTGGGGAATGGATTCAATGAAAGTACATTGATTTGATTGATCCATTCATATTAGCGTTCATACATTGCGTGTAAATATGCGCATGAAAAAGATCGCAGCATGCTCTATTTCACCGCGTATTACGTGCATACAATTTTTGGGTCTCTATGGGTGGCATATTCAATGCTGTCCATACACAATCCATTGCATACGGGTGGCGTTGCATATGCAACGCCGCTATGAGACAGAATGGGGAATTAAAAAAAAAAAGAAACAAGTCACACTGTGCATGACAGCATGCATGAGATATGATGTCATGCACAGGGCACTATCACTGCCATACGCGGTAATAGCTGGATCACTGCAAGCTCCCACAGTGGTTAAACTGTGCATGATCCATGAAGCATTTTACGCATATGCCCGTGGATATGAGCTCTAAGGAGAAAACATACCCCTCCCCGCCGATAGGGTATATGGAAAGAGTTTTCCAGGTGTCTAGTTGCTTATATGCATGCACAGTTGAAAACCTTGCAACAAAACCCATACATGCAGTTTACTGCTAATTGCCAATGTTTTGTAGCAGGTACAATTGAAGCACGTTATTTGTGCGGCAACTCCACTTGACATTCCTGCAGCACAACGGCTACATGTATGGGCCTCCAGAGGATAATAATTCCATTGCATGTAAAGTAGATAGTTATAGTTATGTGGAAACTATAGATCACACGGGTATTGGTAATCACCTAGCTCGAATTGTGTAACATGAACAAATCTAAAATACAAGAAGGAATTCTCATTAATCAAAAATGCATATTTTCTGACTTCAGTATCTCTAGTTACCACCCAAAGCACGCACATACAAAAATCAAAAAGTCATTCAAAAGAGAACACCTTTTAAACCAGTATCTGAAATGAAAGTTCATGGGAATAAACACTGCCAAGAGTCTCTCAAGTGTTTCCCACAGTCAGATGACAGCTGTGATACTTTATAGTAATAATTATTCTCTGGGAGGACAAAAAATAACAAATACTGTACAGCACTTCCCTGTTTACAGGGAAATAACCAAATTCTAGAAATGAAAAAAAAAATATTGATCTAAACTATAATTCTAGATCTAAATAAGGTTATTCTTAAATCTTCACTTGATCGTTCTGTAAGGGTGTGGATGGAGAGCACTAACAAAAATGATCTCTATGGTTTCTACAAACATCTAAAGATACACAGTCTGAATTTTCTTGGCCATCACAATACAGTATGTGTTACTTGTAGAGATGAGCCAGCATACTCGCTAAGGGCAATAAAAGATTCGGGTTCCGGCGCGGGTGAGCAGTGAGTTGCGGGAGTGAGCAGGGGGGAGCGGGACGGGGGGGGGGGGGGAGAGGGAGAGATCTCCCCTCTGTTCCCCCCCCCCGCTCTCCCCCGCCGGCACCCGAATCTTTTCTTCCAAGTGGGCAGGTACTCGCTAAGGACAATGCTCGCTCGAGTAATTGCCCTTAGCGAGTATGCTCGCTCATCTCTAGTTACTTGTCTACACACATGCATAATGTTAAAGGGGTTTTCTGGTATAATAAATAAATATTGCCCGTTTCTGCACTGCTCACCCACCACTGCTGTTGTCTTCTGGTCTCGAGTTTACTTGCTCTATAGCATCCACAGAATAAACATCCACAGAGCAGGGAGGCAAAGTAAATGAACCTTTAAATGTAATAACTTGTAAATCCCCCTATTGCAGCAATCAGCAAATGTTTCCTGTAGCTGCAAATAAGATTTGCAAAAGATTCAGGAAGTTTGGACCATTTATTCCTGCAAAAGTGTTTCAGTTCATCAATATTTTGTGGGATGCCTTGCATGCACAGCCCTCTTCAGGAAATGCCATAGGGTTAAGGTCAGGACTGTGGCTTTGCCATTCAAAATGTGTTTGTTCTCAGTAAGAGAAATCAAGTAATCTTGGAGATATGATAACTTTTAATAGCTAACAAAAATACACAATGTTATAGCGAGCTTTCAGACTTCTCAGGGTCCTTCCTCCGCGGAGCACTTGAGGCTCCGTGAGTGACAGTCAAGGGCTCCGACTGTAATATACAGACTGTGTCCCAGCCTTATGGCAATAGGAGTGCTGCTTCTGTGCATATACTTGTCCTAATATACAGCCCAATGATGTGCCAAGTTTCATTTGTTTAAACTGTGTTAAAGTTGAGTGTATATGTGTTTGTGTGATTCTGGTCAGCAGCCCCTGCAATGGGAATGTGATGCTGGAGGGACACACCCCTATGAGGTCAGCCTGCCTGTCTGCAGACCCAGTATGAGAAGGAAGCAGGATGTGACGACACACAGAGAGCAGCAGCCATCTTTGCAGAGAAAGAACCAAGTGTCTGTGCTGTATTGAGAGTGTGTGGAGATCTTAGAGGACTTTCCTGTGCAGCTAACCTGTGTGTAATTCAGTCCAGAGGCAGACAGAGTGTAAAGAGACAGTATGTTCAGTGGAGCTATGCTGAAAGGACTGTGCCCAGTGGCTAACCAGTAATACTGACATTGTGGCTGTGGACATTGCCACCAAAGTTATAGACTGGCAGTGCTGTTGAGTACCGGACGGTAACTGCATAACCCTGGCTTATATCACACCGGGGTGTATGGATTCTGCAGGACTGTTAGTGTGCTGAGCTACTTGCTGTTGGATCCCATTTCAGCCATTTTGTTTTCCTGCCTGCTGAGAAAGATTTTATTGCCTCGGATGTTGTGATAACCGTGAGGAGAATACGCTTCGCTATACAAGGAAGGAACGACATTGGGCCCCAATGCGCGCTTCTATACACTTTAAGCAGTCCACCCGGACCACTGGTAAGAGGGGTGCGCACCCAAATGTGAAGTTAGGGTCAGTTAGGGATAGTTTTGGGACTATTGTTCTTTCAGTGTCCGTGCTGTGGAGGTGGACATAGTAAACGTGGAATATATTGTGAAATCTAACTTGAATTGTTCAAACTATACTGTGAATTTTGCTTGTCCTTATTCCTGTTCTTTTACCATTAACTTGCCTTTATTAACCTGTAGTAAATACATTTTTCTTAACTTGACCACCCCGTGTGCGTCCTTTCTGGTTGCGGAGACCAAGCCACCTGCATTGCTCTCGGTTCACAAATTGGCGTTAGTTGGCAGGATCCACTTTCCAGAATGGACGGCAACGCACCAGTTAGAGGGGATGGTGCCAGAGGAGGAATGCCAGCAGGAGCTATAGTGAGTCAGTTAGTTAAATTTGATGGCAATAATATGTCTGTGAGTATGTGGGTGGAGCAGATAAGAATGGTACAGCGAATATTACACGACCAAGGGTCTCCGTGGGGGCGAGCATATGGCATGCAAGCCAATGGCTGCTCCCCACTGTAGTGATTATCGCCCAGGGTGCCGCAGCTCCCAGCTGGTAATCACGCAGCGACACTGACCCCGATGCACACTCTGACATCACTGTGCACCCAGGATCTTCCTCCCCTGAGTCCTCCTCTCCTTAGTTCTGAAGGAGAGAACAACGGAGGAAATGTTCAGGGCTCACACAGGACTTCAGTGTGCACCCGGGATCTGCGCAGAGAAGAGGAGTAGCGGCGCTGACTACAATGAGGTGGTAAGTATATGGGATGGGGGGGCTATTACTACTAGGGCTACTGGGGAGTTAATATTACTGAGGGGGTTATTATTACTGTGGGATTAATATTACTGAGGGAGTTAATATTATTACTGTGGGGTTAATATTACTGAAAAGGTTATTATTATTATTGTGGGGTTAATATTACTGAGGAGGTTATTATTATCACTGGGGCCACTGTGGGAGTCACTGTTACTACTAGTGCCACTGTGCGGGTCACAATTACTACTGAGGCGACTGTGGAAGTTACTATTTCTACTGGAGTCACTGTGAGAGTTACTGTTACTACTGGGGCCACTGTGGGGTCACTATTACTACTGAGGCCACTGTAGGAGTCACTATTACTACTGTGGCCACTGTGGGAGTTACTATGCCTACTGGGGCCACTGTGAGTCACTATTACTACTGGGGTCACTGTAGGAGTCACTATTACCACTGAAGCCACTATGTAAGTCACTATTACTACTGTGGCCACTGTGGGGGATACTATTACTACTAGGGCCACTGTGGGGGTCACTACTGGGACCACTGTGGGGGTCACTACTGGGACCATTGTGGGGGTCACTACTGGGACCACTGTGGGGGTCAATAATACTACTGGGGCCACTGTGGGGATCACAATTACTACTGAGGCCACTGTGGAAGTCACTATTACTACTGAGGTCACTGTGGGTGACTATTATTACTGAGGCCACTGTAGGAGTCACTATTACCACTAAAGCCACTGTGTAAGTCACTATTATAACTGGGGCCACTGTGGGGGATACTATTACTACTAGGGCCACTGTGGGGTCACTATTACTACTGGGGCCACTGTAGGAGTCACTATTACCACTGAAGCCACTGTATAAGTCACTATTACTACTGAGGCCACTGTGGGGGATACTATTACTACTGGGGCCACTGTGGGGTCACTATGACTACTGGGGCCACTGTGGCATCACTATTACTAATGAGGCCACTGTGGGAGTCACTATTACTACTGGGGCCACTTTGGGTGTCACTACTGGGACAACTGTGGGGGTCAATATTACTACTGGGGCCACTGTAGGGATCACTATTACTTCTGAGGCCACTGTGGGGTCACTTTTACTACTGGGGCCACTTTGGGGGTCACTATTACTATTGGGGCCACTATGTGGGTCACTTTGACTACTGTTGCAGCTCTGGGGGTCGCTGTTACTAATGAGACCACTGTGGGGGATGCTATTACTACTGACGCCACTGTGGGGACACTATTACTTCTGAGGCCACTGTGTGAGAAACTTTTGATACTGAGGCCTCTGTGGTGAACACTATTACTACTGGGGCTAATATAGGGGTCAATATTTCCACTGGGGCCACCAATATAGGGGGTCACTATTACTACACTGGGCTGTGGAATTTACAGTAGCTGTAGCAGCAAAGTAGATGAGATTTTGAAAAACTTTACACAAAATCCCAGCGGATATTGACATGTGGTGCAGGATTTAATTCCGCAGCATATTAATTTTAAATGTAATATATAATAATTGCCTGTCCAGTGCTCCAGAATTCTTCCTTTTTTTAAAAAAATGGTCCTGTCCTTTTAATAATGACAGAGGTAAAAATCATATGTCATGATAAGCCACGCCCCTAACCACTCTCTTGACCACACCCTCTGTCTCGCTTTAGGACTCCACAAGAAACTTTTGCTTCAAAAAGTGCTCCATTGCTGAAAAAGTTTGGGAACCACTGCGTAAGTTGATTTACTTGTGTGCTTTGGGTTATTGTCTTGCTGTATCACCCATCTCTTTATCTTAAGATCATGAATTGCTATTTGCTACCCTTACATTCTGCTGTAAAATGTTTTGAAACACCTTAGAAATCATTGCTCGCTCAAAGATTACAGGGTGATCAGGCCCTGAGGCTACAAAGCAGAAAAAAAACACAATGTTCTCTCTACCATGCTTCAAAGTTGGGATGAGGTTTTGATGGTGTGTGTAGTGTTCTTTTAACTCCAAACATAATGTATGAGTATACCTTGTTTGCTTCTAGCATCTTGTTCCTAGTCTTTTTTTGTTTCTTGTCTTGTTTCTAGTAATTTGTCCTATGGTTGTTTTTAGGCCAGTCCTTGCTTCTTAAAGGGGTTGTCCCGCGCCAAAACGTTTTTTTTTTTTAATTCAATAGGCCCCCCGTTCGGCGCGAGACAAACCCAATGGATGGGTTAAAAAAAAAAAGGTTTAGTACTTACCCAAATCCCCGCTCTGCGGCGACTTCTTACTTACCTTACCAAGATGGCCACCGGGATCTTCACCCACGATGCACCGCGGGTCTTCTCCCATGGTGCACCGTGGGCTCTGTGCGGTCCATTGCCAATTTCAGCCTCCTGATTGGCTGGAATCGGCACACGTGGCGGGGCGGAGCTACGAGGACCAGCTCTCCGGCACGAGCGACCCCATTCACCAGGGAGAAGACCGGACTGCGCAAGTGCGTCTAATCGGGTGATTAGATGCTGAAATTAGACGGCACCATGGCGAGGGGGATGCTAGCAACGGAGCAGGTAAGTGAATAACTTCTGTATGGCTCATAATTAATGCACGATGTATATTACAAATTGCATTAATATGGCCATACAGAAGTGTATAACCCCACTTGCTATCGCGGGACAACCCCTTTAAGGGCTCTTTCACACGAGCGCATAAACATCGATGTAATTTTTATGTTTTTACGCCTGCTCTGTATAAGTGCCTAAACGGGCGTTTTTCCGCGATCACAGCCAGCGTTTTCTCGTCCATTTACATGACCATGAGTGCTCCACAACTATCTTTTGGCTGAGCATAGATGTGCCGGCTGCGTATATGTTCTAATTTTCACGCATCCGACATATTTAGGCGCCATATATTCGCCCGTGTGAACGGATGCATTGAAAATCAATGCCACTCATGGACGCATATATACACCCGGGCATAAAAACGCGCCATATATGCGCTCGTGTGAAAGAGCCCTAAGGGCCATTTATATGGGACGATTATCGCTTAAAATTCGTTCAAATTAACGAAAATGTATGATAATCGTTATGCCTAAATGTAAAATCATTGTTTACTATTTGTTTACTTTTTGTTATTGCTGACTTTCAAACAAAAGAAAAAATATCGCTGGATCGCTTTTTATAAACGATGGGCGATGAGCTGAACGCTGATCGCTCAGTGTAAATAGCAGCCGTTCAGTACTGAATGGTCGCTATGTTAATTCAATGGAGAGGGGTGGTGGAGCACGAGGAGTAAAATCTCCTCCAGCCTGCCAACTGTGAACCAGCGATACTAGCTCCTGTGCAGCAGCACGAGAGCGAGTGTGTATGGGGACGACTGTCGAGCATCGTTTGCTCAACATTTGTCCCGTCTAAGTGGACTTTTATGCAAGATACTGTTTGTTTTTTTTGAACAATAGTTTTTTTTATTGAAATAATTCATAAAAGGGTAACAATAGTAGTAAAAGTTGCATTAAAAATAATAAGTAGATCAAGCATGAGGCCACTTTCACATCGCCGTTGGTGTTTTTACGTGCGCCCACCGGCACCGTAAAATCAAATGGGCGCTCAAATCAAACGTTTGTGCACCCATTCAGATGCCACAGGGCCCGGCGCATATACTTCGAGGCCGCGATGCCATTGCCTCCCATTCCCTTCCCCTCACTGGCTCAGCTCCTCTCTCCTTCCCTCCGGCTGTTTGCAATGGGAGTGGTGACAGGGGCGAAGCTAAGCTCCAGACTCTTCCCGCTCCTTGTCCGCAGCCAGCAATGGGAGGGGGCGCAGTGGGCTGAGTTTAGCTCTGCCCCCTCCCATTGCAAACAGCTGAAGGGGAGAAGAGAGGTAGAGAGAAGAGGGAGGGAGTTTAGCAGTCATGCTGCTAAACTCCCTCCCACCTACCTTTTTTTCCCTCTGTCATTGGCTCCCATAACAGCCCATGCAGCGGCTGACGTATTCTGGCCGGAAAGATAGTTCCAGGACTATCTCTTTGTCGCGGTGTGAAAGCGCTCGGTGCTCTATTGGCCCGGCCATGCGCTTGTGTGAAAGATGCCGCGCAAATACGGATATGTGATCTGATGCATTGGAATTCAATGCATCAGATCATAATCTATATCAGCCGGCCGTGAAAACGGTGGCCGCTTTAGGTGGCCTGCAGACGGGCGGGTCGGATCTGGCAGCGAGGATTCTCCCCGCGGGACCCGACCCGAGCGCCTGCAGAGAGCAGCGCGTACTCACCCGCGCCCCGCAGCTCCGGCTCTCTCATGTACATGCGCAGACCGGAGCTGGTGGCGGGTGAGTGACGTTTCTGTGCGGGGTTCGCAGAGCCCCGCACAGAAATAGGACATGCCGCGGTTTGTTTGCTGCGCGAAATTTCGCGCGGCCATCTGCATAGGATTGCGTTTGTTAACACAATCCTATGCAGGCTTCCAGCGGCAGAAATCCCGCGGAATTTCCGCCCGTGTGCAGGCGCCCATACGCTTGTGTGAAAGAGCCCTGAGAATGTAGCTTGGAGTTATACTTGAAAGCTTACAAAATGAACAATGCGTAAACATCAATAAATTTAAACAAAACAAAATGTAGCAAATAGGTACATGGTTAATGGGTGACCAAAACAATGACTATGTATGATTGTGTTCAGCAAGAGCCAAAGATACTTTTGTTAGCCAGAAAAGGTGTCTGCTACAGGCGAAGTCTAGTTCTGTTGTCTTGTGTCCAGGTAATGTTGTTACAGGGCTCAGTAAAAGACATGAACAGTACTACTCTTTTTAAGTTATTTTCTTTAGATTGTGTTTGACTATAATTCAGAGTTAGATAACAACTAGAGATGAGCGAGCACACTCGTTGGAGCATTAGGGTACTCGAGATGCTCGTTACTCGAGACGAACACCACGCGGTACTCGAGTCAATTGCATTTCCTTCCCTGCATGTTTAGCACCATTTTCTAGCCAATAAACATGCGGGGAAGGCATTACCACTTCCTGCTGTGACATGCCAGCCTTATCCCACCCCACAGTAGTGAGTGGCTGGCGAGATCAGGTGACCGCCGAGTACTTAAACTGGTTCCGCCCTCGGCTCGCCTCAGACATATGCTGGTAAAGGTTAGGGATAGTGCTGCTGCTGATATAGGGACAGTGTTAGGGCTACTCCACATGGTGTGCATTACTGTTGCTGCTGGATGGGAGAAGTTATACAGTCCTGATCCTCTGTACAAGAACCCCAACGCTCCTTCTGCAGTGCCGTACAACCAGCTCTCACTGTGAAACTGCATTCTAAAATTTCCTAGCCTACTGTAAACTACTTCAGTTATACCTTTCTGTGTCTGCAGTGTATTAGACAGAGGTCTCACCGCTAAACAGTGCTGTAATATTTCCAGGGCCACTGCAAAGTATTTCATCTCTGCCACTGTGCAGAGCGTCTCACAATACCCTTTCCTTGGTGGGGTTGAGATAGCCGCAGTTACCAGTACTATCCACTGGCTTTAGAGTCTTCTCCCACTCCATACAGCCTCTCTTATCTACAAGTCTCTGTGAGCGGTAAATTACCCCTAGGTATCAGCGCAACATAGCGGGTTAATTTTTTCAAGTCACAGCATAGAGCCTCTGCTATCTACAAGTCTCTGTGTGCGGTGAATTAGCCAAAGTTGTCAGTGCTGTACAGTGGGGTAATTTAGTTGGGGCCCACTCTATTCTTAATCCACCATGATGAGGAGTAGGGGTAAGGGTCGAGGACGCGGACGCGGGCGTCCAGGTGAGTGTGTGGGCACAGGCCGAGTTCCTGGGCGTGGTGAATCACAGCCGGCTGCTGAGGGATTAGGTGAAAGGCAAGTTTCTGGGCTCCCCAGCTTCATATCACAATTTACGGGTCCGCGTGGTAGACTTTTATTACAAACAGAGCAGTGCGAGCAGGTCCTGTCGTGGTTGGCAGAAAACGTGTCCAGCAATGTATCGACGACCCAGTCTTCTACGCAGTCCACTACTCCCGACTTAGGGACTGTAACTCTGAATCCTCTGGCTGCTTATCCTTCCTCCCAGCCTCCTCACTCCATGAAAATGACATATTCTGAGCACGCAGACTCCCAGGAACTGTTCTCGGGTCCCTGCCGTGAGTGGGAAAAAACGGTTCCTCTGTCACCTAAGGAGTTTGTCATGACGGATGCCCAACCTTTGGAAAGTTCCCAGAGTTCGGGTGATGAGGCTGGCGACTTCCGTCAACTGTCTCAAGAGCTTTTTGGGGATGAGGATGATGAGACACAGTTGTCTGTCAGTGAGGTAGTAGTAAGGGCAGTAAATCCAAGGGAAGGGCGCACAGAGGATTTGGAGGAAGAGTAGCTGGACGATGAGGTGACTGACCCCACCTGATTTGCTAAGCCTACTAAGGACAGGGCTTCAGAGGGGGAGGCAAGTGTAGCAGCAGGACAGGTTGGAAGAGGCAGTGGAGTGGCCAGGGGTAGAGGCAGGGCCAGAGCAAAGAATCCCCCAACTGTTTCCCAAAGCACCCCTTCGCGGCAAGCCTCCGTGCAGAGGGCTAGGTGTTCAAAGGTGTGAATGCTTTTTAGTGAGAGCGCGGATGACCAACGAACAGTGGTGTGCAACCTGTGTCACACCAAGATCAGCTAGGGAGCCACCATTACCAGCCTCACCACCACCAGCATGCGCAGGCATATGATGGCCAAGCACCCCAGAAGGTGGGATGAAGGTCATTCACCGACTCTGGGTCACACCACCGCCTCTTCCCCTGTGTCCCAACCTGCCACACAGATCCAATCCTCCTCCCAGGACGCAGGCATGAGCACCTCCCGGCCTGCACCCACACCCTCACCACCACCGTCCTTCACTCCATCAAGCAATGTCTCTCAGCGCAGCGTTCAGCTGTCGCTAACCCAAGTGTTGGAGCGAAAACGGAAATACGCCGCTACCCACCCGCATGCACAAGCTTTAAACATGCACATTGCCAAATTAATCAACCTGGAGATGCTGCCATACAGGCTTGTGGAAACAGAGGCTTTCAAAAACATGATGGCGGCGGTGGTCCCGCACTACTCGGTCCCCAGTCGCCACTATTTTGACCGGTGTGCCGTCCCTGCCCTACACCAGCACGTCTCCAGCAAAATAAATCGTGCCCTCACCAACACAGCTACTGGGAAGGTCACCTTAACCACGGACATGTGGACAAGTACTGGTGGGCCACTATATCTCCCTGACGGCACATTGGGTGAACTTGGTGGAGGCTGGGACTGAGAGAGAGCCTGGGACCGCTCACGTCCTACCCACACCCAGAATAGCATGTCCTACCTTGGTGCTGTTATCTGCTGTGTTTTATGCCACTCCCTCCAAACCCTCCCCCTCCTCCTCCTCCGCCATCTCTACCTCTCAATTAAGAAGTGTTAGCATGTCGCCAGCAGTCGGTAGTGCGCGGCGTGGCAGCACAGCGATGGGCAAGTGTCAGCAAGCCGTGCTGAAACTGATCAGATCAGGTGACAAGAGGCACACGGCCCCCGAGCTGTTGCAGGGTCTGACAGAGCAGACCGACCTCTGGCTTTCGCCACTGAGCCTCCAACCGGGAATGGTCATGTGTGACAACGGCCGTGACCTGGTGGCGGCTGTGCAGCTCGGCAGCCTCACACATGTGCCATGCCTGGCCCACGTCTTCAATCTGGTGGTTCGGCAGTTTCTGAAAAACTATCCCCACTTGTCTGACCTGCTCGGCAAGGTGCGCCGCGTCTGTGTACATTTCTCCAAGTCCACCACGGACGCTGCCATCCTGAGGACCCTACAATGTCGGTTTCAGCTGCAAGAGCACCGACTGCTATGCGACATGCCCACACGCTGGAATTCTACGCTACACATGTTGGCCAGGCTGTACGAGCAGCGTAGAGCAATAGTGGAATACCAGCTGCAAAATGGGTGGTGAAGTGCTAGTCAGCCTCCGCAATTCTTTACTGAGGAGTGGGCATGGATGGCAGATATCTGCCAGGTCCTCAGAAACTTTGAGGAGTCTACCCAGATGGTAAGCTGCGATGCGGCAATCATTAGCGTTACCATCCCGCTGCTTTGCCTGCTGAGAAGTTCACTGCTAAGCATAAAGGCCGACGCTTTGCGGTTGGAACAGGAGACGGGGGATGACAGTATGTCGCTTGATAGCCAGACCACCCTCATGTCTATATCTCAGTGCGTTTTGGAGGAGGTGGAGTTGGAGGAGGAGGAGGGGGAAGAGACAGCTGGCCACACTGCAGAGGGTACCCATGCTGCTTGCCTCTCATCTGTTCAGCCCGTATGGGCTGAAGAGGAGGAGGAGGAAGAGGATCCTGAAAGTCATCTTCCTAGTGAGGACAGCGATGTGTTGCATACTGGGACCCTGGCACACATGGCTGACTTCATGTTAGGCTGCCTTTGCCGTGACCCTCATGTTAGACGCATTCTGGTCAACACAGATTACTGGGTGTACACCCTTCTTGACCCACGGTATAAGAAGAACCTTTCCACTCTCATTCCCGAAGAGGAAAGGGGTACAAGAGTGATACAATACCACAGGGCCCTGGTGGAAAAAGTGATGATAAAGGTCCCATCTGACAGCCCTAGTGGCAGAAGATGCAGTTCCAAGGGCCAACTAGTACGGGAGGTAGCATGTCCAACGCAGGCAGGGGAACACTCTCCAAGGCCTTTGCCAGCTTTATGGCTCCCCAGAAAGGCTGTGTCACCACTCCCCAGTCAAGGAGGCGTTGGAGGGAGCACTGTAAAAAGATGGTGAAGGAGTACGTAGCCAATCGTACCACCATCCGCCGTGATGCCTCTGCTCCATACAACTATTGGGTGTCAAGGCTGGACACGTGGCACAAACTTGCGCTGTACACCCTGGAGGTACTGGCCTGCCCTGCTGCTAGCATCTTGTCAGAGAGGGTGTTAAGTGCAGCTGGGGGAATCATCACGGATAAGCGTACCCGCCTGTCAATTGACAGCGCCGACATGCTTACCCTCATAAAGATGAACAAAGGCTGGATTTCCCCAGATTTCTCTTCTCCACCGGTGGAAAGCAGCAGATCCTAAACAATCTTTTCGCTGCAACAGGAGAAAAATCCATCCTCTATCACCCCAAAAAAGGGGAGAATTAGCTTTGTGTATCCCTCTCGGATATTATTACTCCTCCTCCTCCTTCTAAAACAGCATGTTATCACACTGAACTGCCAATTTCTATGCGGCCCAAAATGCTCTGTTTAAAACTTTTAAAAGTTTTATCAGTTTTTAAAGTTTTAAAAGTTAAACTTAAACCAATTTTTGCGGAGGGCTGCCTCCAGGCTCTGTTACAAATTAACCAATAACGAGCTGTATCCTCAAAAAATGTTTGTGGGTTTCACTTGCCCTCGCGGTTGAGCAATTTTTCAGGGGTACACTTGTACTCTTGGTACACCAATTTTTTAGGCCATTGCCAATACTGTTAGCAAACTAATTTTTCCAGGCTTCACCTATACTCTTGGTAAACAAATTTTTACAGGTGTTCGCCTATACTCTTGGTACACCAATGTTACTGGGGTTCGCCTATACTATTGCTACAGAAATGCTACTGGGGTCTGCCTATACTTTTGCTACAGAAATGTTACAGCAGTTCACCTATACTTTTGCTACAGAAATGTTAGTGGGGTCCGCCTATACTTTGGCTACAGAAATGTTACTGCGGTCTGCCTATACCTTTTCTACTGAATGGTTTGAGGGGTTCACCTATACTCTTGCTACAGAAATGTTACAGGGGTTCACCTATACTTTTGCTACAGAAATGTTACTGAGGTCTGCCTATACTTTGGCTACAGAAATGTTACTGGGGTCTGCCTATACCTTTTCTACTGAATGGTGTGAGAGGTTCGCCTATACTTTTGCTACAGAAATGTTACAGGGGTTCCCCTATACTCTTGCTATAGAAATGTTACAGGGGTTTGCCTATACCTTTGCTACAGAAATGTAAGTGGGTTCTGCCTATACTTTTGCTACAGAAATGTTACTGCGGTCCGCCTATACTTTGGCTACAGAAATGTTACTGGGGTCTTCCTATACCTTTTCTACTGAATAGTTTGAGGGGTTCGCCTATACTCTTGCTACAGAAATGTTACAGGGGTCTGCCTATACTTTTGCTACAGAAATGGTACAGGGGTCTGCCTATACTTTTGCTACAGAAATGTTACTGGGGTCTGCCTATACTTTTGCTACAGAAATGTTACTGGAGTTTGCCTATACTCTTGCTACAGAAATGCTACTGCAGTCCGCCTATACTCTTGCTACAGAAATGTTACAGGGGGTCTGCCTATGCTGTGGGTGCACAAAGACTTCCCATTGCGGTGTTTTACCTATCTGGCACAAATACACTGACTGACTAGGGCAGAAATGTGGACCGAGGCCGAGGTCCTTGGCGGGGTCAAACTCTGCAATGTTTTGACACTCTGATTTCTTCCTGTGTGATACCATCTTTGTGCACCGACAGCATAGGTGAGCCCAAGGAACTCAAAGACTTCCCCAGCTATCTGACACCTACACAGAATGAATTGTGTGGGGACACATGGATTTCCCATTGCTATGTAACTTGTGGCACCTTGGGTCACACAAGGTGGAGGCTAGGACCGAGCCTGACCCTGGGCCTGCTCACGTGCTTCCCACACAGAGTATTGCTGCATTGTGGAGATGTGTAGAAGTGCTGGCACCTGAGTCCCCTTTATGCCCACGTTTGCAGCTCCTGACAATTTTGTGACGAAGGTGGCACGGGATTGGAATGATGATCATATGTCAATTTATCATCAATTCTCAACAGCTTTTGGGGGCTATCGCCCACACTTTCGAGGAGGGTTGCTGCCTAGCCCTGCCAACCCTCTGCAGTGTGTGCCTCCGGTTCCTCCTCATCCAGTACGCACTTATAAATAGACATGAGAGTAGTGTGGCTATGAAGCAAGCGTGTGGCATTAGGGCAGTTGAACGCTGCACAGGGAAAATTTTGAATGCGCTGTGGATGTAGTGTCATGCGGGGGGGGGGGGGGGGTGGACAGCAATGCCAACATGTAACCCAGAAGAAGAGGCAGCGGTGTCACCTGCAGGCAGTGATTGTCCTTAGTTGCAGGTAGTGTGGTGCTTAGCTAAGATGTACCAGTGCGTGTGCCGTGCTAATGAATGTTTGTCCGAAGTAAATTGTTAGGGGGGTGACCGCCAGGCTCTTGCCCCCATTTTGGCTTAATAGTGGGACCTGGTAGCCTCAGATGCAGCCATGCATGCTCCACTGCCCTTCCCTATCCATTTCTGTGGTGTTTCCATGACTTTCTGATGTTTTCTGGCGTTTGAGAGTCATCACCTATGCGGAGCATGGGTCCCATACAAAAATGCTTGAGTCACCCATTGACTTCAATAGTGTTTGTTACTCGAAAACAGCTCTCGAGCATTACGAAAAGTTCGACTTGAGCAACGAGCACCCCAGCATTTTACTGCTCGCTCATCTCTAATAACAATCAGACCACATTTGGTTAGCAATCAATGCAGAAATCCAGGTAATTACAAAGGATTCGTTAACTTTTTCTTGCAATTTTATATGCTAATTTTCTGTTCTGCTTCACTTCTTGGCACTGTAAAGTGATTTTCTTTGTGCACTCTGCTATGGCATTATTTAGAAACTGGATTGCAATATATAAAAAACTGGTTACTCTCACTCAATAATTGATCTGGGGTCCCTTTCCAAAAGTTTATGTGGTCCAGCAAAGCTCCACACAGTATTTTGTGAAAATGCAAGCAAATCACCTTGGAAAAATGTATCTCTGGGGTAAAATATTTTTACATGTCAAACAGTCATGTGTGAATCCTGTCTTACAGTATCCAACATTTCAAGCAAAAGTTACATTTCCTGTGCCTTTGCTCAAAATATTATATATTCACTTTTTTACTATGTGAGGGATAAAATGTCACAGTAATGATTTCAATTAAAAATATCCAGCAAAATAGAATTCCTTAAATGATGACAGTTAAGGAGCCACATTTAGTAATGTTCACCTGACTGGCTGTTAAAAGTGGATACCTTGTACACGGTACCAAAGATTTATAACTAGCTGTCAAAACTATAGGTGTTATTAAAATACATTTTGGTGTAATTAAAGAAGTCCATATTAACTCATAATATGTATAGAAAATGTGTTTTACTATTAGCTTTTAACCATGTAATTATTGCTCATTGAAATAAATTGTAAAATGTATGTAAGACAAGCTGAAATGAGAACAGAAGAACAAAGTTTCCCAAACCAAATGTATGTGAGAGTGAGGAGAAAGTGAATAAGCATTCAGTCTTATTGGCAATTATCCAAGATTTCACAAAAAGCTCTGTTCAATTACTGCTGCAAAACAGTGCTTAACCTTGAAGGGTTCTATTACAACAGGCTCATTACCACAAGATTGACATACTGTAGAACTTATGTAGTGCATTATTTAATGGGAGAATGCCAAACCAATGATCCTAGTATAAATTTGAAGTAAGCAGCTTGAATCATTATTTAATGATAAAATTAGTAAAATTCTTGTTCATTAAATACTTTTCACAGAATAATTTAGTGATTATTAAGTAGAGTACAGCCTGGTTATGTTAAGCCATATTTAGGATATATGCATCACATTTTAGCATATATGTTTGTTATATGCACCAGGAAATGCTCCCGATACGTATAGTACACTGACTGTGTCCATTCACCTCTGTAGGGCCGGAACATGTATCAAAAGTGTAGTTTCGGCATCCACAATGCAGGGATATTATATCTCAGTTTACCTTTTTTTTTACTGTCTAGCCTGCTGCACTTTCCTTCACAGTTAACCACCGTTAAAATAAAGTACAGGATTATTTAAAAACAGGAACCAGATTTGGAAATTTAATTGCAAACAAGCTACAAAACAAGTACACAATCCAGACATCACTAAGAAGTCTTTTTATGACATACCAGGAAGTTCCATTTTCTGCCACATGGCAGCGCTGTTTCTTGTTGTTTACAGTTTATAGGAAAATGGTGACACAACAGGAGAAATTGTTTTGTGGTCTTGAGTTTGCTAAGTGTGAATTAATTGTTCAAGTGCAACATGAATTCCAGGGTCAATTCCAAAAACAGCCACAATCTCTCAAGCAAATTTGGCATACGACACATGATGCCCATATTGAATGCATACCAAGCTCATAACATAAATACAGCACCAGAAACAAGCTCATAACATAAATACAGAACCAGAAACAAGCTCATAACAAATACAGAACCAGAACCAAGCTCATAACATATATATATACAGCACCAGAAACAAGCTCATAACAAAAATACAGAACCAGAACCAAGCTCAAAACATAAATACAACACCAGCACGAAGCTCATAACATAAATGCAGCCCCAGAACTTACCCTTTGTATACAGATACAGTACCAGAAGCTCATAACAAATACAGCATTAGTACCAAGCTCATGCTATGTATATGGTACCAGAGCTGAGCTCATACTGTAAATACAGTACAAGGGCCAAGCATATCATAAATATGGCAACAAAACCAAGAACTAAATTCCTTCTCTATATGGCAAGTTTAGACAAGGGTAGTAAGGCTGCAATTTTGCGCTCATGATACAAATGAGTGCCCTAGCTCAACTGTCATCATGCCACCTGCATTGGACACTGACAGTCCCGGCTTCTGTTTCTGTGTTCTTTTATAAGCTGCAGGGCTACCATACTGATTTACCCTGTGGCCACTTTTCTCTGTGAAGAAAGAGATTCAATTCAAGTCAAGACGGCAGCAGGTAGCCCTGCAGTCTACAGAGGAATGCAGAGACAGAGGATGGGACCATCAGCAAAGGCCAAGGAACATTCGGATGCTGGAAGCAGCTGCCAAAGAAAAGCCAGGTGGCCCCAAATATTGGCTGGGGGACCCAGGTTCCCTCGCTCGGTCTGTCCCTGCTACACAGCCTGAGTAAAATATACACGCACATGTAGAGGCAGCGCGAATGTGGAAGCCATGGCAAGAATTAGGATAGATAGATAGATAGATAGATAGATAGATAGATAGATACCCTGCCAATTGATATACTATAGTGCCACTGGCACTATTAAATTACCATGCCTCTTTGGCTCCTGTGAGCTCCATTCAAATTATTATTGCAGGCTGCATAGTTGCTAACTGATTACAGTATACTGGGATTACCTGGTGTGTCTGCAGAACAAAATGACCATAACCAAAGGGGGCGCTGTGATTTCCTAGCACCATTACCTCTATGTTGAAAAAAAAACCTTAGTACACAAGGAATGGCAGAAAAGAAATGAAGTGATACAGTACTTTTTCTTTAACATAGTATATTTGAGTCATTAAAAAGGTCCAAATCTCAAAGTAGCCGCCTGCAGACTGTCGGATCGGATCCCCTACGAGAATTCTCACAGCGGGACTCAACCGGCGCCCCTGCAGGGACCAGTGCGGGTCTCACCTTCTCCCGCGGCTCCTGCTCTCTGATGTGCCAGCTGCCGCCCAGCCGGCGCATGTGCAGAGCAGAGCCGGCAGCCCGGGTGAGACATTTCTGTGCAGGCCTCTGCGAGACCAGCACAGAAATAGAACATGCCGCAATTTGTTTTCCGCATGTATTTTTACGTGGACAAATCGCGGCCGTCTGCCTAGGATTGCGTTTTTCAATGCAATCCTATGCAGGCGGGCACGGGCGGAAATTCTGTTGGAAATCCTGCTACAGAATTTCCGCCCTTGTGCAGGGGGCCTAAAGAAAATATCCTCAGACTTAAAAAAAATTGTGTTTGCAGTTTTCTATATATGAAATTTAGGAATATTTAGAAATAGAAATGATTGTTTAACTTAAATTAAAAACACTAAGCAAAACTCAACATTTCACCATTGGGCAGGGTTGTTAGCGTTTCCCTTGCAGTTGAGGCACTGCACAGAATTCTGAATTTAGTCTAATTTGAAAATCATATTTTTCCCAGTTCAAATATATCATTTTTTAATAACAATTTTGTGTGAAGTTTCCTTTTTAGTGAAATTAATATCTATTATAAATTTCTGTAACCTTCTTTAAATATTCTTCGATTTTTCTTTATTTTGAGAAATCTGTCTTGATTTTCACATTAGGGAAATCACATTTTTGGAGAAGCTAGATGTGTAATTTCTTCCAGGTGTGACAGAAAAACGCAGCTAACGCCGAGTTTGATATAATTACAGCACTTTACATTTTTGGTTCTGTTCAGGAACTGAAAAATAAGTAAGAAACAGCTGAAAAGTCTGCAACTAGCAAAGTGTTTACATGCATGAATTTATGACTGCTCTGAACAATGTAACATCCTTTGCCTGGATCATTTATAATTTATCTAGTCAAAACGTACTTTGTGTCCCATATGAACAGATGCTGGATTTAATTTGTTTTACTGGTAACTGAGCAGTATTTATGCTGTTTGAAGAAGGAAAAAATACAGAAAACAGTATATATAATATATGGAATAAACAGTATGCATAATTTATAGCTACAAAGCAATGATATACTATATGCAGACAACATACGACTCATACTAAATAACCGGGTGTTCAGTTCTTACCTATATTGCACTTTATAGTGAGTGTATATCTTATCACATCCACTAACCTATGATGAAATAGTGAAGAACAGGACCACACTGGTTAAGCATATAACTAATTCCCTGTTTGCCAGTAACGTTACTTTCCATGACTGTTCAAGGATACATGTAATTCACACAAGTAACTACAGCCAGACCACAAGTCAAGGCATCACAATTAGAGATGAGCGAACACGTTCGGCCCCGCCCCTTTTTCGCCCGAACACCGAACTTTGCGAACACCTCGGTGTTCGGGCGAAAAAGTTCGGGGGCCGCCGTGGCAGCGCGGGGGGGTGCGGCGGGGAGCGGGGGGGAGAGGGAGAGAGAGAGGGCTCCCCCCTGTTCCCCGCTACTGCCGCCCGCGCCGCCGCGCATCTCCCCGCCCCCCGGCGGCACCCGGACACTTACGCGCGAACACTCCAGTGTTCGCTAAAGCCGGTGTCCGGGTGCGGATGTGTCCGTTACGGACACGTTCGCTCATCTCTAATCACAATGCTTACGCCAGTACAATGTTACAATTCCTACAGCTGGCAATACATTTTATCCAGTTGCTGACAGCTATTCCTTCAGACCTAAATCTATGACATAAACCAGTGTTTCTAAATACTTCTAAGCTGAGTGCTCCCTACTCCAATAAATCACTGCTATGTACAACCAGGGCGATGATCATACCCTACATTGTTTTGTGTTCACAGCCAATTACTTAACTGCTATGACTTGCGTCCAATAACTGTCTTTAATGCACATACAGTAAATAGTGAAATTTAGATGAGGCATTAAAAAGGAAGATAAATATCCATGCATCTACAGTTGCAAGAAAAAAAAAAAAATTAACCCTTTGGAATTACCTAGATTTCTGTATTCATTCCTAATAAAATGCTGCCTGGTCGTTATCTAACGGTTACGGCTCTCTCAAATGAGCGCATGTTACCACTTATTATGTGCGGGTAAGACTCGGCACCAATCTTACATTGACTTGCAATTGTGCCTCTCATGTGCAAAAAAGAACGTGATATGCCTTTACACGCTAAGATTGTGTATGGGGATTGTTAGGATGGTTTCACACGGGCGAGAAAATTGCACTATTTTCGCCTGATGCGATAGTCAGTAAAAAAGCAGATTATGAATTCAATGTTTTCCAATGCTTTTCTTCCCATTAGCGATTTTTTTACTTTTGCGATTTTCTAAGAGCAAAAAATATCTTTCTGCGTTTTGCCTTTTTTAGCGCCCATGTATCTCTATGGAGCCTCCGTTTTATCGCATCGGAACGCAACAACCTTGCATTGGGATACAATGCAATTTTAACATTAGAAAGTCCTATTGACTATTGCAATAAAAAAAATCACATGGTTTTAACACACAATTTTATCGCGGGCGGCAGCAATGCGATGCAAAATTGTTTTTTAAAAAAGCATTGCTGACGCCCAAAAATCACGGGAACAAAGACGCAATTTTGCTGCAATTTTCTCGCGGACAAATCGTGATTGCCCGTATGAAACTAGCCTTAGGACTCATTCACACTGACAATAAAATCGCACAATTTTTGCATGATGCAAGAGTGAGTAAAAATGCAGAATTATGAAACCAGTGATTTGCAATGGTTTCATTCTGATTTGCGATGTTTTCACTCATGCGATGTGGAGTGGGAAAAGAAAAAAATCGCAGCATGTCCTAACTTTCTGTGTTTTGCTTTTTTATCTCCCATGTTTTCCTATCGAGCCTCCTTTATATCGCATTGCAAAGCATGAAATTGCAATTTTTGTCTTATGCGTTTTTAATAGAGATGAGCGAGCATACTTGGTAAGGCGATATATTCGAGAGATCACCACCTTTTTCGAGTACCTGCTGGTTCGTCCCTGAAGATTTGGGGGGGTCCGCGGGGATGAGCAGGGGGTTGCAGAGGGGATCGGGAGGGAGAGAGAGAGGGATCCAATGTATAGGAGTTTTTAAATTAGTAGAGGCAAACTCCCCAACTTCCTCCTCATCACTATCCTTCTCCAAGAGCATTAACAAATACAATTTTCAGCCACAGACAAGCTACATTATGAATTGTGGGCTTCACTAGCAAGGATATAACTGCCAATCTTTTACAAACTTCATAGCAGAATGGAATTTCCTCTTTAGACCCTTTTAATGTCTTCAGTGTGTCATTGCTGATTGCAGGGCAGATGCTGAATGTTCACTAATTCAACATCTACTGTGCAGAATTTCTGTTAGATTAGCAAGTTTGTATAGAAGTTTGAGTCATACATATTCTTTGTTATCAGATAATGATGTAAAGAAACACAGGGCCTTTCTACATATGTGCTAGATGTGGTAGCTGAAACAATCACCACATCTTCAGCCACTCAAAGGTCCATTTAGACAGGACGAATGTCGGGCAAATGATGCCCAACACTCATCCCTGCATATACTAACAACACGGGAGCGAGTATCGCTGGCTTGCTCAAAGAGCAGCCAGCAGGGTGGCGGGAGGCTGCAGTAGATTTCTCCCCTCGCTCCCCCCCCCCTTTCTTCATTGACTTAACATAGCAGCCGTTCAGTACTGAACTGCTGCTATTTACACTGAACACTCATCGTTCAGCTCATCGTCCATTGTTTATGCAGCATAAACGATGAGCTGATCACTTAGTGTAAATAGCAGCTTTCAATACTGAAGGCCATTATGTTAAGTCAATGGATGAAGGGAGTCCCCAGCAATGAAGATAGCCCATGGGCTTTCCTTCATCTCTCTCTCCTCCCAAAACAGAAGCACTTTTTTTCAGCAACACGCAGCTCCCAATCACGTGAATGGGCAATTTCACTGCTAATTAAGCTGGGGACTTGATAGGGGGAAATTGTCCACGCGATTTTCTCACGAGTTAGCAGCGATTTTTTGCGCGACTAACTCCTATATGATCTTCATGCCATGTGAATGAGCCCTTAGGCTGGAATCACACATGCTAAATTTGTAGCAGTTTTGGATGTGGTTTCTTGAATCAAACACATGATTGGTTACAAAAAAAAAATAGTACAATGAAGTATTAAAATGGTTGGATAGACGAAAAAGTGGCAGAATGGAGCAGCAACTGACGGACACCTAAATTCAGCAGAGGGAGAAGATGAGACATTTGCATTAAAGTATGTATTAAATACAACTGAACTCTGTAATTATCAACAATGAGACTATTTCTCCAAGACAGTTTTGATAAATGAGACCTATTTTACTTAACAGTCAGCCTATTAGTGCAGGGTTAAAAATGTCAAGATGTGAAATGATGAGAGCATACATTTAAAATCTGGTCCTATCAGCAGCAAGGTAAGTATGTTTGCTAATGTAATGTATAAAGCCTAGCAAAGAAAAAAAAACAAATATAACAATCTTGTGAGATGTTTTCTCAGTTGAGATGTAATAAGTCACTCTTCTGTATACTTGTCAGCTATTGTTTTCATGCGTTATCTGGAGTGCTCAATTATCTGATAAGATACAATGTGGGAAAAGGAACCCAGAGCATTGCATGAAGGAACTACCTCTGAGAATGCTTTTAGCCTCTGTAGGACTAGAAATATCCCAGGAAGTCACAAAAATGTTACAGCACTGTGAGAATCTGTATAAAAATAAACACTGCTTTATTTCAGGACCGCTCCCTAGAGAGAACTAGACAGAATTAGCCAACTACATGGGCTTAATCTTGACAGCTGAAGGGAAATCTGCAACTTTTGCCAGTTAACATGGAGAGTGGCTCAGTCATGATCTGGGAGCAAAACAAGTCAAACAGGTTATTCAAACATATTCTGCCTGGGAGCCGGGTCAGAAAACAATCTCATCTTCATCACACAACTTGGGCTGTGTTCACATAATGTTACAGTTTGCGAACTTGTTCATCGTATTTACCAGAAAAACTCCTGGCTCATACAGTATGTCTAAGGCCTCGTGCACACGGGCGACAAACTCGCGAGATTTTGTCACGTTGCGACAAATTGCATGTTCGTTCAGCCCATGCTTTCCAATGGATTAATTCACACATGCGATGTTTTGGAGTGTGCAACATCCCGACACAAAAACCTCCGGAGTCCGACGATAAGTATGCGACTTGTGAGGTTTTGTAGCCCATGTCTGCCTATAGAGCCTTCCTCTTCGTTGTATCGCATCGCACAAAAATGCAATTTCCGTGCGGTGCAATGCAACTTTGACAGTAGGGAATCCTACTGTCAAAGCCATGACCTAAGCCCTAGTTGCAGGAAAAATTTTTTTCAAAAAGTGTAGATCACCTTAGAAGCACTGTCAGGCTCCACTGCAGCTCCTTCCCGGGTCCCGACACTGTTCTTCTTCATCTCTTCTGGACGGGAATTGAAAAATCCCCGGCTCCTGGAAGCGCTGCCTCTGATTGGCTGTCGCTTAGCCAATCACAGCCAGCACCCGATGAAGCAATCACAGCCATTCATTGAGCGCTGGCTCTGATTGGCTAAGTGTCAGCAAATCATGCCAGTGCTTCCAGGAGGCAGGGATATTTCAATCCCCGGCCAGAAGAGATGAAGAAGATCAGTGCTGGGGATCGGAAAGAAGCTGCAGCAGAGCCCTGGACAGAGCTTCTAAGTGATGTATACTTTTTTTTCTTTTATTCTTTTCTGCAGCTGGGGCTTATTTTCGGGGTAGGGCTTATATTTCAAGCCCCTTTCCCTTCCCTCTGGAAATCCTTGCATGTGGTGCTACAAAGTGACTTTGTAGCACCACATGTGACTTTATAGCACTATAAAGTCGGGGTATCACCGAGAGAAACCGCAGCGATATTGCACGGACCAGGTATGTGATATCGCTGCGATTTTCTTAAGGCGATGCAGTGTCGCCCGTGTGAATGAGGCCTAAAGCCGGGCATATATGGCCATAAGGCTGATTTCACACAAGCGAGAGAATCGTGTAATTTTCTTGTGATGCGACAGTGTTACAAATCGCATGTATGTGGAGCCCATGCGTTCCAAAGGGTTCATTCACACTAGCCATGTTTTGTAGCCTGCTACATTGTGAGGAAAAATAACCAAAAAACGCAGGTTGCTGAATATGGCTGTGATTTCCCTATGTAACGGAAGTTTGATGGAATGGAAGTAATCGGAAGCCTTTTAGTATGCATTCTGTTGTTTTGAAACCACATTAAAATCAATGGGGAAAAGAAAAAAGTATAATTTTTTTCTCATTTTATTTCAATTTCTCTACTGCAAAAACAGAACAGAGAGATGGAAAACCCTGAACTGAGCCCTAACACAGGTGTGAAAGCAGCCTAACATAGCTACCAACGCATTCCACCAGTATTTAGCCATAGTGGAGTGTGGGCAGGATCTTAACAGAAATAAATCAATTTATTGATCTCATATGTATTGCTTACACAGATATAATTACTGAAAAAAACTTGAAAATCTATTTCACTCCAATCACAAGAATAGGTAGATAAGAATATTAAGAAGGCAACAATAATAAGTATGATCTTCATATCAATTTCCCAGTTCTCCCATATACAGAACTTTTCAGCTTGGTTAAATGTTGGTGTGGTTGGGGATGTTAGGTTGTGCTGCTGGAACCTGTTGTTCTACGGGTTTCCAGGAGCACACATTCACAGGTGTGGGATAATTAAGCTTGCTGGGTGTGGATTTCTCTACCCAGCCAATTCCTACCAGTCTGCTGCACATATATACCAGCCTCTCTGGCTAGAGTATGCTGGTTTCCCAACATTCTCATGTTTGTTTTCATGTGTGTGGTTCTGTGTGTACAGTGACGTGCTGTATGAGTTTGCGCAGGTGGCTAGACATGAGTTATGAACAGTCCTGTTCTGTATTGCATGCAATCCCTGGTGTTTGGTTGGTGTGAACTGTGTCCTGTCCTGCTTTGGATTGCTTTCCATCCTGGGCAAGTTAGTTCCAGAGGTTCCAGCATGGAAACATCCCTTTTGGGATGATCACCCCACATGCAGGCAGGACTCATGTGGAAGTTGTCTTGTGAGAGTAGGGACCCACGAGACAACAAGGACCCTTGTCAGTGGGCTTGTGGGCTTAAGTGTTTTGGGTGTTTGTCAGTCACTGTGTTATGTCTGCCCGTGAGTCCAGTTTGCAGTTCACTATCTTTTGATGTTCCATGTGTGCATTTGTGTAGTATCTCCACTTAGGGAATTAGTGCATCCTGCCTGAACGTAACATCAGAAAGCTCTGGTGGCTTATCTCTTGGGAAACAAATGATCAGATACTGACATTCAAAATCACCAATTTTTCTTACTCCCAATATAATCAGTCATTGAAAGGTGAACCACCTCCATACACATTAGAGTTGTCCATCTCCATCATCAGCAGCTACAGGTTCAGACAACTGAACTGTAATGTGTATAGGTGCCTTTACACTGTAATATTACTTCTATCATAAATGTGAGTAAATAAGTAGAAACAATATATATAAAAATGTGTATAAAAAATATTTTCTGCACAAATCATGTTAAAATGATATAATTATATTTTGCACTATGAGAAGATTATTATCTCCATAACTCATACAGTGAGTTCTGCGATTCATCTGTGCGCTTTTATCATAAATGCTGCTCATGAATATTCATTAGTAGTTGTGTCCTTGTAGAATACATAATTTACTAGCTAACTTCAAGATGACAGCTGATCGGCCTATAATATGGCATCACACTCACTTCTGTACAACAATATGGCTGGTCAAATCCATCAATGCAGCTGCAGCCTTTGGACTCCTTCTTAGACAGAAGAGCCCTTCGGACTCATACAATTGTGTCAAAAAGGGCTCAAAGAGACACTAAAAAAGTAAGAAACTGTATTTAATAGAACTCTGTCATGAGAATATATCATAATAGTCATTACAGCTAAGAATTATCACAATTGCTTTTAAAAATGCAGTTTTCAAGATTCAAAGGGGTATTCCAGGCATTTACTATTGCTGACCTATTCTCAGGATAGGTCATCAACAGTTGATCAACAGCAGTATGCTGCTCAGGACCCCCACCGATCAGCTGATCCTCCAGTCCGCTGTCAGTGTAGCCAGGCTGGACATCCAAATCAATGCTCAGAGCTAAAAGTGTAGTATAAAGCTTCATTCCAATTGAAATCAATGAAAGCAATGCCTTTTATTTTAGTTTCAACAGTTTTTATTCAAAATTTCCACAGATATAGTTCTGGTTTAAAACATTCTTAATTCCCAGCGCAGTGGGATAATTATTACTGTCTAGAAGTATTGCATATTTTATTATAACATCGTACTCATACATATAGAGTACTGGGAAAGGGTAACAAAGGGTATAAAACATGGGGTCGTCAAGGGTCCATATCAGTTCTCTAATATTTGTATAATAGATAACTGGGGTTGGTTTCTGGTAGGGTAGCTACATAGAAGATATGTTATAATGTAGCGGTAACATCTTACCGGCACTGGAGAGGAGCCACGGGTGTAGTAGCCGTGCGTGACCAGAGAGTAGTCAGGAGAAAGCTGGAGGTCGTCAGCAGGTAGTCACCTCGTTTGCAGTATAAATGGATATGGCAGAAAGTGTAGTCAGATGAAAGCCAGGAATTGTTATCAGGTATTCATGTTTGCAATACAAATGGATGAGGCAGAAGGCATAGTCAGGAGGAGAGCCAGGAGTCTTCAGCAGGTACTCACAGTTTGCAGGAGAAGAGCAAGTTTAAGAGTTGCCACTTGATCAAAGCAAAGAGCACAATAATCTCACATTGAGGGAGTGGCAAGGCTAGGCTTTTATAGTGGGTTCTAATAAGTAACAGGCAGAGCTAGAACAGAGGCTGGATAGTAGGATCAGTAGTAGATAGTAGAAACAAGGCTAGGTTCAGCAGGGAAATTCATCCAAAGCCTTGGATGGCTTAACAGGGAGAGCTGCCGGCTGGAGTACGGTAAGTCCTAGGTACGATTCCTGATAGTAGCCCTAGGACTTAGTAGCCCTACTTAATCCAAGGTTGCCAAGTACCTAGGAAATTGGTTCTGATAGCGTAAATTCGTTCATATAGCATTATTGTGGATATTCTATTGATCACCTCCAGAAAAGAAAGATTCAAGGATTTCCATTTGGAAGCGATATGAATCTTTGCAGTCATAGAAATAACTTGAAGCTTTGTTGGTTAGTCACCTAAGAGGATGACCAAGGGAGATTTGGGTGTCAGACACAATTATATAATTTAGTAGGTTGTGGACTTGTGACCACAATTTAACAACCACCGGACAGGTGGGGAGGAGGATGGGTACACATGGTGGACTCTCTGTGGTACTAAGTACATTCCATGAAGAATTTTAAGACGTTTTCATTAGTAATCATGGAGCAGCAGTCCTGCCATCTTTCTAGGGACATCTACATCCCTAGATCCACCTTTCATCTTCTCATGAACAAAAGTTTTTCCCCGGCTATGGTTGGTTCAGCATACCATATATATGAGAGGATTCCCCTCTGAGAGGGATCATTAGCACATAGAATTGCAAATAGAGTGAGTTTGGGAGGAATGGGGGTAGGGATAGAAAGTGGACAAAGGTTATTACCTGGTTAATCCATAGGTATTCCTGTGTGGATGGTTTGAATGTGGTTAAATTGATGTAAAGTAAAAAGTTTTAACTTGTAGTAGAAGTGGCATAATGTAGTTAAATCATTGCATCTCCACCACGTAAAAAGGGTTAGGTCCAGACTTGGTCGGAATTATGGGTTGGGGATTATTGGTAGCATCAGGGAGGGCCTAGCGACAAATTACTGTATATTTAAAGTTCAAAAGAATTTTATTGTTCTGCCATGCATGTATAATGAACACATTGCTATTTTAAAGATATCAACAAATAAACAACATAAAAGTACCCGTTCATTGTCTTCATTATTCTTAGTGCAATCGAATCTTTAAGGCAGTTTGTTTTTTCAGTTAAACAATTCTGAGCAATCACATAGTATCTAAATCTACTACTACAGTTAAGTGCAAACTTTTAGTAAACTGGTAAAATCAAGTGAACATGGAGTAGAGTTAGAAATGAAGTAATGTAGGGGAGAAGAAAAAGAACAAGAGAGAGAATATAGAAATAGGTATGACGGGTAGGGGAGGGAGGGGAAAGGAGGGAGGGGTGTGGGGCGATGGGAGAAGTAGTCCGGTCTGTGTCTTATGGAAGTAAGCGTATATAACTAGTGGTCTCTTAGTTTTGTTATCCTGTTGTCGTAGTTGTAAGTGTGTTCAAATTCGTGGTCGGGAGAGCGCCAGTCTCCAGCCATGTGGTTAGGTCTGAGGAGAATCTGAACTGATTCCAGATCATCCAAGTAGCAGCACATTTCTCAGATCTTGATTCGTCCCTGGTGCAAAGCTCCTCCATATGTTTTAGGTGGTCAAGAGCTTCCAGCCACATTAGTCTTGAAGGGGGTGTCGTAGTCTTCCACATTCTGGGGATTATCAGTCGCATGGCCAATATGAAGAATCTGAGTAGGGAGCGTTTGAAAAGTGCCACTGATCCCGGGAACATGGATAGTAGTGTTATTTCTGGTGTAAATTGGATCTGGTTTCTGCAGATCGTGGAATAAAGAGCGTTGATCTCCTGCCAGAGGGGGCGGATCACAGGACAGGACCACCAAAGGTGAACAAATGATCCTCTGTCCGACAGGCATCTCCAACAGGTGTCCGGATACTGGGGGAATATCTTGGCAAGCCTCACTGGGGTTTGGTACCATCTGATTAGTATTTTATAATTTAATTTCTGCATTTTGCTGGAGATCGACATTTTGTGAGACAGGATGTATGATTTTTTCCAAGACTCCTCTGGGGGCGCATCGCCTAGGTCCTGTTCCCAGTTCTTCTCTATGTCCCTCTCACAATTGTGTGTGTCCCCTTCAACCAGCTTCTGGTATAGAGTTGATATTGTGTGTTGTTCCGGGGAGGGTGTGATGCATATTTTTTCGAAAAAGGTGATGGGACGCGTCAGCTGTTGAGTGGTTCCCACGGACCTGATGTAATGGCCTAGCTGTAGGTCCTGAAACCATGCCCCGGGCGGGGGCCTCCTAACCCCGAGTAGGTCATTTAGCGGTTTGAGTCCCTCTGTTGAGACCACATCCTGAACCCTTAGGATTGTATTTGGTGTATTGCTTGTCAGTAGTGAGCCTTTAAAGAAAGAGGGGAGCTCAGGGTTTCCCATCAGGGGGGTTAGGGGGCCGGGTTTGTTGATTAATCCCTTTGTAGTTGCATAATCTGACCATGCCGACACCAAATTTTCTATGAAGGGTGATAGCCCTAGTTCTTTGTGTTTATCCTTCCCCGGCAGCCACATGAGACCCCGGCCTCCAAAAGGTGCCGATATTTGTTCCGCTTCCGCCCAAGACTTCTGGTTTCCGCTGTTGAGCAGGTCTAATATGCGTTTAGTCAATGTCGCTTTGTGATACAGAGCTAAATTTGGGATGCCCATTCCTCCTGAGTCTCTGGGTACCGTAAGGGCTTTCCAGTTGCGCCTTGGTCTCCTACTCCCCCAAATGAAATTCATCATGGATCTCCTAGCCCTAAGCAGGAATGACCCCGGTAGTTTAACGGGTACCGTTTGAAAGATGTATATGAATCTCGGTAGGGCATTCATTTTAATGGTACTGATCCTGCCGAACCAGGACAGAGGGGTTGTTTTCCATCTGTCAAAGTCCGCCTCTAGTTTGGCTAACAGAGCTTTATAGTTTTTTAGGAAAAGTTGATCTAAATCTGACGTGATTACTACCCCTAGATATTTAATTTTGTCTGATTTCCAGGTGAAGGGAAGGGCTGGTTTCAGGGTGGTAACTTCTGAGTCTGTTAAAGTGACGTTTAATATTACTGACTTGCCTAAGTTCACTTTAAAATTCGTGAGCCGTCCAAACCTTTTAAATTCCTCTAGGACACTGGGAAGGGCTATTCTAGGGTTTGTAACATATAGTATAGATCATCTGCATATAAGGCTGTTTTATGTTCAGTGTTACCTAGTTTAAACCCGCAGATATTGGTGTTCACTCGGAGAGCGTTCGCCAAGGTCTCCATGACTAATATGTATAGGACAAATTATATTTAAATCGAGTGCTTATCCACAGCAGGAGGGAATAGGAGGAAAGGGGGATCCTCTGAAGTAATCCTGGAGGGAGGGGAACCATTGACCAGATTAAGGGCGATATCAAATGCAGATTTGTCTTTTCTCAATGTTCGCCAAGAGCGGACTATTTATGTCACCCAAGCATACAGCCCATTGGGCCAATCGTGCTGATTTGTAATATTTAACTAAGTCGAACACCGAGAGACCTCCCAGTCATTGGTGGTAATGCATTATAGTATGCTTAATCCTTGAACATTTGTTGACCCAGATAAACTTAAATAAGGAGCGTTGGAAGTTACGGAGAGTGGGCAGAGGAATAGATATTGTCAAGCATCTAGAAAGATAAAGTATCCTTGGCAAAGTAACCATTTTCATTACACTGATCCTGCCCACCCATGATAAGTAGGGCTGATCCAATTTTAACAGATGTGCTGTAAGCTTCTTAAGTAAGTGGGGATAGTTTCACTTATACAGGGAGTGCATTGAGGTTGTCATATTGACACCTAGGTATGTAATATAATGTTGTTTATGCTGGAATTGGAGAATTGAGATCAACAAATTTTTTAACATGTTCTGGGGTGTTTATATAAGATATTTCTGATTTATCAATATTCACTCATAGGGTCGAACGAGTTGCCCAAGTGTCTAATATGGATATTAAGTTTAGTAGAGTCATTAAGGGTTGGGATAGGGTCAGCAGGAAGTCATCTGCAAATAGGCTTAGTTTATATTTATCATCCCCTAACTTCACCCCCTTCACGCTCAGGTTATTGCAAATGGCCACTGCCAGCAGCTTGATAGCCAAAGCAAATAGAGCCGGGGACAGGGAGTATCCCTTGTCTTGATTAGAATAGGATTGGCTCATGTGGTGGGTAATTTAAGAAACGTGGAAAGTGTGGAGTAGATAGCCAAAAGCGCAGCGAGCAAGGGTCCCTGGATTCCGATGTGTTGTAAAGCTCAAAATAGGTAGTTCCACAACAATGTATCAAAGGCCTTTTCTAAGTCAAGCGCTAAAGGCTCATCTGGGAATTTATACTGGAGGCGTGGTCTATAATATTTAACACCTTAAAGATGTTGTCTGGAGCTTGTCTTACTGTTATAAACCCCACCTGGTCTTTATGGACCAAGGCTGGAAGCAGGCGGTTCAGTCGTGTAGCTAGAATGGCCGTATAGATCTTGTAGTCTAGGTTAGGCAATGAAATAGGTTTATAATTTTTTGGTGACAGTTGGTCTTTATTCTCTTTAGAGATCATCGTGAGCTGGGAGTAAAGGGATTCATTCGGTGGGGTCTACCCTTTCATGAGGTCCTGGAATATTTTTTTCAGCGGTTGTACTAGGATATCTTTAGATTTTTTGTAATAAAGGGCAGTGAAACTGGCGGGTCCAGGGACCTTACCTAGCTTAAGATTTTTAATGGCGGTTAAGATTTCTTCCTTAGAGACATTAGTGTTCAGAGAATCTCTCTGGGTTTTGATAAGGAGATTTAGTGCTCCAAAGGCATGTCGTTTCTGGGGAAGGCGTGTTACACTCTTGGGACTTATATAGTGTGTCGCAGTATTCCTGGAAGGTGCTGATTCAATGTTTGCAGGACAAAGAGCCTTCGTTCTAGGGCTAGGAGGGCTTGTCCTCTTTCTCTTTTGGACACTATTTTGATCAGGTGTCCCCTTATATAGGCCTTATAGGCTAGCCAGGTTCACATGGGTGAAGAATCAAGTCTGGTGTTTGTTTCAAAATAATCTGTGAGTTTCTTTGGTTGAGAAGTATAGGGTCTCTTAAGGCCCATTTACACGGAGCGATGATCGCTCAAAAATCGCTCAAAAGTGATCTTTTGAGCCATAATCGTTGCGTCTAAATGCGCGGCCATCGTGCACTTTTCATGCACTGCTCATTGATTGTTAAATTAAAGCCATCCTAAAAATCATTGTTCTCCTGAGTTCTCCGCGGGTAGTGCCAATAGCATTGTTTCAGCTATTTAACCCACTAGAGAACTATGGAGCTGAATGGATCCGGGAGTTCTCGGATCCGAATATTTGCTCACCTGGACCTGCTTTCTAGGTCTTCATATTTGGATTCCAGGAGGTCTAGTCTGGACTCAAGCTCTTCGATGTGTTGTTTGTCGTCATCCAATGCTACCACAATGTCGTGCGTCTTCTGTTCAAGCTCTTCAGTTCTTACCTTATATTTCACTAATGGCTCTGACCGCAATGAGAAACTAGAAGAGTAATAGATGATATTGCTCCAATCAATTTCAATGAGTGAAATCCTCTATTATACTTTTGGCTCTGACCACCGATGTGGATGTCCAGCCTTACTGAACTGATACTGCTGGAGGATCAACTGACTGGTGGGGACCTGAGTGGCTGTCATCAATAGTATATGCCTGGTGATAGGTCATCAAGTAAATGCCCGGAATATGCATTTAGTTTTGGGAATTACAGCTGTAGGGGATAGTATTTGTTTACATACAGATTTGCCCATCCTTAGCTTTAGGAGATTTCACTAAGAGCTAAAATTTCTCACAATACAAATACATTTTTGTGACCTGCTAGTAAAACTATCGTCAGGCTCTAACCCACATCACAACTACTGGGGGGGGGGGGGGGGGCACAATACTTAAATAACTAAATAGCATAGGCATTCCCCCAACTGAGTATCAAAAAATTGTGTATTTTTTCAAAGCTGGTCATTTAGTATCACCAATTTTGGGATATGTTGAGAAAAGAATATAGTTAAGGAAGGAAACAAATGTATGTCTTATACATCTATAAGAAATTCATTTAAACATCTCACTTCGGTTTACCGAGAATACACTAGGTCCTGGTGGGAGATACAGGGGTTAACCAAATATCTCGAACATCAGATCTAGTCCACCAAGTTGAACTAATAAATAAAAGTGCTCAATAAAATCGACAATTAGACTGGGATAAGACACTGTGGTGAGATGTGATCCCAAACAATTACACCTTAGTCATCCCTGCTACATATGAGATACGATTTAAAATACCGACCTCTTGGGAAGTCATTTACAATCTAAAATTCACGCAGCTACATCATATTCGCATGAACTTAGTTGCATTCTGAAACTTCCCGTGTACGGTTATACTTTGGTTTACATGAGCACGTGTGTTTTGTATGTTGTCTTGTCCTTGTCCTTTCATCAGTTGATGATTGAGCCCAATGTGTGTATGTCTTTTAAGATATTAAAATAAAATATTATACGTTTTAAGGGATCTTCTGTGATTTGGGCTTTTATACAAATTAGTTCCCTCTGCCTCTGTGACTCTTGTTTAAAAATTTGTTATGGCAGGTTTTCTTTCCAATAGTTTAGATACCGCGAGTTGGCTCACAGAAGCCAGCACAGTGTTCTCTGACAAAGAATTTAACCCTCAGTCACATTATACATCTATAAGAAATTCACATCACAACTACTGGGAGGTCACAATATTTAAATAACTAAATAGCATAGGCATTCCCCCAACCGAGTATCAAAAAATTGTGTATTTTTTCAAAGCTGGTCATCAAGTATCACCAATTTTGAGATATGTTGAGAAAAGAATATAGTTAAAGGGGTGGTCTCGCGAAACCAAGTGGGGGTATACACTTCCGTATGGCCATATTAATGCACTTTGTAATATACATCGTGCATTAAATATGAGCCATACAGAAGTTATTCACTTACCTGCTCCGTTGCTAGCGTCCTCGTCTCCATGGTTCCGTCTAAATTCGCTGGCAGCTTGCTTTTTTAGACGCGCTTGCGCAGTCCGGTCTTCTCCTTTCAGCACGAGCCGCTTCAGTGTGCTCCCCGCTACAGCTCTTCTGCGCATGCGCAGATGAGCTGTCACTGCTCGGGAGCGCGCTGGAGCGGCCATTCTGTACCTTCCTCTGTTAGACGAAGGTGCAGAAACTGGAGCTGCCGTCCGGAGAAGCCGCCCAGCTGTCCTGCCGTCCAGCTGTCCTGCCGTCCAGGTAAGTGATGGGCCGGGGGGGGCTGCCGCTGCGCCGGGGGGGGTCTGTCGCTAGGCCGGGGGGGGCTGTCGCTGCGATGGGGGGGCTGTCGCTAGGCCGGGGGGGCTGTCGCTGCGATGGGGGGTCTGTCGCTAGGCCGGGGGGGGGGGCTGCCGCTGCGATGGGGGGTCTGTCGCTAGGCCGGGGGGGTCTGTCGCTAGGCCGGGGGGGGCTGTCGCTGCGATGGGGGGGCTGTCGCTAGGCCGGGGGGGGGGCTGTCGCTGCGATGGGGGGTCTGTCGCTAGGCCGGGGGGGGGGCTGCCGCTGCGATGGGGGGTCTGTCGCTAGGCCGGGGGGGTCTGTCGCTAGTCCGGGGGGGGTCTGTCGCTGCGATGGGGGGTCTGTCGCTAGGCCGGGGGGGGCTGTCGCTGCGATGGGGGGTCTGTCGCTAGGCCGGGGGGGGCTGCCGCTGCGATGGGGGGTCTGTCGCTAGGCCGGGGGGGTCTGTCGCTAGGCCGGGGGGGATGTTGCTGCGATGGGGGGGCTGTCACTAGGCCGGGGGGGGCTGTCGCTGCGATGGGGGGTCTGTCGCTAGGCCGGGGGGGGCTGCCGCTGCGATGGGGGGTCTGTCGCTAGGCCGGGGGGGTCTGTCGCTAGGCCGGGGGGGTCTGTCGCTGCGATGGGGGGTCTGTCGCTAGGCCGGGGGGGGCTGTCGCTGCGATGGGGGGTCTGTCGCTAGGCCGGGGGGGGCTGCCGCTGCGATGGGGGGTCTGTCGCTAGGCCGGGGGGGTCTGTCGCTAGGCCGGGGGGGTCTGTCGCTGCGATGGGGGGTCTGTCGCTAGGCCGGGGGGGGCTGTCGCTGCGATGGGGGGTCTGTCGCTAGGCCGGGGGGGGGGCTGCCGCTGCGATGGGGGGTCTGTCGCTAGGCCGGGGGGGTCTGTCGCTAGGCCGGGGGGGCTGTCGCTGCGATGGGGGGTCTGTCGCTAGGCCGGGGGGGGCTGTCGCTGCGATGGGGGGGCTGTCGCTAGGCCGGGGGGGTAAGTGATGGGTCGGGGGTGATGTTCACTGACAGGTGAAGGCCCCGGAGCCCAGCGCTGGGCTCCGGGGCCTTCACCTGGGCTGAGGGTCTAGCGCTGGGGAGCCGGGAGCGTAGCGCTGGGGAGCCGGGGGCTAACGCCGGTTACCTGCTGCCTGGCGGTGGGTGACTGGTCGGCGGCTGCGCGGCGTCTAGTCGGCGGCTGCAGGGTGTCCGGTTGCCATGGAGACACAGCTGGCAGCGTCTCGGGAGCGCGCACGTCGGGCTGCAGCGAGCGACGGGGAAAGAGCCGGCGGCCATCTTGGGGAAACTTTTATAAGTTGCTGAAACGCTGGAACGGTAAGTACAAACCAGCTAGGAAAGTCATTTACAGGGGTAATTAGTAATGTATGTTTAATTAGGGGGACTGGGCAAAAAAAAAAAATCACTGCTTCCTCGAGACATCTCCTTTAAGGAAGGAAACATATGTATGTCTTACGTACGGGGAGAAATAGGATGCATCCATAGAGATTTTTGGATGTATCTTATCCTTATGGGCAAAAGCATTAAAGTAAAAAATGTTACTAATAATGTATCGGATCATTTTCATGTAGTGGTGCTTCCAGCTTTTTTCCATTTCTCCCTATTATTTTTGGCTTGTGCATATTTTCTTTGGCTCCAGTATATTTACCACTATTCATCTATCCAGATGAAAGTTACTGAATAAAGATGCAAATGGAGAGAGTTCATTATTTGTTGTCAAAGTTTGTTACTGTTCTGACAAAAGTACAAGAGCCCGAGTACTTTCTCTGTTATGCCAGCGACAGCTGAAACAGGAAATTATATAGTGCACAATAAGGAGATGCCGACATCTAAGTGAGCATACTCATTAGGGCACTTCCAAGCAGAACACTATAAAAAGAAAATGTATTAGAACTTGGAGAATAAAGACAGTGCAACACAGGCAATGTTAATGAACATTTTTGTAATTTTAGGGAAAAACCTGCTAACACACTGTATAGTTAAAATTAATCAAATGCTCTAATTGTATGCTTATTTGTATGAAGCAGGTTGGCGAACACAATTTTTATACACTTAAATACAGTAATATAGGCCAATCAGATTTCTGCCACTGTTCTTCAAAATACATTTGTGTTTCTCATATAATTTCCTTAAAATATACTCACTCAGCATATGCCAAGAAAACTTTTTCCAGTGCGTAAATACAGCCGTCCCGAAAAGATAGCACATACAGTGTGCATTCCGGCTGGCCTTTTTTAAACCGTCAGAAAAGATAGGTCCGGATCTATCTTTTTGTCTGGAATACGTCGGCTGGTCCCATAGACTCCTATGGGAGCTTATGAGAGTTCCCGGAAAAGGGAGGTGGTAGGGAGTTTTGCAACGTCTCTGCTAAAATCCCTCCCCCTCTCCACCCCTTGCCGGCTGTTGGCAAAGGGAGGGGGCAGAACGGGGTGGGAGATTGGCACACTAGCACACCCATAGAAATGTAGCCTAAGAGAACAGTTACATAATTATAACATGGCAGGTTTAGATACAGCAGCTTAGTTCTAGCAACCTCTATGTTATGCAGTCACCATATAATAGGTACCAATTCTATACAGGAACAGTAATTGCAGCGCAGTTACCTCCAGTGATTACAAGTGACATCTCTGACTGATGTTGTGCACTTTCTCTTTTCATCTCCATCTAGCCCAGACCGCCATGAAGATTTTTCTTCAAACCTATATAACTCAATTGTACACACTCTCGCCACCCTGACGCTACCCTCAATGCCCCTCACAGTAAAAGTGAACCCTCTTGTGCCACACAAAATACTGATGAAAAGTCTCTGGTAGTGGCCACCACAAAAAATAGTGCCTCCTTTGTACCCCGGCACTCCGCTATCCTTTACATAATAGTAATTCTTCTCTGTGCTACCACAAGTAACAATGCCCAATTTGTGTCCCACAAAAGTAAATATACTTTTTTGTATTCACAAAGCAATAGTGGTCTCTTTGTGTCCCTTAAAGGGTTTGCTTTTGTCATTGTTTTGCTTCATACTCCTCATGTATAAAAATAAATATTATACTGCCCTTCCCCGACTCCACTGCAGTTCCAGCACTACATCCTCAAGTCTCCACTATGATGGAGACCTGAGGATGTAGTGCTGGAACACCATCTGAAGCATTTGATCCCAATAGATTCTTTCACATGAGCGTTTATTAGCCACATAAAAACGTCCTGCCTGCAAAGATACGACATCGGTGACCAAATACGCCATCTGATTTTTTGACGCAGTTGGAAAAGATAGGTCCTACCATATTTTTTGGCATATTTTTAGGCTTCTATGGAAGTTGCCGGTAAACGGAGCGGGAGGGAGTTTAGTTTAAACTATGTCAGCTGGCTCTATTTAAATAATAGAGGCCATACTGAGCATTTCTCCTGGCTGAAGAAATTTCGGGCTGCAGCGTATATATGCCGTACTCGGCCGTGTGAATGGACGAGAAAACGTGAGATTTAGCCATGACTTGGTCGTAGCTTTTTCTCGTTAATGCGATTTTCGGCCATGATGTGGCCAGCGTAAAATTGCAACACTTGTGTGAAAGAGGCCTAAACCAGACATATGATTCAGATGATGTTACTTTATGAGGGGCAACAGTTGAATTCGCACTTGGGCCTCAGATAGCTGTAGGGGCCCCATCTGTCACATAACAGTATACCAGTAGTATAAAGGGACAATGCTGAGGAGTGATTTATTTATGGAAGACAATACAATTTTGAAATGAATGCAGAGCCTACATAGTGGGAAGTCATCAAACAAGCTACAGATTCTTCAAACTTTGCTTCTATACAAATGTAACAAAGTTTAACTTGAGTATGATAATGTTCTGCAAAGTCATCCCAACAAAGCAATTGAAAAGCTATTGATTTAAATCAACAAATGCCATTACAACGCAAAATGTTTATACATTTCAATTCTCATTAAAGCGTTGAAACTTGCACCTAAACCAATTTTTATTTTAACTGGGCTTCCTCCAGGGATAGGTACAAATTAAGCCACAGTAACCAAAGCGATTAATGGATTTCACCTGCCCTCTTGGTTGGGCATGGGCAATTTTTCTGAGGTACATTAGTAATGTTGGTACACCAATTTTTTTGGGCCCTCGCCTACAGTGTAATCCTAGTAATTTTTATGGGCTTCGCCTGCACTCATGCTACAGCAAGGTGTGTGGGGTTGGCCTACACTTTTGCTACATAAATGTAACTGGGGCCTTGTCTATACTGCAACTACTGAAATATGAAAGAGACTGTTATCTCCCTAAACTGTTGCAATGGGAATGTTACTGTGGCCTGTCTTGACTGCTACTACTACTGAAATGGAACTAAGACTGTGCTCCCCCTATACTGCTGCTAGTGATATGTTACTGGGGCCTGTCCCTAATGCTACCGCTGAAATGTTACTAATTCTGGGCTCTGACTATACCGCTGCTAATGCTATGTCACTGTGGTGTGGAAACGGAGGCTTCCCAAAGACATGATGGTAGCGAGGCCATTTCCCACCAACGCGGTTACTGTTAAGGTACATATTACCAGTCTGACTGGGGCATGCACTGTGGGCCGAAGCCCACCTGTATTGTATGTGACGTTAGCTCTGCTGAGCAGGGCACTGCAATGGGATACATTTATGTACCGCCGATGGGTTCCAGGGAGCCACCCATGCTGTGGGTCCACAGGGACTTCACATTAGTGATTTGTACCTGCCAGTGTCTATGTATTAAAAACCCTGGTCAGACTGTGGCATGCAGTGTGGGCCGAAGCCCACCTGCATTTCATCTGACGTTACCTCAGCTGTGCTGGGCAATGCAATGGGAATTATTTATGTACCGCCCGTGGCTTCCTGGGACCCACCTATGCTGTCGGTCCACACGGAGTTGTAACTGCATGTGTCTACTTCTAAAGAACCCCAGTCTGACTGGGGCATGCAGTGTGGGCCGAAGCCCACCTGCATTAAACATGACATTACCTCAGCTGTAATGGGCAATGCAATGGGAATTATTTATGTACCACCGGTGGCTTCCTGGGACCCACCTATGCTGTCGGTCCACACGGAGTTGTAACTGCATGTGTCTACTTACAAAAAACCCCGGTCTGACTGGGGCATGTAGTGTGGGCCGAAGGCCACCTGCATTTAATGTGACGTAACCTCAGCTGTGCTGGGCACTGCAATGGGATTTGTTTATGTACCGTCGGTGGGTTCCAGGGAGCCACCCATGCTGTGGGTGCACACGGAATTCCCATTGCGGAGTTGTACCTGCCTGTGACTATTTATAAAAATATGAGGCCAGCGTGTGGCATGAGGGCAGCTCAAGGCTGCGCAGGGACACTTTGGTGTGCGCTGTGGACACTGGGTCGTGCGGGGGGGTTGGGCAGCATGTAACCCAGGAGAAGTGGCAGCGGAGTGTCATGCAGGCAGTGATTGGGCTTTGTTGGAGGTAGTGTGGTGCTTAGCTAAGGTATGCCTTGCTAATGAGGGTTTTTCAGAAGTAAAAATTGTTGGGGGGGGGGCCCACTCTTGCCGCTATTGTGGCTTAATAGTGGGATCTGGGAACTTGAGATGCAGCCCAACATGTAGCCTGCCCTATCCGTTTCTGTGTCGTTCCCATCACTTTCTTGAATTTCCTAGATTTTCACAAATGAAAACCTTAGCGAACATCGGCGATATACAAAAATGCTCGAGTCGCCCATTGACTTCAATGGGGTTCGTTACTCAAAACGAACCCTCGAGCATCGCGGAAAGTTCAACTTGAGCAACGAGCACCCGAGCATTTTGGTGCTCGCTCATCTCTAGTTGTCTCACATCTGCGTCGGGGGTTGTGCTTACCTGCTCCATTCAGAGAACAGGAAAGGAGAATCCCCGTAGCTGAACAGCTCCGTCGTAGTGTAGTGGCCTAGTACATGCTTTCCTGGCCCCCTCCATAATGTCATACATATATGTCTTACGTAGCTGCTCTGTGCAAAACTGTCTTGTCATTCTGTTATGTGTATTGCACAGCTGCAGCAAATGAGACTTTAATGTCTGGTGTGAGCTGACTGTCTGGTAAATGTAACAATTTCTATCCTGAGACATTGTATGAGTAAGGGTATAAATGTGAATGCTTGAGAGTGGGAAAAGGCTTTTTCTATTGGCTTCCATCTTGAGTTTCACCAAGGAGAGAAAGTACAGAGGCACATGAGGGCACCTTCAGCCCTCATGTGTTGAAGATGCAAGAGGAGGAGAGATTTCCGGGAGTGCCTGCTTCTATGAAAAAAGAGTGAGCCCCAAAGAGAGTGAGTGAGCAACAAGTGAGCGTGTCATATCTCAAAGCTTAGTGCAGAGGTATGCATCTATCCTTGTCTTATGCACCTGAACGTCCTGTAGTCAGGGACTGCCGGGTGGAGGTATTCTATTCTCAGTGTTCACACTCAAGTGTCCTGAAGACTGGGTCTGCCGTGTGGAGGTACTCTAGCTTATTTAGTTCCTGCACTTTCTTAGTCTGTATTTGTATGCCTTGAATATTACTGGAATTATTTTCAAGTAAAAGTTATTCCAGGCCCTGACCGTTTCCGGGAACCTGAGGTGCTATACTACTGTCTGTGGCTTGTTTATTTCCCTGCCGATGTTCATGCCGGGGGTACCGGAACGGTGGCGTCACCCGTGACAAACTCATCACTTGTTCTATTGTTTATTGGGCATCCCCATGCCGGGGGTGTCCGGAAGAGGCCCAGTGCTGCCCTGGCCTTGGCTGCGTGTACCCCTCCAGGAGGGAGTGTGGTAAGTGCCACCGTGACAAGTCAGCATTTTGCCCTCCCAGCTCCTCAGCGTATGCCATGTGTCCGGGGTCACCCTACGGGACGCTGCATTAGGACGGTACTAAACAGCAATAAATGGACCTCATTGATTATAATGGGATACGTTCACTTTCCACTCAGCTGCCTGGCTCTTAACTGTAAGAAAAAGCGCATCTGCGACCGAACCTCCGACCAGAGGTAGCAACACAGATGTGGAACCACTCTAACACTGTTGCACTGGTTCATTTCTATTTTGTCAATTTTCTTTTCTTCTCCATTCCTTCCTCTGACTAAGGTATTGATGACCTGTAGATGTAATATTAAAGTGTTGAAAGTTCTACTTAATTGTCTACTATTGAATATATGCATACTCATACCTCTTCTACTTTATTGGCTGTTCCATGTGCCTCCTTCTTCCCCTCCATCACTAGGTTTCAGTTTCCTATTTTGGTACAGCTCTTACTGAAATAGTATTTTCCTGTGTACTTTCTGCATTGTACCCACTGAATGCATGTTTTGTTAACTATGTATAACCTGACATTCTTGTTTTCTTCAATAAAAAGAATATCGATAAAAAAAGTCAAGATAAACTTTGCTAGATCTGCAACTTTAAAAGATCATTTTAGTCTTTTGCAACAGTACATTGGCACTGACACTGTATTAACATGCATTACAGACAGATATTACAACTCATTAAAATGCTTTTTCCAGTTGATTATTAAAGCGGCTTGATTTTGGATCACACCTCATTAAAACAATTATAATCAGATGCAGCATTTGACTTCCCCTGTGAGAAATGGCTAAAAAGGTTATGTTTGTTTTACTCATTTAAATTACCTACGAGCTCAAGTAAACAATCTCTCATCAAGTCTGGGCTAATGCATTTACAATTGTGATGAACCTGCTTGTAGCAAGAAAGGCGCAAATATTTAAAAAGACGGTACGCAGTTAGAACAATGACACATTGGCAAGTAAAGTAAAACTCTGAACATTTTCAGAGGCCAATGCCCGTCTTGCTCAGGATAGTCATAACTCCAGAGGAGTGTCCGTTTAATCTCGGATGAATGACTTTCCTCAGGATTTTGTAAGCTTTGAAAATTGAATGACTAATCCATTTTTTAACTTCTTAAGAACATCATCTACTTTTTGGGATTTTCATCTTCACTCTTCGAAAGCCAAAATGTTATCTTTCTGTTAACATAGCCTTATGAGGGCTTGTTCGCTTTATTGAGGACTGTAGTTTTTATTGGTACCGTTTTGGGGTACATAGAATGTATTGCATAACTTGAATTAATTTCTTTATGGCGGCAGGGTTAAAAAACATCAATTTTGCCAATTTTTTTATAGCTGTTTGGTACAAAAGACATGATAGCTTTTCCCGCGGGTCGGTATAATTACAATAATACCAAAATTATATTTTGTTTTAGGGTTTTTTTTCTATTTTATTAAAATAAAAAACTTTTTTGGAAAACATTTTTGTCTATCACTGCGTTCAGAGATCCATACATTTTTTTTTCCATTAACAGGGGTGTGTGATAGCTTGTTTTTTGCAGGATGAGATGTAGTTTTGATTGGTCCTATTTTGGAGTATATATGACTTCTTCACTACCTTTATTGCATTTTTGGGAGGTGAAATGAACAGAAAGAATTTTGTCTTTGTCTTTTTGCTTTTTTTTAAAATAGCTTTTGCAATGCAAAATAAAGTGTTTATAATTTACTGTATGGGTCATTATGGATGCAGTAATATCAAACATATGTTTTTTTTTATTAATTAAAAAAATCAAAAAATAACAACTGATTTTCTTTCACCTATTTTTTGTGTCGTAGAGGATGTGAACCTGTGATAATACTTACTGTACTGCAGTATATTATCACTATTCATTTACATTTAAAGCCATGGCAGATGCAAAGGCCATTGTTAGACCTTCTGTTGCCATGGCAATCCATCAAACGTCCGCACTTTCATGGCAACAGCAATTGATATTACAGAGGGAGCTCCCTTCCTCCTTTAAGTCAGTGGATTCCACAATCAAGTTAGTCGCAGTATGTAACGATTAACAGCAGGGACCGGTATTTTCACCAATCCCCACCATTGCAGCGGTACGCCAGCTGTGAGTCCCTATAGGTTCTCTCTGCAGGAAGGAAGGTCTCAGTTTGACATTACGGACGGGCTGCGGATTCCATTAAGAAAGTAGGCGGAAGTTTTAAAAAAAATCTGAATTGCGCATGTTCCACAGCGAGCCATGCGGACGATCCGCAGTACAGATGAAGATTGAAAAAAGCAGGTAAGTGCAGATGACCCTGTTGCCAGGGCCAGACTTCACTGCCGGATTTCGCATGCGGAAACCGTCTCTGCTGTGTGCATGCGGCCTTACTAAGCATGGAGAGTTCCAACAAAGGCCAGACCAAGTTAAGCTGTTTAAGCTATGAGAGACAAAAAATTAACTAATGCCCTTTTTACACGGGACAATTACTGGTTTGTGTACCTTCTCCATAAATTTCTATGTATTTGATCTAAATGTTAAATAATTCCTCGCATGAAGTCACACCCCCAAACCCAACTTTTTTTTTCATTTTTTGCCTTGGCTGGTATTTTTTTGTGAGAGTGGTGGAAACCTAAGTGGAGCTCAGACAGCAGGTTTTCAAACATACGTGCACATTGCTGCTATTCATAATGTAGAAGGCAGCTCCTTCTTGTTGTCATTGCTGTTCCAGAGTCTAAACATCTGCTTGTACACCATTTATTTATCAGCTGATCACTGCAGGTTCAGACCATTCACTGCTAGAAAACCATGAAGTGGTGAGTAATCCATTGGACTCCAGTATGAAGAAGTAACCTTCCATTGATTGGACTCTCCAAGGATTTAGGCATCAGCCCTGTCTCTGCCCTAGACCAGTAAGGATACTGGTATTAAGTCTTTCTCTACCTTAGGCTTCCAGTGATGGGCAACCCTTCACTGAAATTGGATATGCACAGGCAATGTCCTTAACCTTTTAACTGTTCAAAACCACAAGAGATACAAATATCAACCCCTTCTTTGTCCTAGACTACCAAAGATACTAACATCAGTCATTCAAAGCAACTCCCTATGATAAAATTGTGTGAAGCGCTGTTAGATAACACACAACATTGGCTACCAATGCTTAAAGAAAACCTTGGCTACAGTGCCTTTATTTTTAAATCCACTATTGTCTAATTGAAGTAATCCAAGAGGTAATGGCCAGTAATTATTACCTCCTTCAGATCCAGATGCCACCGTACTGACACCATCTTTTGGCATCACAACCCAATGCAGAGGCACCTGGATATGAAAAGGAGCCCAGAAACAAGGACAGTAAGTAATATGACATTCTAGAGTCTGAAATTAGAGGTTGGGTGTGACATCTAGCACAGAAAAGTGGTTTTGGCTATAGACACAATGTGGCAGGACAGTGGTGGGGAAGGAGGGCTCCAAGTATGGTCTACTTAATTCATCACTGATCACTAGCTAAACATAACACCAGGCCTCCTCACCAAAAAATCATTAGTAGTGGATCATTCCATGGGTCAGACTTCCTAAACCAGCTCCATGTATCATTCCTGGCTCTAACCCAGTCTAACTACCTGCATTCTTTATAGCCCAGTAATGAGCCTTGCAGCATCATCTGGGCTTAACTAGGACCATAACTGTGTACTGGAGTGACTGAGAATCACAGGCCTACTCCAACCTTCCCACAATACCCTTAAAATCCAGGTCCAGAAATAACAGTTTACCAAATGCCCAGCAAACTAGACTTACTAAGAAAAGCCAACCTTTCTAGATTATATTATCTCATCTAGCTTTCCATGGGTGAAATAGGTATGTTATCCCAACTTGTCTGCACTTACTATTTATGAAATTTCACCTTACATTGCTACAATGTGATCAGTATTTTACATTTCTTATATGAGTAACTTTATTGATAGCAAGTGGGACTGTACTTTTTATATCTTGTCCACTATTTTTGTACCGCCCCGCTTTTCATCATTGTGGACTTATTGTTAAATGGAGCCACTTACTGGGAAAATGTTGCCATTCTCCATTCTGTGATTTATTAATGCAGAATTAATGCAGATTATAATATACATTTTACCTTTTTCTATATGTGGTTCATATATTCTAAAACTATACATATAGGTAAGTAAGAAAGAGGGTTTTTTTCATTGTTTTATTTTGAATGTCTATTTTACTAGACACAAAAAAAAAAGGGAATGGATGTCATTCAGCCTCAGTCATCTGATCTGGATGATCAAGACTGTCAATTGCTTCCATAATGGTGGGGGTAGAAAGTTAGCATATATGATATGGCTCCTCATAAAGGATGGTCTCCATAGTGGCATTTCAATCGTTGGACCAGAGGAATAACAATCTACAACATGCACGCTTCTTGCTTCTCTTACACTGGGCTTTTCTCCGCAGGCTTCTTCTTAGAGAAGGTGTTATACAGTACAATGGCAATTACAACTCCAGTGAAGAATAAGACACACATCACTGTAATAACTGAAATGACGACTATACCAGTGATGTTCATGTTCTTCATCACATATTCTAGGTCTCTGAAATTTTCTTCAACTCTCTTTGCAAACTTGCCTTTATCAAAAGTTGTTGTGTTATGCCTTTTACTGGGTATTGCAGTGTTGGCAGGAATGGTCGTTATTCCCCAGCTTGGTTGTTCTTCTCCTTTCGTTGGCAGGACATCTTCATGAGGGGTTTCTATAGCTCTTGAATTTTGCTGCTCTGAAATCTTCAAACCTTTATCTTCATAATAAGCTTTTATTTGGCTTTCTATTTCTTCTGATGCTCTTTGCCAGACGTCATTGGAAATCTCTGGTACATATTTCGGGTTCAAATCTCTTTGAACTTGGTCTTTAGCCTGTAGAAATATTTTTGAAGGGCTTTTAATCCCTCTCGAAAATGAAGGCTCTGGTCCTGTAATTAAGGCCAAAGAAAATATATTTTTATACATGACACCAATATACACAGGATTATATCACTGCATTGGTGTATAAGGATTGGGTCTAAAGAACACTGCTGATGTAACTTGGGTCTGTTACTAGCAAAGCTGACTGCCGTAGCACTGTATGTTATATATACTATGTGTGTGTAAATGTCCCTCATGTATATATATATATATATATACAGTATATATATATATATATATAGTATCATTGACCATGGATTTCATCCTCTGCGCTGCAAGAGATCTTCCACCCCTGTGCCGCCTCTCATTAATATCCTCCAAAGCTGTGCCACTTTTATAAATTAAAACGCTCAGACCCAAGATACACTTACCGTATATACTTATATACTAATGTCATCTTGTATAGTAACATGTCAGTACTTTAATGAATGAAAACTACTAGACCAACTCCCAAATATCAGTCATTATTCCTGAGCAGAAGATACCCTTCCCACAAGGCTGGCCACTTATATTTAAATGCCTCTTGTAGCTAATGGGAAATTTGGCCCTGATCACATCTAGACCCTCTATACAAACTAGGGAAACTGCAATATCTATTCCAACCCATCACATATTCACATGCAAATCAACAAGAACTGCACTGACATTTTCCCAAACCCCTATAGCTGATTAGTGTTGTCATAGTCCAAAAAACTATTCATTAAAATTTAGTTGTATGTATTAATGATCTATTCTTTTACATATAAGTAAACAAAATATATTTATATATAAGGAGAGAGGAGATAAAGCTAGAGGAAGATACAATATCTGTAGATACAGAAGTGTAGAGAACATTGCAAAAATGCTTATATGTGCTGGAAAACATAATCATAATAGCAAATAGCAATATTAGTGCCTGATGTTATCTGTCTATGAGCAATTGTCGTATATACATCAAAAAGGAATATCCAATGTCTGCACACTTGTCTCGGCAGGACAAATATGATTTGAAAATAAAACTTGTTGGAATAAGTGACCATTAGTACATTACAAGGTCACCACAATGTGACATCATCAGACTCTCTGAGTGGAGCCTCCTGCATACAGTAGAGTGGCGGAAAGTTGGCATAAGTCATAAGTATCCCTTGAGAAGTCATGCGGTGCTCCTTTCAGCACCACACTGCGGGGTCATTCTAGAACAGCTCCGCAGTCTGTCCCTTGATGGAGTATGCCATTATTTTGTTACTGTTAGTCATACAGAATATGACAGGAAATACACAAAAGCTCCATAGAAGTCTTTACAATGCAGCATAATATTAGCAGATAGTATTAATACCTGATGGTATATCTTCATGAGTACTTGTCACAAATGTAACAGAAAGAAGCAGCAAGTAAAACATCTCTCTGCACACTTGTTTCTCCATGATAAATCTGATTTGAAAATCAAACTTGTGAAATTGGTTGTGCTTGGGAGTACATTATGACGTCACCACCGTGTGACATCATCAAATAGCAGCGAGTTAAAGGGCTCTTCCCATCATTGTATGTTATCAGTAGATATTGTATTATCCTATACAGTATATTTTCCTTAAATAGGGTAAACTTAGACTTGGCTCAAGTCTACCAAATCTATAGATATCACTCTCTATCAAATCCAGCAATGAAAAAAGACTTCGGCAGCATCCAGGGTGCAAATTGATATCCAAAGTTTTATTCCCCCATCACAGAAAAACAGGCAACGTTTCGGCCATGTTGGCCTTTGTCAAGCTCACTCATAGTGGTGCACAATCACATATAAATAGTATTACAGTAACGCAATTAACAAATCAAAACCCTCCACCTAGTTTGCAACCCCTCCTAGTCACAGATGTCCATTTGCATACAATCATCTCAGGTGCCAGCGTCTCCCTCCTCCTGGAGGCTGTCATCTCCATGGTGATCACATGAGTGTGTACTGTCGGCGTCTGCTTTCCTCTACTACGCATGTGTGAGAAGATCGCCGGTATCGCGTTGTCCCATTGCAACGTCATCCACTACGTCATGGGTGACGCCCACATGATCTCAATAAACATATACCGCTATGCTGCGGCTCAGTCGGCATAAAAAAACAGCATTTCTGAACAGACTGCACAATTTAGTCAGTTAATAAATGCATCCGGGATCCTGCACTTTCAAGGGAGGCATTACGTTCCTTTTGCATTATGCAAATATCACATACATACGCTGTTATTATATCCTCAATAGATGTATAGTTTAACCAGTTGTTATCCTGCTACAAATAGATTGTAAAACCATGCACAGAAGTATTTTTTATGTACATTAACTCGTGCATGGTCATGGAATTCTGATGCCGTATAATATGTGATATATACTCATAAAACCAATGTAGCAGGATATCAAAGCATATGCTAACATCTCTCATAATAATATCATGTATAGTGTCAAATGGTTATCCATCGTTTTATAGTCTCAATGTATCAATCATGAGATACAGCTTATCACATAAATCATACAAGATGCGCAATCATGCAGTAGTGCTCATCATGTGATATTAGAATGAATATATGTAATATTTTACAGTCACCAACCTTGATATGATCATATGGCACTATATCATGCGATTATATCCAATTATTCATATTGTTGTTTCTCACATTAACATGTATGATCCCTATAAATCACATGTATATCACAATTATAAATACCATCACATAATGCATATCCTGCAAAACTATGAGATTCATTATGCATAATTCTTCAGTTATAGTATAACTTCTTGGTGTGTCCTGAGGTGTAAAACACAAGGAGGGAGAGACTGGAACCGTCTATTGGTCTATCTGTAAAGATAAAAGAAAAGGTGGGGTAATTAAAAAAAAACAAAAAAAAAACAAAACACCAACATATAATTAAAAACAAACCTCATTACCTATAATGCGTCTCAAGTTTCTTTGTTAGAGGTGGGGCATATATACATATTCCATGTTTAATCCTTTTGGGGACATTGTTTCTAACTCGTAAATCCAGCGCAACTCCCGTTGTTTTAGGAGTAGCGCGTGATTACCGCCCCAAGGAGAGGGAGGAACATGTAGGAGAAACCACCCTAGAGGTGAGGACACGAATGGTGAGTACGATCAGAACTAAAAATTTGACATTGCCGGTTTCACGGCACTTTACTGAACGGGGCCACTCAATCAGCCAGTTTAAATTCAGAATAATCGACCATGTTCCTCCCTCCCCTAGAGGCGGTAATCGCGCGCTACTCCTAAAAAAACGGGAGTTGCGCTGGATTTACGAGTTAGAAACAATGTCCCCAAAAGGATTAAACATGGAATATGTATATATGCCCCACCTCTAACAAAGAAACTTGAGACGCATTATAGGTAATGAGGTTTGTTTTTAATTATATGTTGGTGGGTTTTTTTTAATTTAAAACAATACCCCACCTTTTCTTTTATGTTTACAGATAGACCAATAGACGGTTCCAGTCTCTCCCTCCTTGTGTTTTACACCTCGGGACACACCAAGAAGTTATACTATAACTGAAGAATTATGCATAATGAATCTCATAATTTTGCAGAATATGCATTATGTGATGGTATTTATAATTGTGATATACAAGTGATTTATAGGGATCATATATGTTAGGGTGCGGGCAGACGAGCGTAGGCGTATTTACGTTCGCACGAGCGCAACGTATAATCGCCCGAGCGATCGTTTTTCACCGATCACGACCAGAGCTAGAAAGCGTATTTTCGTTTGTTCCTACTTTGCAAACGGTCTTTTCGGCGATCGAATATGCGTTGGCGCGTATTTCGGTCGCATATCTTCCGTTTTTTTTCGAATTGCCGTTTTTACGCGCCGTAAAATCGCCCATGTGAACGAATACATTCGAAACCATTGCCTCAGATGGTCACGTATATACGTTTGGTCGCAAAAACGTGCCGTTTATGCACTCGTCTGCCCGCACCCTACGGCAATTCGAAAAAAAACGGAACATATGCGACCGAAATACGCGCCAACGCATATTCGATCGCCGAAAAGACCGTTTGCAAAGTAGGAACAAACGAAAATACGCTTTCTAGCTCTGGTTGTGATCCGTGAAAAACGATCGCTCGGGCGATTATACGTTGCACTTGTGCGAACGTAAATATGCCTACGCTCGTCTGCCCGCACCCTCAATGTGAGAAACAACAATATGAATAATTGGATATAATCGCATGATATAGTGCCATATGATCATATCAAGGTTGGTGATTGTAAAATATTACATATATTCATTCTAATATCACATGATGAGCACTACTGCATGATTGCGCATCTTGTATGATTTATGTGATAAGCTGTATCTCATGATTGATACATTGAGACTATAAAACGATGGATAACCATTTGACACTATACATGATATTATTATGAGAGATGTTAGCATATGCTTTGATATCCTGCTACATTGGTTTTATATGAGTATATATCACATATTATACGGCATCAGAATTCCATGACCATACACGAGTTAATGTACATAACAAATACTTCTGTGCATGGTTTATAATCTATTTGTAGCGGGATAACAACTGGTTAAACTATACATCTATTGAGGATATAATAACAGCGTATGTATGTGATATTTGCATAATGCAAAAGGAACGTAATGCCTCCCTTGAAAGTGCAGGATCCCGGATGCATTTATTCACTAACTAAACTGTGCAGTCTGTTCAGAAATGCAGTTTTTTTATGCCGGCTGAGCCACAGCATAGCGGTATATGTTTATTGAGATCATGTGGGCGTCACCCATGACGTAGTGGATGACGTTGCAATGGGACAACGCGATACCTGCGATCTTCTCACACATGCGTAGTAGAAGAAAGCAGATGCCGACAGTACACACTCGTGTGATCACCATGGAGATGACAGCCTCCAGGAGGAGGGAGATGCTGGCACCTGAGATAATTGTATGCAAATGGACATCTGTGACTAGGAGGGGTTGCAAACTAGGTGGAGGGTTTTGATTTGTTAATTGCTTTACTGTGATACTATTTATATGTGATTGTGCACCACTATGAGTGAGCTTGACAAAGGCCAACATGGCCGAAACGTTGTCTGTTTTTCTGTGATGGGGGAATAAAATTTTGGATATCAATTTGCACCCTGGATGCTGCCGAAGTCTTTTTTCATTGCTGCATGTGATTTTGGTGATAAGGATCCATTCACCTGTTTCTTTGGCTACTGCATGATCTATGCCCAGCCCTTGGAGGGATATACAAGTTGTGCTGCTGGTGACCTGCTTTCTCTGGACTCTCTATCAAATCAATATACTCCGTAATATGCAGATTCATGTGACTCCAAGGCTCCTGTGTTGCTCTGATGGTCATATAAAAATACCATAAAGCTACTGTACAGAACACAGGAGCCTAGGAATCCTAATAGGAATCTATTTTAGGCCGGTTTCACACCAGCATATTTTTTACTCTATATTTAGTCTGTGTTTTGCAGACTATAATACGGAAGTAATGAAATTCCATAAATGTATTTACATGGGAGGATTTTTCAGAGATATGTAAGAAATATAACTTACACTACGTTTGTCCATTCTATGTGTAAAATATGACCATTGTGATCTACGGAAAGGAAATTGCATCTGTATATCTTCAGTATTTGACCTGTATTTGCATCCATATTTGCATTTATTGGTATGATTTTCTATTGAGCAAATACAAATCTGCATTTCCCGGAGTCGGGAAGGAATTTTCCGCCAAATGGGCTAATTGGCTTCTGCCTTCCTCTGGATCAACTAGGGATTGAAACAGGCTAAACTAGATGGACATTGTCTTCATTCAGCCTAACATACTATGTTACTATGTAGTAGAGAAGAAAATTATTGACAGCAGTATGTTCATGGAAAACTGGCCTTACAGTTATTACCCAAATATCTAACAACAGAGTATTGTACTAGTGTTCTAATGCAGACTACCAGTATGTCTTTTCCAATGTAAGCCATGCAAGTTCTCTGATATTAGATTGTAATATTATAATAATCAGTGCCAAGTGATAAACTCGTCTCTACTGCTTGTGAATGAATGCCACATTAAATATTTGCAGTATTCAGGATAGCTGGATTGTCTCTCTATTAAAACCCTTGTTGGTATAATTCATTACTGAGCATGATCAGCACCGACACTGAATTTCCTCTTTATTAGATACATCTCCTCTTTCACGATTGGAACTTTCCTATATGGAAATTCAAGAAATGACCCGCAGTGCAGCATAAAATAAAGTGAATAGATTTTCTGTGGATCATTTTCAGTGTGAATCTACAATAAATTAAGATAACCAAGAGATCTGAGCAACTTTGAACAAGGTCATCGAGGCCGAGGCCAGGATTTCAAAAAGGTTAAATTACACTTATGGTAATTGCTTTTCCTAGAAGTCTTCATGACAGTATATCTGAGATTGATTGGAGAGGAAGAACAACGAGGTTAAAAGGTCCCTCCTACTGTCCACCTTCAGTGATTTATTAAGACCTCAAAGCCAGAAGATATACAGTATTATTTTAATACTCAAACCAAAAGGAATATGACATGAGAGGGGGATTATAGGTGCTGTCATGAAGACTGGTGTGCAGTGGGTGTAATCCCACCTTCTCCTAATTTGTCATCATGACAGTATACCTGACAACAACCATAGATTTAATATTAGGAAGGGACAACAGCTGTGGACTTTGCGTGTGAGCGCCATATCCCTGGACCCACTGGATATACAGTATCGGTTCTTTAATATTCATATGTATTCAGTTCCATGCCACAGCTCTGCCCTACACTATGTAGATGCATGGCACTGTTTCTGGACAAAAAAATGATATTCTAATCAGCCCTATTCTGATTTGCACAAGGAAAGACTAGAAACAATGGGATGAATCTGAAAGGAAGGAGACACAGATTAGCTATTAGAAAAAACTTTGGCAGTGAGGGTGATCAATGAGTGGAACAGGTTGCCACAGCAGGTGATGAGTTCTTTTTTAATGCGAGTCTTCAAAAAGAGACAGGACAGACATCTGTTCTGGATGATTTAGTAAATCCTGCATTGAGCAGGGATTTGGACCCGATGACCCTGGAGGTCCCTTCCAACTCTACCAGTCTATGGGTTCTATTCAAAGACTACCCTTAAAGTAGCTAAGTGGCACTTAGCCACATTGGTCACTTTATTAAGACATTTTCCTGGAGCTTCTCTGTATGGAAATTAAACATGTGACCCCAAAGAGCAGCATAAAATCAAGTGAATATGTTTTGTGTGAATCAGGTTCTGTGTGAATCCACATTAAAATGCGAAAATTGAGCGATCTGAGCAACTTCAAATGAGGCATGCTCATCGGTGCCAAAAACTCCTAACCTTGTGAGCTTTTCTAATAGAACAGTGTGAAGAGTATACTGAAAATGATCTGATGGAGAGAGAACATCTAGCGGAAAATAATTCTGTGGGTGTAAAAATCTCGTTGACAGTGGGAGCCAGAGAAGGATATCAAGAATTGTTCTGATGAACAGATGGTGCACAGACAGGCAAATTGCAGCAAAAAACAATGCTGGTGCTCTATCTATCATGTTCAAATGCATCACTCATCATTCCTTGGTACAGATGGCTTATATCAGCAGACAACTTATTCGAGCGCCATTGCAATCTAGGAGAATCAAAAAGGCAAAACTCCAGTGGGCAAAAATTGGATCACTGAGCAGTGGAAAAAACATTGCCTTGTCAGATAATTCTAGATTGATGTTGCACCATGCTGGTGAGAGGATCAGGATGACTTGGAAACAGCATGAATTGAAGACCCTTCCTGTCAGCTGTTCAGAGCATGTCAGCACCTCCATCCCTAATTTGTGTTACTACAAGAAGCTTCCTGTCCATATGAGCCAATATTCCCACAGAATGATCTCAACACCTAGTGGAATCTATGCCACGAAAAATTACTGCAGTTCAGAAAGCCAAAGTAGGCCCAAAGTGCTACTAGATGGGTGTCCCTAAAAAGTGCACATTCAATGTATACCATAACATCATAATGTGTTACATGAAGATCTACTTCATTGCCAAAGAACACCACAATGGAGTCTTACAAAAGTAAGGCCTTTAACCAGATGATTGCAAGCACTAACAAGCAAAGAATGGGTGAAAAAATCAAAATTAAAATGTACATTTGGAATGAAGAACCAAAGAAAACAAAGAAGAAATGTTAAGTTTTCAGCCCAGAAACATATCTGATTGTTTAATTCACACCAAAGCAGAGAGAATGAATCCAATAACTCATCTAGCCAACTAATTTTTACACATTAGTTGAACTCCTGTCTAATTCTAGAAAAATATATGTTGTGTCTGTCTGTTTTTAGTGACTGAATTCACAGGAACATTTCTACTCTGCCAAAAAAAGAAATTCTTTGTGCTCAATCCTACAGTTCCGTGAATCTATTGTACATTCAAAGAGCTTGCTCCAACTGAGATGGAGTCATGCCATATAATCAAGACAATGAAGAGAAGTATTGCAATACAACAATCATTTGACTCTAAATAATTATCTTTAAATTGACCTAAGTGGAGCTTTATTTCTTATGTTCCACTTTATTTAACAGAAAATGTTCTGGAAATAAAAGCCAGGACCACTTAACACGCAGCTTTTCACAACAGTTTAACAATCTCATTCTTTACATTCTCAGATTAGTTTTGGAGAACAGAAAAAAACTTGAAGGTATAGCAATTTGTCAGCACTGTGTTTAGAAATGCATAAGGATCAGACTGAGCCTGAGTTCAATTGTATATGTTACTTAGACTTTAAACTGTAAGAGTCATGTTAAAAGTTAACTAGGCTGATTATTGGCAAGGTCACACTTGCTGTAGGTAGACATAGAATGGATGTTTGATAATTTTAGTTTTATGCCTCTTGTCAATAATGACTTTATTATACTTACTATACTATAAGTCACTGGTTTCACTATGGAGCCTGCAGAGGTTGTTCATGCAACCAGGTCCTAGGGGTCAAAAGACAACTTTGCCACATAAGAGGAAAACTTTACTTTATGAGTTGCCTGCTTTCTGCATAATTTCACAAATGCCAAAAACTGCCATATGATGGCACGAGAATCCAATAAATTGCTTCAGAGCTTATCTTACTCATCATGTAAAAGGCCAATCCCCCACCCGATGCCCATGGGTGCGAATGTAGGCAATCAATAGCACCCATGGCTTTCAAACACGCCAATGGCTGTATCCTCCACAGGCATAGATACAAGCCATCCACAGTGTCCTTGTATTTCCTGTATCTGCACCTGCACAGTAGAGGACACAACCATCACCAACTTTGGAAGTGATGGAAGCCCTGTATCTGCACCTGTACTGAATGCTTTCAGCACATTGTGAAGTAGAGGACACTGCCTTTGGAAGCTATGGATGTTGAGGCTTGTTTACATCCATACCCATGGGCATCAAGGGGCTCACCCCAACCACACACAGTGATTGATAGCCTTCTATGTACACAAAATGACAGTTTTCAGTCACTGTGTGGGGGTAGTAGTCAGGACTCTTATGGTCTCTCCTCGGAGTCCTGTCAGGATTTAATCAGAAATCCTGCTCCAAATCAGATAAAGCTATATATAACAGAGCTCAGATTCTGTCATTCTATCATATCCTTTTGTCATACAGGGCAACATAAATCACCTGAACAGTTCACTTTAAGTTCCATGCGATGATTAAGTGATCACAGCACTTACAGACAACTTGTGTTTATGGGTTAGCCAATGTAATAACTACCAAAAGTGCAAATTAATTTATTTACAAACAAGGTGATATACCCGTGCGTTGCACAGTGCTAGAAGTGCAGGGATTGAGCACTTGAGCAATTGAGCAAGGCGTGCGATTTTCTTACAGTTATAACCTGGGTGAATAGCAGTCATGGAATATACAGGGTGGGCCACAAAAATGAGCCCAGCACCGCATTCTTATGAAAGCTGTCCAAAAGAAAATCTGTGTTGCCCATAGCAACTAATCACAGCACAGCTTTCATTTTAGCTCAGCAGTATAAGGTTATACCCCAAGTATACCCCAAGAACGCTTCCCAAGATTCACTCTCAGATAACTGAGAATGATGGCTATAACATCCCTGGAAAGGAGAGTTAACAAGCAAAGGTTTATGGGTGACTGTTATGGGAACACTTGTTGGAATTGTTGTTACCGGAGACAGTCCCAGTATGTATTGAAACCCAACTGTACAAGTGTGAAGTAAACCGTGTGCCTCCGGTTCAAACGCTTTGACTACTGACTTTTTATTTTGTCCTGATGTTACAACATACTCAGAGGCACTGGAGCCACAAAGAACCTCTGTTACTGTGGTCATCGACCATTTATGTGTGGGCCGTTAGCTACATGGGCCCTCGCTCCAGGCAGAGTGACAACTACTGTGATGGAGCCTGAATCAGAACAATCCCCTCGGGTTACACCTGCCAACTTCAGCTCACTGCATCTGCACATATCGGGGTCATTGGGAGTCTACAAATTCCTGTCCACTGCATTCTCTATATACAATAGTGGAAACAGGGCCGCACACAAATGCAATCAGCTTTTTATAGAAGAATAAAGAGAATGCAGCAGTGAGGCATTTGTGAATGGGGATCAGGTAATCAGGTAATATTTGCATGTGCAATGGGCCCTCAGAATACATTTTACTGGAGGGCCCTGGGTATACCAAACTGACACTGAAGAAGCTCGCTCCCCTCCTTCCATGATATACCAGTTATATATAGCATATGATCCATCCATTCAAAAGCAGCCAATGAGAATAGATTTTCCATCAAGGCTGCCTGTGACAAACTAGCAGTGAATTATTGAGTATTAACTCCATTTGCTCTAAAACAACAGTAAAAATACATCGGACTCACTTTTGACAGCAGAAATATATTGGGAACATTTTCATGCCTTGTTTACTTTACAGTTATTGCATTCAGTACCAGGAACTACTTGGCAGACTAAGTCAAGTGTAATTTACTATTCATATAATCAAATCAAGTGATGTTTTAAAGGTTTTTTTTCCCATACTTATACGGCATATCCACAGATTATGAAATGTGTGACAGAAGAGCCCAGATGTTCCAGGATACCCTGACACTCATTTCACGGGGTCATAGGTAGCCACATCCATGCAGTCATCTAATGGAGAGGTGTCTGCAGCTCTCTCCATTCACGTCAATGGGAGTCCTGGGAATATCTGAGCAAGCTGATTTCCACCTCACCTCGTAGTCTTGACTAGTGATGAACGAGCATACTCGCTAAGGGCAATTGCTCGAGCGAGCATTGCCCTTAGCGAGTACCTGCCCGCTGGAGACAAAAGGTTCGGGTGTCGGCGGCGGGCAGGGAGCTGCGGGGAAGAGCAGGGAGGAACGGAGGGGAGATGTCTCTCTCCCCCTCTCCCCCCCGATCCCCCCTGCTGACTGCCGCAACTCACCGCTCCCCCGCGTCGGCACCCGAACCTTTTGTCTCAAGCGGGCAAGTACTCGCTAAGGGCAATGCTCGCTCGAGCAATTGCCCTTAGCGAGTATGCTCGCTCATCTCTAGTCTTGACCTCTGTTACAGATTAAGCTACTTTCAGGCTCAAATCAAGGCATTTCACATATTCATAGACTCATTTGTGTAAAAATAGGTAGATGACATCAAAAATAGCATTTTCATTGTGAGAATGCACTTATGCACCTTTCTAAGGGACTGCGTCTGATATGTAAAAGCAGAAGCATCTTGTAATGTATATGCATTGTTAGAAAGCTTTTAAACAACTGACAGTAATGCGCCACAAGGATAATACTGCTGTCGTATCCCTATGAGATATTCACTGGGAGTCTTAGTCCTCTTTCACAGGGGGAAAAATGATATCACTGATACAAAATCACTGATATCGCAGCTTTGTACACACGACTTTGTACCTTCTGTGATGCTTTTTTTAGAAGAATCTCACATCGTGTGGCTGCTACTCGCAAATTTCTCGCACCATAAAATAGCGCACTTTTATTGCAGGCAAGTTATTTGAGTTCCTATGGTTAAAAATCTATTACATAGCATGAAAATCGTAAGTTCGTGCTATGTGATGCGATAAACAAGGAGGATCCATAGGGAAACATGGGCTACAAGGGGGTAGAAGAGGAAGGGGGGAAATCAGGGATCGAACACTTAGGTCTCATGTCCATGGGCACACATGGATTCTGAGTGCAGAATCCCACAGCGGATTCCAGCCGTGCCCACAGACACGAGGCAAAAAATACAATATACTTACCTGTCTGGATGCGGCGCGGATCTCCTTTGTCGCGGCCAGATCTTCCTTTTTATGCACAGCGGATGCGCTCGACACGCCGGTCATGGTGCCGCACGCATGCACTGTGTCTTTTTTTTCTTTTTAAACCTCCTGCTCTCCTGCAGACCGGACAGCTTCCATTGACTTCAATGGTTTAGATAATTAATTAGCAAGCAGGTAGACTCTCCCTGTTACCTTACATGGGAGTCGAATTTGGGAGGCACACTCTTCCCTTTCTGTCACAAAATATACAGTACTGTGTAAAAGTTTTAGGCAGGTGTGTAAAAGTGCTGAAAAGTAAGATTTTTTTTTTCAAAAATAGTAAGAGTCTAAACCACATTAATTTAGCAACACGATAAAATCCCCAAAGATATAACCAGTGTCATTAATAGCTATCTTCAGTGTACCGAAGAACAAGGAGTCCAGGAAGTGATGGTATTGGTTCGCACAGAGCTCTGATCTCAGCATCAACCAGTCTGTCTGGGATTACATAAAGAGGCAGAAGGATTTCAGCAAGCTACATCCATAAAAGATCTATGGTTAGTTAGTTCTCCAGGATGTTGAAAAAACTGCCCTGCCGAGTACCACCAAAAACTGTGTGCAAAGTGTATTTAGAAGAATTCATGCAGTTTTGAAGGCAAAGGCTGGTCACAACAAATATAGATTTGATTTACAATTCTCTTTCGTTCATTTATAGAGATGAGCGAACGCGTTCTTCCGAGCTTGATATTCGTGCGAATATTAGGGTGTTCGGGATGTTCGTTATTCGTAACGAACACCATGCGGTGTTCGGGTTACTTTCACTTCCTTCCCTGAGACGTTAGCGCGCTTTTCTGGCCAATTGAAAGACAGGGAAGGCATTACAACTTCCCCCTGTGACATTCAAGCCCTATACCACCCCCCTGCTGTGAGTGGCTGGGAAGATCAGGTGTCACCCGAACATAAAAGTCGGCCCCTCCCGCGGTTCGCCTCAGATGCCGTGTGAGTTAGATGAGGGACAGTGCTGTTTGTACCGGAGCTGCTGTAGGGAAATAATTGGTAGTTAGTGTAGGCTTCAAGACCCCCCAAAGGTCCTTATTAGGGCCACTGATAGCTGTGTGTTGGCTGCTGTTAGCAGTGGCAATTTTTTTTTCTTCTCAAAATCGGCTCTGCAGAGCGTTGCACCTGGCATTAGGGACAGAAGTGCTGCATAGGCAGGGAGAGTGTTAGGAGTGAGTGTAGCCTTCAAGAACCTCAACGGTCCTTTCTAGGGCCATATTTAACCGTGTGCAGTACTGTCCAGGCTGCTGTTAGCTGTGCTGCATTTTTTTTTGCTTCTCAAAATCGCCTCTGCAGACCATTGCACCCTCCATTGATACTGCAGGGAAAGAATTGTATAGGCAGGGCCACAACACAGTTATTATTCATTGAATATACGCAGTGCTGCCTTTTGGTGCAAAAAAACGGAAAATAATTCTATTTGTCCTGCCTCTGTCCGTCCTAACGCCGGTGGACACGTGTCGGCTGCGTGTACAACCTGTAAAAATCAGACGCACCCAGCTACGTTTTACTCCTGGCTTTGCCATTTGCTTTCCTTAATTGGGAAAAAAAATACCTGCTCTGCCACAGTTAATAACTCTGCTACCCTCACGTTCTGTGACACATTAGCAGGAAAACAGCACAGTTATTAAACTTCTCATGTTCATAGAATATACGCAGTGCTGCCTTTTGGTGCAAAAAAATGGAAAATAATTCTATTTGTCCTGCCTCTGTCCGTCCTAACGCCGGTGGACACGTGTCGGCTGCGTGTGCAACCTGTAAAAATCAGACGCACCCAGCTACGTTTTACTCCTGGCTTTGCCATTTGCTTTCCTTAATTGGGAAAAAAAATACCTGCTCTGCCACAGTTAATAACTCTGCTACCCTCATGTTCTGTGACACATTAGCAGGAAAACAGCACAGTTATTAAACTTCTCATGTTCATAGAATATACGCAGTGCTGCCTTTTGGTGCAAAAAAAACGGAAAATAATTCTATTTGTCCTGCCTCTGTCCGTCCTAACGCCGGTGGACACGTGTCGGCTGCGTGTGCAACCTGTAAAAATCAGACGCACCCAGCTACGTTTTACTCCTGGCTTTGCCATTTGCTTTCCTTAATTGGGAAAAAAAATACCTGCTCTGCCACAGTTAATAACTCTGCTACCCTCACGTTCTGTGACACATTAGCAGGAAAACAGCACAGTTATTAAACTTCTCATGTTCATAGAATATACGCAGTGCTGCCTTTTGGTGCAAAAAAACGGAAAATAATTCTATTTGTCCTGCCTCTGTCCGTCCTAACGCCGGTGGACACGTGTCGGCTGCGTGTGCAACCTGTAAAAATCAGACGCACCCAGCTACGTTTTACTCCTGGCTTTGCCATTTGCTTTCCTTAATTGGGAAAAAAAATACCTGCTCTGCCACAGTTAATAACTCTGCTACCCTCATGTTCTGTGACACATTAGCAGGAAAACAGCACAGTTATTAAACTTCTCATGTTCATAGAATATACGCAGTGCTGCCTTTTGGTGCAAAAAAAACGGAAAATAATTCTATTTGTCCTGCCTCTGTCCGTCCTAACGCCGGTGGACACGTGTCGGCTGCGTGTGCAACCTGTAAAAATCAGACGCACCCAGCTACGTTTTACTCCTGGCTTTGCCATTTGCTTTCCTTAATTGGGAAAAAAAATACCTGCTCTGCCACAGTTAATAACTCTGCTACCCTCACGTTCTGTGACACATTAGCAGGAAAACAGCACAGTTATTAAACTTCTCATGTTCATAGAATATACGCAGTGCTGCCTTTTGGTGCAAAAAAACGGAAAATAATTCTATTTGTCCTGCCTCTGTCCGTCCTAACGCCGGTGGACACGTGTCGGCTGCGTGTGCAACCTGTGTAAAAAGACACATTAGCAGGAAAACAGCACAGTTATTAAACTTAGATTATTCATTCACTAGAGGCAGTGGGGCCTTTCGTTTTCAAAAAAGGGAAAAAATTATATTTGGCCTGCAGTCTTGCGCCAATTTATTAGCTGCCTGTGAAATCAAATCACTGGTAATACAGCATGCTGAGGGGTAGGGGTAGGCCTAGAGGACGTGGACGCGGCCGAGGAGGGCCAAGTCAGGGTGTGGGCACAGGCCAAGCTCCTGATCCAGGTGTGTCGCAGCCGACTGCTGCGCGATTAGGAGAGAGGCACGTTTCTGGTGTCCCCACATTCATCGCCCAATTAATGGGTCCACGCGGGAGACGGTTATTAGAAAATGAGCAGTGTGAGCAGGTCCTGTCCTGGATGGCAGAAAGTGCTTCGAGCAACCTATCGTCTACCCGCAGTTCTGCGCCGTCCACTGCTGCCAATCCGAATCCTCTGTCTGCTGCTCCTCCTTCCTCCCAGCCTCCTCACTCCACTACAATAACACCTGCTCAGGAGCGGGAACACTCCCAGGAACTGTTCTCGGGCCCCTGCTTAGATTGGGCAGCAGCGGTTCCTCTCCCACCAGAGGAGTTTATCGTCACTGATGCCCAACCATTCGAAAGTTCCCGGGGTCCGGGGGAAGAGGCTGGGGACTTCCGCCAACTGTCTCAACAACTTTCTGTGGGTGAGGAGGACGATGACGATCAGACACAGTTGTCTTGCAGTGAGGTAGTAGTAAGGGCAGTAAGTCCGAGGTAGCAGCGTACAGAGGATTCGGAGGAAGAGCAGCAGGACGATGAGGTGACTGACCCCACCTGGTGTGCAACGCTTACTCAGGAGGACAGGTCTTCAGAGGGGGAGTCAAGGGCATCAGCAGGGCAGGTTGCAAGAGGCAGTGCGGTGGCCAGGGGTAGAGGCAGGGCCAGACCGAATAATCCACCAAGTGTTTCCCAAAGCGCCCCCTCGCGCCATGCCACCCTGCAGAGGCCGAGGTGCTCTAAGGTCTGGCAGTTTTTCACAGAGACGCCTGACGACCAACGAACAGTGGTGTGCAACCTTTGTCGCGCAAAGCTCAGCCGGGGAGCCAACACCAACAGCCTCACCACCACCACCATGCGCAGACATATGATGGCCAAGCACCCCGCAAGGTGGGACGAAGGCCGTTCAGCGCCTCCGGTTTGCACCCCTGCCTCTCCCCCTGTGCCCCAACCTGCCACTGAGATGCAACCCCCCTCTCAGGACACAGGCACTACCGTCTCCTGGCCTGCACCCACACCCTCACCTCCGCTGTCCTCGGCCCCATCCAGCAGTGTAGTTCAGCGCACCGTCCAGCCGTCGCTTGCGCAACTGTTGGAGCGCAAGCGCAAGTACGCCGCCACGCACCCGCACGCTCAAACGTTAACCGTCCGCATAGCAAAATTCATCAGCCTTGAGATGCTGCCGTATAGGGTTGTGGAAACGGAGTCCTTCAAAAGTATCATGGAGGCGGCGGCCCCGCGCTACTCAGTTCCCAGTCGCCACTACTTTTCCCGATGTGCCGTCCCAGCCCTGCACGACCACGTCTCCCGCAACATTGTACGCGCCCTCACCAACGCGGTTACTGCCACGGTCCACTTAACTACGGACACGTGGACAAGCACAGGCGGGCAGGGCCACTACATCTCCCTGACAGCACATTGGGTGAATTTAGTGGAGGCTGGGACAGAGTCAGAGCCTGGGACCGCTCATGTCCTACCCACCCCCAGAATTGCGGGCCCCAGCTCGGTGGTGGTATCTGCGGAGGTGTATGCTTCCTCCACTAAAGCACCCTCCTCCTCCTCCTCCTCCTCCTCCTCTGTCTCGCAATCAAGATGTGTTAGCAGCAGCATGTCGCCAGCAGTCGGTGTCGCGCGGTGTGGCAGCACAGCGGTGGGCAAGCGTCAGCAGGCCGTGCTGAAACTACTCAGCTTAGGCGATAAGAGGCACACGGCCCACGAACTGCTGCAGGGTCTGACAGAGCAGACCGACCGCTGGCTTGCGCCGCCGAGCCTCCAACCGGGCATGGTCGTGTGTGACAACGGCCGTAACCTGGTGGCGGCTCTGCAGCTCGGCAGCCTCACGCACGTGCCATGCCTGGCCCACGTCTTTAATTTGGTGGTTCAGCGCTTTCTGAAAAGCTACCCACGTTTGTCAGACCTGCTCGTAAAGGCGCGCAGGCTCTGCGCACATTTCCGCAAGTCCCACACGGACGCTGCCACCCTGCGCACCCTGCAACATCACTTTAAGCTGCCAGTGCACCGACTGCTGTGCGACGTGCCCACACGGTGGAACTCTACGCTCCACATGTTGGCCAGGCTCTATGAACAACGTAGAGCTATAGTCGAATACCAACTCCAACATGGGCGGCGCAGTGGGAGTCAGCCTCCTCAATTCCTTTCAGAAGAGTGGGCCTGGTTGGCAGACATCTGCCATGTCCTTGGTAATTTTGAGGAGTCTACCCAGGTGGTGAGCGGCGATGCTACAATCATTAGCGTCACCATTCCTCTGCTATGCATCTTGAGAAATTCCCTGCAAACCATAAAGGCAGCTGCTTTGCGCTCGGAAACGGGGGCGGGGGAAGACAGTATGCCGCTGGATAGTCAGGGCACCCTCCTGTCTATTTCTCAGCGCGTACAGGAGGAGGAGGAGGAGCATGAGGAGGATGAGGAGGAGGGGGAAGAGACAGCTTGGGCCGCTGCTGACGGTACACCGGCTGATTGCCTGTCATCCTTTCAGCGTGTATGGCCTGAGGAGGAGGAGGAGGAGGAGGAGGAGGATCCTGAAAGTGATCTTCCTAGTGAAGACAGCCATGTGTTGCGTACAGGTACCCTGGCACACATGGCTGACTTCATGTTAGGATGCCTTTCTCGTGACCCTCGCGTTGCACGCATTCTGGCCACGACGGATTACTGGGTGTACACACTGCTCGATCCACGGTATAAGGAGAACCTGCCCACTCTGATTCCCGAAGAGGAAAGGGGTTCGAGAGTGTTGCTATACCACAGGACCCTTGCGGACAAGCTGATGGTAAAATTCCCAGCCGACAGCGCTAGTGGCAGAAGGCGCAGTACCGAGGGCAAGGTAGCAGGGGATGTGCGTAGATCGAGCAGCATGTACATCCCAGGCAGTGCAACAGTCTTTAAGGGCCTGGCCAGCTTTATGGCTCCCCACCAAGACTGTGTCACCGCTCCCCAGTCACGGCTGAGTCGGCGGGAGCACTGTAAAAGGATGGTGAGGGAGTACGTAGCGGATCGCACGACCATCCTTGGTGACGCCTCTGCCCCCTACAACTACTGGGTGTCGAAGCTGGACACGTGGCCTGAACTAGCGCTGTATGCCCTGGAGGTGCTTGCTTGTCCTGCGGCTAGCGTCTTGTCGGAGAGGGTGTTTAGTGCGGCTGGGGGAATCATCACAGATAAGCGTAGCCGCTTGTCAACCGACAGTGCCGACAGGCTAACACTCATCAAGATGAACAAAGGCTGGATTTCGCCAGACTTCTGTTCTCCACCAGCGGACAGCAGCGATACGTAAGCAATACGTAGGCTGCACCCGCGGATGGAAGCTACGTTCTCTCTCACCATCCAAAACGGGGACATTTCTGCTTCATCAATCTGTGTCTAATATTCCTCCTCCTCCTCCTGCTCCTCCTCCTGAAACCTCACGTAATCACGCTGAACGGGCAATTTTTCTTAGGGCCACAAGGCTCACTCAAATAATTTTTCTGAACAATTTTTATAAGTTTCAATGCGCTTAAAAGCGTTGGAACTTTAACTTGAACCAATTTTTCGTTACACTGGGCTGCCTCCAGGCCTAGTTACCACTTAAGCCACATTAACCAAAGCGATTAATGGGTTTCACCTGCCCTCTTGGCTGGCCATGGCCAATTTTTGGGATGTACATTAGTACTGTTGATACAGCAATTTTTGTGGGCCCTCGCCTACAGTGTAATCAAATTAATTTTTAGCCCACCTGCATTACAGCTGACGTTACCTCAGCTGTGTTGGGCAATGCAATGGGATATTTTTGTGTACCGCCGGTGGGTTCCAGAGAGCCACCCATGATGTAGGTGCACACGGAGTTTTTAATACATGTGTCCACTTCTAAAGAACCCCGGTCAGACTGGGGCATGCAGTGTGGGCCGAAGCCCACCTGTATTACGCACGACATTACTACCTCAGCTGTGTTGGGCAATGCAATGGGATATTTCTATGTACCGCCGGTGGCTTCCTGGCACCCACCCATGCTGTGGGTCCACAGGGAATTATAAATGCATCTGTTTCCACTTATAAAGAAACCCAGTCTGACTGGGGCATGCAGTGTGGGCCGAAACCCACCTGCATTAACCCTTTCCAGTCCACTGTGGGACCTGTGAAGACATTAGGGTTTAAGGCTGTACAGCTCCGTTGTTGGTAGACGTCCGTCGGGGTTCTCTTACTGTATATTGCCAGCCTCTCTGCTGTCGGAGCCTATCCTACGTGTCAGCTCATGCAGTACTGGCTTTAGCCAGCATATAGCGCCGTTGTATAACGGCAGAAAAAGAGTAAGCCCCCTAGGAAAACCATATACAAATTGGATTGGAAAGGGTTAAGCACAACATTACTACCTCAGCTGTGTTGGGCAATGCAATGGGATATTTCTATGTACCGCCGGTGGCTTCCTGGCACCCACCCATGCTGTAGGTGCACACAGAGTTTTTACTACATCTGTACACTTATAAAGAACCCCAGTCAGACTGGGGCATGCAGTGTGGGCCGAAGCCCACCTGCATTAAGCACGACATTACTACCTCAGCTGTGTTGGGCAATGCAATGGGATATTTTTATGTACCGCCGGTGGGTTCCAGGGAGCCACCCATGCTGTGGGTCGACAGGGACTTCACAATAGGGAGTTGTACCTGCCTGTGTCTATGAATTAAAAAGCCCGGTCTGACTGGGGCATGCAGACACCTTGACAGAATGAATAGTGTGTGGCACATAGGTTCCCCATTGCTATGCCCACGTGTGCAGCTCCTGATGGCGGTGGCACAGGATTCTATTTCTCATTGCTTCTGTACAGCATTGTGGGCTATCGCACCGCCACTTTTAAAGAGGGTCGCTGCCTAGCCGTGCCAACCTCTGCAGTGTGTGCCTGCGGTCCCTCGTCATGGCAGACGCAATTCTAAATAGACATGAGCGTGGTGTGGCATGAGGGCAGCTGAAGGCTGCGCAGGGACAGTTTGGTGTGCGCTGTGGGGGGGAGGGGGTGCGGTTGGGCAGCATGTAACCCAGGAGAAGTGTCAGTGGAGTGTCATGCAGGCAGTGATTGTGCTTTGTTGGAGGTAGTGTGGTGCTTAGCAAAGGTATGCCATGCTAATGAGGGCTTTTCAGAAGTAAAAGTTGTTGGGAGGGGGGGGGCCCACTCTTGCCGGTATTGTGGCTTAATAGTGGGACCTGTGAACTTGAGATGCAGCCCAACATGTAGCCCCTCGCCTGCCCTATCCGTTGCTGTGTCGTTCCCATCACTTTCTTGAATTGCCCAGATTTTCACACATGAAAACCTTAGCGAGCATCGGCGAAATACAAAAATGCTCTGGTCGCCCATTGACTTCAATGGGGTTCGTTGTTCGAAACGAACCCTCGAACATCGCGGGAAGTTCGTTCCGAATAACGAACACCCGAACATTTTGGTGTTCGCTCATCTCTATTCATTTACTTAGCATTTTGTTGCCTGACAAAATAAACTCTTAACACTTTTGTTTTTGAAAGCATTCTTCTTTTGCAGCATTTTTCCTCCCCTACCTAAAACTTTTGCGCAACACTGTACATGTGCAGAGACCCATACAAGAGAGAAAGCTTACGTGTTTGAAACCAAAATTGTTTTGTCATCTGTCATTCTGCATTGAGTGAATTTTTTGCTCCTTCTGCGCTCTGCGTTGAGTTACGTCTTTGAAAGTCTGACATTTTCCTCCTATGATACATTTAAAATCATAGTTTTGTTAGAAAGTAAATAATTGTAGCTTGTCCAGCATCACACTCCACAAAATCTTTCAATGAGCTCGAATTGGCAGGAAAAAATAACAGACTGAGTAAAGGTAATTCTTTCATGGAGGCCCATCAGGTTTTTCCATTCTCATTCAATTAAATTAAACTATATTCTTTTTAGGTACAATGCCAGCAATAAACGTAGCTATTTCCACTCTTATAGAACACCCATATGTGGCCTTTTGATAGTCTTGTGAAATGTTCAATGTGTTCTGCAAAATGAATCAAAGGCATACAACACCAAGAACAAAGATGATGATTTTTGGCAAATAATTCTTGAGACCACCTAGACTGTATAAACTGCAATGGAGAACGATTTCAAACCAAAGTACATTTCGGATAATATTAAAAGCAGCATATTTCACGAAAGTGAGATCTGTTAATGGAAACATTGTGACCTATTTAAATCTCGCACCATGATGGAGTTATTATATTCCAATAATAAAAATGTAATGGAAAGGAAAGGGCTCAAGTCTCTGGCATGATCGTTCTCAATTAATTGCTTATAAAAACAAAAAAAAAATGCAATGAGGGTCATTTACATAGCAAAAACCTAGAACCGCACATGAATACTTTGACATATTAAACAGGAAGGTCACAGGATTTGAACACCCTGACCACTTTGCCCTCTCTGCTTTATTTGAAATATAGCACATATGGATACAGAAATAAATCATTCACCATCACCTTTTATACGGTATATACGCTTCTCCCTCAGCTTGCAATGTCCTTAAGTGATATTTTCAACTTACAATGGCCTTACACTTAAATCAAGCTATGCCTGACATTCCAATTACAGTGTAATAGACTCCGCTGATATGTTATGCGTGCGCACATTGCATTGTTGAAAACGTGTAAATGAGCACACCACCTTGGGTGAATTTAGGCAACCAATGGGTGCTCTATTATGTATTGCACTTTCAACAAACTTTCCATGAATCAATAGTACAGGTGAATAGGGGAAACTTTTTAATATGAAGGTGGATGAAAAAGTAATGGCTCCTTATCTGGAACTTTTTATCTATTCGAGAGACTGTGAATAGCTATGCACTGTGTTATATAGGTGTCCTTACTCTACTAAGTATGCTTTTTTTTTTAGACTGAAAGAGTAGACCCATGGATCTGAGGCTATAGCAAAGAGTTGCCATTGAGTTTCTGGTGAAAGAGGGGTGTGTACCTAGGAAATCCATAATTGCTGTCCTATCACAGAGTTTGTGCTAAGTGGGTTCCTAAGCAGTTGACAATCAGAGGTGGCATGTGGAGGTCTGTCAAGAGCTCTGGGAAGTTTTTCAAGTTGAGAGACAGAACTTCTTCAATGATATGGTCACTGGGGGCAAGACGTGGGCATACCTGTATGACCTGGAGAAAAAGTTTCAATCGAAGGAATGGCACCATAGTGGTTCTCCACATACCAAAAAAATTCCAATTTCCAGAACAACACGAAGCTAACTTTTCAATTCTTTCAAACTGTATTTCATACTTAGTTTCAACAATGGGGTAAATGTATTGTATGTAACGATGACTATCTTAGGACTCTTTCATACGAGAGTATATCGGCCATCGTTTTCACAGCTGATATACAATACGATCTGATGCATTGGATTCCAATGCATCAGATCACATGGCCATATTTCCGTGGCGTAAAAGCACCCGGCCAGCCAATATAGCACCGGGCGCTTTCACACTGTGCTGAAAAGTTAGTCCTGGAACTATCTTTCCAGTCGGAATACATAAGCCGCTGAATGGGCTCTTATGGGAACCAATGACAGCAGCCAGAGAAGAGGGGCGGGATGAGGACAGAGCTAAGCTCCACCCCTCCCATTGCTGGCTGCGGGAGGGGGCATGTGCTTAGCTCCCCCCCCCCCCCATCCTGCCCACTCCCATTGCAAACAGCCTAAGGGAAGGAGAGAGGAGGTGAGCCAGTGAGGGGTAGGGAAAGGGAGGCAGTGGCATTGTGGCCTCAGCGTAGATTTGTGCACTAAACGGTAGATTTTTGCGCCACTTCACAGGTTTCTATGGGGCCTGCGGGAGCACGTGAAAATGCCTAAGGCAGTGTTATGGAGGTCCTTAACAGTAGTTTTGTGTACAGGAGACTTCAGGCTATAATCTGTCACTTTTTCTTTCTTTATCTGTTCATATAGAAAGTTGTGGTGATGATGAAGGTATTACTTTTTGATTCACCCTTATAAATCCAATAAGTGAAAAATTTTACTTTCTCAATTTATCAGGCTTCTTTTCCCCTCCCTGCCTCCTAAACTATTCACTCACTCTAAAAAAAAATGCTAGGATAGACAGGATAGGCTAACAAGATTTTACGTTCATTGACAGATCATTTACATGCCGCTCAAAGAAATCTATGGAGAATGAAGGAAGGAGGAGCCAAGTAAAAGAGAAGCTCAGAGACACATAGATACTACTGTAGCTAATAGTGTTTTATTTTCTCAGAGCTGCTAGAATGACATCTGCACTGCTCAACACTGCTGTATAATGTTGTCGATATTGCTGCTGCTCTGTGTATGGGAGACATTATACCAGCTAGTCTGCACCCACTAGCTCAGGGAAATTTGAGAATTAAAGATGTAGTCTGCAGAGGCAAAAACTTCTGAAAGATGCAGGATGCAAGTTATAAAATGGTTAGAAATAGAAATGAGCGAGCATACTCGTCCGAGCTTGATACTCGTTCAAGTATTAGGGTGTTCGAGATGGTCGTTACTCGAGACGAGTACCACGCGATGTTCGAGTTACTTTCATTTTCTTCCCTGAGAAATTTGCCGCTTTTCTGGCCAATAGAAAGACAGGGAAGGCATTACAATTTCCCCCTGCAACGTTCAAGCCCTATACCACCCCCCTGCTGTGAGTGGCTGGCGAGATTAGGTGTCACCCGAGTATTAAAATCTGCCCTCCCGCGGCTCGCCACAGATGCCTTCTGACATAAATCAGGGAAAGTGCTGCTGCTGGTGCTGCTGCTATAGGGAGAGCGTTAGGAGTTATTTTAGGCTTCAAGAACCCCAACGGTCCTTCTTAGGCCATAGAAATCGCAGATCGCACCTATGTGCGATCTGCGATTCCTGTTCTCTTCTCTATATGCGCTCAATGGGGCCGGCGGCAGCAGCGCCGAACCCATTGAGAACATATAGAAGACAAATCATTCTTCTCTGCCATAGCTGTAACAGCTGTGGCAGAGAAGAACGATGTTTGCCCATTGAATTCAATGGAGCCAGCAATACAGCAGGTTCCACTGAAAGCAATGGGCTGCCGGCGATCGCGGGATGAATTGTCGGGAAGGGCTTAAATATATAAGTCCTTCCCTGCAATTCATCCAGAAATGTGTTACAATAAAAATATATACCGTATATACCGGCGTATAAGGCGACGGGGCGTATAAGACGACCCCCCAACTGTCACCTTATACGCCAGGAATACAGCGGAGCAAAGAATAAAAATCATTACTCACTTCTCCTGGCGTTCTGCGGCGCTGCTGCAGGCTGTCGCTTCCTCCTGGTCCCCGGCAGAGCATTGCTTTCTGGACACAGGGCTTGAAATCCCCGCCTCCAGAAAACACACGTGCCTTCAGCCAATCACAGCCAATGACAATGTTTTATGCCAGTCAGATAAATGACAATGGAGTAAGATGCGCCAGATTTGATAAGAGGCACAAGCCTCTTATTACATTTTTCATATCCTGGGCCAGGCATGCCCCAGCTGCTGAAATCTATGGCAGGTAGATTGGTGCTATATACTTTACAGCAGTTTCTAGCCTAAATTATAGTTAATTTGATGGGTGTAAAACCACTTGTGGAAGAAGTTGCATCTTTTTATCACCAGTATTCTGGTGTAAATTTGTTTACGAATTCCCCCCTCCATGCTTGTGCTAATTGGCTATTAAGTGACACTTCTTTAGTGGCCCTTATAATATACAGGATTTTGCTGCTCCTTTTAACACCAGTTTTGCTCTATTTTGTGTGTTGTACTTGATGCTGAAGTACTTCCTGTCCTCTGGAAGGCATGTTACCAGCTTCCAGCAGCTTTTATTGTGTATGGAAGAATTATTTCTATTCTTTTCTGTATTATTCTCCCTCATGTGCTATCCTGTACATTCTTTCTATTCTAACAGTTTTAACAACTCCTATTTAATTACTGAAAAGTAAGTAAATGAAGATTGCCTTTGTTTTCTATAGGGTAATTCTTAAAGGGTTTGTCCAACAAAAAATATTGTTTCAAGTTAAATCCAAACCATAATTCTAAACATTTTTGTATTTAAATAATGTTTTTAATAATGTTAGAATAGCGCCACCTACTAGTTCTATTGAAGAGCCCTTGGTGTCCGGTCCACCTCAGTAAATATCCCCAGATATGTCACCTACTCAGTTTTGCTTCTCTGCAGTAATGCTGTCTCACTCTCTTAACATTTACTCAACATCTCTTATATCATCAGAGAAGACGCAGCAACTTCAGAAGCAGCCCCCCACCTCACCAGGGATCCCACCACATACCCAACGGAGAGACAAGCAACTGAGCAGGTGCAGCAATTACAGGTGTGGCCATAGGATAGAAACAGCAGGTGGCACTTTTCTAACATTAGTTCTCGAAAAAAATTTAATAGGCCTTTTTCACATGGGCGCTGTGATTTTCGGCTGCCTGCTTTGTGGTCAAAAATCGCATGAATGAGAGGCAGCCGCAATCAAGATGCGGCTGCATCTCCCATTTTCTGAGCCATTCAGATGGTATATACACCACAGTCTGGAATACCGTTGGCCGGGCAAGAGAGTTCAGCTAAGCTAAACTCCCTCCCTTTCTCCGCCCCTTGCCGGCTGCTGGGAAAGGGAGGGGGTGGGAGCTTAGCAGAGCTAGTGTGCTAAACTGCCTCCCCTTCTCTGCCCCTTGCCGGCTGCTAGCAAGGGGAAGGGGCGAGACAGGGTAGGAGCTTAGAAGAACTAGTTGTGTTACCCTCCCTCCCAAAGGATTGGACAAGTCCTATGTTCTCTGACCTAAAAGTGGCTGCCAGAATCAGCACCGTATGTGCTATTTTTTCCGGACAGACAGTTTTACTAGCTACAGAATTGCCCATCTAAACAAATGCATTGGATTCCAATGCTTTACATAATCACGATTTTCATTTTATTGCGGCAAAATCGCAGCGATAAAACGCACGTGTGATTAAAGCCTTACTCACAGCTTCAGAATGGAGAGGCAAATACATCTCTGGGGAGATATATATTACATAGATGTTATAAATATTATTTTATATACTCAGTTGTGTTTGCAGTGTCTGGACTAGTTGTACTAATACTATTACTGCTCATTCTGAGGCTTTATTCTTACGAGCGCATATCGGCCTCCGTTTTCATGGATGGCAGATATATGCTATGTTGGGAGCGGAAAACTATGGTGAACGGGCGCACAAATCAAACATTTGTGCACCCGTTCAAATGGCCTTGTGAGGCCAGCGCAAATGAGCCGAGCTCACTAGGCCATCACCCATTTCCCCTCTCTCCCCATCGCAGGCTCACCTCTGTTCCTCCCTGCTCATTCTGTGCAATGGGAGGGGGCGGGACGGGGCAGAGCTAAGCATAGGTCCATCCTGCCTCCTCCCATTGATTAATATGGACAAGGGGTGGGGAGAGGGTGGAAGTCCCTTGTCTGTAGCATCAATTGTAGGAAGCGAGGGAGGACCGGCGCTTGGCTCCACCCCTGTCCCGACCCCTCAAATTGCACAGAACGAGCGGGGAGGAAGAGAGGTGAGCTTGCACAGGTGGGGGAGGAGAACAGAGGGATGGAGTTTAGCAGCCACAATACTACACTCCCTCCCATCTATGGCCGCTGCCATGGGCTCCCATGCAGCGGTCAACATATGAAGGCCCAAAACATAGTTCCAGGACTATGTTTTGAGTCTGACGCAAAAAGGCCCGGCACTATATTGGCTTGGCCAGGTGTTTTTACAGCTCACAAATACGCCCATGTGATCTGATGCATTGGAATCCAATGCATCAGATCACAGCGTATATCACCCGGCCTTGAAAACGACCGGCCAATGTGTGCTCGTGGGAAAGAGTCCTGAAAAGGCTAAACTCCAAGTGCAATAAAAGGTTAAATGTGCATCCTGGAAACTTCACTACTGCATTGGTGCCCTAATCGTATAATTACATTTTAATTAATAACTTTCCAAGTATGCTTAATCCACTAATTATCCACTCTAATTTGCAAACACTACTAAGTCTTGTAACTAACAAGAATCTTTAGGTTGACAAGAAATCACTGATATGTATTTTTTCAAAGTCACATAATTACTTCTGCATAATAAAGAACTCTGAAAAAAGGGTCAGTTTTTTTCAACAGACATGTATGTTACAGGTTAGGTCATATTATGCTGGTGTCACTTTCTGCAGTTTATTTATTGGTAGAGTATAGCCTTGTGTGGCCAGAATGTTAGGGCAGCAGAATGCAGTGCTAAGCTCTTGCTCACCTCTTGCAGGTTCAATCCCCACATGGTTTACTCAAGGTTGACTCAGCCTTCCATCCTTCGGGTACCCTGCTTGCTTGGTGGGTAAAGATGGGGAAGGCAATGGCAAACCATCATGCAAAAACAGTCTGCCAAGAAAATGACACAATGTGACATCACCCTAGGAGTCAGTCACAATTCGGCACTTGCACCAGGGGTAGATAACATGGAAAGTGATTTACAGCTTTCAGCAGTTATTTCTCACTTTTATATGAAAGGACTTACATTATCTGCATTATTTATCTGTTCATTTTCAGTATTTTTTTATTTTGAGTTGACATTTTCAAAACCAATTACCAGTTTTCCATAGAGTTATCAAATTGCAATGCTTTCAACTTAGAATGGTTTGCCTGAAAGAAGGCTGTGCTGACATCACATTAAGAGCCTATGTGATGGGAAAATCTCTAAATGTATACCCCCGATGGAAGACTGCAGTATATCCCACTCCATAGGAATACATTGGAATACATCACATTATAAAGAATGTATGCACCTTGCAGTACACTTATTTTACTGTAACCCCTTTATATGGAATATGGTGCTAAATCTACTATACTATTCCATACTGCAAGAAACAATGTATACCCACATATACCAGCCCAGGAGAAACCAAAATAACCCTCTTTTAGCCTCCTTTGGGTGAATTGAATTCCATGAATAATTTTGTATATTGAACAAGAACTTTTCCAGCGTAAATGTTAAATGTAGACTCTTGGTCTGAACAAACAGGACCTTACTTACAGATGGAGAGCACTAACACATCCCGTGCAGTACTTATTAGCATATATTTCCCTGAGGAGCATGCATGGCCTTATAAGTCTCACTCACCTTCTAGATGCTTTCCTTAAGGAGTGATGATACCCTTCCCGACACATGCCAAGCCAGGATCCTACTGCACACCAATGAGGGGCAAAAACCCCGAAACAGCTGTCTGTGTATGGTATTCTGGCTTGGTCATCAATTCCCAATCATTGTTATAAAGACCTGTATAAAGGGTTGGACATTGATTTGAAGGAATCCTTCCAATAGGTGGCGCTGCAGAGGTATTGTTCCATCTTCCTTATTAGTGTAGTACTGAGTCACACAGGCTCGGCTACACTATTTGCATATAAGTGAATGGCAGCAGTCGTGCTAAGTAAATAACGTAACCACGCAGCAAAACCGTAAAGGTAGCTCTTCAAACTTCTTCTGCTACATCTGTAATATTGTACAATAACTTGAGTGATCACTGTACTTTTAAGACTGTATTTACAATTGTGAGATGGTTTCCCCCATGGTAAAGAGAGAGAGGGGGTGGGGCTTAGGGGACGGGGCCAGAGAGTGGTTCCCTCTAGCCCTGCCCCCTCTGACCCTGCACTCAGGGAATCCATTTAGCCTTCCCCACCTCTCTCTCCCTGCTACAGGGATTTCCTTATTCTCCCCTTCGAAGGAACCCCGACTGAGATGAAGGGAAGCCCTGCAGAGAAGGGTGTTCCCCAGAGCTTTACTTCATCTCTCTCACTTCCTGCTGCAGGGAGAGAGAGGTTCCTCTGCAGAGGAATTCCTTTTCTCTCCCCTATGGGGAATTCCTCATTCAGGGACAGCTGAACCACACATTTTAAATGTCTCTCTGTAAACTCCTGTTGGCCTCCTCATCCCCACGGAGACTAACAGGAGCTTACAGCAGGACATTTAAAATATGCTTCTGTGTTTAGTGGGACAGCAGCACTCCCTCCCCCCTTATCTTCTTTCATCTCCCATTCCGATTTTTTAGAGGTTTAAACTAAACAACACGCTTAAAATTCAACCGTGTGAACATTTTCATAGGAATCCATTAGTTCTCTTAGGCAAAATTTTTTTGCACGGGTAATACGGCGTGTGTTTCAAGCTCATGTAAATGAGGCCTTAGATGCGGATTTTGCTGCAGTTTTCCAGCAGTTTTGCTGTAGGTGTTCCGCTGCAGAAAGTCCACAGCAGATTGGCTAAAAGTGAAGGCACTCTTATGGTTTCTATACAATACATTCTACTATTTAAAGGATAAAACAACTTTAATCCTGGCCAAGAAGGAGAAAACTCTCCATACTGCCATCCAACATACAAGGTGAACACACCTATGACTTCCTTTGCCTTACAAAAACTTGATCAACATGTCTGCCAAGAAGGATTTTAAGCAAAATAGAAATAGCCGTTAGCAATCGTTAATGGCCATTCACTTGAGTGCCTGTTAACGACCGGTAACATCTCTAATAATTTTGTGAGCAACCCTGAAGTGTCAATTTTCTAGCAAAAGCCATTTGATATGTAACCCCCACAGAGAAAGCTACATTTGAAAAGCTTTTAAGAGTAATGAGCTTTCATGGAGTAGTGGTCGCCAGAAGTGTTCAGCAAAACAGTATCCTACTTGATTTGGTAATGCCCTTCAATTTAATAGGCACTTACATTCACTAATTCATCCAATTTAAAACTTCAAGTACTGACAAAGTCATTATCATTTTAAATAAGACATAACATGAAAAATCTGGATAACTACATTTTATGCTGTGTTTTGTATTAATTAGTTATGATCTCTTGAGGAAACAAATGTAAATGAGACAACATGTCTCAGTCATTGTATATTTCATTTGTATCGGATCCTCTGCTGCGCCTGCTGTTCGCTTTCTAATTCCCTTCTGGATTCTGATGAACCGTGTAGCATTCCTTAATTTATTTGCATACTTTTGAAACATTTTATTTCTTTACTTTGGCAAGTTAGATACAAAAACAGACAATATGCCTTGTTAGAAAAAAGAATAATTGGAATACTTAAGCGCACTATGGGCCTTTGGAGATCCTTACAACTGATATGAAAAATAATGCCCTTCTTTGTCTCGGTTCGTAAAAATAAAAATACATAGAGAGAAGCAATGGGACCAAAAATAGCAAGTCGAAAATGAATGGGGACTTTAATCTGAAGATGGCCTCAGTCATCTTGGACAGCTGAAAACAGAACCAATGGGTTAGAGGGGCATCAGCACAAAATGCCAAAATTGTGGGGTAGCCCACAGTTGATATAATCTATGACTGCGACACTAGCATGATACCAGTATTGTGGTCATGTGACCCAGGTCCTGTACAATGCACCCATGGCTTGCTTCTCTAGTGTCCCATTGCACCCATGGCCAACATGATACATGCCAATGTTCCCAAATAGGATCATTACTTTTCGATTTTTTTTTTAGTGGCCTAAATTTTACTAATTTTGTTAAAAAACTTCAGCCTGTAAAAGGTTAAAGAGGTTTTCTGGACAATTACTATTGATGACCTATACTGAGAATAGGTCATAAGTAATTTGTTGGCAGGGGTCCATCACTCAGGACCCCATCGATACGCTGATCCTCCAGCTGCTGTCAATGCAGCTGAGCTGGATGTCTATATCATTGGATAGAGTCGGAAGTGTCATAGAAAGGCTTCTCTCCCATTAAAATCAATTCCACCTCTGACCACTGATGCAGACGTTTGGCTCCGTGGCACTGACAGCAGCCATCAGCTGATTGGCAGGGTTCCTGAGTAGTGTACCCCGCCGATCAACTATTGATGACCTATCCAATAGTAAATGTCCAGAAAACCTATTAAATTATTGCAAATTTGAAATAATGCACAAATCAATTTAATGGTTGAGGGCCTAATTTTAAGTTGAAGTACAAACTTTTGCTGAAGCTCTCTAGTTGTAATAAGAAATAGTCAAATAGTCATGTGACAAGGCCTTATTATGACTGGGTTCTGTCCTCTGTGGGCAGCAAGTGTATGCTAGGGACAGAGTGCACTGTGGGAAGGAGGAGGATCCAATGGGGACTACATCAATTGGAAGGGGAGAGGCTGGGCAGTCTTTTTACAAAAGACTAGCACAACTTACATTAAAAAAAAAACATCATGGGCCAAAAAACTGCATAAAATTTTTTAAAAAGGCACAAACAAATCACACTATGTGTAGTGTGTTTCATCATTTCATATTAACCTACAGCTAACACCTGGACGCAGTGTTTTTTTGCTGCAAACAAGTGGCAAAAATCTCAGCTTCACAATGACAAAAGAACTGCATTTCTGTAAAAAGACTGTAAGAAGTCATAGTGATAAACTATTATTTTTATGTTCCAAATACTGTAACTTTCAAAATAAGGCAGAGAAAATTACCTATCAGTAATTATGCTTTAAAATATTTTTAAACTTTATATTTTTGTAAGATTTTCATTTCTTCTCTGCCTCCACTATCAATTTGTTTGTCTCTTCATCTCAAATCCTTCTCCGAACTTACTTCCTCTCCAAATCCTTCCTCCCCTGTGCACCTGTTTGCTTTTTTCACATATATCAATGCTAATTTCTCTGTTCCATCCTGTCTCCTTTTCACTCAGGCTGTAACAATAGCTGCTCTGGAACACCCTGACACTAGGTAACCACTGCAATAACCTGCTTAAACCTCATTTACACTAGTAACCTAGTTACTGTAGCTTTCGTCTGTAACTTTTCTTCTGCAGAAGTCATGCAACACCCTATCCGAGCCACTATTTGAATAACTATGCCCACAAATATGGTGCAAACCAGTCGGTCTGCTTCCGCTGCATCGCACATTATTGCTCTGGCACTTTTTCGTTTAGAATGACATCTATGTCAGCAATGCCAACAGAGCTCCACATGAGATCTGGCTGTCTCTTACTAAGGGGTACTTTACATAGAGCGATTATCGACCAAATTCTCACTAGAAAAAGCTAATTCGAGCTATAATCGTCCTATGAGCAAGCAACCACTGACAGAGCACTGGACAAGAAATCGCTCACTTGTCGGAATCACTTGGTTTTTAGCAAAACTAAAAACCAAGCAACTATCAGCCTATGTAAACAGTAGTTGCTTAATGTTTGAGCTACTCCTGTTTACGGTAAATGGAGGATATCGGGCCGCCTACGTCCAGTTGAATAGTTGAATAACTATTGCTCCTGTGTAAGCAGAGGAGCGATAGTTGGAGGCAGTCCATGGGGCGGCGGACGGGCACATAAGCGTCTGACGGTTGTCCCGTGTAAAGGTACTTTAAACAAAGACCTAAATACATTTCCAAAAAAAATAATGACTGTAAAGGAGATCCCAATAAGCCGTAGACTCTGTTCTCATCCCATTTTAGCTGTATATACAATGGCTTATTATGATTAGCTTATTTCTTGACCAGATGTGTTCTTCCCCTTTCCATATTATACATGGGCAACCTGGATGTCTATAGTCTATGGGCAGTAACTGGTTAATGATAATTGGCTAGTGTAAATGAAGAAAAAGATTAGTGAGAACTCTTGAAACAATCATTGATTGTGCCGTTATGCAAATCCATTATGGGTTGTAAAAGGTAAACTCCCCTGGGGCAAGCACCGACCAACTCCTAGGCCTTCCCCAGTCATCTTTTACCCCTCACCAAGCTAGGTACTCATTTTACTGACCTTGAAAAGATGGAAGGCTGAGTCAACCTTGAACTGGCTACCTGAACCAGCAGGGCTTGAACCTGAAACCTTCAGGTCATGACTGAGAGCTTAGGACTGCATTCTGCTGCCTTAACACTAGGCGCCACAAGAGGCTATAGATTATGCAATTGTAAATTCGCAACATTTACATTAGGCATTGCTGCCCAGCACATGATTCTAGTGAGAGCTACATGATCATCCTGTTGGAAATGTCCATGAGATCCTTGGGAATGAATTTTGAAACCATTGCTATATATATACAACTTTGCATACACGCTATGCATCATAGTAAAAGCCAAGGAAAACACGGGACCTATTCTGCACAGAAACCGTTCTTCATTTTTGAATGGAGCTAAGGCATTTTGGCTGCTGGGCTGCATAATAGCTGCAATGCTGGCGACCTTGACATTACTCCTGGCGACCCTGACAGTTAGTCCTATGCTATTCATATTATATACATGTTAAATATATTTTTGCATGTACTCAGTTGTGTTTGCAGTGTCTAAAATAGTTGTATAATTTTATTACTGCACAATCAAAAAAATGTAAATATTCCAGGTGGAGTGAAAGGATTAAATGTGCATCCTAGAAACCTCACTACTGCACTAGTGCCCTAATCGTATAATTACATTTTAATTAATAACCTTCCAAGTATGCTTAATCCACTAATTATCCACTCTAATTTGCAAACACTACTAAGACTTGTCAACTTAAAAATTCTTAATATTTACAAGAATACATATACAAATCTATATATTTTTTTCAAAGTTCCATAATTAGTCTAACATGATAATGAACATTGAGGAAAGGGTCATTTTTTCTAAAAAAAGATACGGGGGTGGCCAAAATATGGAAGCACCATACAAAATCCATGCGTTAGGTCTCGCAGACGTGGGCATCATTCTCTGAATCTGTGATTGCCTTTTTCCAGCACATCCATGATTAAATGGGTTCTGCATTTTCCACCCAGCTGCAGATTGTTTGTCATCTCTTCACCACTGTATAGAGGCCTCAGACCTGACAGCCTCTGCTGCAGTGTTGGTGTATGAGTCCTCTCATGTATGCACGTGGCGCAGCTGCTCCTGATGCTCCTTTGTTTGCAGTTGGTGCTTACTCTTCAGTGTGCTCAGTACTTCCAACATGGTCCTGAACTTGCTCACTTCTTGGTTCTGCAAATTTTTATTGTAACTTCTTTCTATGGAATAGCTAAATCTACTACAATATTCCATACTGCAAGAAAAGGACCCCCATTTGGCCTCAGTGAAGTAAAAAGAACCCTATGGCTCCAACTAACATATCTGAACACACAACTTGCCGTTCCATTCCTTAGCATCGATAGGCTATAGCAGCAGACAACCAGTTTCAGAGCCATAGTTGCCAAAATGGCAAGACCCCAGTGGGCAACAGAACATAAGAATTGGATGACTGAGCAGTGGGAAATCATTGCCTGCTCAGATGAGTATAGACTTCTGTTGCACATTGCTGATGGGAGGGTCAAAAACTAGTGCAAGCAGCATGAATTGATGGACAGTCCATGTCAGCTGTTTAGAATCTGTCAGTACCTTCACCTAATGTTTTTCTTGCAACTATAAGAAGCTCTACTTTCCACAAGGGCCAATAATCCTACAGAACAATTTCAAAACCTAGTGCAATCTATGCCATGACGAATTGCTGTGATTCTGAAGGCCAAAGGAAGTCCAACATGCTGCTAGATGGACATCTCTGATAAAGTGTCTGTTACGCCTGTCAGCTTATAGTTCTGTCCAGACGAGCCAGGGTTAACATCTGTGCCTTCCAGTAAGGTTATTTACCCTGCTATGTGTCTGAGAAGTGTGCTGGTGATTGACAGGTCTATCTACCTATCGGCTCCTGCCGCCTCCCTATAAAATCCAGCTCATGCTGCCTGGGAGGGGCCAACTATTGTCCAGTTGTTTCAGTGTTCTGTTTTTCATGTCCGTTAGACCTTGTTCCATCAAGACTATCTCCAGGAAAGGACAATGGCGTGGGTGTAGATCAGGGAGCCCCACGCCATGCGTACCTAAGCACCCCACTAGTATCGTAACAGTGTCCATTCAGTGTATTAGACAACAAAGGCACATAGAAAATGGTGCTCTACAAATATCATCTACTGTAGATTATTTATGGGTGAGAGGGTGACAATGACCGCTATTGTAACTGGATACTAGGTGGTTTAGCACATTGATCAAATTTAGCTTCACCAATCTATTAAATAGTTGCAAAATAAAAACTGGAGTGTGTGAGGATGAATATCCTAAGTATGAGTCATGCAGAACAGTTGTATGTCTGTCTCCTGAATAATGAAGGTTGACCTAAAGTGGGATCGTAGTATCTTGTAGCTTCCTGATCATTCATGAGTGCACATGCCTGCATATAGATAAACAAACGCACAACAGTTTTAAAGTGACAGCAACAATTTTTTCAGACTTTGACTCTGCCCCAATAAAGTCTGTATTTACAGATATATAGAAAAGTGTACTACAATAGTGCCATATAGTTTTTATATACATTTTGTCTACAATACACACAAAGAGTGTGTGAAGGAAACTTGTCACATTGAACATGGTGTATGATCTTACAGCATCATGTTAAAGAACAGGAGGAGCTGAGCAGACTAATATATAGTTTTATGGGTTCAGTATTTCATTAATTGCCATCCCTGATCTTTCTTTACTTTGGAGTCCAGTGGACTGCCCTATTAGTGATTGACAGCTGTCATATATGTTAGTTATCTCGCTTGGACGACGAGGGTCCATAGCGCCGATCTAGAATGACCACGACCGAGAGCATTGTTCCATTCGGTGTTGATGTTGGAGGAGGTACTGTTGCCTATCTGTTGCACCCACGAGTGCTGCGGACGACCAGGGGGCCTCCACCATCCAGCAGGGGGTCGTCTCTCGATTTTCCTAGCAATTGCTGCGGTTAGAGCACCGTGGGCCGGAACAGCTTCTGACAAGCGTGCAACATGACCAAAAAGTGCAAGTCGTCTCCTTGTTATTGTTTTTGTGATTGGCTCAAGCCCCGTGCAAGCCTGTATCTCACTGTTTCTGATGAAGTCAAACCAATGGACACGGAGAATCTGGCGTTGGTATCGCATGTGAAAGGACTCCAGACGCTCAGTGGTTTGCGACAGCAAGGTCCAAGTCTCTGAGCCGTACAATAATATTGGCATAACACAGGTCTAGTAGAATTGAATCTTAGTCCTGAATGTTATGTTCTGCCTCCGCCAGAGTTTATCCAGGGACCTCATCACCGAGGCTGCCAGCGTTATTCTCCACAGGATGTCTGGAAGTGCCCTTCCATCTGTGTGCTGAACGCTGCTGAGGTTCACGAACTCACTGACAGCGTCGACTCTCTGGCCGTTTACATCTAGGTCCGGAGGGATGGCGCCGACTCCTAGATTCTGCAGCTTGTTTTTCTGCCAGGAGATGTGAAGCCCAAGACAGGACGCCTCAAAATCGAACTGTTCCAATGAGTGTCTCAGAGTATTAGATGTGATATCCAAAAGTGAAACATCGTCGGCGTAGTCCAGGTCGGAAGAGAGACCCCATTATGTTGGACAATACGCTAAAAAATCCAGTCCATAGCCCTGCAGAAGAGTGCAGGAGCCAAGACACAACCTTATCGAACACCAGACAAGGTCTCAAAACTAGCAGAGGTTGAACCATTGATACGGACTTTGGCAGATGTGCCCTGATGCATGTCTTTTAGTAGATTTAGAAGGGATGTGGGGATGCCAATGGGTTGACAGAGGGCTTCTCTATCGACCGAATCGAATGTCGCCTTGAGATCGACATACATGACGAGGAGCGGTTTGTTAAATTCTCTATGTATCTCTGAGAGGAGCCTAAAAGCGAGTATGGCATCCAAGGTGGAGCGGCCTGCCATGAAGCCTGACCACTGGGGTCTCCGCTTGAAGGTCAGGAGTGGTTGTACCCTTGGGAGTAGAACATGCGCAAAGACCTTGCCGGGAACCGAGAGGAGCGTTATCGGACTGTAGCTAGTGCATGTTGGTTTTGGACCCTTTCTGTTGTACAGGGCGAGGATGATGCCCTCCTTCCATTCAACGGTGACTTTCCCACAAGACCAGATGCACAGAAATAGTTGATGTAAAGCAGTGCTTATCGGCTCAATTGCACATTTCAGCAGTTCAGGTGGAATGCCATCTGAGCCGACGGGGGGTCTGTATCTAATTTTCTGAATAGCAGAATGGACCTCTTCCCGTGAAGGAGCATCCGTAGGCACAGAATGGTCATCCACAGCAACGGATGCGAGGTCATCGAGGTCATGGCACGGATTGGCCGGTGGATGGTTTAGGGCAGATGAGGAATGTTCACGCCAGCGTTGAAGTGTCTCATCAAGGTTGGTACAAAGGCTGCCATCAGATTTGTAGATTGGCGTATGCCGGCTGGTCCCTGATGATGCTCAGATTCTGGCGACTGCTTTGTATGCTGCTCTTAGATTGTTTGACTTTAGACCCTCCTCAGCTTTATCAGCCAGAGCATTATAGTACCGCTCCCTGTCTTGGCCTTTGCCCGGAACACACCCTTCAGCCTCTTACATTCCGCTTGGTCATTTTTAAGGTGGGCTTTCGCCTTCGCTTCCAGGACCTGAATAGTGTCGTCTGTTAGCCAGGGCTGCCTACGGGAGCACCGGTATCCAAGAACTGTCTTTGCAGTTTCATGGATAGCGTCTCTTGTGACATTCCAAGCTGCGTCTGGTTCATTTGGGAGATTGCCCAGAACATGGAACTGGTTTTCGATTGCGATATTGTATTGACATTCGAGTGCTGCATTTTCCCTCAGGGCGTCAACGTTTAATGAAGGTTGTGATCTGGTCTTATGGGGCGGACGGAGTGGAACTGCTATTTCGGCAACAAGCAAGCGGTGGTCTGTGTTTGCTGGAGTTTCTGCCCCGTGGTATACTCGACACGATTTGACAGAATTATGATGACGAATGAGTATATGGTCCAGTTCCTTTTTTGTACGTCCATCGTTGGATATCCAGGTAAACCTATGAATGCTACGTTTCTGGAACCAGGACCCTGCCACTGTGAGGCCCATTGAGGCACAGAATGACAGCATCCAGTGTGAATTGTCGTTGGTTGGACCTTCGCCAAAGGGTCCAATGACGTCTTCATAGCCAGGAGTCCGTGGACCTGGGTTTGCATTCAGGTCCCCAAGCACTATGAGTACATCAGGCGGAGAAACGGACTGCACGGTGGTGTCAAGCTGGTCATAAAAGGCATCTTTGTCTGCAGCTGTGTGTTCTTCAGTTGGTGCATATGCCACAATGATGGACATGCGACCATGACGATGAACAAACCTGGCGTACAGCAGACGCGGAGATATCGGATGCCACATTTCCATTGCCTGATTTATTGGAGGGTGAAGGATCAGTGCCACGCCCTGGGTGTGGTCAGTGCCACCGGAGTGTAATATAGTGGCGCCATTAACCTTGCGCTGGTCATGATGCAGATGACAAGCTTCGGTGATGCCAGCTACAGTGATTTTATATCTAGCCAGTTCATTGATGAGTGCCACCTGGAAGCTAGTTCCAATCAGAGTAAAGACATTCCATGTGGCAAAGCGGATGACAGAATGCAGGTCAGTTTTTGGGACCCGGTGATCAACCTTCATCCAGAAAGAGCCGTCCCGAACTAGGCTTTTGGCTCTTTCCTTCATGCGTGCACTGTGAGGTGCTGGTTGGCAATGGGAACTCGTGTTGTAGGGGCTCTAAGCCTGGTGCTTGAAGTGCTAGCCATTGTTTTTGGAAGACATATATGGAGGACTGTCAATCACAGAGTGACGTCCCCACTGGACTTCTAAGCATAGAAAGAGCATGGATTTCAATGACTAAAATACAAGTTAGGCTCATTCATACAAGCGTGGTTTTAGCGCATTATAGGTGCGTGAAAAGATTAAGTCTAATAGAACCAATGGTTTCCTATAGAAGTATTCACATGAAGGAATTTTAGACATGCAAAATACTCAAACCTAACACATAGAACATGTGACTGCACAGCTAAGGTCTGTGGTGCGTGAAAAGATAGGACCTAAGCTATCTTTGGTGTGTGATGCGTGGGAGTTTCAATAGACTCCTATGGGAGCTGAATAACACACACCACACACCTCACAATTGTGTGAATGGGCAATTTCACTGCTAATTAGGCTTGAGACTTAATAGCTGGAAATCACCAGCGATTTTTTAGCGATGCTATCAGAGCGTGAAAACCACACTCTTGTGAATGAGGCCTTAGGCCGCATACACATAGGCAGGTGGGATTCCGCATACAGGAGCCCGCAGTGGAATCCGACCCTGTGCCTAGCCAGCATCCACACGTACTTGTATTTTCTTCTTGTATTCTGTACTGCAGAAGGTCCGCCCGGCTCACCATTGGACATGTGCAGTACAGTTTTTTTTTTTTTTTTAAATCTGCTTTTCCCGCAGAATCCGTAGTCCATCCACAATGTCGATTGCAGACAGGCTGCTGGTCGAACGGCTTCCATTGACTTGAATGGAAACTGTCTGTGCAGAATCTGGAGAAAATGGAGCAAGCTGCGATTTTTCATCCTTGAGCAGAAACCACAATTTGTTTCCGTTTGTGTGCATGAAGAATCATTTTTGCATTGCATACTAAGGGCTCTTTCACCCGAGCGTATATCAGCTGCTGTTTTCACGGCTGGCCGATATACGCTACGATCTGATGCATTGGATTCCAATGCATCAGATCACATGACCATAGTCCCAAGGCATAAAAGCTCCCAGCCAGCCAATGTAGCATTGGGCGCTTTCACGCTGGGCCGAAAAGATAGTCCTGGAACAATCTTTCTGGCCTCTATACGTCGGCTGCTGCATGGGCTCCTATGGGAGCCAATGACAGCGGCCGGAGAAGGGAGGTGGGAGGGAGTTTAGCAGCGTGACTGCTAAACCCCCTCCCTCTTCTCTCCTCCTCTTTCCTCTCCTCCATCTGTTTGCAATGGGAGGGGGAGGGACAGTGGCAGACCTAAGCACCACCCCTCCTATTGTTGGCTGCAGACAAGGGGTGGGTGCTTAGCTCCGCCCCCACCCCGCACACTCTTATTGCAAACAGCCGGAGGTAAGGAAAGAGGAGGTGAGCCGGCAAGAGGGAGGGAAGGGGAGGCAGCGGCATTGCAGCCTCGGCGCATGTGCGCCGGGCCTGTGCAGTCTGAATGGGGCACAAACGTTAGATTTGTACGCCCGTTCGCGCGTTTTAATGGTGCTGGCGGGTGCACGTAAAAACACCTTCGGCCATGTGACAGAGGCCTAAGGGCGATATTTGCTGCAGACACCCACTCCGGATTCCGGAATTCAAATCTGCCCATGTGCATTCACCCTTAGGCCTTAGTCAGACGGGCGTTTTTTCGCGCGATTTGCGGATCGCATGACGGATGCGCATCCGCAAATCGCGTGACCGGTGCCCGAAAATCTGCTCCTAGCCGCGTTTCATTAGAAACGGGCCGGAGCTGTCCAGCGCATTGCATTCAATGGAGCCGGCAATACAGCCCGCTCCATTGAAAGCAATGCGCTGCGGGCGAGTGTGGGATGAATTGTCGGGAAGGGCTTAAATATATAAGCCCTTCCCTGCAATTCATCCAGAAAAGTGTTAAAATAAAAAAAATATATATACTTACCTGCTCCCGGCAGCCGGAGTTCCGCGTGGCCGGCCTGCAGTGGGTGTGAAGGGGGTGTGAGTCAGACCTGCCCCCTGATTGGCTCAGCGCTGGCTGTATTGCCGGCTCCATTGAATTCAATGGGCAAACATCGTTCTTCTCTGCCACAGTAGGATTTGTCTTCTATATGTTCTCAATGGGGTTGGCGCTGCTGCCGCCGGCCCCATTGAGCGCATATAGAGAAGAGAACAGGAATCGCAGATCGCAGATAGGTGCGATCTGCGATTTCTGTTCTATAATTTATCGGACGAGCGCATAAAAAGCGCTCATGTGTCCGATACCATTGCAAAGCAATGGTTTTATAAAATCGCCGGACGCATGCGCATGCGCAAATCACGATAAAAAACGCCCGTCTGACTAAGGCCTTATACAGAATCTTTTCCCATAAAACTATATATCAATCTGCTGAGTTACTTCTGCTCTATAACATGATGCAGGAAGATTGGACAGACAGGTTCCCTTTAAGGTTATTCAAAAAGTGTAATTAGTCAATTATATTTTCAAGTTGCCTGGTGAAAGTTCAATTAAAGTTTGGCAATTTGGGAAATGCAAATAGTCTCATGCTTGCTAACCTTTGGTACGCGGAGCGTGTGCTGTGTGCTTCTTGTATCACATTTTGATGCTACAGGTAGTGTTATTCTTCTGTCTTCTGATTGAGAGTAAACAGGGACTATTACAAGACTGTTTCATGTACATTAGCAGTTGCTTCCGCTCTACATATCATTTCCTTCCACATGAGACACGACTTTGCAGCCTGGTGTTGCTGATCTATCTACAGTGTTTGAAGGAAAAAAATAAAGTGTTATGTTGTTTAGTTTTTTTTCCCAATCTCCAAAAAAGAATGCAATCAACAAGAAAAGAATTCAGGCAATCTGCCGTCTCTCAGGTTAACCCAATTGTTGGCACTCAGAGGATGACTTTCTACAATTCCAATAAATATCTTTTATTCCATCACCTGGCAGTATAGCAATGTTGTAGCATTCTCCTCTTTATTATCACAATTGCCATTTTTTGTGTTAAAAATTGTTTAACGTCTTTACATCAAAGGACATATATTTACGTCATGGGTCTGTGAGGTTTTTCTGGAGTGAGATTGGGAGACGATCCTGCTCCATACATGGCAGGTGCCGCTTGGCATTGACATCCACCCCTAACAGCCACAATCAGCGTTCACACATTGCAGCTGTTATCCCTTTAAATACCTCTGCTTATTACAACACCTGCATTTCAATTCCCCAATGAGCAGTCAGGGTGTCTAGAACAGCCCCCTCGCTATAAAATAGGTGCCGTTCATTTGTCATGCTAACCCAAGGCTTTTTGAATGTCCCCAGGTATGCCATAAATAAATGTCTATTAAGACATGCCTCCTTCACACAACCATATGCATTTTTACATTCGCCTGTACGCACTGTGTTATCACATGCATGAATAATTCACACGGGCTGCTGCTGTGTATTGGCAAAAAAATACACAGAAATGCGGAAAACCATCAATTGCTGTGAAATGCTCAGAATGACCAATAATGCTTAAATCGGTCCAGATGTGTTCTTTCCACAGCATTGTACACTGGTAAACACCCTTCCCTTCCTTCTTTTTCCGCTTCCATTGAAGTCTATGGGAGCTTCCTACGTATTTCGGCAAAAGATAGGGCAAGACCTATCTTTTGACACAGCACACAAGATCATCAACCATAAAACGGTCGCATATGTGCTGCTTATCTCAGTGCAATTTTTTTACACACCCAAAAGTCGTTCATGTGAATGAATGTATTGGAATCCAATGCTTCGGATGGTCGCAATTTTTGTGCAAGTTCTTTACACAGCTAAATCAAAGTGCTAAAGACCTCTTGTCCATCTTTACGTGTGTGACGTGTGAATTAAATGCAAAGCCTGACAGCACCTGTGATGTCAGTTACCGGCTCACAGCTCTGCCCTCTGATCACATGACGGTGACGTCATCACAGGTCCTTTTTCCCTGTGCACTGAATGAGGGATTATGGCGGACTACATCTGCCACAAGCCCCCAGGGCCTCAGTTGCTATGGATACAGCAGTACTCAGTCTGGCAGTTTGTAGTTGGTTGTAAGACAGCTGGACACCTGTGTGGAGACTCCAATAAATGACACCTCTCAAAGGTCTGCATACACAGCTGGCGGTGCATATTGACCAACAACATTGAAACATAGTCCTCACCACTATCTTCACATCTCCTGAACATGATATCATGTCATCTCAAGTCCTGATGCTGCCAACACCAGTCCAGTCTTCATCTAATCGTCAACCGTTGTTCAGTGTTGGAACAAACTGTTGCTGTCATGCAAACATGTCACCTCAGAAGGTTCAATGCCGCTGTGAAGCTAATGCAGCTTACATGACACAGCGACAAGACCTCAGCTGAAGTTTGTAAATCTTGTGCAGTAGATATGTGAAAGCTACGAGTGAACATGTCTCCTCAGCGAGCTGCTGAAGTTCGTAAATCAGGTGCAGCTCATATGTGAAAGCAATGTAGCAGAGCTGTGTGTGTGAAGTGCATGTAGCAGAGCTGTGTGGCGCATTGCGCCACCAGAAACACTGGTACTATAATTTACAAATAATTACTAGTACCTGCATAAATAAGACCATGTAAATAAGCCATCAAAGCTTTAAAACTTCTTACACAGGTAATTAAAGGGGTTGTCCCGCGGCAGCAAGTGGGTCTATACACTTCTGTATGGCCATATTAATGCACTTTGTAATGTACATTGTGCATTAATTATGAGCCATACAGAAGTTATAAGAATTTTTTCACTTACCTGCTCCGTTGCTAGCGTCCTCGTTTCCATGGAGCCGACTAATTTTCGGCGTCTAATGGCCAAATTAGCCGCGCTTGCGCAGTCCGGGTCTTCTTCTTTTCTCAATGGGGCCGCTCGTGCAGGATGCCGGCTCCGTGTAGCTCCGCCCCGTCACGTGCCGATTCCAGCCAATCAGGAGGCTGGAATCGGCAATGGACCGCACAGAAGCCCTGCGGTCCACCGAGGGAGAAGATGCCGGCGGCCATCTTCAGCAGGTAAGTAAGAAGTCACCGGAGCGCGGGGATTCAGGTAAGCGCTGTCCGGTGTTCTTTTTTAACCCCTGCATCGGGGTTGTCTCGCGCCGAACGGGGGGGGGGGGGGGTTGAAAAAAAAAAACCCGTTTCGGCGCGGGACAACCCCTCTAACAGTTGTGCACTTGATTTTTCAGGCATACTCCCCTGGTCTCCCTTTAAAGGGGTCTTATGAACATGTGGCCCAAAGCAGACATTTCTGACCCATCAATAAAGATTTAAATATTGGGAGGTTTGATGATCTCTTAGAGCTTAGTCAGACGGGCATTTTTTGCTGGGCATGTTTTTTGCGTTTGTGATTCGCATCTATTAGAACCAATGCTTTTCAATTGCAGCAGTCACATGTCCATTTTTTATCTGCACACAAAAATGAGCACCTGTAAAAATAGGACAGCAGATTTCAAAAACGCAAATAACTTGGATGTGAAACCCCTGTATGCTGACACATCCATTGGTTTCACCTTGTGGTCAATGGGGCCGGCGGCAGCAGCGAGGAGGACCCATTGACAATATACAGAGAAGATTGAGATCCTCTGGCACAGCTGTGACAGCTGTGGCCGAGGATTTCTTCATCTCCGCGGGGAGTCCTCTTATCACTGAACACTGTGACAGCATTCTCACAGTGTCCAGTGACAAGGGGACTCCCCGCGCCGGCCCCATTGAAAGCAATAGGAGAACATTGCGCTCCTGTGCCACAGCTGTGACAGCTGTGGCAGGGGAATTCTTCATCCCCACGGGGAGTCCCCTTGTCACTAGGCACTGTAATGGTGGTACACGGTTTCCCTTTACTCACTGAATCCAATTTTGATTCTTTCAGGAACAACACAAGTTAACAGTCTTAGACAAGACACTTCTGATAAACTTCTTCTACTTCCATTTGGTTACTCACACACATGATCTCTTTCGAGGCACTTTTCCTTCCCATGATCTAGATGTCCTCAGTCCAAGTTATCTGAGGTATGATCCCCGAGGGTCCTCTCCTCACACGGTGGGGCAACACACAACTTTTGGGTCCTTTCCTTGCTTCTAGCTACTCCTTGTGACTTGTCATAGCAGGGGTTGCTACGCTGTGCTTTAGTTCCCAAAGGGAAGAACATGTCACAGCAAATAAGATAGGCCCATGGCTCTGCATAGGCAGAAGCAAAAGCAAGTTTCAGCCTGCCGCTGACACATCTTCCTCCACCGACTACATCTCTGCACTCCTTCTCTCTCCCTCTAACTCCGCCTACTTCTGCTACTTTCCCACAATACAACACATAACAAACGAGTTAAGTGAGACACGACTGCCATAACAAAGTTTGTTAGCACTACAAAGACCACAAACTAACATGGAAACAGAAATGTACATAAAAGACAGCTTACACATAACGAACATACAACTACCCTAAAGACAACCTAACTGGGCCACTACAATAGCACACATGGTGCGCATTCCAGCTGGCCACTTTTATGCTGACCAAAAAAGATAGGTATGGACCTATCTTTTACCGGAATACGCCGACCAGTCACATAGACTCCTATGGGAGCCTATGGGAGCTGACGGAAAAGGGAAGTGAGAGGGAGATAGCAGTGGCTTTGCTAAACTTCCCCTTCCCTCCCCCTCTCCACCCCTTGCCACCTGCTGGCAAAGGGAGGGATGGGAGATTAGCACACTAGCTCTGCTAAGCTCCCGCCTCGTCCCACAACCTCCCCTTGGTGGCAGCAGGGAAAGGGGCAGAGATGAGGTGGGAGTTTAACACACTAGTTCCCGCCCCCTCCCTTTGCCGGCAGCCGGCAAGGGGTGTAGAGGTGGAGGGAGTTCAGCAGAGCTAAACTTTCTCCCCCCACCCGACGGTATTATGGGCTGTGATGTATACACACCGCAGGCCGGCCATCTGAATGGGCATTAAAACGGGAGATGCAGCTGCGACTTGGTTGCAGCTGCCTCTTGTACATGCGATTTTCGGCTGCAATGTTGCCGCGATGTGGGCCCCCAAAGATCGCAGCGCCCATGTGAATAAAGCCTAAAGTTGATGCGAAAGCCAAAACTAGCAACTGTGCCATAGCCTATGCTTGGAGAGAGGCTTAAGTCAGTGAGAGAACCCCAGCGCTGATAATTATTTTTAACTTTCTTCCAGCAGCTTTACATACATTTCCTACTACATTTAAGCACTGGGGAGAAAAGAAAGTTATGTAAAGGTACTTGTGAAGCAATTGTGCCGTGAAGTAATTGGCGTTAAAACTGCTTTCACATTGGCAGAATATTTCCGCAACACCACTGTGAAATTTGCCAGAGTGCAGAAATTTCCATACCAAAATACGCATGGCTAAGATGCGGATTTTTCTGTAGAATTGAAAATGGCGGCTGAATTTTGCCAATAGTATCAGTTTAGCATCTGCACTTAGGCATGCAGAATTTAATGTGGAATTTTTTGTGGTGCGTTGTGGAAACATTCTGACCGTGTGAAAGCAAGATGTTAACAGCAGATTTTTTAAGTCCTGTAAGTTGTGAAGTGCGGCTTCCATTGATTGGTCTTATCTTCCAGCAAATCCCATAGGTAAGTATCCCTCTTGGTTGGATTGAGATCTGGGGAATTTGAAGACCAAGTCAGCACTTCAAACTTTTTCATGTGTCTAAAACCATTGTGGAACAAGTTTTGCATTGCAGTAAGAATACATTGTCCTGCTGATAATGTCACTACTATTAGGGAATACGGTTGCCATGATTTGGTCTACTTAGTCTGCATTCATTTTTAGGCACATGATGCATGCCAAAGTACCATCTAAGTAAATGCTAGAACTCAAGGTTTCCCAACAAAATATTGTCTAAAAAATCATACTGCCTCTGCTAGCTTGCCTTCTTTCTACAATGCATCCTGGTGCCATCTCTTCACCAGGTAAGCGATAAACATGTACCCAGACATCCTCATATAAATGGATACCAAGATTGTCTCTATGGCATATCTCTAAGTTCTGCATGACAACAGCTTGCCTTGGTTCCTAGACATCATTTTTTGGATTGTGTGTGGCAAAAGAAACTTTATATGACCTTAATACATGATTGCAGGTTCAAGAAATGTGCTTTTTTCTCAAATAGAAGATCCAGAAAGGAAAAAGAATTCTTAGAAATATCAGTTTTGTAAACTTCTTTTACTTAATTTTTAGTAGAAAAGCTTTTCTAAGAAATGCTATTAATTTTACAAAAATGTTATTTCCTCCTATTCAAGTACATAGAAAATGGCTGTACAAAGAAAACAAAGCCAACCTGATGTAGCACTATGATGATTCATATTTCTAGTTCTTTGGAACAAAACTTAATAGATATAGGAAACAGTCTATAAAGTCTATCTCAGGTTCAGAAATACAGTTCAATGTAGAATAAAATCAATTAGTATACACTCAAGAATAGTGTTGAGTGAACTAAACCAGTAGAAACCTGTTTCGAGCTGAACTTTGATAAAAGCTCAGGTCAGACTTGTGCTGAACCAAACTTTTAGCAAAGTTTTATACAAGATGGTGTTCTGCTGGTTCGATTCACTCAACACTAGTCATGAACTCTGGTGTTTAACACTGTTTAAGAGCCATAAAAGCTTTCAGAGTTTTATACAGGGCTATTATGGCTCTTTGACAGTGTTATACACCACTTCTAGGGGTTTTGGTGAACTTCCAGTTTGTTCAAACTAATTTGGACCGAACTAAACTTTTTGCAAAAATTTGACAAATCGGCTGAACTGAACTTTCAAAATACACTAATCGCTACTCCAGATTTTTGGGGATCAAAGCCAAACTGGAAAATAAGGGGCCTGACCTCTGAAAAACTAAAACCCAGCATAAGTGAATATATGCACTTGTAGGGTAACTGCTATTTTCAGGTTTAGCAATGTGTTATAATGGACTTCCCCAACATCCCACTAGTGTTGATGAGTTGGTTCAATCAGAACCCCTAGACATTGGTAAAGAAACCCTAGAAATTAAGTTGAAAGATTGATATAAAAGGAGGGCTTTGGTCTATAGCACGGAGAGTCTGCAGCACATGGGGACTTAAGTAGAAGCAGCCACTGTCAGTTGGGCAATAACTGTCCTTCAGGCAAGGGTGCTGCTTCATACTAGCAGGTGAACAAATAGTTAATAGTTATCAGTACCCTACATATATATAGATACTTTATTTTCCAATCAATTTCAGTTTCTCTGTGCAGAGCTAGGGATCTCAACTCAGCTACATCTAGTGTTGCTGATTAGTCCTTTTATGTTTGGTTTGTTGGTCACTAATATGAACTATTGGTAACCACTAAATCGTAAGCAATTCTGGTCGATCATATGTGGTTGTACCATACCCACAGTGTGATCAGTGTATTAATTAGTATTTTAGACAGGGACCGGTATCCAGTATAGGAATAGAGACAGAACAGGTGACCGCTGGCCCATAGGGAAAGTAGTGGTCCGGTCACATTGGTAGACTAGATAAAGTTAAGGATTAGAGATGAGTGAACACCAAAATGCTCGGGTGCTCGTTACTCGGGACAAAATTTTCGTGATGCTCGAGGGTTCGTTTCGAATAACGAACCCCATTGAAGTCAATGGGCGACCTGAGCATTTTTGTATATCGCCGATGCTCGCTAAGGTTTCCATTTGTGAAAATCTGGGCAATTCAAGAAAGTGATGGGAACGACACAGCAACGGATAGGGCAGGCGAGGGGCTACATGTTGGGCTACATCTCAAGTTCCCAGGTCCCACTATTAAGCCACAATAGCGGCAAGAGTGGGCCCCCCCCTCCCAACAATTTTTACTTCTGAAAAGCCCTCATTAGCAATGCATACCTTAGCTAAGCACCACACTACCTCCAACAAAGCACAATCACTGCCTGCATGACACTCCGCTGCCACTTCTCCTGAGTTACATGCTGCCCAACCCCCCCCCCCCCCCCCCTGCACGACCCAGTGTCCACAGCGCACACCAAATTGTCCCTGCGCAGCCTTCAGCTGCCCTCATGCCACACCACCCTCATGTCTATTTATAAGTGCGTCTGCCATGAGGAGGAACCGCAGGCACACACTGCAGAGGATTGGCACGGCTAGGCAGCGACCCTCTTTAAAAGGGGTGGGGCGATAGCCCACAATGCTGTACAGAAGCAATGAGAAATCCAATCCTGTGCCACCTCCATCTGGAGCTGCACATGTGGGCATAGCAATGGGGAACATATGTGCCACACACTATTTATTCTATTAAGGTGTCTGCATGCCCCAGTCAGACCGCGTTCTTTTATAAATAGTCACAGGCAGGTACAACTCCGCAATGGGAATTCCGTGTGCACCCACAGCATGGGTGGCTCCCTGGAACCCACCGGCTGTACATAAATGTATCCCATTGCAGTGCCCTGGACAGCAGAGCTAACGTCAGATTAAATGCAGGTGGGCTTCGGCCCACACTGCATTCCCCAACCTGACCGGGGTTTTTAATTCATAGACACAGGCAGGTACAACTCCCTATTGTGAAGTCCCTGTGGACCGCCAGCATGGGTGGGTGCCAGGAAGCCACCGGCGGTACATAAATATATCCCATTGCATTGCCCATCACAGCTGAGGTAATGTCATGTTTAATGCAGGTGGGCATCGGCCCACACTGCATGCCCCAGTCAGACTGGGGTTCTTTAGAAGTAGACACATGCAGTTACAACTCCCTGTGGACCCACAGCATGGGTGGCTCCCTGGAACCCACCGGCGGTACATAAATATATCCCATTGCAGTGCCCAGCACAGCTGAGGTAATGTCATGTTTAATGCAGGTGGGCTTCGGCCCACACTGCATGCCCCAGTCTGACTGGGGTTCTTTAGAAGTGGACACATGCAGTTACAACTCCGTGTGGACCGACAGCATGGGTGGGTGCCAGGAAGCCACCGGCGGTACATAAATATATCCCATTGCATTGCCCATCACAGCTGAGGTAATGTCATGTTAAATGCAGGTGGGCTTCGGCCCACACTGCATGCCCCAGTCAGACTGGGGTTCTTTAGAAGTGGACACATGCAGTTACAACTCCGTGTGGACCGACAGCATGGGTGGGTGCCAGGAAGCCACCGGCGGTACATAAATATATCCCATTGCAGTGCCCAGCACAGCTGATGTAACGCCAGCTTTAATGCAGGTGGGCAAAAATTTAATTGGATTACACTGTAGGCGAGGGCCCCAAAAAATTGGTGTACCAACAGTACTAATGTACGTCAGAAAAATTGCCCATGCCCAACCAAGAGGGCAGGTGAAACCCATTAATCGCTTTGGCTAATGTGGCTTAATTTGTAACTAGGCCTGGAGGCAGCCCAGTTAAAATAAAAATTGGTTCAGGTGCAAGTTTCAACGCTTTAATGAGCATTGAAACGTATAAAAATTGTTTACAAAAATTATATGACTGAGCCTTGTGGGCCTAAGAAAAATTGCCCGTTCGGCGTGATTACGTGAGGTTTCAGGAGGAGGAGCAGGAGGAGGAGGAGGAATATAATACACAGATTGATGAAGCTAAAAGGTCCCCGTTTTTGATGGTGATAGAGAACGATGCTTCCATCCGCGGGTGCAGCCTACATATTGTTTAGGTATCGCTGCTGTCCGCTGGGGGAGAAGAAAAGTCTGGGGAAATCCAGGCTTTGTTCATCTTTATGAGTGTAAGCCTGTCGGCACCGTCGGTTGAAAGGTGGGTACGCTTATGCGTGATGATTCCCCCAGCCGCACTAAACACCCTCTCTGACAAGACACTAGCCGCAGGACAAGCAAGCACCTCCAGGGCATAGAGCGCGAGTTCAGGCCACGTGTCCAGCTTCGACACCCAGTAGTTGTAGGGGGCAGAGGCGTCACGGAGGACGGTCGTGCGATCGGCTACGTACTCCCTCACCATCCTTTTACAGTGCTCCCACCGACTCAGCCTTGACTGTTGAGCAGTGACACAGTCTTGCTGGGGAGCCAGAAAGCTGTCAAAGGCATTAGAGAGTGTTCCCCTGCCTGTGCTGTACATGCTGATTGATCTCCGCACCTCCCCTGCTACCTGGCCCTCGGAACTGCGCCTTCTGCCACTAGCGCTGTCGGATGGGAATTTTACCATCAGCTTGTCCGCCAGGGTCCTGTGGTATAGCATCACTCTCGAACCCCTTTCCTCTTCGGGTATGAGAGTGGAAAGGTTCTCCTTATACCGTGGGTCGAGCAGTGTGTACACCCAGTAATCCGTAGTGGCCAGAATGCGTGTAACACGAGGGTCACGAGAAAGGCATCCTAACATGAAGTCAGCCATGTGTGCCAGGGTACCTGTACGCAACACATGGCTGTCCTCACTAGGAAGATCACTTTCAGGATCCTCCTCCTCCTCCTCCTCAGGCCATACACGCTGAAAGGATGACAGGCAAGCTAGCATGGGTACCCTCAGCAGTGGGCCAAGCTGTCTCTTCCCCCTCCTCCTCATGCTCCTCCACCTGCTCCTCTTCAACACGCTGAGATATAGACAGGAGGGTGCTCTGACTATTCAGCGACATACTGTCTTCCCCCGCCTCTGTTTCCGAGCGCAAAGCGTCTGCCTTTATGCTTTGCAGGGAAGTTCTTAAGAGGCATAGCAGACGAATGGTGACGCTAATGATTGCAGCATCGCCGCTCACCATCTGGGTAGACTCCTCAAAGTTTCCAAGGACCTGGCAGATGTCTGCCAACCAGGCCCACTCTTCTGTAAAGAATTGAGGAGGCTGACTCCCACTGCGCCGCCCATGTTGGAGTTGGTATTCCACTAAAGCTCTACGCTGCTCATAGAGCCTGGCCAACATGTGGAGCGTAGAGTTCCACCGTGTGGGCACGTAGCACAGCAGTCGGTGCACTGGCAGATGAAACCGATGTTGCAGGGTCCGCAGGGTGGCAGCGACCGTGTGGGACTTGCGAAAATGTGCGCAGAGCCGGCGCACCTTTCCGAGCAGGTCTGACAAGCGTGGGTAGCTTTTCAGAAAGCGCTGAACCACCAAATTAAAGACGTGGGCCAGGCATGGCACGTGCGTGAGGCTGCCGAGCTGCAGAGCCGCCACCAGGTTACGGCTGTTGTCACACACGACCATGCCCGGTTGGAGGCTCAGCGGCGCAAGACAGCGGTCGGTCTGCTCTGTCAGACCCTGCAGCAGTTCGTGGGCCGTGTGACTCTCCTAAGCTGAGTAGTTTCAGCACGGCCTGCTGAGGCTTGCCCATCGCTGTGTTGCCACGCCGCGCGACACCAACTGCTGGCGACGTGCTGCTGCTGCTGACACATCTTGATTGCGAGACAGAGGTTGCGTAGGAGGAGGAGGAGGAGGGTGGTTTAGTGGAAGAAGCATACACCGCCGCAGATACCACCACTGAGCTGGGGCCCGCAATTCTGGGGGTGGGTAGGACGTGAGCGGTCCCAGGCTCTGACTCTGTCCCAGCCTCCACTAAATTCACCCAATGTGCCGTTAGGGAGATATAGTGGCCCTGCCTGCCTGTGCTTGTCCACGTGTCCGTTGTTAAGTGGACCTTGGCAGTAACCGCGTTGGTGAGGGCGCGTACAATGTTGCGGGAGACGTGGTCGTGCAGGGCTGGGACGGCACATCGGGAATAGTAGTGGCGACTGTGAACCAAGTAACGCGGGGCCGCCGCAGCCATCATGCTTTTGAAAGCCTCCGTTTCCACAAGCCTATATGGCAGCATCTCCAGGCTGATCAATTTGGCAATGTGCACGTTTAACGCTTGAGCGTGCAGGTGCGTGGCGGCGTACTTGCACTTGCACTCAAACACTTGCGCTAGCGACGGCTGGACGGTGCGCTGAGAGACATTGGTGGATGGGGCCGAGGACAGCGGAGGTGAGGGTGTGGGTGCAGGCCAGGAGACGGTAGTGCCTGTGTACTGAGAGGGGGGTTGGATCTCAGTGGCAGGTTGGGGCACAGGGGGAGAGGCAGTGGTGCAAACCGGAGGCGGTGAACGGCCTTTGTCCCACCTTGTGGGGTGCTTGGCCATCATATGTCTGCGCATGCTGGTGGTGGTGAGGCTGGTGGTGGTGGCTCCCCGGCTGATCTTGGCGTGACAAAGGTTGCACACCACTGTTCGTCGGTCGTCTGCACTCTCAGTGAAAAACTGCCAGACCTTTGAGCACCTCAGCCTCTGGAGGGTGGCATGGCGCGAGGGGGCGCTTTGGGAAACAGTTGGTGGATTATTCGGTCTGGCCCTGCCTCTACCCCTGGACACCGCACTGCCTCTTGCAACCTGCCGTGCTGCTGCCCTTGCCTCCCCCTCTGAAGACCTGTCCTCAGTAGGCGTAGCAAACCAGGGGGGGTCAGTCACCTCATCGTCCTGCTGCTCTTCCTCCGAATCCTCTGTGCGCTCCTCCCTCGGACTTACTGCCCTTACTACTACCTCACTGATAGACAACTGTGTCTCATCGTCATCGTCCTCCTCACCCACTGAAAGCTCTTGAGACAGTTGCCGGAAGTCCCCAGCCTCATCCCCCGGACCCCGGGAACTTTCCAAAGGTTGGGCATCGGTCACGACAAACTCCTCCGGTGGGAGAGGAACCATTGCTGCCCATTCTGGGCAGGGGCCCGAGAACAGTTCCTGGGAGTCTGCCTGCTCCTCAGAATGTCTCATTGTAATGGAGTGAGGAGGCTGGGAGGAAGGAGGAGCAGCAGCCAGAGGATTCAGAGTTGCAGCAGTGGACGGTGCAGAACTCTGGGTGGTCGATAGATTGCTGGATGCACTTTCTGCCATCCACGACAGGACCTGCTCACACTGCTCATTTTCTAATAAATGTCTACCGCGTGGACCCATTAATTGTGAGATGAATGTGGGGACGCCAGAAACGTGCCTCTCTCCTAATCCCGCAGCAGTCGGCTGCGATACACCTGGATCAGGAGCTCGGCCTGTGCCCACACCCTGACTTGGGCCTCCGCGTCCTCGCCCGCGTCCATGTCCTCTAGGCCTACCCCTACCCCTCAGCATGGTGTATTACCAGTAGTGCAGAAACAGCACTCTGTAATTAAATGTGCCGCTTATTGGCCTGTGGTTGGAGGCTGACTTCACTTACAGAACGCACAGCAGAGCCAGGAAAGAATTTTGCGCAAGCCTGCTGTAACGCTTAGCTGGCTGCGTATGAATTAGGACAACTACCCCCAGCAGAGACGCAGTACACTCAGGACGGTGACAGGCAGCCCAAATAGATTTTTTTGTCCCAAATTTTTTTTGGAAAAGCCCACTGCCTATATAGACAGTATATGTCTTTCAACTTTTTCATTGTCCCTGCCTCAGCACTACTGGCCCTATACTATGTAAAATTACTGCAGACTGTTTCCCTCTGGACAGGATGACAGCGGTGATGTAACGGGCAACGCAGAGCCAGGAAAGAATTTTGCGCAAGCCTGCTGTAACACTTAGCTGGCTGCGTATTAATTAGGACTACTACCCCCAGCAGAGACGCAGTACACTCAGGACGGTCACTGGCAGCCCAAATATATTTTTTTGTCCCAATTTTTTTGGAAAAGCCCACTGCCTATATAGACAGTATACGTCTTTCACCTTTTTCACTGTCCCTCCCTCAGCACTACTGGCCCTATACTATGTAAAATTACTGCAGACTAAGGACGCAATGCTGTGCACGGCCGATATACGAAAAAAAAAAAAAAGTGCAACACTGCAAAAAGCAGCCTCAACAGTACTGCACACGGTCAGATGTGGCCCTAAGAAGGACCGTTGGAGTTCTTGAAGCCTAAAATCACTCCTAACACTCTCCCTATAGCAGCTCCAGCATCAGCAGCACTTTCCCTGAGCTATGTCAGAATGCATCTGTGGCGAGCCGTGGGAGGGGCCGATTTATATACTCGGGTGACACCTGATCTCGCCAGCCACTCACTGCAGGGGGGTGGTATAGGGCTGGAACATCACAGGAGGAAGTTGTAATGCCTTCCCTGTCTTTCTATTGGCCAGAAAAGCGCGCTAACGTCTCAGAGATGAAAGTGAAAGTAACTCGAACATCGCGTGGTGCTCGCCTCTAGTAACGAGCATCTCGAACACGCTAATACTCGAACGAGTATCAAGCTCGGACGAGTACATTCGCTCATCTCTATTAAGGATCTAGTATAGTGTAGTTAGGCTTGCCATCATCATCTGCCTTCTTGTTGGATGATCGTCGGCTGAAGAAGCTTCTAGTCATCATCATCATCATCATCATCATCTTCACTCGTCTTCAGACCTGCTATTCCTGAGGAAATCTGCATCTTCCACCAGCTACAGTGGCCCCTGCATCAAGACCCATTTTGACTTCTAACTTCTGAGGTACTGTGTATTGTGCATTGGACTTCCTGCACACGCATTTTATATATATATATATATATATATATACATACAGGTATATAGGTACAGTTGATTGGCACTGCTAGCCTAAATATTCCTAAATATTGACTACTGTTATATTCAGTATAATGTATATCTGTGCTATCCCCAATTATAAATTTATAAAGTTGCTGTGATGATCTTTATTGTTGTCTCAATATAATTATTGATGTTGTATAATTTGAACATATTGGTTGCCTGTTCATGGTAATGCATAGGTAATTCTCAGGAAGAGATACTTGTTATGTCAAAGGCTCTGTCCTGAGTGGAGGCACTGAGAACAACCCATTTATACACCAATTCTTCCACTCAGCGAAGGTGCCATGCCTCAGTGTCCCATGCAGGTGGCGCTAGGGCCCGTTGGGGGAGGATTATTAGTCATACCCACTCCGCCAATCAAGGTTACACATTTTTCATACATGTTTGTTCTTTTCAGGAAATTCCTTGCATATAGTGATTATTATCCCCCATATAACTGAATTAATGAATGAACATTAAACATCTTTTCTAGTATACGTTTTACAGCTTTTCAAAGGAGCTACAAGTGTGTAAATAGCTGGAACCAATTCCAGGATGAGTTGAAACCCTAATTCTACCTTGTAAAATGCATTGTCCCATGCTGCTTATCTGTTTCTGTATATGCATAAGGATGGTAATATAGCACAGCAGTAAAGGTGCTTTTATACGGGATGATAATCGCTCAGATTCACTCAATCTAGTGAGAATCTGAATTATTATCATTCAGTATAAATACATCATCCGTCATTCAGTTTCTGTATGTAGAAAACCAAAGATGAATCGGCTCGTGTAAACAGGCAGTTTTTCACTTATGAACAACTCCCTGCTTACTGTGAATGGAGGTGTGTGGGTCGGAACAAACTCCAGTCTGTTACGCCTCCATTCACTAGCGATAATCGTTCCTGTATGAAAGCACATGAATAAATTATCGCTAGTACAACCGGTTGGGCATCTTGTACCTGACACGTCCTCTCATTTAAAAGGACCTTAAGACAGACAGATAACAAAACTTTACAGCATATCTGATACACAAGGCCACCCAACAGGATGGCGCTGTGCTTAAATACTAAGGTGCATTTAGATGCAACGATTATCGTTCATATTATTGCCAGATCGTTCAAAGTTATATGAAATTGGTTCAGTGTAAACACAGTCAACAATTGACCAATGTACATTAATTTATTTGTTTATCATTTATTTAATGTAAGCATGAAAATCATTGTTGGCTCATTCATGGCTCATTCGCTAATCATTTGGTTTATATACAAATCGTTTAGTTTTTCTCATTCAATGGTAAAGATATAATCTACAGACAAAACACAGCCCCATTATAGGCCTCTGAGGCTATGCACAGTGATGCTATTTCACACAGACCAATAGTCCACGTAAAAACTCATGGCATATTCTATTCTTGTTCATTTCACAGACCAGAAATGGGATATGTTAATGTATGTCAAAGAAAGTAGACAGAAGAAGGATCGAGGCCCTTGAGTGGTGGTGTATGCTGCACATATCATGGACACAGGTGGTCACAAATAAGGCGATCCTAGACCATGTCAGACCAAAAGGATCACTAAAATGGAAAATCACCAAACAATGGCTATCATACTTTGGTCATGTCATACGAGCCAATTCTCTGGAAACAACATTAATGCTCGGCACAGTCAGTGGGTCCAGAACAAGAGGACGCCAAACAACATGCTGGCTAGACACAGTCAAGGTTGACACAAACATGACTGGAAAATCTGAAGGAAGTGGCCAAAGACAAGGAAGCATGGCGTATGCTGATCCACAAGGTGACGAAAAGTCGTCAATGACTGATCGGATAAATCATCATCAATGTATGTCAATGTGCAGTGTCCATGGACAGCACTTGGACTAGTGTGCAGAAGACCTAAAGATGACTCCATCTTGATTCAGGGGTATGTTGCCAGTCTCTGATGTTGATGGTAATAATCTCCAGTTCAAGGTCTGTTTGGCACCTTTGTCCTTTGTTTCTCTTAGTTGCAGCGGGAGCCTCCTCACTCTACCCACTCCTACAATTGCAGTAGCTTTCATAGGCTGATGAACAGGTCAAAGAATTCTTTCTCTTTGCCCTGACAGACTTTATCTTGCTCCAAGCTGCCTCGCTCACTCTGGATCTGGATTTTCAAGAAAGGTACTCACCTCCAGGTTGCTACCATCTAATCATCTCTGGTTATGGTGAGGAGAGAAAGGTGAGTTTCACTGCTACATTACACATCTATATCTTATATCCCCCTCCTTTGTGTTTTGATGCTTTCTCTTTAGCTGTTTATGACTTCCTGTATTGGTGATCATGCCATGTATGGCTTCTTTTATTGGTGAACACATACTGCAAAACAAGTCCAAATCATCACCTCTCCACCACCATGCTAGACAGTTGGTATGAGGTGTTCGTGCTGATATGCTGAGTTTGGTTTTTTGCGAAATGTGGCTTTGAACATTATGGTCAAACATCTCTACTTTGGTCTCATCTGTCAAAAGGACATTGTTTCTGAAGTCTTGTGGTTTGTTCTAATGCAACTTTGTAAACTTTAGCTATGCTGCCATGTTCGTTTTAGAAAGAATAGGTTTTCTCCTGGCAACTCTTCCAAACAAGTCATACTTCTTCAGTCCTTTTCTAATTATACTGTCATGAATGTGAACACTTAACATGCTAACTAGGGTCTTTAGCATCTGAGAGGTAGCTTTTGCGTTTTCTGCAATTTCTCAGAGAATTGCATGATCTGGCCTTGGGGTGAATTTGCTGGGACCTTCATTCCTAGGAGGATTGTCTGCTGTCTTGAATTTTTTCCACTTGTGAATAATCTTTTTCACTAAACTTCAAATTGTTTGGAAATGGCCTTATAATCCTTCTCAAATTGATGGGCAGCAACCATTGCTTCTCTAAGATCATTGTTGATGTCTTTCCTCCTTGACATTGTGTTAACACACACCTGAATACTCCAGATCAGCAAACTGCCAAAATGTCTGCTTTTAGAGAAGTGGTCACACTTGCTGATAATCAATTATTCAAGGCATTTGATTAGCAGTACCTGGCTGCTACTTAGCCCCTCAATTTCTATGGAAGCAGTAAGGATGTACTTAATTTTTCGCACACTGTTTCTACATATTGGCCTAGTTTTTGTTAAATAATGACATAGTATAGTTTGTCATGCATTGTTGTTCATCTAAGTTTGTATTTACCTAATTTTAAGACCTCCTAAATATCACTGGAGGGCAAGATGATCAGACTCAGACTCACATATTTTGGCCATGTAATGCAAGCAGAGTCACTAAAAAAGTCTATAATGCTTGAACAGATCAGTGGCAAAAGAAGACCTGGCCGCCAAAGGAGACGATGGCTGATACTGTCAAAGCTGATACTGGCATGGATATTACACAACTGAAAGAAGCAGTGTGAAACCGAAAAAACATGGAGGGAGCTTAACTTTAGGGTCACCGAGGGTCGTAAAACGACAACAACAACAAAAATCAGATATTTTTATTATGACCTGATAGGTAACACCATAGAATTCAAAGAGGGTGTGCTTAGTTTTTCTCATGACTGTATTTCCTATATACACTTCTTGGTGTCTCTAACGCAAAACTGCTCAGCTATCGTATTGTGTCATTGTGTAATGCAGTTGTATCATTTCCTGTGCTGACTCCCAAGTGGCACATGACAGCACAACTCCATTGTTACTACCTGCTCAGGTTTCGTCTGCTGCCTAGTATAAGACAGTGGGGAAATTCCAGAACAGCCTTGCTAAGGTCATTGAAACTTTGAGGGAAAATAGAGATCTATAAGTCTAACCAAACCAATAATATTTTATGTGATCCGTTGGGTCTAATGTTTGAGCAAATCCACTTTACTGAATAAGGTGAGAGTTAGCATATTCTATGAGTCATCAAGTGGTCTTTCAACCACATTTTTTTGCATTAAATAAGACTGGTTCTTGCCTTAGTTATATTAGAAAATTTTTATTGCTTACATTAAAAATTAAGAGGCTTACTCTCACAAAAACTTTATGTGACCAAAGGAGCTTGTTCCAAATTAGATGAACTTGGCAAACAATTGCTGGATTTGACACAGGTATTAATATGGCTAATTATGCACTCATAAGACAAATGGTGCTAATAAAATCAGTCTCATGATTCATATTTAGGCTTTCGTGATTCAGTAACTCAGATGCCTTCCCACATATAAGGTTCATTAATCACTTTCCATCGCTGCATTAGCACTGTTTGCTTATGTTACAGTGCATGGTTTTATATAGGGATAAAACTCACAAGTTTTAAAGTGTTACTTTGGTAAAGTGGAAAGATCCTAGCAGCTGTTCAACATTGCTTAGAGTCTTTCACTTTTGCACTCTTTGATAACAAGTTTGCTCAAACACTTTTATTGATTTCATGTTTTAGTTGGAAATGCAATTTAAAAATGCAGAAAAATGTTCTGTAGTGAATAGTTTAATTATGCAGGGGAAATTCTAATAAATAACAAATTTACTGTTGGGCTATTTGCATGGGAGCTGTGCTATCACCTGATGTCTATTCAAGTGACTGATCACTGGAGGGAAAAGAAAAAGGACAACTCAGTGGCTAGTACCGTTGACTTGTACTAGTAGCAATGGGATCTTAGGTTCAACATCTGCATGGAGTTTGTTTGGGTTTTCTCCTTATACTCTAATTTCCTCCAGGGAAATGTAAGTGATGGCAATGTCTGTACAGTACTATGAATATGTATGCATTATATAAATGACTAAAATGAAGACACAGTACTCCTCAGTGTACACTGTGCGCTTAATATCTGGTGAACAATATCACTGTTAAGGCCCCTTTACACGCAAAAATAATCTTTCAAATGATTGAAAGATTGAAAATGTAGCAATCTATTTGCATAAAGTGTTAATGGCCATTAACACTTTATCATCTTCATTTGCATGTAAAGGGGCCTCCGGGAGCTGTTTGAGAACCAATTGTGTGATTCAACACACGCCCACCTCTGCAAACAGCTGCATTGTTCTCCTCAAGGCTGCCGACAGAGTGCATTGTTCTCTCCCAGCTAGTGTAAACATGCAGTGGAGAGAACAGCTTGCTGTCTATTGAGGGATAAATGTGTTTGCTTTATCTCTTAGTGGCTGAATGATGGATTTTAGGTTAAGCTTAAAATCATTGTTCGAACAAAAAGTGCACATTGCTCGTGTTTATATGTAACAGTTATATCGCTCATTTTCAGCCGTTTGAACTAATTTTGAGTGATAATCATTGTGTCTAAAAGGGCCTTAAGCTTATGGCCCATTTATACATAACGATTATCACTCAAAATTCTTTCAAAGGAATTAATTTGACATTTGAGCATTAATCGTACAGTGTAAATGCAAAAAGGTTGCTCACTATCTATTCATTTGTTGTTATCACTGACTTTTAGTCAGCGGAAAAAACTATCGCTGGCTTCTGGTTACATGTAAATGCTCTCCACTCAGTACTTCACATAGAAGGTAGGCGAGCCGGAACAATCCCAGGCCCGATCTACCTCCAGTCACTAAGAGATGATCATTCCCGTGTAAAAGGAGCTTCAGTCTCAAGTCCACCATCATATAAGTTGGCGCTATACAAATAAAGATTACTATTATATACCAGTAATCATCCATATACCACTGTTGCATTTGTCCAGATTAGAGATGAGCGAACGTACTCGTCCGAGCTTGATACTCGTTCGAGTATTAGCGTGTTCGAGATGCTCGTTACTCGTAACGAGTACCACGCGATGTTCGGGTTACTTTCACTTTAATCTCTGAGACGTTAGCGCGCTTTTCTGGCCAATAGAAAGACAGGGAAGGCATTACAACTTCCCCCTGCGACGTTCAAGCCCTATACCACCCCCCTGCAGTGAGTGGCTGGCGAGATCAGGTGTCACCCGAGTATAAAAAGCGGCCCCACCCGCGGCTCGCCTCAGATGCGTTCTGACATAGAGGAGGGAAAGTGCTATCTTTTTGGAGCTGCTATAGGGAGAGTGTTAGGAGTATTTTAGACTTCAAGAACCCCAACGGTCCTTCTTAGGGCCACATCTAATCGTGTGCAGTACTGTGGAGGCTGCTTTTTTTTGGTATATCGGCCGTGCAGAGCATTGCGCCCTGCAGTAATACTCCAGGGCCAGAAGCGCTTAGGCAGGGACAGAAGACATATTGATTGAATATAGGCAGTGGGCCTTTGCAAAAAAATTTGGGGAAAAAAATCTATTTGGGCTGCCAGTGACTGTCCTCAGTGTTCTGGGTCTGTGCTGGGTGTAGTAGTTCTCCAAATTCTTACGCAGCCAGCTAAGTGTTACAGCAGGCTTGCGCAAAATTATTTCCTGGCTCTGCCTGGGCTGTGAAATCACCGCTGTATTGCAGTTCACAGTGCAACACTCTGCAGTTCTGTGACATACCCTAGGGCCAGAAGCGCTTAGGCAGGGACAGAAGACATATTGATTGAATATGGGCAGTGGGCCTTTGCAAAAAATTTAGGGAAAAAAATCTATTTGGGCTGCCTGTGACTGTCCTCAGTGTTCTGGGTCTGTGCTGGGTGTAGTAGTTCTCCAAATTCATACGCAGCCAGCTAAGTGTTACAGCAGGCTTGCGCAAAATTATTTCCTGGCGTTCCGTAAGCGAAGTCAGCCTCCAACCACAGGCCAATAAGCGGCACATTTAATTACAGCGTTCTGTTTCTGCACTACTGGTAATACACCATGCTGAGGGGTAGGGGTAGGCCTAGAGGACGTGGACGCGGGCGAGGACGCGGAGGCCAAAGTCAGGGTGTGGGCACAGGCCGAGCCAGTGCGGTGGCCAGGGGTAGAGGCAGGGCCAGACCGAATAATCCACCAACTGCTTCCCAAAGCGCCCCGTCGCGCCATGCCTGCAGAGGTCAAGGTGCTCTACGGTGTGGCAGTTTTTCACAGAGACGCCTGACGACCGACGAACAGTGGTGTGCAACCTTTGTCGCGCCAAGATCAGCTGGGGAGGCACCACCACCAGCATGCGCAGGCATATGATGGCCAAGCACCCCACAAGGTGGGACGAAGGCCGTTCACCGCCTCCGGTTTGCACCACAGCCTCTCCCCCTGTGCCCCAACCTGCCACTAAGATCCAACCCCCCTCTGAGGACACAGGCACTACCGTCTCCTGGCCTGCACCCACACCCTCACCTCCGCTGTCCTCGGCCCCATCCAGCAATGTCTCTCAGCACAGCGTCCAGACGTCGCTAGCGCCACTGTTTGAGCGCGAGCGTAAGTACGCCGCCATGCACCCGCACGTTCAAGCGTTAAACGTGCACATTGCCAAATTGATCAGCCTGGAGATGCTGCCATATAGGCTTGTGGAAACGGAGGCTTTCAAAAGCATGATGGCGGCGGCGGCCCCGCGCTACTCGGTTCCCAGTCGCCACTACTTTTCCCGATGTGCCGTCCCAGGCCTGCACGACCACGTCTCCCGCAACATTGTACGCGCCCTCACCAACGCGGTTACTGCCAAGGTCCACTTAACAACAGACACGTGGACAAGCACAGGCGGGCAGGGCCACTATATCTCCCTGACGGCACATTGGGTGAATTTAGTGCAGGCTGGGACAGAGTCAGAGCCTGGGACCACTCACGTCCTACCCACCCCCCGAATTGCGTGCCCCAGCTCCGTGGTGGTATCTGCGGCGGTGTATGCTTCCTCCACTAAACCACCCTCCTCCTCCTCCTACGCAACCTCTGTCTCGCAATCAAGATGTGTAAGCAGCAGCACGTCGCCAGCAGTTGGTGTCGAGCGGGATGGCAGCACAGCGGTGGGCAAGCGTCAGCAGGCCATGCTGCAACTACTCAGCTTAGGAGAGAAGAGTCAGACGGTCCACGAACTGCTGCAGGGTCTGACAGAGCAGACCGACCGCTGGCTTGCGCCGCTGAGCCTCCAACCGGGCATGGTCGTGTGTGACAACGGCCGTAACCTGGTGGCGGCTCTGCAGCTCGGCAGCCTCACGCACGTGCCATGCCTGGCCCACGTCTTTAATTTGGTGGTTCAGCACTTTCTGAAAAGCTACCCCCACTTGTCAGACCTGCTCGTAAAGGTGCGCCAGCTCAGCGCACATTTCCGCAAGTCCCACAGGGACGCTGCCACCCTGCGCACCCTGCAACATCGGTTTCATCTGCCAGTGCACTGACTGCTGTGCTACGTGCCCACACGGTGGAACTCTACGCTCCACATGTTGGCCAGGCTCTATGAGCAGCGTAGAGCTTTAGTGGAATACCAACTCCAACATGGGCGGCGCAGTGGGAGTCAGCCTCCTCAATTCTTTACAGAAGAGTGGGCCTGGTTGGCAGACATCTGCCAGGTCCTTGGAAACTTTGAGGAGTCTACCCAGATGCTGAGCGGCGATGCTGCAATCATTAGCGTCACCATTCCTCTGCTATGCCTCTTGAGAAGTTCCCTGCAAAGCATAAAGGCAGACGCTTTGCGCTCGGAAACAGAGGCGGGGGAAGACAGTATGTCGCTGAATAGTCAGAGCACCTTCCTGTCTATATCTCAGCGCGTTGAGGAGGAGGAGGTGGAGGAGCATGAGGAGGAGGGGGAAGAGACAGCTTGTCCCACTGCTGAGGGTACAGATGCTGCTTGCCTGTCATCCTTTCAGCGTGTATGGCCAGAGGAGGAGGAGGAGGAGGAGGAGGAGGAGGAGGGGGAGGAGCATGAAGAGGAGGGGGAAGAGACAGCTTGGCCCATTGCTGAGGGTACAGATGCTGCTTGCCTGTCATCCTTTCAGCGTGTATGGCCAGAGGAGGAGGAGGAGGAGGATCCTGAAAGTGATCTTCCGAGTGAGGACAGCCATGTGTTGCGTACAGGTACCCTGGCACACATGGCTGACTTCATGTTAGGATGCCTTTCTCGTGACCCTCGCGTTACACGCATTCTGGCTACTACGGATTACTGGGTGTACACGCTGCTCGACCCACGGTATAAGGAGAGCCTTTCCACTCTCATTCCCGAAGAGGAAAGGGGTTCGAGAATGATGCTATACCACAGGGCGCTGGTGGAGAAACTGATGGTAAACTTCCCATCCGACAGCGCCAGTGGCCGAAGGCGCATTTCCGCGGCCCAGGTAGCAGGGGAGGCGCAGAGATCAGGCAGCATGTACAGCGCAGGCAGGGGAACATTATCCAAGGCCTTTGCCAGCTTTATGGCTCCCCAGCAAGACTGTGTCACCGGTCCCCAGTCAAGGCTGAGTTGGCGGGAGCACTGTAAAAGGATGGTGAGGGAGTACGTAGCCGATCGCACGAACGTCCTCGGTGACGCCTCTGCCCCCTACAACTACTGGGTGTCAAAGCTGGACACGTGGCCTGAACTCGCGCTGTATGCCCTAGAGGTGCTTGCTTGTCCTGCGGCTAGCGTCTTGTCAGAGACTGTGTTTAGTGTGGCTGGGGGAATCATCACGGATAAGCGTACCCGCCTGTCAACCGACAGTGCCGACAGGCTTACACTCATCAAGATGAACAAAGCCTGGATTTCCCCAGACTTCTCTTCTCCACCAGCGGACAGCAGCGATACCTAAACAATACGTAGGCTGCACCCACGGATGGAAGCATCGTTCTCTATCACCATCCAAAACGGGGACCTTTTTGCTTCATCAATCTGTGTATAATATTCCTCCTCCTCCTCCTGCTCCTCCTCCTGAAACCTCACATAATCACGCCGAACGGGCAATTTTTCTTAGGCCCACAAGGCTCAGTCATATAATTTTTCTAAACAATTTTTATACGTTTCAATGCTCATTAAAGCGTTGAAACTTTCACCTCAACCAATTTTTATTTTTACTGGGCTGCCTCCAGGCCTAGTTACCAATTAAGCTACATTAACCAAAGCGATTAATGGGTTTCACCTGCCCTCTTGGTTGGGCATGGGCAATTTTTCTCAGGTACATTAGTACTGTTGGTACACCAGTTTTTGGGGGCCCTCGCCTACAGTGTAATCCAATTAATTTTTAGCCCACCTGCATTACAGCTGACGTTACATCAGCTGTGTTGGGCACTGCAATGGGATATATTTATGTACCGCCGGTGGGTTCCAGGGAGCCACCCATGCTGTGGGTCCACACGGAGTTGTAACTGCATCTGTCCACTTCTAAAGAACCCCAGTCTGACTGGGGCATGCAGTGTGGGCCGAAGCCCACCTGCATTAAACATGACATTATTACCTCAGCTGTGATGGGCAATGCAATGGGATATATTTATGTACCGCCGGTGGGTTCCAGGGAGCCACCCATGCTGTGGGTCCACAGGGAGTTGTAACTGCATCTATCCACTTCTAAAGAACACCAGTCTGACTGGGGCATGCAGTGTGGGCCGAAGCCCACCTGCATTAAACATGACATTATTACCTCAGCTGTGATGGGTAATGCAATGGGATATATTTATGTACCGCCGGTGGCTTCCTGGCACCCACCCATGCTGTGGGTCCACAGGGAGTTGTAACTGCATCTGTCCACTTCTAAAGAACCCCAGTCTGACTGGGGCATGCAGTGTGGGCCGAAGCCCACCTGCATTAAACATGACATTATTACCTCAGCTGTGATGGGCAATGCAATGGGATATATTTATGTACCGCCGGTGGCTTCCTGGCACCCACCCATGCTGTCGGTCCACAGGGACTTCACAATAGGGAGTTGTACCTGCCTGTGTCTATGAATTAAAAACCCCGGTCAGGTTGGGCATGCAGTGTGGGCCGAAGCCCACCTGCATTTAATCTGACGTTAGCTCTGCTGTCCAGGGCACTGCAATGGGATGCATTTATGTACAGCCAGTGGGTTCCAGGGAGCCACCCATGCTGTGGGTGCACACGGAATTCCCATTGCGGAGTTGTACCTGCCTGTGACTATTTATAAAAAACCGCGGTCTGACTGGGGCATGCAGACACCTTGACAGAATGAATAGTGTGTGGCACATAGGTTCCCCATTGCTATGCCCACGTGTGCAGCTCCAGATGGAGGTGGCACAGGATTGGATTTCTCATTGCTTATGTACAACATTGTGGACTATCGCTCCGCCCCTTTTAAAGAGGGTCGCTGCCTAGCCGTGCTAACCCTCTGCAGTGTGTGCCTGCGGTTCCTCTGGCAGACGCACTTATAAATAGACATGAGGGTGGCGTGGCATGAGGGCAGCTGAAGGCTGGGCAGGGACAGTTTGGTGTGCGCTGTGGACACTGGTTCGTGCGGGGGGGTTGGGCAGCATGTAACCCAGGAGAAGTGGCAGTGGAGTGTCATGCAGGCAGTGATTGTGCTTTGTTGGAGGTAGTGTGGTGCTTAGCTAAGGTATGCATTGCTAATGAGGGCTTTTCAGAAGTAAAAGTTGTTAAGGGGGGGGGCCCACTCTTGCTGCTATTGTGGTTTAATAGTGGGACCTGGGAACTTGAGATGCAGCCCAACATGTAGCCCCTCGCCTGCCCTATCCGTTGCTGTGTCGTTCCCATCACTTTCTTGAATTGCCCAGATTTTCACAAACGAAAACCTTAGCGAGCATCGGCGATATACAAAAATGCTCGGGTCGCCCATTGACTTCAATGGGGTTCGTTATTCGAAACGAACCCTCGAGCATCGCGAAAAGTTCATCTCAAGTAACGAGCACCCGAGCATTTTGGTGCTCGCTCCTCTCTAGTCCAGATCAGTCAACTGAAAAAAGCTAACAATGGGAAGCTGAGATCCATGGGCAGACTGAAATATGTGTATATGGAGAGCAAGTGGCAACTAGATGCAGGACCAGACAGATAATGGAACAGAGCACCCCTAACCTCCCTAATTAGACCTTCCTCGAAGTGAAGCACCCATCCTGAAAAGGATGAGCCCACGGCTGGTATCAGCTAGCTGTCTTGCAACAGCTAGGATCAAGGATAACTCTGATCCCTGCTGTCTTACTCTTTGTTGCTACTGACAGCAGCCTTTAAATTGCCGGACAAAAAGAGGAGGCTCCCTCCGTCCTCTGAATTGCCGCCTCACAATGAGCTTGCATAGTAGCGTCCAGTTACCATAACAATCTACAGCCTGCATCGATTTCTTCCTATTAAGCCACAGCCTGCAATCAAATGATCACTAGTTCAAATTCCCCTAAAATTTTAAAAGGGTTAAAAAAAACCTTTTCCCAGTTGTTGCATCGAAAAATGCAAAGAAAATAAAAATTGGTGTCTTCACATCCATGAAAGTCTAATTTATTAAAATACTAAATTGTTTATTCTGCACAATAAAAGTCATCTGAAAAATAAATATGCAATGCCAGAATTCTGTTTTTGGTAACGCTGTCTCCAAGAGAAAAATTGAATAAAGGGAAATTTTAAAAAATGAAAAAAAAGGGGCTGCCGTGGGCTTAATGTAATAAAAAAATATTTGTTCAAAAAATGAATTTAACTGCACAGATACACCAATGCCAAAGTGTTACACATTCTGGAAAGTTCACCTTTTATTAACATTAACTGTAAAGTGAGCAAATATAGTATATCACCTTCATATGAACTTTAAATGCTTTTTTTTAAATGTTTTCACTTACCTACATGAAGACAGTCAACAAGCTGCTGACGACAAGCACGGCATTCATATTATGTATTCCTTGATCCACAAATAGTACATTGATCATATAATAACACCCTACTGCAAATACCGTATTTTTCCGCTTTATAAGACGCACCTGATGATAAGACGCATTTAGGTTTTAGAGGAGAAGAAAAGGAAAAAAATATTTTGAACTCACCTACGAACTTTAGTTGACAGTGCAGGGGATAGTACAGGGCGACAGAGGGCCACTTTCACGCATTTTCTTTCTCTTCCATAGAAGGAGCAGCGGAGCTCTGTAACTATGGCGTTCGTGTACGGCGGGAGGAAGGAAGACGTTGATTGGTGGAGACGAGGAAGCAGCACAAGTTCCCGCCAGCACTCACCACCAATTAGCTGTACATAGCGGTGGCAGTGCAGAGGAGAGAGAACTCCTAACTGATTGCGCATTTGTTCGAGTGACCGTGATTTAGTTAGCGCAATCGCGTGTTGAACTCTTGATCGCGCGAACAAAAGCCTGATCGTGACGAGCTTGAGTTTTGGCACGTTCACTTTATAAGACACTTCGACTTTTTCCCGCCATATTAGGGGGAAGAAAAGTGTGTCTTGTACGGTAAATTGTATGTCTGATCCGGTCACTTACACATACTGTGATTGCTCATAGTAAGGGCTTTGACAGATGAGAGTGTTTTTTTGCAATACGCTCACTCCTGTGTATTTTTGCAGGCACTGCTTGTTCACACGGGTAGAAGAATCGCCACACCCTGATTTAAATGGCTAATTAGCCTAATGAGGTGATGGTGATTACGGGTATGTGCAGTTCAGATGTGCCTGTAGGTGCACCTGCCATTGACCTCTATGGGGCTCTTTAGTGTGCAAATGCACACAAAATAGAGCAGGCCCAATTTTTGTGTGCCCGAACATATGGGGCACAAAAAAACAAGGTGAGAATGAACCCCTTGAAATCAATGGATTCTATCCTCCGAGTTTTGAGGGCAGGATCCTCCCGCCCGCAAAAACATGCTCGTCTGTCAAAGCCCTAAGGTTGACTTTACATGAGCCAACAATAACTGTATATTCTGCTGGGTTTTGCGCAGGCAAGAAAAAATATGCTCCAATGCTCCCAGCCTTTAAAAATAGCTAATTACTTTAATGAGTGCAAGATGTGTTCTTTTCCTGTGCGATAACGCAACGTATCACGCATTGCCTAGGGTATTGCACAAACATTTGTACATCCCATTGAATTCTATGTAGACTTATGGTGTGCAAATGTGCAGCAAAATAAAGCAAGATGCATTTTTCCTTGCGCCACCGAAATGCACTGGGAAAATATGTGCATGTGAACATACTTATTGAAATCAATGGCTTCTATTCAGTCTCTATTGTGCACGCAAATACGCCAATGTGAAGCCAGCCTAATATATATATAAAATTATGGCATAAACTTCACTTTGTACTGTGCAGATGTAGCGCCGCCTATTCACATTGCATTAGAGATGAAAATAACACAGCATGTTGTGACGTGGAATGAACGTTTGTTTGGCGCATGAACATTCATTGGGTGCCTGCTACATCTTGTATATGTTATGGTCTTGGAGCTAAACCTAAACTGGATTCAAACATAATAATACAGCACAAATATATTACCTTTATTTGAAATTTATTACTGCAATTTGATTACATTTGCATGAAATTATAGTGAACTGTAAGGTTCCGTGTTTCTTGCGATCAACAGATGTGGCAATTATTTCTGAATATAGAATTGAAAAGCATTTGTTGTTTATGTTATGGAGAAGATATTACATCAAATGGAATATAAGTTTAAAACTTTATTAGAATAAAGCTGCATATGGTTTTAGTCACTTTCATATTATATATATATATATATATATATGCGTAATAATCATACAAGTTTCTTCGTAGAAAGTCAGAGTTTCAGATTTTATTTTTAGTTATTTTATAACTATGTTAATTTTTATGTTTCTCATTTTACATTAAAAAAAATAATTTCAAGAAATTATACTTCCATAATTACAAAGTTACATGGACATAAATGACTCCTCTTCATTTATTAACCGAATTAAAAAGAAAAGTTTTGACATTTTCAATGTTTTCTGGTGACTGCAAATGTCCATGTCACATGTTAGCAATCAGCCATCTATTGCACTTCCATTATAGTTATTGGTTGCAAAGAAACAGGCATAAGTCCTGGGCCCTAATGCAAAATCTGTAACAGAGCCCCAACCTATTATGTAGAATGTATAACCCTGATCTCTCTGTTTGTCCAGGACTAGAAAGAACTGTCTCCTATGTTTCCAGAGATAATACCACGTCTGTCCAGAGGCTGTGTCTGTATCAAATGAATGGAGCAGGTGTCATCTTCGCAATGAGCGTAAGACACACCACGCCCAGGACGAATGCCAATAGGAGGCTGGTCAGTATGTTATGTCCATGCAGGCTGCAGAAACAACGACCCACATGGACATAACCTAAATAATGCCTGGTCACCCCATTGCGTTCACTCCGAGCCAAGGATTCACAGATAACTCTAGCAGGACTTTACACAGTTCTAACCACCACACCCAATTGAACTGCAAACAGGACTTGTAAGCAGTCATCCAACAACGACTGAAAAACACCAAAACAGTTACCTAGAATATCTACATGCATAATCAGATAGAATAACTAAAGTATGTACGAGGTATTGGTTCATATTTTGGCCAAGATAGTTAAGCTCATAAGCCCGCGACAAGGGTCCTCATTGTCTTGTGCGTCCCTACTCTAACAAGACAACTTAACCCCAGGAGTCTTGCCTAGTAGCGGGGCGATCATACGAATAGGGAGCTGATTATACCAAATGTCAGGTCGCCTACACAGACGCTGAATACGTCACTGTTCACACTAACAAACAGGGGATCACACCCTGCGGTGAAGGGGCCCAGAAGCCACCCTCCGGCATATACATAGGCACATTCAGTGCATTACCGGCTGGTCGCACTGTCAGCCACACTGCAGTGATCACGTGGTTGACAGTGTGACCAGCCAGAGAGGAAGCAGAGAAGAGGAGGAGTGAGGAGAAGGGAGGTAGCTACACGGCCCGTCACAGAGTGGAGCACAATGATGATGTCATTAACGTGCTGCTCCTGCCTTCTACTGTATGGTGGCCTCATCTGTTGCTCTCCTCACACGGAGAAGTGGTCTGTGGTATGTAACGGTGTATTGTGTGTATGTATGTGTGTGTGTGTATATATGTGTGTGTATGTGTGAATTGTGTGTCTGTGTGTGTTTATGTGTGTTTGTGTATGTGTGTGCTTCTGTGTGTATGTGTATATGTGTGTGTATGTATCTATGTGTGTGTGTGTGTATATATGTATGCGTCTGTCTGTCTGCCTGACTGCCTCCCTGTATATCTATCCATCTATCTCATATCTATCCATCTATCGATTATCTATCAATTATCCATTTATATCTCTCTCTCTCATATATATCTAGCTGTCTCGTAACTCTCTTAATTCTATCTATCCATCGCTCTCATATCTATTTATCTATTTCATATCTATCTTTCTAATATCTATCTATCTATCTATCTATCTATCTATCTATCTATCTATCTATCTATCTATCTATCTCATGTCTATCTGTCTCATATCTATCTCCCTCTCTCTCTCATATCTAATTATATATCTATCTCATATCTGTCTATCTGTCTCATATCTCTCTCTCTCATGTCTCTCATATCTACCTATCTATCTATGTATCTCATATCTCTCTCATATCTCCCTCTATCATATCTATCTCTCTCATATCTATCTCTCCCTTATCTCTCTCTCTCTCTATCTATCATATCTATCTATCTACGCTTCATCTCTCTCTCTCTCTCTCTCTCTCTCTCTCTCTCTCTCTCTCTCTCTCTCTCTCATATCTATCTACAGCTGGTATAAGTTATACATTTCCCTGTATATACTTGCACACTTTGCATCAAAAGTGCTACAAAAAAACTTGAACACACCCTAAGGCCACTCTCTCACATGTGTAACACCCAAATACATTTACTGTGCCTATGGCCAGAAGCCTGGCCCTTGTCACGGTGACGCCACACTCTAATTGGACTCACCAGATGATATGACGCAAAAATAACGGAGTCGAGTCCAGTAAATTTGTAATCTGACAGTGAGCAGATTTACTAATTGAGGTTATTTGCAATGAACACGGTGGATTACAGTACTTGGTGAAAATACAGTTGTAATGATGACACTTTAACTTCAACGCTCTCTCTAATATTTACTGCAGATAGACGACTTAGGCAATTTCCCAACTAATAGATTTGACTGAAGGATTGATTTAGATTAACTGAAGAATAACTGAAGCAGAAGGATAAGTGGCTAGAAGACTGATCACGGTATGACTTCACCGGAAAGTTATGACTCACTATTTTTGTAGAAGTTGATCTCAGAGAGATGCTTCTCTTCCTCTGCTGTGGGATGCCAAGGGGACGATAATTGACCCTGTCCGGCCTTAGGACAAAATGTGCTGCACTCCTCGCTCTCTCTGTCTGACGTCCTCCTCCTTTCTGACTCTGACGAGGACTCCCTAACTGCTCTCTCTTCTTCTATTTATCACCTCTCTCTTTCCTTCCCGCACTTTCTAAACTCCTCCTCCTTCATATGGACTAATAGAGCTGCTTACTTGCCCTTGGACTGTGCACCAGTCAGATTAAACCTAGCTGCCAGCTAATTAGGAGCCAGCTGACATCAGGGATGAGCTCATTGCTTAGAGCAGATGGAGAGACACAGGGTCTCTCCCACAGATGGCACCTTCTGCATCTAAGGATGGCATACAGATAGGTAAGTCAGGACAGTGTGCTGTGTGTGTGTTTTGTAGTGCCTGCTGGGACACTACACGTGCGTTCAGAAAACACAGCTTTAAATCGTGGCATTTTTACAGCAATTTTGAGCGCAGGTTTTGAATGCATGGTACAGTATTTTTAATGCACCCTATCATTGTGATGGGTGAGGAGGTGAGTTAAAAAATTTGAGAATGCAAAAATAGAACAGACAGCTTTCGAAAATCGTGGTGTTAGAAACACCGAGTTTGAGCTCAGGTCTGAGTAACGGGATGCCATGCTAATAGCAGTAAAAAGCGGTGTGTGTGTGAGAGTGGTCTAAGGGACTACAAACAAATTTTCATGTAGTGCAGGAAGTAAGTCAAGGGCTAGATCATGTATGGAAATTTGTTTTGCAGCTGTATGCAACACAATTTAGGAATGGGTATGAGGGAGACCGAGCTGAACTTTTGCATCTAGGCCCCTGAGCCTTTAGGTACGCCCCTGCCTCAACCTCATGGGATATATATGTGGTATGCCGGACCAGAGCCAGGTGAGGGAGCAGCAGAAAAGCAGCTTTTTGTCCAGGTGGTGCTGCTGCTCTCCTCCCTGGAAACTATGCATTTCTGGTGCAGTTTTCACAAGAGAAAAATGGCAATTGTCAAGTTCATGACACCAGTCCGTATACAGACCCAGGTCTGTGCCGGACAAAACCAAAATATAAAAAGGAGAAAAATAAAATAAAACATTTCTGTCTCCTGAAGTGTAGTGTCGTACCTCAGTGCTGATAGTGAATGGTGGGAAGAGACTCCAGGAGGCAGAATTACAGTGAAAACTACAACCATTTTATTATTTGTCATTCAATAGCTGTCATTCAATAGCTGAGAGCTGCCCCTGATTGGTCCCTGTGCTCAGCCAATCAGAGGCAGCACTCACTCACCCATTCATGAATTCATGAATGGGTGTGAGTGAGAGCTGCCTCTGATTGGTGAGGGCTGTGACCAGTCAGAGGCAGCCCATTCAGCAGGCGTGGATTTTAAATCCCCGCCTGCTGAATACTACACACAGCAGTTCAGGAGAACTGCCGGCCGGCCGCAGCTGAACTCCGGCTGCAGGGAAAAGGTGAGTATAATTTATTTATTTTTACACATTTCAGGAAGCTTTTCAGGGAAGGGCTTATATTTTTAAGCCCTTCCCGAAAATTCATCCAGCACTCGCCGGCAGCCCATTGCTTTCAATGGAGCCGGCTGTATTGCCGGCTCCATTGAATTCAATGAGCGAACAGCGGACAGCGCTCCTTTGATCGGGCCCGTTTCGATGAAAACACTGCTAGGTGCAGATTTTTCAGTGAATCGTCGGCCCCGGTCATGCGATTTGCGGATGCGCATCCGTTATGCGATCCGCAACGCGCTCGAAAAAACGCCCGTCTGACCGAGGTCTTAGGCTGACTAAACTAACTCTTCCAATTCTTTCACTCTAACTTCTATCTACTAACTCGTGCGTAGCTTCCTTCTACCTAACACAGGCTGTCTCCTAACTAGCTGAATCATGCAGGAAAGCTAGGCTGTACCTTGTGAAGGATAAAGTGTAGTTGATCAACATTAAATTAGCATATTACAGTGACATCTACAACATTTCATCATCTAGGAGTCCACATCCTTTTATGGGATGTACAATCCTGTACACTACATATATACTGTCAGGTTGTGTTGCTGGGATATATTGTTCTACAGGGTTTCAAGAGCACAGCTTCACAGGTGAGGGATAATTGAGCTGGCTGAGTGTGGAGTTCCTCCTGTCAGCCAATCCCCATGGGTCTGTTGTCTATATATACACCAGCCCCTCTGTAAGAGGAAGCTAGTATCCCTTCACTCTAGGGTTTGTTTTCCTGCATCCCTGTATATGTGTTGTGTTGTGTGAATAGTGTCTGGTCCAGTGTCTGTGCAGGTAGCCAGGCATCAGGTGTGAACAGTCCAGTTCTGTGTTGTTTCATCTTGCATGCTAGCCGTACTGTGTTTGGTGTCTTGTTGGTTCATGTCCATTGTTACGTTTATTTTCTGTCAGTTTTATGTCAGTTTGTCTTTACTTTGTCCTGCTGAGTCGTTTGCCATTTCTGAGCTAGTGTGGCCTGTAGGGTTCTATGGTACATGTTGTCTTGCTAGAATAGGGACCTGCAAGACAACAAGGAACCTTGATCGCGGCTTGCGGGCTTAAGTATTTTGGCCAATATATGAACCAATACCTCATATTTATTACAGCTATAACATCTGCATATGTGTACAGGTATGCATGGCGAGTGTGTGTCATCAGTTGGTTCTTGTTTGTGTCTTCTGCTAGTACGTCTAGTCTGAGTCCGTTTCCTGACACTGTTCTGGTGGTCCCTAACCCCTAACCACGTTTGTGTGGGCCCATTGTTTCTTTGTCCACACAAATGTAACATAATATGTTGCGGTATGTTAAAATGTGTTGTATGTTATGCTATATTATGTTAGTTTGTTATATGTTGGTATGCTTTATGTTAGACTAATTATGTTGTATGTTGGGCAATGTTATTGTATGCATTATTATGTTGTATGCATTATGTTGGGATATGTTGTGTATGTTAGACTTATTATGTTGTATGGATTATGTTGTAGACATTATGTTGGACTATGTTGTATTGTATGCTTTATGTAGTTGCATGCGGTTTGGAGCGACTTTACCCATATTTCCCCGCAGATGGTTTGGACACCTGCTGTTTCTCCCCTACTGGCATTCTGGGGTGGTGCACCCAGTTGTGTGTGGTACGGTGACCGCACAAGTGCATTTCACTCACAGGTTTCTCCCTCCCCTTGGCAGGTGCAGCCTCCATACATCTGATTTTCTTGCGTGTGGTGCAGGCAAGGTGATGTCGGCCATGATTTTCCTTCCTTGTACAGTGGGTGTGGTGGCTCCACTCCATACAGTTTAGGTGGCATGCATAATATTGTTGCAATATGTAAATCATGTTGTATGTTTGCAGGCTACTGCTCAGTGGCCTTTTGGTGTAAGGTGTAGTGGTCCTGCTATGTTGTATGCATAATGTCTTAGTTGCTGCCTGGTTCCATTTACCTCCATTGCAGGGTTTGTCAGGTCTGAGGTTCCAGCGTGGGGCCGCCTTTATCGAGGCGATCACCATGCCTATAGATAGGGCCTTGCCATTCTCCCTGCAGCCTAGGGTCAGTCTCCCATCCTGTGTTCTGAGTCTCAGTTCTGTCCCGGTGTCCATCCTGCTGAGAGGTGCGTCCAGCGGACGTAATTTAATGACCAGTCTTTCCATTTGCTGCAGACCTCTGTGCGGTATGTACCTGAGCTTTCTCCTGCTGACTGGCAGGCATCTGCATCAGGCCCGTAGTGATAAGTCCTGTGCACGTTATGTCAGTAGGGAGGGTTTCCATTTTTCCCCTCTGGACTGGTGCATTTTCTGTGTAGGCTACCATTCGGTTGGCTTTTGCATAAGGCGTAGTTGTCCTGCTTAGTGGTTGCACAATATTTTTCCTCCTTTCTTTAACCGCTGGATAAGTCCTGCGCTATGCCTATCCTGTTAGTAACATATGTGTGGAAGTACTAGGCCGTTGTGTAGGTCCTGTACTGCGTGAGTGTTTTTTGGATGAGTTGCATAAATTTTATTTCTTGTTTATGCCTTAAGGGTCCAGAGGACTCTTTTTTAAAGGGGAGGTATTGTCAGGTGTGGACAGTCCTGTTCTGTGTTGTTCCATCTTGCATGCTAGCCCTAGTGTGTTTGGTGTCTTGTTGGTTCATGTCCACTCTTACATTTATTTTCTGCCAGTTTTATGTCAGTTTGTCTCTGCTTTGTCCTGCTGAGTCATTTGCCATTTCTGAGTTAGGGTGGCCCTTATGGTCCTCTGGTACATGTTGTCTTGATAGTGTAGGGATCCACAAGACAAAGAGGAGTCTTGATCGCGGCTTGCGGACTTAAGTATTTTGGCCAATATATGAACCAATACCTCATATTTATTACAGCTGTAACATCTGCTTATGTGTACAGGTATGCTTGGCGAGTGTGTGCCTTCAGTCGGTTCCTGTTTGTGTCTTCTGCCAGTACGTCCAGTCTGAGTCCGTTTCCTGTCAATGTTGCGGTGGTCCCTAACTCCATCTGGGTCACGTTCGTGTGGGCCCGTTTTTGTTTTTGCCCATATGAACGTAACAGGTACCAAAGGATGGGAAGAGATGAGATGGAAACTGGATTGGGAGTCCCTTTGGGGACAGGGCTGATGAAATTATAATTACTGAGTAATTACTGTACAAGTAATGAGAAATAAACATGAAATAAGTATCCTGTTTCATTGTTACGCATGTTCATACAATACTTCTTGTAAGAAGTCCCATGTGTTTACTTTTCTTTGCTGCAATTTATTAACAATTCATATTGTACTTAGACGAAATGATCGTCCGCCAAAAACTGACAGACTTTTTCTAGAGTGAAGAGCTTTCAAGTTTGATACTTTTCACATTTTGATACTGAAGTGATACTTTTGATTTGATCTCTAGTTAGTTACATATAAGACAACTAAATTATATCATCTCCTGACAGACCAATTTTGATGTAGAAATGAGCACTCAAATTAAACATTCTAAAGCAACAAAACCACTTGTCCAAAAGTGCAATTTAACCTGCAGTGTTTTATGACTAGACAACCCAGATAGATGGGAGATAGATTACAAAGATAATCGAGAAGAGCTAAACTTTGAAATATAGCTTCACTAGCTTTTTTACATATCTGGACATCCAGTTTAATTACAGATGAAGTCTTCCTATTTTTCTCCTCTATCTGGACCCAGACCATCATGAAAACTTGAACTCCATACTCTTCCCATCCAAGTACTACCCCCAATATACCTCTCAGTACCCCCATAGCATTAGTGCCACCACAAAGTTATAGTGTCTGTTCTGTGCTCCTCAAAATTATAGTGCCTCCTTTGTGCCTCCCAAAATTATTGCAATATTGGTCAATACAGTTGTACAAACTGGCCGTGCATGGTCAATGACACTGAGCAAATAATTATTGATTGATTATAATTAGAGATGAGCGAGCATACTCGTCCGAGCTTGATGCTCGTTCGAGTATTAGGGTGCTCGAGATGCTTGTTACTCGAGACGAGCACCACACGGTACTCGTCTCGATTAAACGAGCACTGACCATTGAATTCAATGGAGCCGGCAATACAGCCGGCTCCATTGAAAGCAATGGGCTGCCGGCAATCGCAGGATGAATTGTCGGGAAGGGCTTAAATATATAAGCCCTTCCCTGCAATTCATCCAGAAATGTGTAAAAATAAAAAAAATATATACTCACCTTGTCCCGGCAGAACGATGTTAGCCCATTGAATTCAATGGAGCCGGCAATACAGCCAGCTCCATTGAAAGCAATGGGCTGCCGGCGATCGCGGGATGAATTGTCGGGAAGCGTTTAAATATATAAGCCCTTCCCTGCAATTCCTCCAGAAATGTGTAAAAATAAAAAAATATATATATACTCAGCTTGTCCCGGCAGACAGAGTTCAGCGCGGCCGGCCTGCAGTGGGTGTGAAGGGGGTGTGAGTCAGACATGCCCCTGATTGGGTCAGCGCTGAGCCAATCAGAGGCAGATCTCACTCACACCCATTCATGAATGGGTGAGTGAATGCTGCCTCTGATTGGCTCAGCGCAGCTCTCAGCTGAATGACAGCAGTTCAGCACCACAGTGCAGGGGACAGCAGGAGAAGAAGCGGCTGTGCCCAGGCAGCTGAAGGGAGGTGAGTATCTATTTTTTTTGTTTTTTAAATCACTTTTAATTCATTTCCAGGGAATGGCTTATATGTAAAGCCCTTCCCTGAAAAAGAATTCAGGTGTGCCAGTGGACCATTGTCTTCAATGGAGTCGCCGGCAGCAGCAGCACCATTGAAGAGAATGCCTGCATTTTTATTCTTTTTTTACACTAAAATCTTTCTTTTTCAGGTAAGGGCTTATATTTTTAAGCCCTTCCCGAAAGTTCATCCCGCGATCGCCGGCAGCCCATTGCTTTCAATGGAGCCGGCTGTATTGCCGGCTCCATTGAATTCAATGGGCTAACATCGTTCTTCTCTGCCACAACTGTTACAGCTGTGGCAGAGGAGAACGATCGTAATGCTGACAGTGGGGGGGGGGGGGGGGGGAGGGTCTCACTCTTGCAACTATTGTGGCTTAATAGTAAGACCTCGGAGCCCGAAATGCAGCCCTGCATGTTGCTCCTCGCCTGCCCTATCCATTTCTGTGTTTTTTACATGACTTTGGTGATTTGCTAAGATTTTCACAAATGAAAACCTTAGCGGAGCACCAGTCATATACAAAAATGCTCGAGTCGCCCATTGACTTCAATGGGGTTCGTTACTCGAAATGAACTCTCGAGCATCACTGAAAGTTCGACTTGAGTAACGAGCACCCGAGCATTATGGTACTCGCTCATCTCTAATTATAATCAATCTTTATGGGAACATTCTTTAGAGAAAAAAAAAGCAAACCAGAAAACATGAATTAAAAAATTCTTCTTTCAGCTGTAGATAAATTCTTTACAAGGAAAGATCTTCTAAAATGATTGTTCATTGTCAGATTTTACCAGAAGAATGATCTTTTTGATTAAAATAATTAATTTTCCACTTAATGTTAATGAGCACTTAAAGCATAGGACATCAAAAGTCCTACCTTCATACAAGCATAGTTGAAAACAGTTACAGTATATGCAAGTTCTACACCAGCAGTTCTTGATGCATAACTGGCATAAAGGAATGCTTGCATATCTCTTCCCACCATGCCACCATGAGGACCTGATTGCAAGTCTCCTATCAATAGGATTGGGAATAACTTGCTGGTCTTGAGATTGGGGGTCTTATGTCCTTCGTTCTCACTGCAGGTTACTGCACCCCCAACAGTGAGGAGGAGACTGAATGAAGTTCTGGTGACGCAAGCACATCAGCACTCCATTCACTTTCATTGGGACTGCCGAGATCCCCGAGCGGTACCTGCTTGGGTATTTCGTCAGTCTGATTGAAATTAATGGAGCGCTGATCGCACATCTGCAGCCAGAGCTCCATTCATGCTGAGGCCACTGCAGGGTTAGTCCCATTCTCCACATCAGCGGGGGTCGCAGCAGTGAGATTCCCACCAATCAGCAAATTGCCCCCTATCCTATAGGGGGTAACTTGCATTTTTTTTATTTCAATCACTTTAAAAATAAAACACCAACAAATATTTGGCAGAATTGATCAACTGATCTGTCCTATTTTTATGGTGCAGAAAAAGCACAAATTATGGCATATAGTTGTGCTATCCTCTTTCCTCTGAGAGATATTTGGCTCAACGGAGTGTGACCAACAAAAGACTGACAAATTTATTATACTTTAGGTCACCAAATAGCACAATAAACTACGCAAATCTACTACAAGCGAAGATTTTATGAAAATCAGCTTTCAAAAATCAAACTAATTGCGCATATATTTAAAGTTGAACTAAAGTTTATGTAAAGCATAATGAAAAAAGTGTCTACAACATTCCCTGTAACCGGGGGCTTCTAAGCTGAAAATGACACAGATAAGAGAAGACTCCAATCAATTGAAAAGAAAATATTTCCTTTTTAAAATAGCCACCAGCATCTCTTGTCAAGGCTTATTATAACATATTACCGTAAATGCTTTCTTCATGTAATTGTCATATGTAACTGGGAAAAATGTCCTCGCTGTACTGGATTTGTCAGATCTAGCTGTAGGCAAAATGTATTCTGAAAGTATCCACCAAAAAAAAAAAAACATTACAACCGTCTTGACACTAATAAAGCATATCTGGCTATTAAAAAAAACCTTCTTTGCAAATAATTGGGCAAAAGGATCCCAGATTGAATTGTTTTCATCTCTTTGGCTCTGTTATGTTTTAAGATAAAATGTTGAGTTTAGGCTTGTTGCCAAGCTTTTTATAGCAGAAGAAACCTATATATTGATATCCAGAGGTTTGTATAGTTAGAAGAATTTAATAGCTAAAGACCAGTTATATTATGCTCACCAGACCGTAGGAGATTTTATTCCATTGGCAGATATCCTTTTCCTGAAGTGTTGGTTTACAATTTGATCTAATTGAATCATGGAACCAAATATGTACAATATCATTTTTATATACGCATAAAGCACGCTGACCACACTAGAATGTTCTCAAATGACCATATGTAAAATCCCCCAACTAAATTGCCTGAGTAGACTTTACTTTGGATAATCCTTCTTTTGTCTTCGAAGGGTCCCCCAACTGTGCAGAGATTGCCCCAATTTCCTCCTAGATTTTCTAGCATATGTGAATCCACCCTTTAAAAATTTCTAAGTAACAAAATCCCAAATTTTTTTCTTCCCTTGCAAAGTATCTTATTAGGCCACTTTCGCACGGCTGAGAAAATCACGTGAGATTTGTGCCCTGCAAGACGCATAAATCTTGCATGGATATCAACCCTATTCTTTTGATTGGGCTCATATTAGAGTTGAGCAAACATACTCTGCCGAGCTTGATGCTCATTCAAGTATTAGCGTACTCAATGGTGCTCGTTACTCGAACGAGCATCCCGCCGTGTTCGACCCCACCCCAGTTTTTGGCTCCTCCCCGCTGTGACATGCCTGTTTTGGCTCCTCCCCGCCATGACGCAGCGCACGTCATTGGAAAATTTTTTGTCTGGTAGGCAGGGAGAGAGAGAGAGAGAGAGACCTAGGGAAAAAAAAAGCTCGGCACCCGGCGTCCCACATACAAAAATGCTTGAGTCTCCCATTGTAGTCAATGGGGTTCGTTACTCGAGTAGAGCTCTCAAATTTTACGAAAAGCTCGACTCGAATAATGCGGACTCGAGCATTTGAGTGCTCGCTCATCTCTAGCTCATATACATGACTAATTTTTGCATTGTGGTATCTCCTATCTTAGGGCGTTCCCTCATAACAACTCGTCCATTTTTTTAAATGGGGCCGGAAAAAACATTGCATGGCATGCGAGGTGTGTGCAAAGTGGGATGTGAAGTTTCCCGCTGAAAACAATGGGAAACACTTGCTTATCGCTACTTCCATGATGTGAGGCGTTTTTGACAGAAAAACCCCTTCAATCCGTGGGGAAATCACACGTTCCCAAGCGTGACATTGGAGTATCAGGGTCCAATATCGTGTTCGCCCATGTGAAATTAGCCTCACTGTGGAAAACAATATTAAAAACTATACATATTTGGAATTGGCACATCCATAATAACCTGTGCTATGAATCTAATGCATTATTTATCCCACAATACTTAACCTCAAACAAGAAAATAAGCTTAATAACATAATAACACCAGAATTGCGATCTTTTGCTCACTATATTTTCGAAAAAGGAAATAAAAAATAATCAAAAGACATATGTACACCAAAATGGTACCATTAAATACTCAACCCGTAAAAAGAGCTCCAGCCATGGAAAAAAGTTTTTTTCTATTGTGCAAAAGTAGTGTAAGTTAAAAAAAATCCATAATCATACAGACTCGCAGTATGGAGTCAACATGAAGAGCTTTAAAATGAAACCCAAAATATAAAATTCAATAAATTATATGTACCCTAAAACGGAGCCATTAAAAATACAACTCATCTCACAAACAATCGGTCTTCAATGGAAAAATTAGCACTTCATCATTTATCATACAGTTGTAACTGTTATGTTTGCCAAGTCTAAGGCCTCATTCGGACAAGCGTGTAGTCGCGCGCATATACGCGTGCACAAAAACGCATATCCATGGACATGCCAAAACACGCGTGAATAAGGTCCGTGCCCATTGCTTTTAATAGGGATGCCACTGCTGCTGCTGGCGGCCCCATTAAAAGCAATGGGTTGCCAGGCACCCCTGCAGTGATTTTTGGGGAAGGGCTTTAAATATAAGCCCTTCCATGAAAATCATCCCTAGCTTGTGTAAAAAATAAAAAATATATATACTCACCTCTCCGCCGCTGTCGGGGCTCGGAGCATGTAGCCACTTGGTCCTGCTGCACTGCTCTGAAGCTCTTTCAGCAAGCAGAGATTTAAAATCGCTGCCTGCTGAAAGGGCTGTGTCTGATTGGCTGAGCACTCAGCCAATCAAAGGCAGTGCTCAGCCATTCATTGAATGACAGCTGAGCGCTGCCTGTGATTGGTCAGAGCGCTCAGCCAATCACAAGCCATGCTCGGTGCACGTGCAGTTTTGTGCGCACCTATGTACGCACATAAACACGCTCGTCTGAATGAACCCTTATGTTGACACTTGGCTTTGTTTACTGACCTAGTTTTTTGTTAAAACTTTTAAATAGGTCATTAATAAAGAAATAATTATTCCAAACACAATGATTCAAAAACATATAAAATCTCTGTGCCCTCATCCAGGGGTGTTGCTAGGGTCACAAAAGATCAGGGGCACAAGCTCCAAGGCATATGTTGCCCGTCCCACCCAAAATGATATGCAAATATAGTTATCATATAACATTGTTGCCGCTATGCTAAGAACAAATATTACCACCATACAATACTTACATTATGTATTGTTATTGAACACAATGCACTATGCAAAGACCAACGTTACCATTATATAAGGTTCAAATAATACCGCCACACCATGACCAGTACTAATCTATAGTGGCTGAATAATATTACCATACTGCTACCTAATAAGAACCACTACATAAAGACCCATATTATCAATACCAGGCCCAGATAATACCACCACATTATGACCATGTATTACTTCCATACTGTTACTATATAAAAACCACTGTGCAAAGATTAATATTACCACCATACAGTGACTGTACAGTGGTAGATACCAGCTCCACGCAGGTGCTACACAGTACCATTATATCCAGTGATTATAGGTGATGTCCATTCACATTCAAGTCTTTCACTTTTCCCATCTTTTCTATGCAGCACAGATCACCATAATGAGTTCTTCCAGCCATCACTTGTATCTGCAGAGTTTACAACACAGACATCTTTGGTCCCTTCTTTACCAGCAGCCCAAAACACCTTTGTCAACCTACACAAACCCTTCATGCTGCTGCTACTTCCAATTTTGTTCATGTTACTGTCCTATCTGCCCATATTACTGTACTTGCTGTGTGGCTTGATGCCCCTCAATTACTAAAGTTCAGAACTACACACAGATCCCTGAAGACAATAAAGCCAGATAGATAATGTTCTATATTGTGCCACAGACATTATTAGTGCCCCACACACTAAAAGTGCCACCTCTTGTACCCCGCAAAATATTAGTGCTATTCTCAGTAATAATGCCCCTTTGCCCCCACATAGTAATAATACTGACAGTATCGCTCCCTTAAAAGTAATAATGGCATCTGTATGTTACGTATAAATATTTTTCCAACTTAATAATACCACCTGTGTGTCTTTTTTAAGGTAGTAATTCCTCCTGTATGTGCCCCGTTATATAGTAATAATAGCCCCTTGCAGTGCCCGTTTAGATAGTGATAGTCCCCCACAAAAAATATGCAGCCTATTATGCAACACAGAAGCCCATTGAAATCAATTTACGTACTAAATACGCATGAAACCTGTGTATTCGCTGCATATTTAGGTATTAAATCAATGAGATTCTGTGCATTTTTTTACGCGCATTAATCTCAGCGCAAGTAAAAAAAAAACTGCTGTTAGGCATAAAAGTACAAGGCAACAGCATTTTTTGGCCTATGAATATGCTGCGTATTCGTGGACTGACATACGAATGCTCCATGTGAATGCATCCTTAGGCGTTATTCACACAGCCGTATATACGCAACTACTGTAGCTGCGTCAAAAAATCGCGACCATCTGTAGCATTGGATCCCAAAATTCATTCAAATGAGCGATTTTTGGGTGCGTAAAAAAATTGCGCAGGGAAAAATAGCACATCGGCGACCAATTTTATACGCTGAGTTAAAAGATAGGTCTTGTCTAGAAATGAGCACGCACGCTCGGATAAAGAAGTTACTCGAGCGAGCATCGCTCTTCTTGAGTAACTGCTTACTGGGGAGGTGGGGGGGGGCAGTGGGTGTTATCGGGGGGTAGAGAGAGATCTTTCTCACTCTCACCCCTGCTACCCCCCGCTGCCCCCCCCCCCCATGAGCCTGCTCGGACCAGTAAGCAGTTACTCGAGAAGAGCAATGCTTGCTCAACTAACTGCTTTATCCGAGCGTGCTCGCTCATCTCTAGACAAGACCTATCTTTTGCCAAGATACGCTGGCAGCTCCAATTAAACGTCTATGCGAACTGAATAAAAAGGGAGGAGAGCGAGTTTAGCTGCGTCCAACACTGGGAAAAGATTAGAATATTTCATCCAATGAAACATTAACCATTTTTTTTTTTGTTTCAGTTCCAAATGGTGCGTTCATATGTCTGTGTTTAACAGGCGTGCGCCTGTAAAGATAGGACATGTGTGCACCATAGGGAATGCACGCATTGCCCACAATGGAGCCGTGGCTGCTGTTGGCGGCTCCATTGAAAGTAATGATCTGCCGGCACCCCTGAAGTGCTTTTCGGCCATTCAATGAATGATAGGCAATAGCTGCCTGTGATTGGCTAAGCGCCTGAGCCAATCAGAAGCAGCTCTTTCAGCAGGAGGGGATTTTTCTTTTATTTTTTATATCATTTTGGGTTGGTTTTCAGGGAAGGGTTTATATTTAAAGCTCTTTCCTGAAAAACAATTAAGGGGTTTCGGCAGCTTGATCCTCTACCGAAGCTGTCATCTGTGACAGCTGCAGTAGGGAATTCTTAATTCCCCACGGAGATGAAGAACTCCTTTGCTGCATCTGTCACATCTGTGACAGGTGCAGCAGAGAAGTCTTTATTTCCCGTGGGGATGAAGAAAACATCTGCCGCATGTGGCAGATGTGTTCTTCATCCCTGCAGCGGCGGACAGGTAAGAATATATATATATATATTTTTTTTTTTTAATTTAATTTAATTTTTTTTACACTAAAAGGGATGATTTTTCAGGGAAGAGCTTATATTTGAAGTAAACAAAATTAACTGATAGGAGCTTGGATGCTTTAGAGATAAAAACTTCTGCTTTATTTAGTACGTGCTCATAGTAACAAAGAAACTACATACGTTCTGTTTACATTGAGAAACCGCCTGGATCGAGCGCTATAGGATGAGAGACTGCTTTTTTTCTGCTGAAGATAAGAGGATACAACACTGAATACAAACACTGAAGATAAGACAGGAGCGCTTGAAAGCGCTCTTCCCTCAAAATCACTTATGTAGTGCCGGCAGACCATTGTCTTTAATGGAGTAGCCAGCAGCAGCCGCAGCTTCATTGCAGGCAATGCACAGACCTTCATACACGCGTGTTTTTGCATGTACATGGATGCGCACCTATGTACACACCTTTGTACGCACACACTCATGTGAAGGCTTCCTTAGTCTTACAGCTCTTTCACAAGATTGAATATATGGTGCGATTACACACCCGGGCGTATATACGTACCCTTGAGAGGCATTGATTTTCAATGCATCCGTTCACATTGGCGAATATACATTGCGTAATATGCCGGCAGCGTGAAAATTAGAACATATACGTGGCTGGCGCATATATGCTCAGCCAAAAGATAGTTCTGAAACTATCTTTTGGCCAATATACGCCGGTGGGTCCCATAGACTCCTATGAAAGCAGGAAAAGAGAAGGGAGGGGGAGACATTTATGCTGCGTCCTGAGGAGTTTGGCAGAGCGAGGGATTTCTGGGGTGCGGCGTATTTTTTCATTAAAAATGATGCTCATGGTCTTGTAAATGGGCGAGAAAACGTTAGCCGTGATCGCAGGAAATGCCAATTCAGGCACTTATATGGCGAGGGCAGAAAAACGTAAAAAAGCCATCGCCATATATGCTCTCGTGTGAAAGAACCCTTAGTTAAAGACAGAATAAAGTTTCTCTATTTTATTCAATTTTGGGAATTTTACTTAGTTTTTTTTTCTTGAACATACCTTAATTATTAATTAACTCTTAAAGTGGTTTTGTATACTACAGGGAATTAAATCCCCAATATTAAAGCCTGTTTGAAGGATGGCATGGAAACATCTCATTAATACTATTGAAAATAAATTGATTGCTTCATCTGTAAAAACTGTTAAAAAGCTCAATTATCGCACCACGTTAATGAGAGAAAGTCAGACTGGCCAATTACAGGTGACAGAATTCTGTAAAATAAACCCAGAATAAAAAATAAAACTTACACATCTTACACTTGGTACATTCCTACTAAGAACATAAATGGACATGGCAGATATTCAAAGCACATTTAGAAAAGAAATTAGGCAAAACTTCATAGCTATAATTATCACTTAACATAAAAATCAAATACTTTGGCAAGAGTTTACAAATCACCAAAATTGTAACAATATTATTTTATTTTCAAATATTTTTTTATTGGTATAAATACAGAAATAAAGTGTCATAATTGACATAATTGTGTTCATATGGCATGACTTAATAACAGCATAGGCACAAGGATGCATGAGACAAATAATACAGGAATAAAGAAAACTAAGTGTAGTATACACAGCAGAGCCCCGCCACTAACTCTCTATGGTGGCATAGAGTCTCTACAGTTCCATACGAGGGTGCATGTGCGTACACAGGTGCACACAAAACCGTGCACCCATGTACGTGCACAAACACGTGTGAATGCAGGTCCATGCAGCATTGTTTTCAATGGGGCTGCGGCTGCTGCCGGGGGCCCCATTGAAGGCAATAGGATGCCGGCAACCCCTGCAGTGATTTTCAGAGAAGGGCTTGAAATATAAGCCCTTCCCTGAAAATCATCCCTGGTTTGTGTAAAAATAAATAAATAAAATATATATATACTCCCCTCTCTGCTGCTGCCGTGTAAATATTCCCCGTAGGGAATCCCCTTGTCACTGAACACAGTGACAGCACTGTCACAGTCTTCAGTGACAAGGGGACTCCCCATGGGAAGTAAAGAATGCCCTGCCACAGCTGTCACAGCTGTGGCAGAGGATCGTGATGTTCTCCCATTGCTTTCAATGGGATCGGCACTTCTGCAGCCCCATTAAAAGCAATAGGCCACGGGCAAGCCCTGCAGGGATTTTAGGGGAAGGGCTTTTTTTAAATATTAGCCCTTTCCTGAAAATCATCCCTAGAATGAGTTAAAAATTTAAAAAAATATAAATACTCATCTCTCCGCAGCTGCCGGGGCTGTATCTGATTGGCTGAGTGCTCATCCAATCACAGGCAGCGCTCAGCCATTCATTGAATGACAGCTGAGTGCTGCCTGTGATTGGCCCCAGCAGCTGATTTTTAGGGAAAGGCTTATATTTAAAGTCCTTCCCCAAAAATCCCTGCAGGGTTTGCTGGCAGCCCATTGCTTTCAAAGCATCAGCCTTAAACGAGCGTGTTCGCTCATCTCTAGTTAGAATATTTCATCCAATGGAAAATTAATCTTTTTTTTTCTTTCAGTTTCCCCAGTATGGAATCACAGTTTGCCCATATTGGTGTACCACTGCGAACTTGTACAAAGCCATTACTTTTTGGTTTACACACAATACAAAGTGGCGTGACATAACCACGTTACTAAAATATATAGAGATTTTTTTCCTTAACTTACACTCTTTAATTAGTAATATAACCTCCAACGGCACTTAACACATTTAATTTTTTGGAGCTACATTCTGCTGTTTCTGTGCAAGTACAAACTTATTTTTCTGCCCTATTTTCATCATTGTTCCTTGGTGTTAAGACAGTAATTTTATTTAGCACATAAATGTTAATATACCAATAATGAAGTGTTAATGACTATTAATCATTAGAATTAAAGGGCCCTATCATAACTTTGATTTTATTCCTGCTGGTACAATTGTATAATGCCATCTTTTCTTTCTGGTGCAGCAAAGGCTATTTTCCAATTATGTTCGCATACACCAAACAGGTCAATATACCCCTATGGTTATGACAAATCAATGACCTGTGCCCTTAGGAATCAGCTGGGTTGATGTACGTTGGCATAACTTTTGTTTCGCTGTATTGGAAAGTACAGCCTTCTGGCCATTCCCATACTGTACATTCACCCATCACAAAAATACTTTTTGACAAAGATCAGCAATGAGCATACAGTTGCATATTGTATGAGCTTTATGCTTAGTACATACATGGGTAGATTTTCTTGACATATGTGACAAGTATAAAAAAAGATATACACTGACATGCCAAAGGTTATTGCCTAGCAGTACATAAATTGAATATAAAGTGGTGTTACCTCAGATGATGGCTTGGGAATGGCCACACCTGTATAAGTTATGAGGTGTTATCTTGTGAATGAGGTTGAATACTGGCCAGCATGTGCACGACAAGGCAACGTGAAGTTTTTGAGTTCTAACAACGTATGATAGTGTGTGTCAGACAGATAAGATATTCCATTTCCATAGTTGTGCAGACATTTAACATTCCTCGATCCACAGCATCACATGTGTATGAGGAAAACATCAGAGAGGGCATTACCACCCACAGTGGACAGTCCAGTGACCGCCCATAGGTGCCTAATGATTGTGACCATCAGCATCTGGATGGAATTGTCCATGCAAACAAACAAGCGACTCCAGCAGAAATCACATCTCAGGGAAATACATGCCACCATTGCACACTAAATGGGAAACCACTAGGCAAAACTGACATGGAAAAAGATTTGGGGATTTTAGCTAACTGTAAACTCAACTGGAGCAACCAGTGTCAGGCAGCTGCTACCAAGGCAAATAGGATCATGGGGTGCATCAAAAGAGTTATAGAGGCACATGATAAGAACACTGTTCTTCATCTTTACAACCCACTGGTCAGAGTGGTCACACATGGAATATTGAGGAAGGTTTTGGGTACCGGTACTCAAGAAGTTTGAGCTGCTTCATAGGAAGGCAACTAAATTAATAAACAGAATGGGTGGATTACAATTTCCCTGAGAGATTATCAAAACTGTGGTTATTTAGTTTGAAAGTATTTAGTATTTATGTATAAATAAAACAGGGGATAATACAGAGATCTCTCCCATGATCTGTTTATACCCAGTACTGTGACTGTAACAAGGCGGCACCCTCTACATCTAGAGGAAAGAAGGTTTCTACACCGACATAGAAGGGGGTTCTTTACTGTAAGAGCAGTGAGACTATCAAACTCTCTGCCTTAGGAGGTGCTAATGGTAAATTCACTAAAAAAGTACAAGAGGGACCTGGACTCCTTTCTTTAATGTAATAATATTACATATTGTAGTCACTGATTACTTCGGAAGGGTTGTCAATCCAAGGAGGTATTGTGATTGCCAGATTGGAGTCGGGAAAGATTTTTTCCCCCTAAAATCAAGAAAACTGGCTTCTAGCTCGTTTTTTTTTGCCTTCTTCTGGATCAACATTGGGGGTAATAGGCTGAAATAGATGGACATGGTCTTTTTTAGCCTTAGACACTATCACACTATGTTACTAAGTGACACAGCATCTCACAAGGTTTCTAAATGGACCCTAGAGGGCTAGCAACATGGGGTGTGGTCTGATGGGTAACAGTACCAATTGTTTAGGGCTGATGTAAGCTTTATGTGTGGTGTTGACCCTGTGAAGCCAGGGACCCCAGTTGGAGGGTGTATTCTAATAACATGGGTTGTGTCCACTGGTCCATGTAAACACATTCATTGACTAGTACCAACTACGGCTCACTGCTTACTGACTATTTGTAGCACAATGTTTAGTTATTCCAACAGCATAATGCACCAAACCATCAGGTCTAAGTTGTCCAGAATTGGTTCAAAGAGCATTCTAGAAAGTTTCTACAGAGTGGCCTGCACTTTCAACCAACATGAATCCAATCAAGCATTTATGGAATGTGGTGGAGAGGTCCATTTTCACCCAAGATCCTGCACCTAAAAATACCAAGGATTTATGGGTGGCTATCTAGATGGCATGGCTCAACATACCTCCAGATGTCTTTGATCCTCCTGTGGAATCGAGGCCATGAGGAGTTGCTGCATATCTCAAGGCTAAAGGGGGTTCTATACAACATTAGTTCCTGTCCTATGAATTTTGGCATGTCAGTGTATATGAAGAGAGCCTATATATGCTGCGCTACTTATACAAATGCATAGGAAGTTTTACTCCCAAGACTGAGCACCAGGTGCAGCTACTTGTAACAGCAATTGTCAATCACTTACTAATTCACGAGTGCTGGTCCTGCCTACATCACCAAACTATGGCAACCAACACAACCTAATGACATCATTATTGGACAGTTTAATTTATTTTGTATTCTGCTTACATTTAGTTTTCAAGTTACAGAAAACAACATTGTTGAATATATAACGAAATCCATCAAAGGTTTACATACATGTAGATGTCTGCGCTGCTCAGGTTCCCTTTACCTGAATTTTATTTTGCTTCCACCTGTAATTTTCATGCATGCTTGTGTTCTCTGAACCTAAATTTGCTTTGTTGGCTGACTCCTTACTCTGCTTTATCTATATGGTTGTTATTCTAGAATGCCTCAGGCTATATCTGTGTTGTCTGGTTATCATTTTCTGACCCCTCCACTAATATACAATCTGTTTACAACCCTGAATTTGGGTACACCTGTCAAGTCCTGTAATCTTCATTCTGTTCCTGGTCTGATCTACTTACAAGTACAAAAATATTGCTTTGCTGTTATTATGCACTAACACCTGCTACCTTTGGGACACTAATATAGCAGAAAGTGTAATATAGCAACCAGTTTTTTTAAAACCAGGTAAATACAGAATTTTATCAATGCTGTCTTAGGATATATCAGTTTAAGACACAGCGAAAATGTGGGAATTTGTGTCAAATTTGTTTACATGGCACACATAACATTATAAATTTGGTGTAACATGTTAGGTGTTTCAGATATGCTTCTCTTCTTTACATAGCCTCATGACTGTGCCCTGTAGGAGAAAGAGAGCAAAACCCAATTGCAAAGTTGAAGAATAGCATATGAGAAGCAGAAATCCACTTTCTACGCCTCTCTAGGTTCCGTGAGACCGCTGTTACGACTGAAGTTAGGAAAGTGTATTCAAAGTGGCTTCATTCTACTATGATAGGGGCAGATCATCTAGTAAGTCATCCAACATTGTCTGCAGGAGATTCAGATAACAATCCATGTTGGGAGTCTTTGGAATGAATACAGGTCCAGTAAGGCGAGAGCGCCAATTTCCAACCTACATATTCACACTGAAATTTGAATTTGTCTTCTGATTGGATCATGCTCTTACCAGTAATGTGTATTGCATCTGCATTGAATTGGTGTTCTGCCGTTCACTAACAAAGTTCCTCAATGATAGCTTCAGCCCTGGACTGCACTGTCGAATGGCTCCATGCATGTTATGTAGCAGAAGAAGGCCACTTCAAGTACCATCATCTTTGGCCTAGATAAAGAACAAAAACAGATGTCACCAGATGCCATCAGAGAAGATGTCACCTGTGATCAGTGGAGGTGACTGCACTGGGTAATCACTATTACATTGTAGAACTGGTATCTAATGGTTGACAAATGATTAGAGCAAATTTGTGAGAAATTTATGGCCATGGGGTACCCTAGACATTTGATTACAGAGACATCCAATAGAGCTCATCTTACAGCATGAGATGGCCTTTTTGTACCCAAGAACAAGATAGATGGTCCCACACACGTACCATTTGTGTCTACTTTTGGACCACTGAGTGGGCGGGACATGAAGACTCCTCTGCTTCCAGGATATACCGCGGCGTCACCATCAAACCACAATATATGTCCATATATGATGGCATATTGTTTATATGCACTTGATCAATGTTATGTTTTGAATAATGTGGGTGTGTACTTGTTTGTGATTTGTGGGTGTTCCCTTGGGGGGTGTTATTTAAGTGTTGTCCGTGTGTGTAGAGGGTAGCCTGAAAAAGGCCCTTTATGGATTAAAACGTAGCTTGCTCTCTCTTTTATGGAATAACCATGGAACAATAAAGTCTCCTTAGATTTTACTATATCCCTGCATGCTGCCAGTTTTTCTACTATTTTAGAGTGTCAAATATTGTCACGAGATATTGGCCCATACTTACCAAGGGATATACTAATGTGGAAGAGTTTACAGTTGCACCCATGATGGCGTATAGACAGGTACCCAACTTAAAGAATAGACTAGTACATTCTATGCATAAATCAGCTATGTTGCAACAGAGAGTATTTATGCCGCCAAAAAGGGGAACTTTCCCTGTCTAAGTTGCTCATGTTGCAACAACCTGCTTAAGGGGCATAGATTCCATCATCCTCTCACTGGTGAGGTCTTTCGCATTTGTGATAGATATACCTGTACATCGTCCTTTGTAATATACATCATTAGATGTCCATGTGGTCTCCTCTCTGTAGGAGAAGCCACAATGGAAATTAGAATGTAGATTGTGAAACATAAAAGCATGATCTGCACAGAGAATTAGGATTTACCGATCCCAAAACACTTTATAGAAAAGGGACATGCGATTAAAGGGGTTGTCTCGTGAAATCAAGTGGGGTTATACACTTCTGTATGGCCATATTAATGCACTTTGTAATATACATCGTGCATTAAATATGAGCCATACAGAAGTTATTCACTTACCTGCTCCGTTGCTGGCGTCCCCGTCGCCATGGTGCCGTCTAACTTCGGTGTCTTCTTGCTTTTTTAGACGCGCTTGCGCAGATGGATCTTCTCCCTTCGGCTGGTCTCGGAAGCATCTGCGTTTTGGCTCCGCCCCTTGTACGCGTCATCGTGTAGCTCCGCCCCATGACGTGTGCCGGTTCCAGCCTCCTGATTGGCTGGAATCGGCACGTGACGGGGGCGGAGCTACGCGATGACGCGTACAAGGGGGCGGAGCCAAAACGCAGATGCTTTCGAGACCAGCCGAAGGGAGAAGATCCATCTGCGCAAGCGCGTCTAAAAAAGCAAGAAGACACCGAAGTTAGACGGCACCATGGCGACGGGGATGCCAGCAACGGAGCAGGTAAGTGAATAACTTCTGTATGGCTCATATTTAATGCACAATGTATATTACAAAGTGCATTAATATGGCCATACAGAAGTGTATAACCCCACTTGATTTCGTGAGACAACCCCTTTAACCAACTTAGATTATTGAAAAAGAGAGAATTAAGATGGATATATACATTAGGTACTCTTTCCCACAAGGTCTCAATTTGGAATACAATGTCCTGCCTTATATTTAGTGTTCCTCCCAATGCTGTCCTGCTTCATTTGGTATATATGTAATATATAATTGTTTTTTTCTTCCCGTTTTTCCAGAGCTATCCGACATGTGGGGGTGCCCTGGCATTCATTCTCCAACCTCGGGCCTTTTGTCCACTATTAACATATATGCGCAGTTATTGTCTGTTATTCAAGTGATGGGATGAAGTTCTTTTTCTTTTTTTTTCCCCGTTTTTTTACCTCTTTTTTCCTTCATTTGGTGTTTCATTTCCCTCCGTTCCCCCCCTTACCCACCTTTTTTTTCTATCCTTCTTTCTGTTATATTTATTTGCTAATTTTATTTTTTACTTTTTATATATTTTTTGTTTCTTATTACTTTTCAGTTTGTGTTTCCTTTTTTCTTATGTCTAATTTGTCAAAGCAAATTAGATTGTGTCTATGGTATATATTGTATGCGTAGGTATTCTTGTATCTTGTCGCCACCAGAAGTGTGGGTAGCGACAAGATACAGTCTTCTTGACAGGCCGCCCACTCCCCTCTGTCAGGTCCTGGCACTTACTAACAGCGCCTTAGCCGGCGCTGGAGTGGGCTGCGTACCCGGACAGTGAGGGGGCGGCGGTACAGCGGCTTCCCAGGCTGCCTGCCTGCATTGTGCAGTGGTGTGGGAGACTGAGTGAGTGGTGATGGCAGCAGAGCCGCTTCCCCCTCACCCTGCCTGCACTTAGCAATGGCGCTGGATTTAGGGGGACCAACGGTGGCATCAGTAGCAGCAGCGGCCGCAGCATTGCGATGGCTCACAGTGAGCGATGGAGGGAGGGGGACGCAGAGGCTGGAGGCCAGCAGCGGACAGTGAGGGAGCGGCGGAGATGGCAGAGCCGTTTCCCCGTCAGCCTCCCTTCACTCTGCAGCGGCTGCCAACACAGAGGGAGTGGGGGACTTGCGGGACTGACAGAAGGCTGCAGGCCAGCGGCAAGACTGAAAAGAAAGAACCTTACAGGCTTGAGCCAATCGGGAGCTAGGGGTGTGACAGGGGCATTCCTCCTGTCAAACCCCTAGCTTCCGGTGGCGTCAAGATACAATAATACCATATGCCTATGTCTATGTATTATAAACTTGACAAAAACATGTGAGCAGTCGAAAAGTTGCTGTGCTGTGTGTGTCATGGAAGAATGGAATAAAGTGCATCTTTGGATGTTTGTTTGCACCATCTATTGTGCCCTTTGCTCATCATTACTTGAACTAACTTGGATCCTAGGTTTGGGATCCTGTAAGCTTTGCATCATGTCCACCTTGCTGAGTGCAGTGTCAGGTCTGTGCTGCTGATAAAGTGCATGTTGTAGTCTGTTGTTTACCCTGTCATCCATTTGGCCAAAAGAGCCATGTGAGCATCAACTCCAAGTCTGTGTCTTATGAGCAGTATACTATACTTGTGGTCTTATGCTGTAATGGTTTAGTAAATCTCCAGCTGTCGATAAAACTACCTTAGGCTGTGAAGGCCTTGCACTGGTTTACCCTCCAGCAGAGAGGGCTTATGTTGTCTAGCGCTACACAATAAAATGTTGCTGTGGGGGCACATCTGAATGAGATCATTGTGAAGCTGCTTGATGGGCCTGCACACTTTGATCAAAGTTTGCACTGAGAACCTCATATATATTGCAGAAATTATTTCATATTTATATAATCAATATTACAATTTAAATTTATTGGGTATATTTGGTATGTTTCAGTGCTTTCAGAATGCTTTTGGGAAGAATTCTTACACCTTTTTTGAAACAGTGTTATTGTTAAACTTTCAATGAAAAAGATAAATTACGTTCCTTTTAGGGTCCAAGCAAAGGACACATTTCTATTAAATCTTTTATAAAAAATATAAGCCTTGATTCGGCTATGGATTGGCATCGTAAATGTGATTGCTCGTAAGAACACACAACCTAAAACTACGTATCCCCCTTTAATGAAATGCAATCAATATTTTCCATAAATGTTTTGTAAGTTCTTTTTAAGAAATCCAAAAGATAATTTGTAACAGAGTCGGAAAGCAATTTACCATATAACATTGTATAGCTATCACTGCTAGTTTGACTGTTGGAGGCCTTAAGATCTTAGTATTAAAAGTCTTACATAATATTAAATCACTTAATAGAACCATGTGCAGACAATTTACTCGATGTGTAGAGTTTTTTGGCTTATGCTCAACAGATGGGAGGTAAATGTGTTTTCAAGCATCTACATGATGTTCAACTTGAAAGAAGGAGTATTGTCTTGAAAATATATCTATAGAAGTCAGATGTGCTACTGCTACTCAGGACCACGCTTGATAGCAAAAGTCATTATACCATGATCTCTAAAAGGCAATACAATTATTATGGAAGCGAGTGACTGTACTTTGCGTGTTCATCTACTGCTAACTAGGCATTAGATGCATGGAACTCTACAAAGCGGTTGTCTAAAGGTTTACCATTCATAATAAATGCTGTAATATAGCGTACAATAATTTTAAAAAATGCTAATTTTAAAGTAAAAGAATAGAGATGAGCGAGCACCAAAATGCTCGGGTGCTCGTTACTCGGGACGAAATTATCGCGATGCTCGAGGGTTCGTTTCGAGTAACGAACCCCATTGAAGTCAATGGGCGACCCGAGCATTTTTGTATTTTGCCGATGCTCGCTAAGGTTTTCATGTGTGAAAATCTGGGCAATTCAAGAAAGTGATGGGAACGACACAGCAACGGATAGGGCAGGCGAGGGGCTACATGTTGGGCTGCATCTCAAGTTCACAGGTCCCACTATTAAGCCACAATAGCGGCAAGAGTGCCCCCCCCCCTCCCAACAACTTTTACTTCTGAAAAGCCCTCATTAGCAATGGATACCTTAGCTAAGCACCACACTACCTCCAACAAAGCACAATCACTGCCTGCATGACACTCCGCTGCCACTTCTCCTGGGTTACATGCTGACCAACCCCCCCTGCACGACCCAGTGTCCACAGCGCACACAAAAGTGTCCCTGCGCAGCCTTCAGCTGCCCTCATGCCACACCACCCTCATGTCTATTTATAAGTGCGTCTGCCATGACGAGGAACCGCAGGCACACACTGCAGATGGTTGGCACGGCTAGGCAGCGACCCTCTTTAAAAGGGGCGGGGCGATAGCCCACAATGCTGTACAGAAGCAATGAGAAACATAATCCTGTGCCACCGCCATCAGGAGCTGCACACGTGGGCATAGCAATGGGGAACCTATGTGCCACACACTATTCATTCTGTCAAGGTGTCTGCATGCCCCAGTCAGACCGCGGTTTTTAATTCATAGACACAGGCAGGTACAACTCCCTATTGTGAAGTCCCTGTGGACTGACAGCATGGGTGGCTCCCTGGAACCCACCGGCGGTACATAAAAATATCCCATTGCATTGCCCAACACAGCTGAGGTAGTAATGTCGTGCTTAATGCAGGTGGGCTTCGGCCCACACTGCATGCCCCAGTCTGACTGGGGTTCTTTAGATGTGGAAACAGATGCATTTATAATTCTCTGTGGACCCACAGCATGGGTGGGTGCCAGGAAGCCACCGGCGGTACATAAATATATCCCATTGCATTGCCCAACACAGCTGAGGTAGTAATGTCGTGCTTAATGCAGGTGGGCTTCGGCCCACACTGCATGCCCCAGTCAGACTGGGGTTCTTTAGAAGTGGAAACAGATGCATTTATAATTCCCTGTGGACCCACAGCATGGGTGGCTCCCTGGAACCCACCGGCGGTATATAAAAATATCCCATTGCATTGCCCAACACAGCTGAGGTAGTAATGTCGTGCTTAATGCAGGTGGGCTTCGGCCCACACTGCATGCCCCAGTCTGACTGGGGATCTTTAGATGTGGAAACAGATGCATTTATAATTCTCTGTGGACCCACAGCATGGGTGGGTGCCAGGAAGCCACCGGCGGTACATAAATATATCCCATTGCATTGCCCAACACAGCGGATGTAACGTCAGCTGTAATGCAGGTGGGCTAAAAATTCATTTGATTACACTGTAGGCGAGGGCCCACAAAAATTGCTGTATCAACAGTACTAATGTACATCCCAAAAATTGGCCATGGCCAACCAAGAGGGCAGGTGAAACCCATTAATCGCTTTGGTTAATGTGGCTTAAGTGGTAACTAGGCCTGGAGGCAGCCCAGTTTAACGAAAAATTGGTTCAAGTTAAAGTTTCAACGCTTTTACGAGCATTGAAACGTATAAAAATTGTTTAGAAAAATTATATGAGTGAGCCTTGTGGCCCTAAGAAAAATTGCACGTTCGGCGTGATTACGTGAGGTTTCAGGAGGAGGAGCAGGAGGAGGAGGAGGAGGAATATTATACACAGATTGATTAAGCAGAAATGTCCCCGTTTTGGATGGTGAGAGAGAACGATGCTTCCATCCGCGGGTGCAGCCTACGTATTGTTTAGGTATCGCTGTTGTCCGCTGGTGGAGAAGAGAAGTCTGGGGAAATCCAGGCTTTGTTCATCTTGATGAGTGTAAGCCTGTCGGCACTGTCGGTTGACAGGTGGGTACGCTTATCCGTGATGATTCCCCCAGCCACACTAAACACACTCTCTGACAAGACGCTAGCCGCAGGACAAGCAAGCACCTCCAGGGCATACAGCGCGAGTTCAGGCCACGTGTCCAGCTTCGACACCCAGTAGTTGTAGGTGGCAGAGGCGTCACCGAGGACGGTCGTGCGATCGGCTACGTACTCCCTCACCATCCTTTTACAGTGCTCCCGCCGACTCAGCCTTGACACAGTCTTGCTGGGGAGCCATAAAGCTGTCAAAGGCCTTGGAGAATGTTCCCCTGCCTACGCTGTACATGCTGCCTGATCTCTGCGCCTCCCCTGCTACCTGGCCCTCGGAACTGCGCCTTCTGCCACTAGCGCTGTCGGATGGGAAGTTTACCATCAGTTTGTCCACCAGTGCCCTGTGGTATAGCATCATTCTCGAACCCCTTTCCTCTTCGGGAATGAGAGTGCAAAGGCTCTCCTTATACCGTGGATCGAGCAGTGTGTACACCCAGTAATCCGTAGTGGCCAGAATGCGTGTAACGCGAGGGTCACGAGAAAGGCATCCTAACATGAAGTCAGCCATGTGTGCCAGGGTACCTGTACGCAACACATGGCTGTCTTCACTAGGAAGATCACTTTCAGGATCCTCCTCCTCCTCCTCTTCCTCCTTCTCAGGCCATACACGCTGAAAGGATGACAGGCAAGCAGCATGGGTACCGTCAGCAGTGGGCCAAGCTGTCTCTTCCCCCTCCTCCTCATCCTCCTCATGCTCCTCCTCCTCCTGAACGCGCTGAGATATAGACAGGAGGGTGCTCTGACTATCCAGCGACATACTGTCTTCCCTCGGCTCTGTTTCCGAGCGCAAAGCGTCTGCCTTTATGCTTTGCAGGGAACTTCTCAAGATGCATAGCAGAGGAATGGTGACGCTAATGATTGCAGCATCGCCGCTCACCACCTGGGTAGACTCCTCAAATTTTCCAAGGACCTGGCAGATGGCTGCCAACCAGGCCCACTCTTCTGTAAATAATTGAGGAGGCTGACTCCCACTGCGCCGCGCAAGTTGGAGTTGGTATTTCACTATAGCTCTACGCTGCTCATAGAGTCTGGCCAACATGTGGAGCGTAGAGTTCCACTGTGTGGGCACGTCGCACAGCAGTCAGTGCACTGGCAGATTAAACCGATGTTGCAGGGTCCGCAGGGTGGCAGCGTGCGTGTGTGATTTGCGGAAATGTGCGCAGATCCGGCGCACCTTTCCGAGCAGGTATGACAAGTGGGGGTAGCTTTTCAGAAAGCGCTGAACCACCAAATTAAACACATGGGCCAGGCATGGCACGTGCGTGAGGCTGCCGAGCTGCAGAGCCGCCACCAGCTTACGGCCGTTGTCACACACGACCATGCCCGGTTGGAGGCTCAGCGGCGCAAGCCAGCGGTCGGTCTGCTCTGTCAGACCCTGCAGCAGTTCGTGGGCCATGTGCCTCTTCTCTCCTAAGCTGAGTAGTTTCAGCACGGCCTGCTGACGCTTGCCCACCGCTGTGCTGCCACGCCGCGTGACACCGACTGCTGGCGACGTGCTGCTGCTGACACATCTTGATTGCGAGACAGAGGTTGCGTAGGAGGAGGAGGAGGGTGGTTTAGTGGAGGAAGCATACACCGCCGCAGATACCACCACCGAGCTGGGGCACGCAATTCGGGGGGTGGGTAGGACGTGAGCGGTCCCAGGCTCTGACTCTGTCCCAGCCTCCACTAAATTCACCCAATGTGCCGTCAGGGAGATATAGTGGCCCTGCCCGCCTGTGCTTGTCCACGTGTCTGTTGTTAAGTGGACCTTGGCAGTAACCGCGTTGGTGAGGGCGCGTACAATGTTGCGGGAGACGTGGTCGTGCAGGCCTGGGACGGCACATCGGGAAAAGTAGTGGCGACTGGGAACCGAGTAGCGCGGGGCCGCCGCCGCCATCATTCTTTTGAAAGCCTCCATTTCCACAAGCCTATACGGCAGCATCTCTAGGCTGATCAATTTTGCAATGTGCACGTTTAACGCTTGAGCGTGCGGGTGCGTGGCGTCGTATTTGCGCTTGCGCTCAAACTGTGGCGCTAGCGACGTCTGGACGCTACGCTGAGAGACATTGCTGGATGGGGCCGAGGACAGCGGAGGTGAGGGTGTGGGTGCAGGCCAGGAGACGGTAGTGCCTGTGTCCTCAGAGGGGGGTTGGATCTCAGTGGCAGGTTGGGGCACAGGGGGAGAGGCAGTGGTGCAAACCGGAAGCGGTGAACGGGCATCGTCCCACCTTGTGGGGTGCTTGGCCATCATATGCCTGCGCATGCTGTTGGTGGTGCCTCCCCAGCTGATCTTGGCGCGACAAAGGTTGCACACCACTGTTCGCCGGTCGTCAGGCGTCTCTGTGAAAAACTGCCACACCGTAGAGCACCTTGACCTGTGCAGGGTGGCATGGCGCGAGGGGGCGCTTTGGGAAACAGTTGGTGGATTATTCGGTCTGGCCCTGCCTCTACCCCTGGCCACCGCACTGGCTCGGCCTGTGCCCACACCCTGACTTGGGCCTCCGCGTCCTCGCCCGTGTCCACGTCCTATAGGCCTACCCCTACCCCTCAGCATGGTGTATTACCAGTGATTTGATTTCCCAGGCAGGAAATAAATTGGCGCAAGCCTGCTGTTAAACGTAGCTGGCTGCATATGATTTGTTTACTATCTCCACCCACCACACACGTACACAGAACGCTGAGGACTGACAGAGGCAGGGCACATAGAATTTTTAAAAAAGAAAAGGCCCACTGAGTATATTCAATCAGATAAGAAATCTGTTCCACAGAAATGCAGTTATATGAAGTGCAGCAGAGCGGAGACTTTTCACAGGCAGCAAATAAATTGGCGCAAGCCTGCAGGACAAATAGAATGTTTCCCTTTTTGGGAAACGGAGGGCCCACTGACTATATTCAATCAGATAAGATATGTGTTGCACAGAAATGCAGTTATATGAAGTGCAGCACAGCAGAGACTTTTCACAGGCAGCAAATAAATTGGCGCAAGCCTGCAGGACAAATAGAATGTTTCCCTTTTTGGGAAACAGAGGGCCCACTGACTATATTCAATCAATAATATATGTCTTCTGGCCCTGCCTACACAATTCTCTCCCTGTAGTATTACTGCAAGGCGCAATGCTCTGCAGACAGCCGATTTTGAAAAGAAAAAAATATGCAACACTGCTAACAGCAGCCTGCACAGTACTGCACACGGATAGATGTGGCCCTAAGAAGGACCGTTGGGGTTCTTGAAGCCCACACTCACTCCTAACACTCTCCCTACCTAAGCACCACTTCTGTCCCTGTAGTATTACTGCAAGGCGCAATGCTCTGCAGACTGCCGATTTTGAAAAAAAAAAATTTGTGCAACACTGCTAACAGCAGCCTCCACAGTACTGCACACGGATAGATGTGGCCCTGAGAAGGACCGTTGGGGTTCTTGAAGCCTACACTCACTACTAACACTCTCCCTACAGCAGCTCCGGCACCAGCAGCACTTTCCCTCAGCTAACTCACAAGACATCTGAGGCGAGCCGCGGGAGGGGCCAACTTTTATGTTCGGGTGACATCTGATCGCCCCAGCCACTCACAGCAGGGGGGTGGTATAGGGCTTGAACGTCACAGGGGGAAGTTGTAATGCCTTCCCTGTCTTTCAATTGGCCAGAAAAGCGCGCTAACGTCTCAGAGAGGAAACTGAAAGTAACCGGAACACCGCGTGGTGCTCGTTAAGAGTAACGAGCATCCCAAACACCCTAATATTCGCACGAATATCAAGCTCGGACGAGTACGTTCGCTCATCTCTATAAAAGAATAATAATCTTGTCAATATGTTGAGGTTATTACTGTTTCATTTGAAGCATTCGGGATCTAGTATTAAAACCTAGCTAGTGCAACTTCTACTTGGAGTTTGTATGCTATCCATGTTCCAAAATGGTACCATAGACAAATGCAAAGATTAGGAAGCTACTCAGACTGCAGTATAAACATAAAATAAATCCAACTCACTTCACCCGTTAATCTCCTACCGTTCCACCAGTGTCAAGTCCCCCGGTGCTCTCTAATTTCTGCGGCAGTGATGACATCACTGACACTCGGGATATCTGACCACTGCAGCTAATCATTGACTCACTTTGGCCAAAGATTAGCTGTAGCAGTCACGTTCCCATGTTGAGATGTCATTGTTGCCATAGCAGGAAGTGGAGAGCAGTTGAAGATCGGGCACCAGCAGTATGGAAATAGCGTGGGATTGGGTGAGCTGAGCATTATTTCTTTTATGCTTTTACCATAAGCTGAATAGCTTCCCCCAAATTTTGTTTACCTGGGTAACACAGGTTTGGTTTTTTTTTATTAAACTGGCCATAGTGTTTATGTGCATGTGTATGAGGGATGTTGTGAACCCCATAGAAGGCAGGGATTGATGTGAGTGAAACCAAGAACCTGTGTCAGCATCTGGCAAACCTGTACCCATGCCAGGGCACACTAGGCTTGGTATGGCAATAGCAATCTGGTTAAGTATGGACTACATTGACTCTATCATCCACACCCAGCTTAGATAAGTTCTGGTAGAACCAATCTCTGTACACTGTGGAAGTTTGATGCTACTTAAAGGGGTTTTCAAGGACCATTATCACATTTCAGCAATCAATATCAGGTTATATATCCTTTATCTTTACTATATTATGTTTGGTGTTTTTTTCCTGCCAGGATACCCAAGTTCTAGAGACAGTTACATAGTGCACATCAGTTGTCACATCCCCAGGCTCTTCTTCTGCTCCAGTCTGTGATCGCTTGCCTTCAGCAAAGATGTGAATTCTCATGGGGGAGAATTAGCACTAAACGTAACACAATGTTCTGGTTGGAAGGTCTTTCCTTTAATTTAGTTTTCATCATCTAAAATACTAAAATACTACGTATATCATAGATAGGGGTGCCTAGAATCATGGAATGGTAGAGTCGGAAGGGACCTCCATTGGGTCCAATCCCCTGCTCAATGCAGGATTCACTAAATAATCCCAGAGAGAGGTCTGCACAGCCTTTGTTTGAACACTTCCATTGAAGAAGAACTCACCACCTCCCATGGTAACCTGTTCCCCTGATTAATCACCGTCACTGTCAAAACGTTTTTCTAATATGTAATTTGCATCTCTTCATCCCATTGCTTCTAGTCTTTCCTTGCACAAATGAGAATAGGGCTGATTCCTCTGCACTGTGACAGCCCTTCAGATATTTGTAGACAGCTATTAAGTCTCCTCTCAGCCTACTTTTTTGCAAGCTAAACATTCCCAGATCCTTTAATTGTTTCTCATAGGACATGATTTCCAGACTGCTCACCATCTTGGCAACTCTTCCCTGAACTTGCTACAGTTTGTCTATGTCTTTTTTAAATTGGGGTGCCCAGAACTGGACAGCATATTGCAGATGAGGTCTGACTAAGGAAGAGTAGAGGGGGATAGTGATCTCACGTGATCTAGACTCTTAATACATCCCAGAATTGTGTTTGCTTTTTTTGGCTGCTGCATCACATTGTTGACTCATGTTCAGTCTATGATCTATTTGTATATCCAAGTGTTTTTCACATGTGCTGCTTAGCCCAATTCCTCCCATTCTGTATGTGCTTTTTTCATTTTTCTTGCCCAAATGTAGGACTTTGCATTTCTCCTTGTTAAATACCATTCTGTTAGTCGCTTTCTGATTCATAATAAATATCAGCCATTACTTTGCTGCCATAGTGTTTGTTATTATAATAATTTACTTAAGAATTTGGTTTTATTATTACCTAATTACGTGGAATACGTTTTTCTTTGTTGTCTATAATTATAACATATACCGGCCAATACTCTTACTGTTCTATCTCCCACGTGTGCAATTTATCCCCCAGTTATTTGGTTTTAATTAATATATTAAATATAAGTTATTTTAATTGTACCCCACATGTTCAATCTCCACAGAAAATATTGGTCGTTATCCTGTTAGTTTGTTTATGTGGATATATTTTATTTTGCTATCAACTCCCCATTAATACAATCTAGTTATTGCTTCACTGTGTAATCACATTTACTTAATCCATATATTTGATATATTTGTTTTATCATGCTGTTTTTATTCAATATTTGTTATAGATCAATTTTTAGATATTTATTATAGAATTTAGTTTAATCTCCCAGCAATAATATACTAGCAAATCTCACATCAGTCCGTGACATGCTGTAATGTACAGACATATATCAGCTTATGAATTGTTTTTAAACAGTGTACTGAGGTTTTATAGGTAAATAATCAGCCAGCTATTGAATGTGATGCTCTGTGATTAGAGATGAGCGAGCATACTCGCTAAGGCTAACTACTCGAGCGAGAAGTGCCTTAGTCGAGTATCTGCCCGCTCGTCTCTAAAGATTCGGCTGCCGGAGCGAGTGACAGGTGAGTTGCGGGAGAGAAGGAGAGATGGATCTCCCCTCCGTTCCTCCCCGTTCTCCCCCGCCGCTCCCCGCCCGCTGCCGGCAGCCGAATCTTTAGAGACGAGCGGGGAGATACTCGACTAAGGCAAACTCGCTCGAGTAGTTAGCCTTAGCGAGTATACTCGCTCATCCTTATTAGTGATGTTGTATAAAACAATGTATAAATCATATGATACCATTGCCTCCAGGATTTCGAGTCCTACGAGCATTTAAATTCATGCTTTTTTGAGTGCGAGTATGGCTTGAGAAAGGAGTCGGTGCGACTAAGAAACATGTAGCTAATAAAACATTCTTTCAGCAACTCTGCTTCCCGATCGTTCATTCCACAGCAGTACCAGTCATTCTCCTCCTGCTTTGTTTGACATACAGTGGAAAGGGTCGGTACTGGAAATAGATCAGGGGCGTAACTATAGAGGATGCAGGGGATGCGGTTGCACCCGGGCCCAGGAGCCTTAGGGGACCCATAAGCCCTCTCTTCTCCATATTGGGAGCCCAGTACTATGAATAAAGCAAAATAGTTGGGGGTCCTGTTACAGGTTTCGCATTGGGGCCCAGGAGCTTCAAGTTACACCGCTGAACTAAATCATATAAACTGGAGCTAATTAGTGCTGTTGTATGCCATAGGTTGGAATACTGGATGGTGCAAAGTATAACAGTAGAGGCTTCTGCTGTGGGCAGAACTAGTACTGGCTGCTATACCAGTGCTAGGTCTCGGTCTGATGGATCTTGTAGTAAACCAGGGGTGGAAATGATGCAAGCAGAAGTCCAAGTAGTAAATAAACAAGGCATACTCCAGAGTTGGTGGAAACAGACTGCTGAATGGCAAACAATAGAAAATAGATAAATGAGCTTGCTTATTGAGAAATATTGAAGTGATTGGGACGGTTTTTCATTGGTGCCTCAGAAAACCCCTTAAAGCAGTGGAAAAATGTATATTGGCCACTTTCCTGTACTGCCCCCATAGTATATACTACCAGAGTGTAGACAAAGTGTCACAGTTCTGTTTTAGGAAATCATTGTATACACTAAATATACTATAGTGTAATTATACTATACATATACTATATATATGTATAATTATATGATCAAAAGTATTTCATTAGACAGTCTACATCCAATTTGACATTCGCATATACAGTATATATTAAGCAGATAAACCATACAATTTAATATACATCCACCAGGAGCGGCCTGGGCCTGGAGAACAGAAATTAATACTGCTGTCGGTTTTGTATAAATTAAGTGCTGTTACAAACACCAGTCAAATACACCCAAACAACCCTGGGTGTATAGAACAGACGGGGAAGGGGAAGAGGGAAGGGGGGGAAGCAAATAAGGAGGGGTGGAGAGAATCTAGACATATTTATCCTTATAGATAAACTTTTCACTAAGTGAAGGAAAAATCTTAACCCTTTGCAGTGCTATTAACCTAATATGAGGTATACATAAAAAGCAAGGTAAATTTACTTCACTGGGGGGGGGGGGTCTGGAATTAGCTATTTCCCTCCCAATCCAGGTCAGCTTGTAGTAAATTGAAATCTGTGGATCACAGGGTTCTTTCTTCAATTTCTTTATTGACAGTTATCCAACAGAAAATACTTATATATACATATATGCTACATGTAAATGGCAACGTGTTGCAGGATTGAACTGAACCTCTTTTTCAAGACAATAGGGCCACCTCTGGAGTTAAGTCAGCAGACAGACCGCAAGTGAGATTATAGAGGAACATAATATCTCTCCAAAGACTGGCTACCAAAGGACACTCCCACCATATGTGAAGCATGTTGCCCACCTCAGCAGATCACCTCCAACATAGGAGAGAAAGCTGATTATACATTTTATGTAGTTTCTCTGGTGTTCTGTACCCAGTTAAGAACTTAAAGGAGATGTCCCGCGCCGAAACGGGTTTTTTTTTTTTTAAACCCCCCCCCCCGTTCGGCGCGAGACAACCCCGATGCGGGGGTTAAAAAAACCACCCGCACAGCGCTTACCTGAATCCCGGCGGTCCGGCGTCTTCATACTCACCTTCTGAAGATGGCCGCCGGGATCCTCTGCCTCCGTGGACCGCAGCTCTTCTGTGCGGTCCACTGCCGATTCCAGCCTCCTGATTGGCTGGAATCGGCACGTGACGGGGCGGAGCTACACGGAGCCGCTCTCTGGCACGAGCGGCTCCATAGAAGACTGCAGAAGACCCGGACTGCGCAAGCGCGGCTAATTTGGCCATCGGAGGCCAAAAATTAGTCGGCTCCATGGAGACGAGGACGCTAGCAACGGAGCAGGTAAGTAAAAAACTTTTTATAACTTCTGTATGGCTCATAATTAATGCACAATGTACATTACAAAGTGCATTATTATGGCCATACAGAAGTGTATAGACCCACTTGCTGCCTCGGGACATCTCCTTTAAAGTTAAGCTTCTGCAGACTACATGCTACTGCTATCTTGTGTGATAGAAAAAAGGCCTTTTGCCAAAATTCCATGGAAAAGCTTCTACTTTTTTCCCTCTCCAAAACATCTGCAGTGTCCGAGGAGTGGGCCCCACCTAGGAGACAGCGGAGGTAGAGTTCTTGACTTGTCACGGTGGCGCTACCATCTCCCACCCGGAGGGCAACCATGGACACATCTAAGGGGCGCGGGCAGACTATATTAAATAAAGAAACCCACGAGTGGATTACCTGAGTCCTTCTTGTCACTCGTGACGCCAGCGTTCCTTCCTCCATGGTGCTCTCTCCAGAGAATAAATAAGAGTCCACAAATAGGGTAGAATTCAAAAAGCCAAACCGGGAACAGTCGGTAAAGCCATTTACTGAGAAAACTTGAAGTAACAGTTCACAACAGTCCTCTTTGCATCCACTGGCAGAAATAGTGAGGGTTCAGAACATGTGAAGTGACAGGGAGGAAACACAGGAGAAACAGGGTGACTTTCACAGGCCTAATTAACTGTTGTTCCATGGTCTTAGACACTGACTCTTGAGAAACTCCACCAACACTCTACCGGTCCACTCTCACAGATCTTTGCAACCTTTTCACCTCACACCGCATGGCGGGCAAACTTCACTTGTACTCAATCAAAAGAGGGGGGGGGGGAGAAGAAGGGATTTGTGGCATAAGGGGTATCCACTCAGCCTCTTCCATCACTTCTAGTACTCAGATTAAAGGTATCTGAGTACAGGCCAGGCTCTCTCTAAGGGAGCAGCCAAAAAAATGAGAAAAGACAGAACTGTCCTGTCTCACATACCTTGTACCCACATATATACAACGAGGTCACATGACATACAAATATATACTTTCCCAGACATAACCCAGATCAGTTCCGCAAAGGTGCTGCAAACCCATTCAGTGCTGCAAAGGTGCAATGCAAATAATATTCATGCACATAGAAGATAGTGGAAAAACACAGAAACACAAGACAACATAGACCATCCAGAATCCTCCAGAACACATGTGCACATTAACTTCTGTACACTACAAATTCTATGGATCACTGAAATGGCATGTCTAGGTGATTCCGAGGCCATACACAGTACTTTAAATGGAGAGAGCAGTCTATTGAGATTCTCACAACACATTTGATTTTTAATATCTACTAAGTGAATGGTGTGGAACAATAAACTGTGACAAAAAACACTTCTTCAATGTAGCAAAAGGAGGTGTTCCAGAAGAGGAGTACAATCCAATAAACTGTATTCAATCTCTAATAAAATCCAACATCTGTGGCTTACAGTTCCCAGGTCCAGTGCTCTAGTCCAAACGCATTTCAAATATTGTGGTTCTTAGTCATGGCATGAATGTAGAGATGTGCATGCTTGCTTTTTTTTTCTTATATTTTTCATTACAGTTCAACAAAAAAAAAAAAAAAATAATAAAATAATCCAGAAATAAAATACATCTTGGAAAAATATGATGATATTCTTCAAAAGCTTTTCATTTGCGGACACAACTTGCATTGTCTAGAGATGAGCGAACGTACTCGTCCGAGCTTGATATTCGTGCGAATATTAGGGTGTTCGGGATGCTCGTTACTCGTAACGAACACCATGCGGTGTTCCGGTTACTTTCAGTTTCCTCTCTGAGACGTTAGCGCGCTTTTCTGGCCAATTGAAAGACAGGGAAGGCATTACAACTTCCCCCTGTGACGTTCAACCCCTCTACCACCCCCCTGCTGTGAGTGGCTGGGGCGATCAGATGTCACCCGAGTATATAAATCGGCCCCTCCCGCGGCTCGCCACACATGCCTTGTGACTTAGCTGAGGGAAAGTGCTGCTGCTGGTGCTGCTGTAGGGAGAGCGTTAGGAGTCAGTGTAGGCTTCAAGAACCCCAACGGCCCTTCTCAGGGCCACATCTACTAGTGTGCAGTACTGTGTTAGCACAGTATTTATTTATTTTTTTGTCCAAAATTGGATCTGCAGAGCATTGCGCCCAGCAATAGGGACAGAAGTGGGGGTTAGGCAGGGAGAGTGTTAGGAGTTAGTGTAGGCTTCAAGAACCCCAACGGTCCTTTCTAGGGCCACTTCTATCCGTGTGCAGTACTGTCCAGGCTGCTGTTAGCAGTGTTGCATTTTTTTTTCTTTTTCTCAAAACCGGCTGTGCAGAGCATTGCACCCGGCATTAATACTACAGGGATAGAATTGTGTAGGCAGGGCCAGAAGACATTTATTATTCATTGAATTCACGCAGTGGGGTCTTCCCTTTGCTAAAAAGGAAAAAAATTATATTTGGCCTGCCTGTGTCAGTCCTAAGGTCTGCGTGTACGTGTGTGCTGCGTGTACAACGTACAAAAATCAGACGCAACCAGCTACGCTTTACTGCAGCCTAGCACCATTGTGTATCCTGACTGGCAAATACCTGCTCTGCTAGAGTTAATAACTCTGCTACACTATACTTGTGTGACACTTTTTGAGGGCCACACCACAGATATTAAACTTCTTGTTCATTGAATATATGCAGTGGGGTCTTCCCTAAGCTAAAAAGGAAAAAAATTATATTTGGCCTGCCTGTGTCAGTCCTAAGGTCTGCGTGTACGTGTGTGCTGCGTGTACAACGTACAAAAATGAGACGCAACCAGCTACGCTTTACTGCAGCCTAGCGCCATTGTCTTTCCTGACTGGCAAATACCTGCTCTGCTAGAGTTAATAACTCTGCTACACTATACTTGTGTGACACTTTTTGAGGGCCACACCACAGATATTAAACTTCTTGTTCATTGAATACACGCAGTGGGGTCTTCTGTTTGCAAAAAAGCGAAAACATTATATTTGGCCTGCAGGCTTGCGCCAATTTATTTCCTGCCTGGGAAATCAAATCACTGGTAATACAGCATGCTGAGGGGTAGGGGTAAGCCTAGAGGACGTGGACGTGGACGTGGCCGAGGACGCGGAGGGCCAAGTGAGGGTGTGGGCACAGGCCGAGCTCCTGATCCAGGTGTGTCGCAGCCGACTGCTGCGCGGTTAGGAGAGAGGCACGTTTCTGGCGTCCCCACATTCATCGCCCAATTAATGGGTCCACGCGGGAGACCTTTATTAGAAAATGAGCAGTGTGAGCAGGTCCTGTCGTGGATGGCAGAAAGTGCTTCGAGCAAGCTATCATCCACCCACAGTTCTGCGCCGTCCAGTGCTGCAAATCCGAATCCTCTGTCTGCTGCTCCTCCTTCCTCCCAGCCTCCTCACTCCACTACAATGACACCTGCTCAGGAGCGGGAACACTCCCAGGAACTGTTCTCGGGCCCCTGCTTAGATTGGGCAGCAGCGGTTCCTCTCCCACCAGAGGAGTTTATCGTCACTGATGCCCAACCATTCGAAAGTTCCCGGGGTCCGGGGGAAGAGGCTGGGGACTTACGCCAACTGTCTCAAGAAGTTTCTGTGGGTGAGGAGGACGATGACGATGAGACACAGTTGTCTTGCAGTGAGGTTGTAGTAAGGGCAGTAAGTCCAAGGGAGCAGCGCACAGAGGATTCGGAGGAAGAGCAGCAGGACGATGAGGTGACTGACCCCACCTGGTGTGCAACGCCTACTCAGGACAGGTCTTCAGAGGGGGAGGCAAGGGCATCAGCAGGGCAGGTTGCAAGAGGCAGTGCGGTGGCCAGGGGTAGAGGCAGGGCCAGACCGAATAATCCACCAAGTGTTTCCCAATGCACACCCTCGCGCCATGCCACCCTGCAGAGGCCGAGGTGCTCTAAGGTCTGGCAGTTTTTCACAGAGACGCCTGACGACCGATGAACAGTGGTGTGCAACCTTTGTCGCGCCAAGATCAGCCGGGGAGCCACCACCAACAGCCTCACCACCACCAGCATGCGCAGACATATGATGGCCAAGCACCCCACAAGGTGGGACGAAGGCCGTTCACCGCCTCCGGTTTGCACCGCTGCCTCTCCCCCTGTGCCCCAACCTGCCACTGAGATCCAACCTCCCTCTCAGGACACAGGCACAACCGTCTCATGGCCTGCACCCACACCCTCACCTCCGCTGTCCTCGGCCCCATCCACCAATGTCTCGCACCGCACAGTCCAGCCGTCGCTAGCGCAAGTGTTGGAGCGCAAGCGCAAGTACGCCGCCACGCACCTGCACGCTCAATCGTTAACCGTCCACATAGCCAAATTTATCAGCCTTGAGATGCTGCCATATAGGGTTGTGGAAACGGAGTCCTTCAAAGCTATGATGGCGGCGGCGGCCCCGCGCTACTCAGTTCCCAGTCGCCACTACTTTTCCCGATGTGCCGTCCCAGCCCTGCACGACCACGTCTCCCGCAACATTGTACGCGCCCTCACCAATGCGGTTAGTGGCAAGGTCCACTTAACTACGGACACGTGGACAAGCACAGGCGGGCAGGGCCACTACATCTCCCTGACGGCACATTGGGTGAATTTAGTGGAGGCTGGGACAGAGTCAGAGCCCGGGACCGCTCACGTCCTACCCACCCCCAGAATTGCGGGCCCCAGCTCGGTGGTGGTATCTGCGGCGGTGTATGCCTCATCCACTAAACCACCCTCCTCCTCCTCCTCCTCAACCTCTGTCTCGCAATCTAGATGTGTCAGCAGCAGCAGGACGTCGCCAGCAGTCGGTGTCGCGCGGCGTGGCAGCACAGCGGTGGGCAAGCGTCAGCAGGCCGTGCTGAAACTACTCAGCTTAGGAGATAGGAGGCACACGGCCCACGAACTGCTGCAGGGTCTGACAGAGCAGACCGACCGTTGGCTTGCGCCGCTGAGCCTCCAACCGGGCATGGTCGTGTGTGACAATGGCCGTAACCTGGTGGCGGCTCTGCAGCTCGGCAGCCTCACGCACGTGCCATACCTGGCCCACGTCTTTAATTTGGTGGTTCAGTGCTTTCTGAAAAGCTACCCACGCTTGTCAGACCTGCTCGTAAAGGTGCGCCGGCTCTGCGCACATTTCCGCAAGTCCCACATGGACGCTGCCACCCTGCGCACCCTGCAACATCGCTTTAATCTGCCAGTGCACCGACTGCTGTGCGACGTGCCCACACGGTGGAACTCTACGCTCCACATGTTGGCTAGGCTCTATGAGCAGCGTAGAGCTATAGTGGAATACCAACTCCAACATGGGCGGCGCAGTGGGAGTCAGCCTCCTCAATTCTTTTCAGAAGAGTGGGCCTGGTTGGCAGACATCTGCCAGGTCCTTCGAAACTTTGATCAGTCTACCCAGGTGGTGAGCGGCGATGCTGCAATCATTAGCGTCACCATTCCTCTGCTATGCATCTTGAGAACTTCCCTGCAAACCATAAAGGCAGCCGCTTTGCGCTCGGAAACAGAGCCGGGGGAAGACAGTATGTCGCTGGATAGTCAGAGCACCCTCCTGTCTATATCTCAGCGCGTTCAGGAGGAGGAGGAGGAGGATGAGGAGGAGGGGGAAGAGACAGCTTGGCCCACTGCTGACGGTACCCATGCTGGTTGCCTGTCATCATTTCAGCGTGTATGGCCTGAGGAGGAGGAGGAGGAGGAGGAGGAGGATCCTGAAAGTGATCTTCCTAGTGCGGACAGCCATGTGTTGCGTACAGGTACCCTGGCACACATGGCTGACTTCATGTTAGGATGCCTTTCTCGTGACCCTCGCATTCAACGCATTCTGGCCACTACGGATTACTGGGTGTACACACTGCTCGACCCACGCTATAAGGAGAACCTTCCCAGTCTCATTCCCGAAGAGGAAAGGGGTTCGAGAGTGTTGCTATACCACAGGACCCTGGCGGACAAGCTGATGGTAAAATTCCCATCTGACAGCGCTAGTGGCAGAAGGCGCAGTTCCGAGGGCCATGTAGCAGGGGAGGTGCGTAGATCGAGCAGCATGTACAGCCCAGACAGTGCAACAGTCTTTAAGGGCCTGGCCAGCTTTATGGCTCCCCAGCAAGACTGTGTCACCGCTCCCCAGTCAAGGCTGAGTCGGCGGGAGCACTGTAAAAGGATGGTGAGGGAGTACGTAGCCGATCGCACGACCATCCTCGGTGACGCCTCTGCCCCCTACAACTACTGGGTGTCGAAGCTGGACACGTGGCCTGAACTAGCGCTGTATGCCCTGGAGGTGCTTGCTTGTCCTGCGGCTAGCGTCTTGTCGGAGAGGGTGTTTAGTGCGGCTGGGGGAATCATCACAGATAAGCGTACCCGCCTGTCAACCGACAGTGCCGACAGGCTTACACTCATCAAGATGAACAAAGCCTGGATTTCCCCAGACTTCTCTTCTCCACCAGCGGACAGCAGCGATACGTAAGCAATACGTAGGCTGCACCCGCGGATGGAAGCTACGTTCTCTCTCACCATCCAAAACGGGGACATTTCTGCTTCATCAATCTGTGTCTAATATTCCTCCTCCTCCTCCTCCTGCTTCTCCTCCTGAAACCTCACGTAATCACGCTGAACGGGCAATTTTTCTTAGGGCCACAAGGCTCACTCATAATTTTTCTAAACAATTTTTAGATGTTTCAATGCTCTGAAAAGCGTTGGAACTTTAACTTGAACCAATTTTTCGTTAAACTGGGCTGCCTCCAGGCCTAGTTACCACTTAAGCCACATTACATTAACCAAAGCGATTAATGGGTTTCACCTGCCCTCTTGGTTGGCCATGGCCAATTTTTTTCAGGTACATTAGTACTGTTGATACAGCAATTTTTGTGGGCCCTCACCTACAGTGTAATCAAATAAATTTTTAGCCCACCTGCATTAAGCACGACATTACTACCTCAGCTGTGTTGGGCAATGCAATGGGATATTTCTATGTACCGCCGGTGGCTTCCTGGCACCCACCCATGCTGTGGGTCCACAGGGAATTATAAATGCATCTGTTTCCACTTGTAAAGAACCCCAGTCAGACTGGGGCATGCAGTGTGGGCCGAAGCCCACCTGCATTAAGCACGACATTACTACCTCAGCTGTGTTGGGCAATGCAATGGGATATTTTTATGTACCGCCGGTGGGTTCCAGGGAGCCACTCATGCTGTGGGTCGACAGGGACTTCACAATAGGGAGTTGTACCTGCCTGTGTCTATGAATTAAAAACCGCGGTCTGACTGGGGCATGCAGACACCTTGACAGAATGAATAGTGTGTGGCACATAGGTTCCCCATTGCTATGCCCACGTGTGCAGCTCCTGATGGCGGTGGCACAGGATTCTATTTCTCATTGCTTCTGTACAGCATTGTGGGCTATCGCCCCGCCCCTTTTAAAGAGGGTCGCTGCCTAGCCGTGCCAACCATCTGCAGTGTGTGCCTGCGGTTCCTCGTCATGGCAGACGCACTTCTAAATAGACATGAGGGTGGTGTAGCATGAGGGCAGCTGAAGGCTGCGCAGGGACACTTTGGTGTGGGGGGGAGGGGGGGGGGCTGTGGGGGGGAGGGGGGGGGGGGTTGGGCAGCATGTAACCCAGGAGAAGTGGCAGTGGAGTGTCATGCAGGCAGTGATTGTGCTTTGTTGGAGGTAGTGTGGTGCTTAGCTAAGGTATGCCATGCTAATGAGGGCTTTTCAGAAGTAAAAGTTTTTGGGAGGGGGGGGGCCCCGCTCTTGCCGCTATTGTGGCTTAATAGTGGGACCTGTGAACTTGAGATGCAGCCCAACATGTAGCCCCTCACCTGCCCTATCCGTTGCTGTGTCGTTCCCATCACTTTCTTGAATTGCCCAGATTTTCACACAAGGAAACCTTAGCGAGCATCGGCGAAATACAAAAATGCTCGGGTCGCCCATTGACTTCAATGGGGTTCGTTACTCGAAACGAACCCTCGAGCATCGCGAAAAGTTCGTCCCGAATAACGAGCACCCGAGCATTTTGGTGCTCGCTCATCTCTAGCATTGTCCCCTTTGGAAAGTAAAATATTACAGTAAACATATTGATCTCTTGTACTCTTTCCTTATTATGGTTTACTCATCACTTTCAATCCTCCCCTTATCTTCGTATAAAACCATTTGTTTCAAATTAGACAAAAAAAACATAATAAAATAAGGAAATAACCAGGAGGGGGTACTTTTAATATTTCTGTCCTCCTCTCCTCCTCCCGTCCCCGTCCAGTACCTATCCTACATCTCATATTCCATACTGGTCTGTCTTGTTATCCTGCCCTCTGTTTTTAGTCTTCCCAGAGAGTCTCTAGCACTCTCTATTAGGTACCAGGTTGTATACTGAAAGGGGGTTACTATCTTTCTAATTTCTTGGTCGTTATAGTGTGAATGGAGAAAAATCTGCCATTTTTAAAGAAATGTTTTTGCTGCTTTCTTTTTGTGTCTCTCTGTCTCCATTCGTTCCATGCTTAATAGGTGTTTAAGTTGGGCTACAAGCTCTGTTATTCCTGGGATTGTTTGCAGAAGCCAATGCTTGAGCAGAAGTCTTTTTTTTTGCCCTTTGTAGTGTAGCTAATGAGAATCTTCCTATTGGTTGTCGAATTATGGAATCACAGTCTGTTTTGTCCGGCTCTCTACTGAGATCGCTAAGCCTAGTCTTGCAAAACCGAAGTGCCTGCGCAATCTGTAGGAATTGTGTCTCTGGTAGGTTATACTTCGTCTTGAGCTCAGATGGATTAAGCCATCTGCTTTCTCTCTTGTGCATGAAGTGCTGGGCTACCACTAAACATTTTTCTTGCCACTCTTTAAAGACTCTGGCATGCTTGCTTTTAAAACCAAATGGACCAATAGGACATCACCATTAACCCTTCTAATGTCACATAATACATTGCTCGCAAATATACATTGTATGTTAGCTTATTATAAGGCCATTGCATTTACAAAGCAATTTATGTAAAAGTGCTAATAAAAATACAATAAACCTTGTTTCATATTCATGCCATTAGATGCTCTGGTATTGCAAAACAAAATCCAGTGAGCCTCCCGGGAATACAATTTATGCTGCCAGTGCCCACCTCTCAAGGGTTTTTTAATAGAGATGAGCGAGCATACTCGCTAAGGACAATTGCTTGATCGAGCATTGTCCTTAGCGAGTATCTCCCCGCTCAGAAGAAAAGGTTCGGCTGCCGGCGCGGGGGAGCGGTGAGTTGTGGCAGTGAGCATGGGGGAGCAGGGGGGAGAGAGGGAGAGAGAGATCTCCCCTCCGTTACTCCCCGCTCTCCCCCGCCGCTCCCTGCCCGCCGCCGGCAGCCGAATCTTTTCTTCCGAGCGGGCAGGTACTCGCTAAGGGCAATGCTCAATCGAGTAATTGCCCTTAGTGAGTATGCTTGCTCATCTCTATTATATCCCTCTGTATACTGAAGAATGAAAAAGACTTTGCATTTTGTACATGTGCATGTATACAATGATGTTCTGCTCTCGAGGACTGGGGAATATTTTTAGATATATAACAAAGGTGTTCTGATATTCTCGTTTTGAGCCTGCGGGATGCACATCCAATGTATTTGATGTTAAAGGTAGTGCATTGTCTACAATACACCACATGTTGAGTTCTACAATTAATAAACAAATTTATAGAGACCTCCTTGCCAATATGTTGAAAAAGAAATAGTGCAATTAGCCGCATACTTACTGTATGTTACATATGTTGGATTTTATTAGAGATTGAATAAAGTTTATTGGATTTTATTCTGAAAACTGCTAGTCTCCACCTCCTCCTTTTCCTTCTCCACTTCCGCATCTTCCTTCTTCTCTTCTGAACTGTATAGTTATGTAACGCTATGTAAACTGCTTTCTGTTGTAATTATATTGAAAGTCTTTGGTTGCGATTACTTTTCTGAGTAAAAAAACGCTAAGTATCTTAATTAACTTAAGTTACTGAAACAATTCCTGCTGATCATAGATTGAATTTAATATGATTACATTGTGATTGGGGGTTAATTATTTTAGAAACAATTTTAAGTTAAAAAGAAGCTTGTTAGAAGTATCAATACCACAAGATATTAGGTTTCTTATAAGTTTAGAAGTTAATAGAGATGAGCGAACGTACTCGTTTACTTTGATTTCGCAATCGAGCAGCGCTTTTTTCGAGTAACTGACTATTTGGGCGAAAAGATTCGGGGGGAGCTGGGGGTGAGCGGGGGGTTGCAGAGGGGACTGGGGCGGGGAGAGAGAGAGAGCTCCCCCCTGTTCCCCACTGCTACCCCCTGCTCCACCACGCCGCCCCCCGGCGCCCCCCGAATCTTTTTGCCCGAGTAGTCAGTTACTCGAAAAAAGCGGTGCTCGATTGCGAAATCGCCCTAAACGAGTACGTTCGCTCATCTCTAGAAGTTAACTAGACATTTTGTTTAGGATAAATAACATGACCGTCTACAGGATATGCCATAAACATCTATTAGGTTGGGTTCTACGAGCCGGAACAATAAGCAAGCTTAATGAACTGTTTCTGTAACTTTCATAGACTTAAATGAAGAGAGTCATACAGCTGCCAGCTCTAAATGTACCCTCTTTCTCGAATTAGTGGGTGCCCTATAGGTAGAACCCCTTTGTATCAAGCATGTATAGCATATACTGTGCATATATAGTATCTTACCCTGCTTATTTCTGCATATTATGAGGCTTTTACTCTTTTCTTCTCTCTTTTGTGACATAAAAGTTTGGCATACTGTAGACAGTATTGATGATCTTTAAAAAACTTTCAACTGTGCCATCACCAGCCAGAATATGGTGATGATTGGTACTCACATACATGGCCCAAACCAAAATTAAACATATAGCTCATTTTGGGGAAGTGATGAGATGAAACGTACTCTGCACCTCTGCTATGATTATGTACTCTATAATCTCCAAAGAACCACAGTGCATTACCACGTATCTATTGCAGTGCTTGGCACTTTGTGAACCCTTCAGAATTTTCTATATTTCTGCTTATATTTGACCTAAAACTACATCAGATTTTCACTCAAGTCCTAAGAGTAGATAAATACAACCAAATCAAACATGAGTCAAACATATTTGACTTGGTCATTTGTTTATTGAGGAAAATGATCTAGTATCACACGTCAGTGAGTGGCAAAGGTATGTGAACCTTTAGGATAAGCAAATAATTTGAAGTTGAAATTGGAGTCAGGTGAGTAGGCAAAGTGTTTTATTTTAAAAGCAGGGATCTAACAAAATCTGTCCACAGTCAGGGCTCATTCAAATGAGCAAGAAGATTTCCAGCTGGCATGTCACGGCCACAGCGTGGCCAGAAATTGTGTGAACTTGCATTAAAACTTCCGTTTTAACACCCGTTCAGACGTCCGAGTGCAGCGATTATACAACATGCTGCTAAACTCCCTCCCACCTCTCTTCTTTGACAGCCTCCATAGGCTCTCATGGGAATCCATGGGAGCAGCTGCCGTATTCCAGCCGAAAGATATTTCCTGAACTATCTTTTTTGGATGGTGTAAAAACGCCCGACTGGAGTGCGCACCTTATGCGTTATCTTTGCCGTCTGGACGTTTTTTTTTTCTGCGGGAATACGCCAATCTGAACTGATGCATTGTAAACCAATGCATCAGATGGACAGTGTACATCGGCCAGCCATGAAAGCGTGGCCGATATACGATCCTGTGTAAGAGCCCTCAGACTCAGGGCTCCTTCACATGGGCGCTGCAGATGGATGAAAATCACATGAATGAGAGGCTGCTGCGACCTTGGTTATATGTGCCACAGCCTGGAATACCATCAGCTGGGAGGATAGAGTTCAGCTCTTCAAAACTCCCTTCCCTTCCCCTCTCCGCCCCTTGCCAGCTTCTGGCAAAGGGAGGGGTGGGACACGGCAGGAGCTAGTGTGCTAAACTTCCTCCCTGTCTCTGCCCATTGCTGGCTGCAGGCAAGGGCAAGGGGTGGGGCGGGAGCTTAGCAGAGCCAGTGTCCTAAACTCCCTCTGTAGCCTATGGGAGCTGCTGGCAAGGGGGGGGACTTTGCCAATGCGAGCCCCTGCTAAACTTCTTCTCACCTCCCTTTTCCGGCAGCTCTCATAGGCTCCCATTGGAGTCTATGGGTCCGACCGGCATATTCCAGCAAAAGATAGATCAAGACCTATCTTTTCCATCTGGCATAAAAGGGGCCAGCCGGAATACTATCTTTTCTGGCCAGCCAATTTTACACACCAAAAAATCATCTATCTGACAAATGCATTGGAATCCAATGCTTCGGATGGTCGCGATTTTCAGCCAGCATTTTATCGTGGCAAAGTAAGCGTGATAAAATGATTGTGTGAAGGCAGCCTGATTGTGTACAAATGGAGGAAATTCAAGGCCACTATTGCCCTCACCAGAAGTGGTCGACCAACAAAGATTATGGTAAGAGCTAGGTGGATAATAGTATGCGAGATCACAAAGGAACCCAAAGTAACCTCTAAGCAACTAAAAGCCTTTCTCCCATTAGCTAATGTTCAGGAGTCCACCATCAGACAATATCAAACACAGGAAAAGTCATTATTTCATAAATACTGCTGGGCGATGTCCTGCCTTCTGTTCAGACCTTGCAGATGTCTAGCGTCCATTTTATAAATCCATTTTGCCTCTATATCTAATAATGTTCACCTATAATCTCCTCCTCTTTATTGCATTTTTTCTCCACATTCCAACGATGTACCTCATGTAAATGTTGAGATGCCGCTGATGTATAGATATTACCAGCATGGACAACATCAGATAGATGCCACTTGATTCATACATTTGAGGGCCCTGTTGTATATTCAATGTCTTGTAAATATCGTGCGAAATATGCAATACATTACATGGGCTTAATGTTCACATGCTTTTGCCACTTACAGACATGTGATATTGGATAATTTTTCTCAATAAATAAATTACCAAATCTAATATGTGTAACTCATTTGTTTAATTTAGTTCTCTTTACTTACTTTTAAGACTTGTGTGAAAATCTGATGTTTTAGGTCAAATGTAAGCAGAAATATGGAAAATTCTGAGGGGTTCACAAACTTTCAAGCATCAGCATATGCCATGTCATAAAAGATAAATACTAAAACATGTGATACATCCAGGTAAAACATCAATACTTACATGTTACAAATTCAGACAACCAATATGTATTACTGCTATATTCTGTAAAATGTCCAAAAGAAAATGTTGTTATATTTCCTAGACAAAGGCCGCCTGCACACGAGCGGAAATTCGGCGGCAGGATTTCCCACGGAATTTCCGCTGTTGGAAGCCTGCATAGGATTGCGTTAACAAATGCAATCCTATGCAGACAACCGCGATTTGGCCATGCGAAATATCGCGCGGCAAACAAATCGCGGCATGCACTATTATGTCACTCACTCGCCGCGGGTGAGTACGCGCTGGTCCCTGCAGGCGCTCGGGTCGGGTCCGCGGCGAGAATCCTCGCCGTTGGATCCGACCCGCCCGTCTGCAGGCGGCCTATTTATTCTTCTTTTTACATAGTAAAAATTAGAATAACTGTCTTTGGCACAAAGATGAATCTTTGCTTATAGACATAATATACCGTATGGTTACCGTTCTATAGAAAACATAAGGTATGATAAAACTGTACTTATAAATGGCAGACACAAGGTTCAAGTTCAAAAACTATTTATCTTGTTATAACAGTAAGCAGACTAGATAGCTGCCTGCCCTTCCTGGCTCTTGCCCGACTCTAACATTACTGATGCGTATTGTAATGCGTTTTTAAATTTTAATAGTTTTTATTAAAATATCTCTGACTTTATCATTCCCATCTTTCCAATCATGCCCAGTCTAATAATACTTATTTAATTTTTACCTTCCTCTACAAAAAGCATAGACTTTATACAAGTCTACTAGAACCTCTGCAGTATAGTAAATGGCACTACTGCCATATCCGCAGCAAAAATGGAGATCTTGTGGTATCACTTGTTGGTAAAGGAATATATCGCTAGTAGAGATGAGCGAACCTACTCGTTTTGAGTAATTACTCGATCGAGCACCGCGATTTTCGAGTACTTCCGTACTCGGGTGAAAAGATTCTGGCGGCGCCGGGGGGGGGGGGGAGGCGTGGCGGAGTGGGGGGTAGCAGCGGGGAACAGGGGGGGGAGCCCTCTCTCTCTCCCTCTCCCCCCCCCCACTCCCAGCTGCAACCCCCCACTCACCCACAGCGCCCCCCGAATCTTTTCGCCCGAGTACGGAAGTACTCGAAAATCGCGGCGCTCGGGCAAAAAAGGGGTGTGGCCGAGTACGCTCGCTCATCTCTAATTGCTAGACAACTAACTAGCTTAATTAGCTGATGGTAGTTAATGCAGCAATCCAAAAGTTCTGTGATGCGATAACATATTGAGAGGGGAGCGTGGCCCAACAGTTTTCTGCATAATTTATGCCAGAAATCTGTGCCAGTTTGTATCTGGTGTTAATTTTTTTGTAGATGGATGGACAGCCCAAAATGCGCCTAATGCTTGAAGAGGTGTGCGCCTCTTCATACATGAGGTGCATCATGTGCCAGTAGGGATCATATTAAGATCAGCATTTCAAATGCCAGCCTTTAGAAATTCCCACTATTATTCTTTAAAATACTCAACTTACCTACTGCAGAACTAGAGGTATAACTAGAAGTTCTTGAGCCCCACTGCAAAATCTGTAACAGCGCCCCCTACTTACCATGTGCCATTTATAATACTGATGTCTTCTTATGTCACAGAAGGGCCTTTCATTCCCTATGTCTCCAGGGCCTGGTAGTGACTGCTACCCCTGCACCCCCTATAGCTATGCCCTTGTGCAGAACTACTTTTTGAAGGGAAATTTAGAGTTGCCTGTTCACTGTTTTTTAATTGATTAGTCTAAACAGCATCAATCTTGATAAGGCCTCCTGTCCATTGGGGATATTCTATTGCGTTATCTGCGGCAAAAATCTGCACGCAGGTAACGCAATGAACGCTTTGCATAGGATAACTATGGAAAGTGCAGCCCGATGTACACAATCAGAAAATTGCCGCAACGCGAATCCACAGCGGGAAAACGCTACGCTCGTGGATAGCCGGCCTAAAGAAGGCCTTTTAGATGCAACTGCCTAAATCGGTTACTTTGTTTCTGTATTTTTTATGTTTTATTTGTCTTCAATCAAAAATAATATTTTTGCAGGAAAGCTATACCCTTCCTGACCTACATCATAGGCCTCCTAGCAGCCATGCCAGTAACCTTATGCACACCGACGAAGGGCAAGAAAATCTGAGACAGCTGTCTGTACAAGATTATCTTTTCCCACTGGAGAAGATTCTGGCTCTGGCTTATATCCCCAGTCATTGTTACAAGCTTATTAAAAAGGCTGACATTCACTTGCAGGAATGCTACCTTCCAATAGGTGGCGCCATAGAGCCATTGTTCCATCTTCCGATTTATATCAATAAAAGGTTGGAACAGGACAAGAAACTTTCTACAAAGTTTCTTCACTTGTTCCTCAGCTGCTGCACAACATAACAATACAGAATAAACTTATGTAACCCAACTCATTTCATTTAAACACCAGATTCTGATATCATAATGTGATCTTCATACAAAAACTAATTGCAGACATGACCCTTTACGTATATTACAGCTTCCTATTTCAGCCGCACCATTACAGCTCTGCAGTTTTTCATATCTGATTAGGTAGATATCTTCTATTCCTCCATACCTGTCGTATAATATTAAGAGGGAATAATGTATCTTCAAAAAAGAAAGATGAAATGCCAAAAACAGTAGAGATGAAACTACAAATCAGGTCTAGATGAAAAAAAAAATAATTGTCATATACTATAAAATAAAATGACAAATAAAACCTAGTCTGAAAAACTTTCGGGAAATATAAACACCCTTCATTCCAGTCTATACTGATTCAGCCTTTGCTATCATGCATAAAGCTTTACATCATATATTTGGCAGACGCCCAACTTCTCTCCTACGCAGGAATCTATTTTTCTTGTGGCTTACCCAAAAATAGAGTCACACATTAAGTGTACGTAGTGTGCCGAGGATTACAGGGAGTTGTGTTGTCACAAACGGCATTGTCTTCTAGCGAGAGCTTTGTACATCGGCCATAAAGAACACATTTGTTGTTTCAGATTATACATTGAAAAGATTAAGCAATTATAATGTACAACAGAATTGAAAGTTTTTTAACCTCCCTGCTTCTATTTCGGCCGGATTCCTGTTGTGTACCCTCTATGTTTAGATGGCGGATATTCATCTTTTCGTTCAGCCATAACCAATTTCAGACATAAGTATTCATTTCATAATTGCGCAGGTATAATTTATGCTATTTTTAAAAGACAAGTACAGCTCAGACAAACAGTTCGGCATTTCTGGAGCAGGATGTGTTTTTGTGGCATTGTACAGTCATGTGTGATGTTTTGACAAGAAGCTAAAGTAAATAAAGCGCAGGATGTGGGAATTAATTTTATGATTTCATCCCACCTAGAACCAGTGACCTCTTCCCAGGACATTACTTTGTGACTGCGAGCAAAAAGCAGCAGATTCCAGCTGTTGCCTACAGCATTGCTTCTGTGCAGAGGATGTTGACAAGTGACAAGCAGGCATTTAGGACGATGTATACATTTTATTTAAAGAATAAAAAGACTAAGACAAATATTAACCATTTATACTGGTTGGTAAGAGAAAGTTTTTTAGTGTCCAGCCTAATGCATACAAAGAAACGGGCAACCGAAGATGATGTCATATTATGTAATGTTCCGTTAGCGCCAACATCCTGGGCTGATTCATTTCTTATTATACCTTCATAATGGTTGAAGCTCTGTTTTTCTCATACAGAGCTCTGAATCCTCTTGCTTTCCTTCAAACAGTGTGGATAAACCATAAACTGGTACATTTCCATTGAAGATACTCTTGGCAAAGGATAAAGATAAATTACTTTATTGGTGAAACATCAGCAAAGAAACACATTTATACAAGAAGGGCCTCTTCATCAGTAAAGTTGGGATATAGACAAAGAAATGGCAACAGGGTTTAAGGGGGGGAAGTAGAGGAGGCAAAATGAGAGGTGAAAAATACATAAACTGATATAGTTTAACATCAGCATGAGTAGGTAAAAAACAGGTTGTATATAATAACATTCGAAGGTAAAAAAATGTAATCTGCAATGTAAAAAGCGGAACTGATATGATGTTTGATGAAAATAATACACACTCATTGCAAAAAAGACAAAAAAAATCCCACCCCTAGAAGGAGTTGTCGAAATCGAATGAAACTGTTTTTGTGATTCTAAAGTTGATATAGGTAAGTGATTACAGAATCAGAGCAAAGGGATAATTTGTGGCGGAAAACTGTACACTTTAAGGGAGGCTCTAGTACCTTGTTGTACCACCTCTAGCTTGGATACAAGATGTGATACAGGCAGACATGGAGGCTCTAGTACCCTGTTGTACTGCCTCTAGCTTAGATACAAGATGTGATACAGGTGGGCATGGAGGCTCTAGTACCCTGTTGTACCACCTCTAGCTTGGATACAAGATGTGATACAGGCGGGCATGGAGGCTCTAGTACCCTGTTGTACCACCTCTAGCTTGGATACAAGATGTGATACCGGCGGGCATGAAGGCTCTAGTACCCTGTTGTACCACCTCTAGCTTGGATACAAGATGTGATACCGGCGGGCATGAAGGCTCTAGTACCCTGTTGTACTGCCTCTAGCTTGGATAGAAGATGTGATACGGGTGGGCATGGCGGCTCTAGTACCCTGTTGTACCACCTCTAGCTTGGATAGAAGATGTGATACGGGAAGGCATGGAGGCTCTAGTACCCTGTTGTACTGCCTCTAGCTTGCATACTAGATGTAATACGGGCAGGCATTTAGGATCTAGTACCTTGTTGTACCACCTCTAGCTTGGATACAAGATGTGATACGGGCGGGCATGGAGGCTCAAGTACCTTGTTTTACCACCTCTAGCTTGGATACAAGATGTGATACGGGCGGGCATGGCGGCTCTAGTACCCTGTTGTACCACCTCTAGCTTGGATATAAGATGTGATACGGGAAGGCATGGAGGCTCTAGTACCCTGTTGTACCACCTCTAGCTTGGATATAAGATGTGATACGGGAAGGCATGGAGGCTCTAGTACCCTGTTGTACTGCGTCTAGCTTGCATACTTGATGTAATACGGGTGGGCATGGAGGATCTAGTATCTTGTTGTACCACCTCTAGCTTGGATATAAGATGTGATACGGGAAGGCATGGTGGCTCTAGTACCCTGTTGTACTGCCTCTAGCTTGGATACAGGATGTGATACGGGTGGGCATGGAGGCTCTAGTACCCTGTTGTACTGCCTCTAGCTTGGATACAGGATGTGATACGGGAGAGCATGGAGGCTCTAGTACCCTGTTGTACCGCCTCTAGCCTGGATATAAGATGTGGGGCATGGAGGCCGACAGGTTCCATATGGTATCCTGGAGCATATTAGTCCACATTTTGTGTAACTGCATTACATATATAGTTGGTTTCATACCTGTGCTATTGGCAATAAATCTGGTGACTGGGCAGGCCACAAAAGTGTGGCTATGTTGTGAAGACATTCCTGTGACACTCTTGCTGGAAAATGCTTTTTGAAAGCCCTGCCATGAGAGGAACACATGTGGCTGTGGGATGTCCTGAATATATCACTGAGCTGTCATTGTCCCTTCTACTACTACTAGGGATGAACAACTCTCATGTCAACAGCTTTCCAGATCATCATACCATTGTACCAGCAGTGGGGGTAGTGTGGGACTCCATATTAAAGGCAAGATTAAGGAACTCATCTCTAGGTCTCCAGATACAAATATGACTGTTGTAAGTGCCCAAACAAAACCTAGACTCGTCGCTGAAGATAACCTGGTTTCACTCTGCAACAGTCCAGTATTATTATTCACGATACCACTGCAGATGGATGCAATGGTGAGTACACATAATGGGCACTGTGAGATGCTTATTATGTATCCTTCAGCCAAGCACCTGGAAATAGTTATGACAGACACAGAGGCCTGTAACAATGGTGCCAACTGTCTCTAGATGGTGGATATTGAAACTTGTCCATTAGTACGTTTGCGACTGGGTGCTTCTCATGCTCCACCCCTGGTGATATTATCGCAGGTCCTACGGCATATATAAAACAAAGAGTCTGACTGAGGGCTCCCACACACTTGCGTTTTTTTAACGCTGCGTTTTTTGTTAACGCGATTGTCAATGGGACTTTCTAATGTTAAAAAGGCAACGCACCAAAACCGCAAGTTGCATTGCGTTTTTAACATTAGAAAGTCCCAATGACAATCGTGTTAAAAAAAAATGCAGCATTAAAAAAACGCAAGTGTGTGGGAGCCCTGACAGAAGAAGAACAAAGTTTGGTAAAAAGTAAAAAGTACTGGATACTGGATAAGCTGACAGCAGCTACCAGAACCTATGAGGAAGTCACCATCATGTGATCACCTGTGTAGGTGGAGTCAGGGATCACATGACCAGGAGCTGATCACTGTGTCCAGGAGTCTGCTATGCTGGTGATGTCTGGAAATCAGGATGGATGTGTGTGTGATGTGTGTATATCAGGACGAATGTACCAGAGCGGTGTGCGTTATTTGTGGGAATCAGCATAGATGTAGTAGAGTTGTTTGCGTAATGTGTGGGAATCAGGATTAATGTAGTAAAACTGTGTGTGTCATTTGTGGGAATCAGCATGGATGTAGTAGAGCTGTGTATGTATATGTGTGAATCAGAATGGATGTAGTAGAGCTGTGTGTGTGATGTGTGTCAATCAGGATGCATGTAGTAGAGCTGTGTGTGTGATGTGTGGGAATCAGCATGGATGTAGTACAGCTGTGTGTCTGATGTCTGGCCATCAGCATGGATGTAGTAGAGCTGTGTGTAATGTGTGGGAATCAGCATGGATGTAGTACAGCTGTGTGTGTCGTGTGGGAATGAGGATGGATGCAGCACAGCTGTGTGTGTGATGTCTAGCCATCAGCATGGATGTAGTAGAGCTGTGTGTGTAATATCTTGCCATCAGCATGGATGTAATAGACCTGTATGTGTAATGTGTGGGAATCAGGATGGATGTACCACAGCAGGGTGTGTGATGTGTTTGATTCAGGATGTATGTACCACAGCTGTGTGTGTAATGCGTGAATCAGGATGGATGTAGTACAGCTGTGTGTGTGATGTCTGAGAATCAGGATGGATGTAGGAGAGCTGTGTGTGTAATGTCTGGGGATCAGGATGAATGTAGCATGCACCACAGCTGTGTGGCGCATTGCGCCACTAGAAACACTGGCACTATAATTTCCTAATAATTACTAGTCTTTGATGGAAGGTTGCGCAGTATACCAGTTTTTTATGGTTCATTCACACAATTCCTCCCACCCACTCATCCGGGTGAGGTGTCTATCTGGTTGGCAACACCTCCTTCCAAACTTCATCTCTATTTCTTGCTCACAGCATTATTTAACCAATTAGCACCTCAAATTTTTAGGCACCATCTGAAAATCCCTCCACTCACGTTTTCTTCTTCATACTATTTCTTCACATCTTCTGGGCTTAGTCACACGCCGATGCACCCGTGTGACTGAGCCCTTACTGCAGGAATAAGACGGCCGTACTTCAAGACGGACGACTCCCCGCAGTGCTGAAGAAAGAACACATGACTGGCAATGAGGCCGGTCACATGTTCTTTCTCCCGCTGCTGCAGAGAGACGTCCGTCCTGAAGTGCGGCCGTCTTCTTCCTGCAGTAACACGGGCGCCGATGCGCCCGTGTGACTAAGCCCTCTATGTGTACAGCACAGCCTCCTTTAGATTTCTCAGTTTTCTCTTCCTCTAAGTTGTGCTACCAATCCCATGATGCATCAGCGCAGTATCACTTTACCTGCTAGAGCCAATACCATCTATGCCTGCTGGAAGGACAGATTGCTTGTCATTTCCCTCCTTATTCTTCTTAATAAGGTTTAAGACCATAAGTACTTAGTCAGGCAGGATAAACTGTCATCTTCTTCACTATAACTGTTTGATAGGACCCTTTAATCATCATCAGTAACTGTAAAAAGCCTGAAGAGTTTTCTGCTTGCCCCACATGTGATCAGGGTGATGACCTCCAGCAGTAATGGTAGTAAATGAAGCTAAGTGTTTACAGATGATTGTAAGATTGAGGACAGAAATAAATGTCAAAGCTGATATTACGCTGATGGTACCTTCTGATCCTGAACCACACAGGATGGCTACATGTTTTTTCCTGTACTTGAGATGTTTATGCTGTTTGTGACTACAAAGTTAATAGTACAAAAATATCTCATACTATCCATGTTATCCCACACAGTGCATGACATTAGAAAAAAATGAAAACAACAATGCCAGAATGGATATTTTTCAGTCATCTGTCTCAAAGGCGATCAAAAAGTCACATGTACTCCAAAATGATGCAGATAGAAACTACAGTTCATTTTGCAATAAACTGAACCACCTGCACCTCACCCCCCTCCCAATAAAAATGGTATTGGTTATTGAAAGTGGTGATGCAAATGAAATTGTTGTTTTTTTAAGAGAAAGGATTTTTATCATGCTAAATTAATGAAAAATAAAAAAGCTATATAAATTTGGTATGACTGTAACAGTAAAGTTGGCATATTATTTATACTATATTGTTTTTTTATTCACAAAATATCTCACAAAAAACACAATGCAAAACGATCAAAAAAGTTGCATTTACACCAAAATGGTACCAGTTTGTCCCAGAAAAAAAAAAACAATACCTCACATGGCTTTGTTGGGGAAAAAAATTAAAATCGTATGGTCCTTGGAATGCAGCAAGGCAAATGCAATTATTTTTTAAGTGTTTTTATTGTGAAAAAAAATAATGACATAAAAAATACATACATTTAATATCACTGTAATCATATTAACCCGTAAAGTAAACATAACATTTCATTTATACTGTACAGTAAATCCCGTAAAAGAAAAACTAAAAATAAAGGCTGAACGTCAGAGTTTTTTTTCCATCGCCGCTAAAAAAATTAATACAAGCTTAGGCTGGATTCAGACGAACGTATATTGGCTCGGTTTTCACGCCCAGTCGATATACGTCACCTCTCTCTGCAGGGGGGAGCCTGGAAGAGCCAGGAGCAGTGCTCTGAGCTCCTGCCCCCTCTGTGCTTCCTCTCCGCCACTCTGCACTATTTGCAATGAGGAGAGGCGGGATAGGGGCGGGGCTAATTTGCAGAATTTAGCCCCACCCTGTCCCACCTCATTTCATTGTAAATAGTGCAGAGGGGCGGAGAGGAGGCAGAGGGGGGGGGAGCTTAGTTCCTGCTCCTGGCTCTTCCATCGCCCCCCCCCCCCTGCAGATGAGGACACCGTATATCAGCACGCTGTGAAAACCAAGCCGATATATACGGTCGTCTGAATCCAGCCTTACACATTATATGTACCCTAAGTGGTATCACTAAAAGATACAACTCATTCAACAACAAAAAAAGGCTTCATATGGCTATGTCGATGACAAAAATAATAATGGTATGGCTCTTTGAATGTAATGATGTGAAAAGAAAAAAAATGCCAAGTCATTAAGGTGTAAAATAAGTTGCTTACTTAGGGTGGGTTCACATGAGCATGTTTTGGTGCGTGCATACGCACGCACAAAAACACACTTGTATTTACAACAATGCATTCCCTATGGTGTGTGCACATATCCGTGCTTTACAGGCGTGTGCCTGCAAAGATAGGACATACGTGCACCATAGGGAATGCATGCATTGTTTTCAATGGTCTGCCGGCTCCCTGCATTCTTTTTCAGGGAAGGGCTTTACATATAAGCCCTTCCCTGAAAAACAAAGATTTTTAGTGTAAAAAAAAAAATAGCAGGCATTCTCTTCAATGGAGCCGCTGCTGTTGCCGGCGGCTCCATTGAGGACAATGGTCTGCTGGCACCACTGAATTGTTTTTCAGGGAAGAGCTTTACATATAGGCTCTTCCCTGAAAAAGAAAAATTTGGGTGTAAAAAAAAAATGCAGCCATTCACTTCAATGGAGCTGCTGCTGCTGTCAGCGGCTCCATTGAAGACCATGGTCTGCTGGCACACCTGAATTGGTTTTCAGGGAAGAGCTTTACATATAAGCCCTTCCCTGAAAATCAAACAAAAGTGGTTTAAAAAAACAAAAAAAAAATAGATACTCCCCTCCCTTCAGTTGCCGGGGCTCCCCGAATGAATGAATGACAGGTGAGAGCTGCCTGTGATTGGCTGAGCACTTCAGCCAATCACATTCAGCTGTTTCAGCAGGCGGGGATTTTAAATCCCCGGCTGCTGATAGATCAGCACCACAGTGCAGGGGACAGCAGGAGAAGACACGGCTGTGCCCCAGCAGCTGAAGGGAGGTGAGTATCTATTTTTTTGTTTTTTTAAATCACTTTTACTTGATTTTCAGGGAAGGGCTTATATTCAAAGCCCTTCCCCGAAATCAATTGCCGGCAGCAGAATCCTATACCGCAGCTGACATTTGTGACAGCTGCGGTAGAGAATTAAAGAATTCCTCTGCGGGGGACAGAGCAGCAGCAGACAGGTAAGTAATTTTTTTTATACTACTTTTAATTGCTTTTCAGGGAAGGGCTTATGAAGCCCTTCCCTGAAAAGCCATTGACAGCTGCTGGGGCTCAGCATTGACTTCTGCCGCTGTCCGGCTCTGTAGCGCTGCTGAGCTATCAGCAGCTGGGGATTTAAAATCCCGGCCTGCTGTTAGCTCTGATTGTGATTGGCTGAAGCACTTCAGCTAATCACAATTAGAGCTATCAGCAGGCGGGGATTTTAAATCCCCGGCTGCTGATACCTGAGAGCTACAGAGCCGGGGACAGCGGCAGAAGTCAACGCTGAGCCCCGGCAGGTGAGTATTTTATTTTTTTTACTATTTTAAAAGGCTTTTCAGGGAAGGGCTTATGAAGCCCTTCCCTGCAAAGCCACTGACAGCTGCCGGGGCTCAGCGGGGACTTCTGCCGCTGTCCCCGACTCTGTAGTACTGCTGAGCTTTCAGCAGCTAGGGATTTAAAAATCCCCGCCTGCTGATAGCTCTGATTGTGATTGGCTGAAGCACTTCAGCCAACCACAATCAGAGCTACCAGCAGGCGGGGATTTTAAATCCCCGGCTGCTGATAGCTCAGAACTACAGAGTCGGGGACAGCGCCAGAAATCGCGGCTAAGTCCCGGCAGCTGAAGGGAGGTGAGTATCTATTTTTTTGTTTTTCTGCACTATTTTAAATGGCTTTTCAGGGAAGGGCTTATGAAGCCCTTCCCTGAAAAGCCATAGGCGGGATGCCGGCAGCAGGATTCGCTACCGCAGCTGTCATGTGTGACAGCTGCGGTGGAGAATTGAAGAATTCCCTTTGCTGCATCTGCCACAGATGTGGCAGATGTAGCAGCAGGGAATTCTTTTAACTAGCAGGGGTGAAGAAAACATCTGCCGCATGTATTCTTCATGCCCGCGGGGGTCACTGCAGTGGCGGAGGGGTAATTTTTGTTTATTTTTTTTTGTTTTGCACTAAAATGTTTCTTTTTCAGGGAAGGGCTTATATGTAGAACCCTTCCCTGAAAAAGAATGCAGGGGGCCATTGACAACAAGCACGCAGCTGTGTTCACGCGTGTTTTTGCTCGTACCTAGGTGCGGATGTATGTACGCACCAAAACACGCTCGTGTGAACCCACCCTAAACGGTTAAGTTCTTAAAAAAATGAAAACAAATAGTAAAAAATAAATGAGGACTAATGACTGCTTTCTATACTTGATGACTTTTATTACTGACCCATATGCAACACATTTCTCATTTAATCAATATATTGTGTTATATTATTAATTGCAACTTTCAGGAAATTGGTGCTGTATAAAACGGGGACATCTATAAGCTTCCCAGAAAGAGCTAACTGTTTATGGGGATCTTTTGCAAGGGGTGAATAAGTCTTGGTTTTGGCTTACAAATACTGACCAAAATACTGGCATTTCTTAGTAGCCTATGGGGGGCTTCAGACGACCGTACATCGGCTGGGTATTCACGCCGGCTGATATACGGCGTCTCTATCTGCAGGGGGAGGAGGCTGGAAAAGCCAGGAGCAGTGCACTGAACTCCCTTTCTGCCTCCTCTCCGCCCCTCTGCACTATTTGCAATGAGAGGAGGCAGGACGGGGCAGCGCTAAGTTCCGGGAATTAGCTCCATCCCCATCCCGCCTCCCCTCATTGCAAATAGTGCAGAGGGGTGGAGAGGGGGTGGAGAGTTGGTGGAGAGCAGGCGAGAGCTCAGAACACTGCTCCTGGCTCTTCCAGCCTCCTCCGCCTGCAGAGAGGGACGCTGTATATCGGCCGGCGTGAATACGCGGCCGATGTACAGTCGTCTGAATAAGCCCTTAGGCATAAGTGATGCTGAAGACTGTTAAGGAACTGCTGCAGCGGCAGTGCAGAGAAACCTCTACAAATATGGAAATGATCTGTAAAGTCAAATGAGTGAATCTGAGGAACAATTCTGCAATAGACAGAACATGTTGCAAACTGAAGAATGGCTGTGCTATTAATTCAAGAGAATATTCTAAAACTATGTACTATGCTTTGTATCAGCACTTCCGGTGTGTGGGTATGACAGCAATCTACACAGTGGGCCAGATTCACTGTTGAAAATATGTCAGTTTTCTGACCAAATTGCACCAGAAGACCATCCTATATGCTTTGCACCACATGTATGATCTGCTTTTTGCCAAGACTGAAAACAAGTTGTGGGTTGATAGGAAAGGGCATGGATTTGCATGACAAGGCGTGGCCTAAATGTAACTTTTTGGCACAAAAAATCATAAAACTAAGCCAACTAATAGGTGGTATAAAGTTATATTACATATCAAACTCTGCTCTTGGAAATGAAAGCTTCACTCTGATTGGTTGTCCTGGGCAAGAAAGATTGTTTTTCCTAATAACAGTTGTAAAAAATCATTAACTGTCCTCATTAACCCCTTAAGGACACAGCCTATTTTGACGTTAAGGGACCCAACGATTTTTGGTATTTTTTCATCTCCATTTTTCAAAAGCTATACCTTTTTTATTTTTCCATCGACACGGACGTATATGGGCTTGTTTTTTGTGTGGCGAACTGTAGTTTTTATTGGTACCATTTGTGATTACATAGACTATATTGTAAAACTTTTATTATTTATTTTATGATCGTAGGGAGAGAAAACGCATTAATTCTGCCATAGATTTTAGTTTTTTTCTTTTAAAGCGTTAGTTATGCAGCATAAATGACACACTACATTTTTTTCTGCAGGACAGTATGGTTACAACGATACCAAAATTCTTATATTTTTTTTAGGTTTTTCCACAATAAAAACCCTTTTTTGGAAAAAAAAATTTTTCTAAACTCACTGCATTCAAAGTGCTATTAACTTTTTTATTTTTCCATGGACTAAGCTCTCTGAGGGCTTATTTTTTGTGAAATGAGCTGTAGTTTTTTATTGGTGCCATTTTGGGGTACACACGTTTTTTTTAATCACTTTTATTGCATTTTTTGGGAGGCAAAATGCTAAGGATTAGCATTTTGCCTCAGTTTTTTAGCATTTTTTTTAATGCTTTTTGCGGTGCAGGATAAAAAGCATGTTCAATGGATTATGCACATCGTTACGGACGCATCGATACCAAATATGTGGGATTTTTAATTTTTTTTATGCTAATATAAGAAAATAGCATTAAAAAAGGTTTTTTAACATTTTTTTTACATTTTTATTTTTTGCACTTTATTTTGCTCTTATTTTTACACTATTTGTGTCCCTCTGGGGGACTTTTACTACAGCACTAATGATCGCTGCGATAAGGCATGGCAGGACTTCTCTCCTGCCATGCCTTATCGCTTATTACAGCGATCTTAGGCAGTGGCAATACAGGACGCTGGTATGTTATCGCGAGAGCCGGCTAGAGTCACAGAGGGAGCACGCTCCCTCTGTGAACCCTTTCCCTGCCGCGATCTACTTACATCGCAGTAGGGAAGGGGTTAGCAGCAGGGGGGGCGCATCTCCGATGCCCCCCGCTGTCGTAGCGGGATGCTGGCTGTCACTGTGGGATAGCGCGAGATCTGCTATGATCTTGCGCTATCCTTATGACATAAGGGTGCGTCATTTCGCGGGAAGTACCCAGCTCCCATGACGTACCCTTACATCATGGGGCGGGAAGGGGTTAACTGCAGGACATAGAATGTTGTCAGGATGCTGGTCATGTAACCTTGAGGCCAGAGGAAAATTGAAGAATAGACAACAAGGAAGAGATGAGCTACAGAACTGGATCTTCACGCAGAGATCAGGGAAGGTGGAAAGGACTTGTATAGCGCCAACTTATTCTGTAGCGCTTTCAGGTAATTAGTTTTTATTACCCCCTAGCAATCTGGGTACTCATTTTACCAACCATGGAAGGCTGAGTCATCCTTGAACAGACCATCTGAACCACGCAAGGATTGAACTAGTAACCTTCAGGTCGTGAATGAGAGCTTAGGACTGCATTCTGCTGCCTTAACACTCTGCTCCACACAAGGCAAAAGTGTCATTGGCAAAAGTGTGATCGGCAAAATGTGATCAGCAAAAGAGTGATAGATTTCCCCTTCACAGAGCTGTCTGCTTCCTTCAACAAAACAGCTACCCCGTTTCCCCAAAAATAAGACAGTGTCTTATATTTTTTTTTGCTCCCAAAGATGTGCTAGGACTTATTTTCAGGGGATGTCTTATTTTTCCATGAAGAAGAATTCACATTTATTGTTGAACAAAAAAGATGAAAATTTATTATATTCTGTGCAGTAGTTGTCATCACAAATGAGCATAACCAGACAAACTGTGAATCCTATCAAGAGTTTGTTGTTACTACTATTATTTCCATGTACACACTGTCTGGAGACTGTAACGATCACCCACTAAATAAACAAAGTGACACACTGGTTGCCTGACTCACACATAGGGCCACAAAAACCAAGGGCTGTAAAGTACCTGGCTCCCACACACTGTCTTGAGACTATAATGATCACTCACAGCAGTTCCTCGACCACTTCTACAGCAGGGATGGTATTGCAGCTTCTGGCCACCAGGGGGAGCTGATCACAGCAGACTCACACAGCAGGGACAAAGTTAGGTCTTACTTTCGGGGAAGGCCTTATATTTAGCATTTCACCAAGACCTCTACTAGGTCTTATTTTCAGGGAAGTCTTATTTTGGGGGAAACACAGTAGAAGTGTGACAACACTTTTACGCTTGGGCTGGCTTATCTAAAATAAAATGAACTATCTAAGGCAAAGTAAATCTCCAAATCACTAACTTTCTGGTTACAGATTAGTAAACTGTATATAAAAAACGTGCAAAATGCATAAATTATTACAGTATATTACTAAATAAACAGAACTAAAGAGAAAGTGAGTCTTATGGGGAAAAAACAGCTAACAAAAAAGCTCCAAAACAGCCATTATAGGCACATAGTAATAGCATAGGAGTCCCAGTGAGACCATGCAGAATAGAATTTATCTAACACTAGCTTACCCGTCGCGCGTTGCTGCGAAGACAGACAGACATACATTCATTCGTTTTTATATATCTAGATATCAACCAATCACAGTGCAGCTTTCATGTTACCTCGGTGGTATAATATATAACAACCAATCACAGTGCAGCTTTCATGTTACCTCAGCAGTAAGAGAAATAGCAACCAATCACAGCGCAACTTTTATTCTGCCTCAGCAATATAAAAAATAGCAACCAATCACAGCACAGCTTTCATTTTACCTCAGCATTCTCAATATGCAGCAATTGTCTTGCGAAACGTTCGGTGGATGCATCATTTTGCAATTGAACACGCTTGCTCGTAATGCCTTTTGCTTTTGTGCTTGAGATGGAAATCAAATGATCTTTGTCTGGGGGGCATAACTGTCGATGATGCTCGCACGCGCGCCACCTATCGTAGGATAGTTGTACTATGCCAGTAATCTTCCCAGGAGTGTACTCAACAATTTCCCAAAGTTTCATGGTGATTGGATGAATGGTGTAGTAATGCATAAAGGACAGACAGACAGACATACATTCATTTTTATATATATAGATGACATCAGGAAGTGAGAGAATTAGATTCCGTACATAAAATTTGGATGCTAATTCTTTTGCGCTTAGAATTAAATAATCGAGTTGGGACTGATTAACTTTTCCTATTTATGACCTAATCAATGCTCGTCCAAATTTCAAGTTTCTATGACATTGGGAAGTGAGAGAATTAGATTCCGTACATAAAATTTGGATGATAATTCTTTTGCGCTTAGAATTGAATAATCGAGTTGGGACCCTTTAACTTTTCCTATTTATGACATAATTAGGGATGAGCGAACGTGTCCGTTACGGACACATCCGCACCCGGACACCGGCTTTGCCGAACACTGCAGTGTTCGCGCGTAAGTGTCCGGGTGCCGCCGGGGGGCGGGGAGATGCGCGGCGGCGCGGGCGGCAGTAGCGGGGAACAGGGGGGAGCCCTCTCTCTCTCCCTCTCCCCCCCACTCCCCGCCGCACCCCCCCGCGCTGCCACGGCGGCCCCCGAACTTTTAAGTTTGTACAACAGAGCTAATATATGGTACCATCTCATCAGGAGTTTATCGTGATTTTACTTTTACAGTGAGGATATAGTATTTTTTTCCATCGAATCAAATTACTGACCACAATGAGTGAGGTATATCTTTGCAACTATGATTCTCATCTGACCACATACAGTATGTATGTTGATGGGATAGCTTTAAAGGCTTGTTATTATTGAGGCTGACTATTTGAGAGATAAGACCATTCAAAGATGGGCCTTGCAGACAGATGCATTCAAACATGGTCAGACCGCAATGCTCATCTTTATAATTGTCATCTGTTGCTTTTCTTATCGCTTACAGTAGGGAAAGAATGTGCAGCATCCGAGAAGAGAGCCCACAGCCGAGGAGCTAGCGGGGTAGATTGAGGCCTTGTCACTAGGCTCTACCATCTCCTCCCCTGGGGGAACACGGGACCTGACCAAGTTACTGCTAGAGAAGTTTCACAGGAAAAACCCAAATCGCGGTTTACCTTATAGTCCTTTGACACTCGTGACGCCACCATTCTGTCCTCTGCGGTGAATCCAGAAATTGGAAATAAATAGTTCACACATGGATAACTTTCTAAGCAAAACAGGAACGGTCGGTAGAGCTCGTTTACTTAAACAAAATTTGTTTACAGTCCACAAAACCTTTCATCAGTCAGCAGTGGTGTGACAGGGAAGATTCACAGGATGGCAGACGAGTCCACAGTCCCAGTTATCTGTGGGGTTCTGCTCCCGGCAACTCTTTTGTACTCTCACTCCAGCTCTTTACCGGTACACACTCACGTTTAGAAGTCACAGTCTTGGCGGTTCCTCTCACTCTCTCTCAGTTCTCCATTTTAGCACCGATAAAGTCTGGGTGATTTGCTCTTAGGGCACATATTAGGCCATCACTCAGCCTCTTCCATCTTGGGGATCCTCGTAGGTTGAGGCACAATTTCTTCTACTCACTAGAAGGCTCTCTCTCTTCCTGAGACTCCAACTCAGCTTAGCTTCTCTCTCCTCTTTCTCTCCTTTTTATTTTCCTTTTCTTCTTGCATACACTTCGCTAACACATTTATATAACAGGGTCATGTGACATACAACAAGATACATTTTCCAGACATAACCCAGACATTAACCCATTCAGTGCTGCAGAGGTGCAATACACATCAAATTCACACACATAGAAGACACTGACAATACAAATGTACAAGACAAACACATTCATACTTATGGAGGAATCCCACTAACTCTGGGCCACTACAAAGGCACCATGCTCATTGGCAGCTCTCCCTGTTAAATTATATGGGAAATTGCTGCAACGTGTAATGTCAACTCGAGCAACAAGTGGCTACCTTCCATGCTGTGTGGAAATTTCCGGTGCAGGCCCTGCTTTCTTGTCAATGGTGAGGCTCAAAACTGGGTTTTCCCTATTAGAAAAACATGCCATATTGAAATAATTTGGAAGTTTTTATTGCATGGTAGCTCAGTGTTTAGAATTGTTCCTTTGCAGCAAATGGGCCTTCCTATGAAATTGGCCCTAATGTGCAAGTGTGTGAGATTGTGAGTCCCATTTGTACCATGGATTGATGGGAATGGTAACAATCTCTGTACAGCACTACAGAGTATGTTGGCACTCTATAAGTAATGAGAAATAAGTAAAGTAACATTAACATGAAAGATTTTAAATATGTAGACAATGAAGTTAAATGCACTTTGTGTTACCTTCCTGAGCAAAATCAAGAAATGAGGGCAATTTCATAAAACAGTGCAAAGATAATTGTTGGAATAAAACGAACTAAACACTGAATATTTAATTGTTAAACTTTTAATTTTGGAATTTGCTGTCAGGAGTCGTCTTGTAAGTAATGTTTTTAATTACTATACCTCTGTTTGAAATAGAACGGACAAAGTGCTACAATTGCTTCTAGAGTAGAACATCCTTACATAACATATTAGTGATAATAAATGCCTTAATATGATTGGATATCTAATTGAACAAAAGGGCATGTATAATTAAATGTGCTACTGACAGCTATATCCAAAGTAATAAAACTAATTAATGTAACTAGTATGAGAACAAAAAAATTCTTCCAAGAAGTTCCAATAGTTCAAGAAACAAGTACTCGAATGTAATTTTAAGATAATAATTGCAGATATTTTTTACCTTAGAAAATGCAGGGCATGGGTTTTAGGAGTTTAGAGCTTGCTATATCACATTGATACGATTGATAAATGTAATTGCATATCCTGCATCATAAAACAAGTAAACACTGTGTGACTGCATGCTTTTATATTAGAGAGGGGAGGTTCAAGAGATAAGGTATAGAAAATATTTTTAGGTGCCTTTACTGTGTGCCATACCCACACCTACTGTATCTCTGCTCCATACAGTTACAATCAAGATTATTCAAACCCCCCCTCCCCCAATGCAAATAAGGTTTATTTGTCAATTTTTCAAACTTTTAGCTATTTGCAGGGAAAAAACACACGCACACAAGACCCGTTTAAATAAAATGTCAGTAAATCCGAGGAGAAAACATCACTCCTTCAGTGAGGGAAACGAAACTTGGACCTTCCAACAAGACAATGAACCCAAGCATACCTCAAAGACTACCAATGCCTGGTTACTGAAGAAGTTATGGAGGATTCTGGAGTGGCTGCCACAGTCGCCTGACTTAAACTCAATAGAAAATCTTACGTGGGATTTAAAGATTGTGGTTGCACAATCTTTAGTGAACTGAAGGTTATTGTCCACAAGGAATGGGCTAAGATTCCTCAGGAACGCTGTCAGAAGATGGTGCTTAGTAGAGATGAGCGAGCCTACTCGGCCACGCCCCTTTTTCGCCCGAGTACCGCGATTGTCGAGTACTTCCGTACTCGGGTGAAAAGATTCGGGGGGCGCCGTGGGTGAGTAGGGGGTTGCAGCGGGGAGTGGGGGGGAGAGGGAGAGAGAGAGGGCTCCCCCTTGTTCCCCGCTGCTACCCCCGCGCCACCACGCCTCCCCCTGCCCCCCGGCGCCCCCCGAATCTTTTCACCCGAGTACTGAAGTACTCGAAAATCGCGGTGCTCAATCGAGTAATTACTCGAAACGAGTAGGTTCGCTCATCTCTAGTGCTTAGCAATGCATCACATTTTCAGCAGGTCGTAACAGCAAGAGGTGCTCTAAAAAGTCCTAAAATGTATGTCTTTCATTTTATCATTTTGATTGGAAATGTACAGACTCTTGTGTCTGACCTTAGTGAATATTTCATATGGAACAGGCTTGCAGAACGTCTGGTTATGCCACATACACAATACTATTCTGTTGTTTGGCTCTGTCCAAGGAGCCAAACAATGGTAAAACTGGAAGTGCTAGATTTAGCAGATGCCAGACCTTGATGGGACTGCATGGACCCCATCTGTATTCTGTTATGCCCCACAGCATTTTTCAGGATGAAATAGTGCTGTATGCAGTGCTGTGTTGTGCTTGATTTTAGTGGCAATCTGCGACAAAAGCTCTAAATGGAACCTAAAATGCAAGTGTGAACAGGCCCTTACCGCACTCACATCATGCTTATGTAGTCGTCACATAGCAATGCATACAGGAAGTTACGGTATTTATAGTTTGTATGATCTCATCAAGGTAGTTATTTTTCATATATCTTATGTGTGCTTGCATTTATCTATCCAAGGCTTGCAGTATTTATAGATGTAGCATACACCAACTCTATTGTCATAGGTGCATTACGTTCTCTAGGCTATTTGTGTAGAATGGCCTTTGAATTGACAGCATGTTATGGGAATTGCATCAGCTCAATGGCTGGATCATGGTGGCAAATGCCTCCATATTGTCCAGTAGAACTAAATGCAGTAACTTCACAAATTGTACAACTTACAGTATACGGTGCAACACTTGAACCTTTCCCTCTATGTAAAACTTGAGTTTCCTCCAAGAACTCATCAGTCTGGAGTCCCTCTAGACTCCACCAGTCTTCTTTACAGGACTGGAATAAACTGATCTCTTCACAGGCCTCAAGATGGCCAGCCTCTCACTATCTGCTAGTCACTTTGTCTCCTCCATGGAGTGACAGTTCCATAGCCCACTCTGACCCACTAATGGCTCTCAATTTGATTAGGCACTCCCTCCCTCTCACAGCTCACTGACTTCTCTGCCAAGCAACAAAACTGGAGCCTACTTAAGCAGCACATCCTTGGGGACTCCAGAACCTCTGGTCTTTCTCACTTGCCCACTAACAGCCTCATGGCGGTGCCGTTGAATCACTCTGCACCACTCCACATAGGCTCCCCATCACTCTGTCTCCTCACACCCCACAGTGACCTCAGGCGGTGTGTCCACACATGTACAACTGTTTCAACAGCAAGTCATTACTTTGCTGCCTTCAGGCATAGTCATTTCCCCACTCCTCTCAGTTTTTCCTCACAGTCCACATCAGATTAGCTTGGACACCAGTTATTTTTGACCATCTCACAGGTTAGTCCCTTTTTCAAAGTTTCACAGCAGACTCATTTAAAAGGCCATGTGGATGATGGGTGAGGCACGCTTCTGCAGCAGCAAGCTCCTATAGCTCCAAATTGCACCCCCCAACTTCCTGTCACCTAATCATTTTGAACTCCTCCACCTGGCCACTGATATGATAGCACTGTGGCAAAGCACTTAGCACTGTAAGGCCCCCTGTCCATGGCAGTTTATTCGCCGACCAACGCTTCTTAGTGCATTGCTATGGAAAGCGCCGGCACCTGTCCACGAGCAGAGAATCATTGCGATTCTCCGCTCGTGGCGGGCAATTCGCTGCGAATTGCCCCGATTCTCCACGATCAGCCCATCTATTAGATTGGGCTGACCGCAGGAGATTCGCCAGCGGCTCCTGCTCCTGGGCGGCGGCTCCCGCAGCGAGGCTCTGCCGCGGGATACCGCATCAGCCGTGGACAGCCGGCCTAATTCTGCCCCCATGTGTTGGCATCAGTGCCTTGGTTCGGTCCACACTGAAGATGGGTTCTCCTTCTAACTGGACACCAGGAAATGCTGTTTCCTATCAGCCAGTAACAGTGTGCATGTTTGTTGGCACTACCACTTGCTTCACTGAACACCACAATTTAAAGCTGCATATAACAATTAGGGGGGAAACAATTCTACATTAAACTAAAGTTACATTTGCAATGGGTCACATGGTGAACACTCTTTACATGGTAATTGTTTTAAAACAGTAGTCATTTAAGATAGCACATGTCATATCTTTGCTGCATGCTTTCCATAGACTTCTATGGTAGCCTTGAAAGCACGCAGCCTGTTCACACAATCTTTTACAGCACTATAGCCACAATTTTTTTTGTGCGGCTATAGTGTGCAAAAATGAGCCCTTAACGATATAGTCACATTCAAGACATTCAGGTTGTGTTGTGCGGCACGCTGCAGCACTGCACTCTAGTACTTTTAGGCGTGCTGCTAGGGTTTTCCAAAAAAAATGTTCATGTATGTTTTTAGTTATATATACGTTGACTAAATATTACCGCCATACAGTGATTAATTATTATATCCATACTATTTTTAAACAAAACATTATGGCCAATATTACCAATTATAGCCTCACACCAGTAACCCTATATGGAGTATTATTATCAGAGCACAGGGCGAACAGGGGTATGGAAGAAAGGAAAAAGCAGCTTGATGAACTGAAATGAAAACTTAAAGGAGTTGTGATATCAGACAGAGCCCTTTTAAGAATGCATCACCCAACACAACAGCAACCCTGGCAAACAGTTGATTTTGAATGGGGGAAACACAGCCAGCTAAACACTTGCCCTGAAATTTATTGGAATATATATATATATATATATATATATATATATATATATATATATAACTTTTTCACACTCAAGTCTGTAACCCTTTCACCCCTGGAAAGAGGAAGTGCTCCTCACAATTCAGAGTTCAAGCGTTACTAAATGTATATATTCCACTGAGCCCTGTAACATGTATAGCACATATATATGGTAGTAGGGCTGTGAGGTGGGGGGCATATTATACACTGAGCCTATTGTGGGATTTTTAGTAGACAACAGCTCAGGGTACTTCTGCAGTGACAGGATGAAAGTAGCACATTGTCATTTGTAAGTTCATGTTAGGGGAAAGGGGGTCCTTGGGCCCCCTAGCTTATTGGCCCTGCAATTGTGACCCCTATGCCAATGCTGTATATTTGCACATTGGAAAGTCCAGCCAGTGCTTCAGGTTCTCTGGGGGCCCCTTGGGTATAGGATCCCTGGAAAATTGCCCAGTTTGACCCCCTAAGCCAGCCCTGCTGTCAATCACTGATTAGGACCACCCACTTGACTTCTTAGCACAAAAAAGTACAGGAATCAATCAGTAAGTTACAAGTTTTACTGAATCTTTACCTACAAAACGATATATCAATCCGCTCTATAGTGTGCCGCTTGCAGATCAGGCACCATGTTCAACGTGACAGCAAAGTTTTAAAAAAGTGTGACACATAAGGAGGAGATACATTTTCATGTATGACATCATAACTCTGATATGATCATTTAACTTGCGAATAAACAATTGAACATATATTTATACCTATGGTGTAACATGTAAGCTGTTTTTGAAATGATCCAGAAATCAATCCAAAATATTGCAAAAATTGCTTGGACCCCCTGACTGAGAAACACCCCCAAATATCTCACAGTGAAAGGATTAAAGTGAGCCTATAGATCCTCGGCGAAAAGGGTAATTTCTCACAGACTGCTACAAATGGTTTTTATACTTATGGATTGGATTTTATTTTTTATTTCTTCGCTTTTTTTTAGGCAATCGTCATGTAATGTCTGACTTCTTCATCATTCTGTTTTGTGCCTTAGTCCTCAGTAAAATATATATATTTTTAAGTCTCATGATAAAGAAGATGTGAGCCTAAGAGATATCATATTAATAGCTTTAGATTTCTTTTTTACATTTCCCTAACTGTATCCAGTATCTCTAACAAAGTGTGAATTAATTTTCTTAAGCCATTATAACTGATTCATTATCATAATCATAATTATTCCTTAGGTTCTGTAATTATACTGTGGGTCAGGTGAAAAAAGCGTACTTTTAGAAATTCACTTCTGTGAAAGAGAAAATTTTTCTTTTTATTCCGAATGCTTTTTCTGAGAAATGACAGCTTTATAAAATTATTGGCTCTTATTAAAAAAAAAAAAACTTGATTACTTTTTATCAGGTGTCACTCAAATGAGCCAGATGTTATTTTAGGAAACCAAAATTTGTATCAATCATTAGCATGTCATTCATTATATTTTATATTGAACAGGGCTAAGCTTTCATTTTAACAAGCACAGTCAAAGTGTAGCTGAATCTTTTTATTCTTAGTGTTAGCATTTAAACATACATTTGCATCTCTCAAATTAGTGCTAATAAAACACTCAAGGATACCTTAGGGAGAATATATTGCAATTAGCATGATATGAGAGAAATAGCAGTAATTTCTTCACTGATAAATTTCTGCACCCAGAGTACATGTTTGCAATGTTAAATTCTACCCTTCATAGCTTGATGCAGGCTTAATTTCCTTAAACCAACTGTTGTGAGAAAAAAATAATTTTTTGGAATATTTCTCCCTCATTAACTAATATTTTCAATTAAATAAAATGGACTGCAAATTGAAAAAAGTAATGAAAAAAATATGCATACATATTTTGTATGATTGCTTATAGCTGAATCTAATGGCGACTACTCCCTACTGATTCTTCTGGATCTGTCTGCTGTATTTGATACCGTAGATAACTAACTCCTCGTTAGGCCTCGTTCACACGAGTGTGGTTTTAGCGCAGTATAGGTGAGTGAACAAGAGGCAAAACTCACGTTAAAACGCCCATTTAGACGGCCGAGGCTGCGGCAATAGAATCAATGGCTTCCTATAGAAACGTTCAGATCGAGGAATTTTAGACGTGCAAAAAACTCACATCTAACAAAGCTAGAACATGCGACTGCAAAGCTTGCATCTAAGGGCTCTTTCACATGGGCATGAAGATTTTCAGCCAGCCGTGTCACGGCCACAGCGCGGTCGAAAATCACGTGAACAAGAGGCAGCCATGACCAAGTCATGGCAGCAACTCCCGTTTAAACGCCCGTTCAGACGGACAAGGCTGTGGCGCATATACGCCGCGGCCTTGGGATACTGTCGGCCTCTCTCCCCATTGCTGGCTTACGACAAGGGAACGGGGTGGGATCTTAGCAGAGCTAGTCCCTCCCCCCTCTACGCTCCAGCCTATGGGAGCTGCTGGCAAAAGGGAGGGTGTAGACAGCTGGCAAGTGGCGGAGAGGGGGAGGGAGTTTACCAGCCATGCTGCTAAACTCCCTCCCACCTCACTTCTCTGGCAGCTGTCATAGGTTCCCATAAGAGTCTATGGCAGTAGCTGTATTTCATCCAGAAACTGTCTTTTCTGGCCAGTGTAAAAACATCCAATCTTTGCTGGCCGCACATTCTTCCACATTGTGAATACACCCATCTGAACTGATGCATTGGAAACCAATGATTCAGTTGGGTAGCGTAGATCAGCCGGCCATGAAAACCATATGGTCCATGCTGTGAGAAAAGATAGGACCTGACCTATCTTTGGTGCGAGCTGGGAAGGAGTTTCCATAGACTCCTTTGGGAGCTGGATAACATGCACCACACAGCTACCAATCGTGTGAACGGGCAATTTCACAGCTAATTAAACTCGAGACTTAATAGCTGGAAATCGCCCCTTCACGCAAATTTTAGTGCAGTATAGCCGCGATCTTTTCATGCGCCTATAATGCGCTAAAACCACACTTGTGTGAACAAGCTATTAGTGTGTTCTACTCTGTTGGCCTTTAGGAAACTGCTCTTTCTTGCTTTTCTTCCTACCTCCCTGACTGACTTTACTTCTTCTCCTCTGCCCTTGGTGTTGGGGTTCCTCAGGGTTTGGTCCTATGTCTCCTCTTCTTTGCTAGGTACATAGCTCTTATTGCACAAATTATATGAGAAGATTTGGCTTTCAGTATCATTTATACACTGATAATACCCATATATACACTTCTTCCTATGACATCACCCCTTCACTACTTGTCCTTGTTCTATCTGAAACTGAAGCTTTCAAAAACTGAACTTTTTGAGCTTCTGGTGTCTACCAGCTTACCTAAGCTGATATTTCTATTTCAATGTGTGGTACCACCATAGTTCTCAGGCAGCATGCCCGCTGTCTCATATTTGATTCAGATCTTTCATTTACTCCCTGTAGCCAATCGCTTGCTCAATCAAGTCTCCTACACCTCAAAAGCATCATCAGAATCTGCCCTTTTCTTACCATGGGAACAACAAAAGCTCTTATGGTTGCCATGATTCAGTCTCATATTGACTACTAAAACTCCTTAGTAAACAGTCTTTTTCTTTACTAAACTCTCCAATCTACCTTGAATTTATCAGCCAGGTTCATCTTTCTGTCCAACCAGTCACTGCACTGGTTGGACAGAATGCAATTTAAACTCATCACTCTCATCCATTAAGCTCTCCTCAGTGCTGCACCGCCCTATATCTCCTCCCTCATCTGTCTGCCACCCTTTCATTGTGCTAATGATCTCAGACTAACATTTTACATAAACCAAACCTCCCATTCTGACCTCCAAGATTTTTCCCAAGCTGCACCAGTTCTTTAAGATACATTCTCTGCACAAATCAAGTTAATCATCAATATCCACAGTCTTAACCCTTTCCAATCCACTGTCTGACGTCTGAAGACATTCTAATTGAAGGCTGTGTAGCTCCGATGTCGGAAGACGTCCAGCAGGGTATTCTTACTGTATATTACTGGCCGCTCTGTTGTCGGGGGCCTCTCCAGGATGTCCGATACTACAGTACTGGCTCTAGCCAGCAGATGGCGGCATTGTATAATGGCAGAAAGAGAAAGCCCCCTAGGAAACCCTGAATCTAAAATTGGATTGCAAAGGGTTAGGCGTGCCCTAAAAACACAGTTTCTTAAGAGCTATTTATATGAGATCATTATTGTGCACTATTCATTTGCAGTTCGCTGAGTGTACTATTGTACAGAACAAGCACTTTTACCTCCCATGTCCCATCTATTTCATCACAAAGAGGCGTGGCTTTGTAGAAATTAGATGCTGTTTTGTTGAAAGGGCATGACCTAAATATGACACAATAAGCCCAAAAAACGCTAACTAGTAAATTAAGCCAACTAATAAGTTGCATAAAATTGATAAATCTGACACATTTTAGGACTGTGTAGTCTAAATTTGCGCCGTCTAAAGCCTCCCTCACACAGGCGTTTTTTACCCCGATTAGCGAGGCACTTTCAGCACCGTGCAAACCACGGTATAACACTCTCATTGTTTTCAATGGGACCGCTCAGAGAGCCGCTCAATCGCAGTGCTTTTTAGCACCACGATTTTCAAGTGGTGTCTGTTCTATTTTTAAGCATTTAGCTCTCCTCATCATTGTTGAAAGTAAAACAAGCGTACCGCAACGCCTGTGTGAGGGAGGCCAGACTATAAGACGGTATTAGTAAATCTGCTCCAATATATTTAGGTCTATCTAAAATGAAATAAATAAAAATCCCCTTAGGGCTCAGTCACACGGGCGCATCGGCACCCGTACACCGGCACCGATGCGCCCATGTGACTGACAGTTAGAAGACGGGCGTACCTGAAGATGGACGTCTCTCTGCAGCGCTGATAAAAGAACACATGACCGGCAATGGAGCCGGTCACATGTTCTTCCTCCCAGCGCTGCAGAGAGACGTCCGTCTTCAGGTACGGCCGTCTGCTGGCTGCAGTAACACGGGCGCCGATGCACCCGTGTGACTGAGCCCTCAAAATGCATCCCGGTGGATATAAGCTTTATGCTACTGTACACTTTTTTAGATTGTAAACATTTCAATTCTTTTTTTTGTTTTTACAAAGTGCTTTTTAACTAAAGGCGTTTTTGTCTAATGGAATCCAAAAGTATTGTGTAAACCGAGCTTGAGGCCGCCTTCACAAAGAGGTTTTTGTAGTAATTTTGGAGCCTTGTAAAAACACTCTGAATTTCATGTGCTTTCTACTACTGATGTTTGTTTGTTTTTTAAACAAACATGCATCACAAAAAAAAAATGTTTATAATGTGTTTTATAACTTTGTATTGACCTATAGTTATTATTACTACAGCAGAAAAGTCCAGGAAAAATGCTACGAAAAAAGCTATATTTTTCTTTAAAACTTTCAGTGTGAAACCCCCCTTACCCCAACCAAAAACAGCTAGAAAAAATGTGGTAAAAACTGCCGTAACTAATTTATGCTAAATACCAGAGATAACAAGCGACTGCGGCTATATCATACTCCAAATTATAATACAGCACCTATTAACATCAGACCTGCTTGAACCATATGACAGTAGGCAATGCTTATTCTTGCACTTCAATCATCATATTAGATAGATAGTATGTAGCTTGTAAGTAAATGCCAGTGGATAGTAAAAAAAATCAGATTAAAGGAAATAAGGGAGTAGCCAAACTAGCAATATTTAAAATTTGCCCAAACTCTGTATCCTGATCCAAAAATAGTTATCTGTCACCTGAATCTGTATATTCGAGGAGATGTGGATCATTACTTTTTCCAGTTTGAAAGGTTATAATTTAGCCATCCAGTAAATCCATCAGTTGTAAAGAATAGAAAGAAGTAGGAATGACAGGCAATAATAATGTTATCAGAAAGTCCCTTATATACCCTAATAGTGCCATGACATATAATAGAGGTAGAGGAAAGTCAATTAACAATGTCCCCTTCAGAGAATTCAACAGTGCCAGCAGGAAGTGCTTGAAAAGTGTCACCTATTAAAGCAAAGGCTTTATGCACAAAACACACAACCATGAAAAATATCAATCAAATGAAGCAGAAAGAAGCGTGCTAATGGATTTAGCAAAACGGAACTTTAAAGTCAAATAGCATTGACCTAAAACAATGTAAATAAAGGGCTTACTACTGTAATTGTATGAAAAGATTAATAATCCAATGTCTATTATACAATGTTACCTTGTAATGAAATTAATCCGCCCCAATGAAGCAAGTCAATTGTTTGCATTTGACCTGCATGTATGCTATTAATGCTTAAAATATTTCAAATTAAACCTTTAGAAATAGATAATTATGTTGTAATTGTTCTGGTAGCTACAGTTTGTTCAAGCCGCAATGTATAACAATTGTTTTTTTGTGGCTACTTCGAATGACTTGTTGACTCCTAGAGATATGTTAGAAGAATAAATAAATATGATATAAAAGTCTGTTTTTACGTAGTAATTTTTAGGAGTTTTTTACTCTACTATATGAGGTTAGAAAAATAATAAACCATGCTGAGTCATTATTCTATTTACTACCGTAACTTCATTGTGAGGCCTCAGTCAGACGGGCGTTTTTTCGCCCAATTTGCGGATGCGCATGCGTCCGGCGATTTTTTTAAAACCATTGCTTTGCAATGGTGTCGGACACATGAGTGCTTTTTATGCGCTCGTCCGATAAATTATAGAACAGAAATCACAGATTGCACCTATCTGCGATCTGCGATTCCTGTTCTCTTCTCTATATGCGCTCAATGGGGCCGGCATGAATTCATGAATGGGTGTGAGTGAGACCTGCCTCTGATTGGCTCAGCGCTGAGCCAATCAGGGGGCAGGTCTGACTCACACCCCCTTCACACCCACTGCAGGCCGGCCGCGCTGAACTCCGGCTGCCTGGACAAGGGGAGTATATATATATATTTTTTTATTTTAACACATTTCTGGATGAATTGCAGGGAAGGGCTTATATATTTAGGCCCTTCCCGACAATTCATCCCGCGCACGCCGGCAGCCCATTGCTTTCAACGGAGCCGGCTGTATTGCCGGCTCCATTGAATGCAATGCGCTGGACAGCTCCGGACCGTTTCTAATGAAACGCGGCTAGGAGCAGATTTTCGGGCGATTTTTGGGCACCAGTCACGCGATTTGCGGATGCGCAAATCGCGCGAAAAAACGCCCGTCTGACTAAGGCCTGAGGAAGAACCCATTTTCAATAAGGGCTCATTCATCGTATGCGTAAAATACTGCACACGTATCGCAGCGTTGGTATCGCGTATCCCTTCAATTTTGCGGCATATGTTTGTGTATGCATGTGTTTTTGCACGCATATGCCTGCGTATGTACTGCGAGTTTCCAGCGTGTGTTATGCACATAAAAACGTATGCAAGGAGGGAGAAAGCATAGAATGATGTCAGAAGTAAACTCAACCACCTGGATACACCCTTCTAGTGGTCATATGAACACATAGGCACCATTGTCTTGTGCGCTGCTGTGTTGCTGTAAGTAGTCGCCTGTGCTTTGTGCTGAATACATGGTTTCACAAGAGAATGTGTTTTTCTTGGCCTTATTGGTCCATTCAGTTTTCCCACCACAATACCTGATGCTTGAGGAAGAGCCCATAAGTAAGAAGCGGAGGTTCTAGGTTCACACTCTTGTATTGCAGTGAGCCTGGAAGGATAAATTTGTTAGCCTCTACAGTGACCACCGAAGTCATCTGGAAAAGTTTGTAGCCTTCTGCCGGATAAGTCTCATCATTCAATAAACTGCTGGAAGAGGTATTTTGTGTTATGCTGACACTACTATGCACTGGAGTATCTGAGGTTCTCCACTGAATCACCCTGAGGTAAGAGCAAGCATGACTTTCTGTAAATGGTGTTCCCTTCTTTTTAGTTTTATTAATTGTATTCCTCTTTTCTTTTCAAATTCCTTGCCACTAGAAATCATTTACATCATGTAGAGCATCTCCACCATCAGTGGGATCATTAGGGTGATCTGTGATGTCATTTGGAATTGACTAAAGTTTTCGGTAATGCTGCCACCCTGCTGAACATAGCTGTGAGGTTTCAAGCTGCCGTGCAGTTTCCCAACTGCATCGGGGCCCTGGACGGCAAACACGTGAAGCAGAATCGTGAAGGTAGGTGCAGATGTAGCAATAGTTTCCAACATTGATGCATCATGAAGGCTCAATTTATTCCATTGTACTAAATTGCTGTTATCAAGTATCAAGTTAACATTTACTGCATCTGTATATTGAAAATTTGTTATATTTCAGTTTTTAGTATAATGGAAAACTCATTTGCGGATTATTTGTGGTCCTTTAGTAACACATATGTCCCACAGAAGGGATTCGTTGTGTTTGGCTAATTAGGTTCTTAGTTTATCCTATTATTATAAACTTTATTTCTCATTTCTTTCATAATCTATAAAGTTGCAAGTTGCCGAAAATATATAGCACTGTACTATTAGTGAATGGCATAGTGCAATCATTTTACATTCAAATCTGGAAGTTCTTTGGATAATTTTTATTAGTTTCTTTGTGGAAACTCTGACCAGACATAACTAAATTAATATGATTGTGACAAAGTTCAGCTGTACAAAATGGGCAAAAAAAGTCCCAGACTATTTAATGGATTACTTAAATAAATACAATATTGTGTTTGCAGTGACTAATATTTGAGGCAGCCAACATTAACTTTTTTTTTACCTCATTAATATTTTTTTGTCTTTGTTTTTAAATCAGTTAAAAATAAGTATTTAAAACAATGAAGATCATATTATTTAGCAGCACCTGAGGGGTAGTATGACATTTCAGAAGCACGACTGAATGGCGCCACTGTTCTAAATAGGCTGTGTCAAATATTACAGCTGAGATTTAGTCATTCCTATTCTTTCAAGGGGTGTTGAGCTACAATACCAGACACAGTCTACTTATGGGAGAGGCACTGTTTCTGGGTAAGATTCAACATAGCATCTTCTGAGCAGCTACCATGCATCTGAGATGTGTCTAAGATGCGCTAAAACCTCCAACTCAGTACAAGCAAAAACACGTGGCTCCAGCGCTTCAGAACTTTTAAAATCTGAATTAGAATTACTCAACTGCTATATTTACTAACCACATAAAAATGCAATGTTCTTAGCACATATTTTGATCAAAATATATGAAGCCATTTCTCCCATCAAGGCGACCTTATATAGATGGCTCTCCACAATGACAGACTCACCTCTCTGTAGACTTAAGCCTTCAAATTCAGAGATAGAAGGATAGAGCTGCATGCTCTATTTAAAAGGCTCTGAGAAAGATTGGGTAAATTGGGTATGCGAAAATCACAGCCATGCCGTACATATTTAATTTATTTGTAGGTAGTGCTGACTGAGGGTGGCTTCACACAAGCGTGTTTTTGTGCATGCATAAGATAGGACATGTTTTACAGGTGTTTTACAGGTGCACCCCGTAATTGTTTTTCAGGGAAGGGCTTTACATATAAGCTCTTCCCTGAAAAACAAGAACTGTAGTGTAAAAAAAAAAAATACATACCTGTCCGCCACTGCCGTGATCTAAGCTGGAATGAAGAACACATATGACGCATGTGGCAGATATTTCCTTCATCCCCATGAGGAAAAAGAATTCCCTGCCTGCTGAAAGAACTGCTTTGAAGAGCCAGGGACAGCGTGGAGAGGACGCAGCTGAGCCCCGGCAGCTGAAGGAAGGTGAGTATGTTTTGTTTGTTTTTTTTAACACCACTTTTCCTTGTTTTTCAGGGAAGGGCCTATATTTAAAGCCCTTCCCTGAAAAACAATTACAGAATGCCGGCAGCTGGATTCCTCACCGCAGCTGTCATATGTGTTTATTCCCCGCAGGTGCAGCAGGTGCAGCAGGGAATTCTTTTTCCTCACAGGGATGAAGGAAACATCTACCGCATGCGGCAGATGTGTTCTTCATCCCCGCGGGGGGACAGGGCAGCAGCGGACAGGTAAGCTTTTTTTTTTTAAACTAAAATTCTTGTTTTTTAGGGAAGGACTTATATGTAAGCCCTTCCCTGAAAAACAGTTACATGGTGCCGGCAGACCATTGCCTTCAATGCAGTCGCCGACAGCAGCCGCGGCTCTATTGAAGGCAATGTACAGACCTTCATACACGCGTGTTTTTGCAGGGGTGCCCACCATATGTACGCACAAAAACACGCTCTTGTGAAGCCACCCTGAATATGTTTTGATATGCAGAATATCAATTACACATTATAAACAAGCGGAACAACCATGAAAGAAAAAGTCATGTGCATAAAGCTAATACTCAATAATGACCAAATAACGCAATAAAAATAAACATAAAACTTTATTGCAGACAAATAACACTTACTGTTAAAAAGAATTTTAAAAAAAATCAGACCTAGAAGCACAACATCATGGCATCTGCGGCTGGGTATTGATAGAAAAGAGGGTGGGGACCTGACCCCACATGTATCACTAAAATAGTGGCTTCCTCAGGATATTTGTTAAACTGCTTAAAACTATGCAGCCATTAATAATGAACAGTCAGTAACTACTTATACTGGTTTTCTGGGCTATTTCTATGGACGCCCTATAAATAAGTTGATCAGCTTGAGACTGTTGCTTGGGATCCCACCAGAGCAGTTGATTGGCCAGGTTCAAAAGCGACAGACCCCAGCCGACAAACTACTAATGACTCATTCTGAGGAAGGGTTCAGGGAATATGTCTTGTGATTGCCATTGTTTGAAGCCATGTGCTGGGTACAAGTTTGATACAAGATTTAATACAAAAAAAAGAGATAAAATTGACATTTTTGGAAATAAAAATACAAAACTGGCTGTCTATGGCTGTAGTATAGTATTATGAATACCTTGTTTTATAATATATCTATGTTTTAGGTCTCCCCTTTTCAATCTCTTTCTTTAAGCATAGACCACAGCTCACAATACAGTATATACCACAGAGAATATAGCAACAATCATGTAAAGTACCCATAAAAATTGTATCTGTTTTTTCTAGTCTGTCAAAACAGCAGGAACAATTAGCAAGAAATAACACATAAATTGAAGAAAGTGTATTTTCTCACATGTTACACTTTCCTGTGGTTTCTAGCACATGCTAGCAGAGACAGTGTAAAACAAGAAATATAAATGAGTGTTAGGCTGCTTCCACACCTGCGTTAGGGCTCAGTTCCGAGTTCTATCTTTCTGCTCTGCTTTTGGAGGAGAGAAACTGAAATAAAGCTGAAAAAATGAGGTTTTTTTCCCATTGTTTTCAATGGGGGTTTAAAAATAACAGAAAACAAATGGAAAGGCTTCCATTCTGTCAGGTTTCCGTTTTAATGGTCAGAAAAATAGTGCAGTCTGCAGCATTATTCAATGACTCTACCCAGTCCACTCTAGAAGTGACTGGAAGTGACGTCAGCAGGAGTCCATGGAACAGAGAGCGGGAGCAGGGGAGCCTCAGAGCGGTATCAGAACTGCAAAACGACCAGGAGAGCCTCTGGGGAAGAGCTGCAGCTGCTGGAGGATCCGTCTGGCAGGGAGAAGAGGAGCAGGTCCCAGAGTGGCAGCAGGCCAATGAGTGAAACCACCGGGAGAGAGGTCCTGACACTGAGCCTGCAAGTGATGTCATTAGGCTGAAGAGAAGCTGTGAAGAAGACTGCTGCTGACAAGGGCGATAAGTATATTTTGTGTGTGTTAGTGTATGTAAGTGTGTGTAAGTGAGAGTTAGTGAGTGTAATTGAGTGTGTAGGTGAGTAGTTGTAAATAAGGGGGTGTAAGGAAGTAAGCAAACATGTAAGCAAAGTAAATCAGTTGTGACTGGAGTGAGCAGGCAGTGAGAGCATGTGAGTGATTTAAATAAAGGAAAAAAAAGGCACGTGAGTGGTTGCAAGCAGGTGGAGGCACGTGAGTGGTTGTGAGCGGGCGGAGGCACGTGAGAGGTTGCAAGTGGGCGAAGGCAAGAGAGAGGTTGCGAGTGGGCAGAGGTAAGTAAGAGGCTGCGAGCAGGCTTAGGCAAGTGAGAGGTTGTGAGCAGGCAGAGGCACGTGAGAGGTTGCAAGCAGGCGGAGGCACGTGAGAGGTTGCAAGAGGGCAGAGGCAAGAGAGAGATTGCGAATGGGCAGGTTGCAAGCAGGCGGAGGCACGTGGGAGGTTGTGAGTGAGCAGAGGCACATGAGATGTTGAGAGTAGGCAGAGGCACGTGAGAGGTTGTGAGAGGGCGAAGGCACATGAGAGGTTGCAAGTGGACGGAGGCACGTGAGAGGTTGCAAGTGGGCAAAGGCACGTGAGAGGTTGCGACTGGGCAGAGGCATGTGAGAGATTGCGAGTGCGCAGAAGCACATGAGAGGTTGTGAGTGGGTGGAGGCTTGTGAGTGGTTATGAGCAAGCAGGGGCACATGAGTGGTTGCAAGCAGGTGGAGGAACATGAGGAGTGTTATCTAGTTGATTTTTGTAAATTCTGTAAGTAATTTTGTAGATCCACACTAGAATGTGCTCCATGCTTGAGAATGCCATCCATTGTGCTACTTGTGTAATGCATGCGGTTATTGATCAGGCGATTAAGGGTGTATACTGTTGTGTAAGATGCATGCACATTGCACATTTGGAAGCACAAATCCTGGATCTAAATGAGCATCTTGCAACACTGAGATACATTGACAATATGGAAAGGAGTTTGCTGCTTACTGAGTAAGCACTCGCTGGTGTAGATGCGGGGAGGACAGTAGTTCAGAAGAGCAAGACAAGCAGGCAGCGAGCTGGGTGACAGAGGGGGTAAAGAGAAGAGAACCAGGGAGATGACTGCTCCAGTAATAAGGGGGTGGAGAGTGCAAGGCAGGGTAGACAGGTCCTAGTGGTGGGGGACTCAATTATAAGGGAGTCAGACAGGACAATCTGCCACAAAGACAGGGATCATTGAACGATGTGTTGTCTTCCTGGCACACGAGTTTGACACATTGCGGATCAGGTTGACAAATTACTGGGAGGCGCTGGTGAGGATCCAGCAGTCATAGTGCACATTTACACCCAACGATTATCACTCAAAAGATGGCTTTTGAGCAAATTTTAAGCAATAATCGTTGTGTGTAAAAGGGCCTTTTCTGGGCTGTAATTTTAGGTTCACTTTCTGACCCCTTTTTGAATATGGGCACTACATTTGTGATACACCAATCCAGTAGAACTATAGAGTCCTTAAATATAAGAAACAACAGTCTATCTATCACATTTCTCCTACATTGTTTATTAAAGGGTCCACATTTTGAAGAACAGTTTACGGTTAGTTTTACTTTCTTTGACAGTGAGTCTCTTTGTCTCCACTTTTGCTGTTTTTATCTGCTTTTTACATAATCTATTTTTTTCCTTATAGGTTTCTAGTATGTCTTCACTGCTTTCTTGTTTTAGTAGTTTAAACATTTCCTTTTTGTTGTTTACTGTCCCCTTTACATCTTTATTGAGCCTCATTGTTTTTATAATATTCCTAACCCTTTTATTTTTTTAAGGTATAAACTGCTCAAAGTATTTAAGATGTTTTTAAACATTTCCAATTTATTGTCTATAATTTTAAAGCCCATTGTCCCAGTCAGTAAGATTTAGGGCATCTCTGAGCTGATTGAACATTGACTTCCTTAAATTCGGTATTTTGAGAACTCCCTAATAAAATTCCCTTTTAAAAGACAAATGGAAATTTATTATATTATGGTCACTATTTCCCAGGTGCACCTCAACTTGCAACCCTGTTATTCTGTTATCCCTGTTATCCTGCTTGATAGGCACTCTGCATAGGCAGCCCTGGGGCCTTTCAGAAGGCCCCTGGCTGCCTAGCAACCGCACCGCGTCCCGCTGCGGACACTGTACGGGCCCCCTGAACATTGGGTGCCGGCTGATTCTTATATCTGGCACCTGGCAGCAGCAGTTCCGACGAGCCACGCTGCTCTTCTGAACTGTTAACACTTTAAATACCGCTGTCAGAGCGGTATTTAAAGTGTTAACAGTTCCGATAAGCGACACGGCTCGTCGGAACTGCTGCCGCCGGGTGTCCGCTATAAGAACAGCTGGCACCCAACGTTGTATGGAGCAGGATCCACCCGCGATCCCGCTCCATACAAACATTTGTTCGGACCTACGAACAAATGTACTTGCTAACAAGTTCCTGGAACGGAAACTGTTCGCAAGTAGGGGAGTATTTGTACTTTACAAGCCCATGGTCACTGTCTGCATGGGCATTTCCATAGCCTATATATATATATATATAAACCTATGCTCCTGAGACAAAAATTGTTAATTTTTTATGTGTAATAAGTGATCATGTCAATGATTTTCCACTCTATCTATTCTTCACTAGCAATACACTAAACACTGTTTCCAGAAAGTTATCCTACCATCTAATAAGTCTGTTTCTTTTTAGCTATCCACTTGACTTGTACATTGTTTAACTGGTTTTATATCATAAAAAAAATCCATGACACATAAATGTTAACCTAATTTAAATTAGATTCCCTTACTTTTTTGTAAAGCAGCAGCTGTTCAGGGTACTCGGTACCAAAGACACATCTGTACTCCTGCATGGATTATACGTCATCATTTACATATACAGCAGAAAGGGGAAGGGACCCTTTTTTTAACGCTGCAAGTAGAGTAATATATATAGTTTTTCAACTTAGAATTTGTAGAACCTCCTGTTCATGCAGTTATTAACCATGTCTGTGAACAGATGTGAGAAATTTCAAAAAACTAAGAATTATGCCAAAAAGTGCTAATTTTGTTCATATTCTCATATCATTTCCGTCTAAGGAAGCAATCTTGCAGAAGAAACAAACACTTTCCCTAAACATTAAGATGATAAATTATTGTTAACTTCTGTTAAAATGCACTAACTAGCAAACTAACTGCTTTTTCATTCACAAGCCACGACTATAAAGAACAATTAGGCCCTATAAATAACACAGTATACAGCTTGTTTCTTTATCTAAGAAATGGCAGTAAAATGATTTTTTAGAACTACTAAAAATAAAAATGGCTTCATTTTCTCTTCATGTTTCAAAGTTAATCATCTCATTTGTTTGGAAGACTAAATGTGTGTTTCTTTCATTGAGCTCAGACAGTATTGATTGAAATCTTTCTGCCAGAAATATATTTGTTAAATATGGGACAGAAAAAAGACTCTTCTGAAATCATTTTTGGTGGTTAGCCTTTACTTCTGACAAGATATTCCACCAAAAGACTATTATGTTCACACTTGTTATGCTTTGTTATTGCATGCATGTGCTAGGCCTCATACACATGGCAACATTATGATGGAGCCAACTAGGGTGCCCACAGAACTAGAGATGAGCGAGCATGCTCGTTTAAGCCTGATCAAGCATTGATTTTTTCAAGTAACTACTCGAGCTAGCGCCATGCAGGAGGGGAGGGGAGAGAGATCTCACTCTTTCTCTCACTCTCTCTCCCCTCAGCATTCCGCTAGGTCGAGTAATCAGTTACTCAAAAAAATCAATGCTCAATCGAGCATCAGGCTTAAACGAGCATGCTCGCTCATTTCTACACAGAACCCTAATGTACCTCTATATACTTCATATGGAGGTACAACTTCCAACATACAGCACAAAATAAAGCACCATGCAACAGTACATCAAGTGGCTGAAGCCTCAAACTATGGCCTTCAACTACATTAGACTGCTTCTAAGTAGATGTTGGTGGGTATGATGTTTATTCTTTCAAAAATGTACATTATCTAAAAAGAGAGCTTGGAGTTCTTCATTCCTTTTCTAATGTCCCCAGTGCCGTGTGCTCCTCTTAAAGAAAAGGAAAAAACAAGGATACTAAAAGACAAACGAGTATGATAAAATCGTTATTGTGCTGGTGATAAATAATAGAATGCAACATTATCAGAATATTGCAAAATAGATCTTTTTGGAAAATGTATTTTTGATTTTGCAAATAAAAATAATTTAAGTAAAATGCAGAAATAATATTTTATTTTTGTAAGGAAGACTTAAAGAGAAGATAGGATAAACATCAGTTTAAACTCAATATTGTCTTTTCTTGAAATATTTAGCGTTGAAATGTTTGAAATGTTTCCATATTGAAAATGTGTATAGGAAAACAAACTTGTGCATTTCAGTCCTCAGTTAAATGAGTTTAAGGAGTTGCATACCTACTAGACAGTAAGGCTAGTAAAGGAGTGCTTGTGATATAATGATACTGGTAGATTCGTCACTAATCTTTCTTCGATCTGCCACCTTTCTGGTCTAGGGAAAGCTGGATTGGACCAGCAAATGGAAGTGTATTTTCTGCCAAGCAAAGTTCTTCAATATTCATCAACTCCCCCCCCCCATCGCACATTGCATATATGCATAGAGTAGATGGATTTATGATATAAAACAATGCAGCCATAGCTTCCTGATCGGGAAATATGGCCAAAATGTTAAATCAAGGTTCCATCCAGATGATCTACGCATATACTCTGCTCGCCTATGTAAAAAAAAAGGCCAGTAAAAGTGAGGTTCTATGAAGACTTAGAAATTAAAGGGATCCTCTCCCCAAATTGCCGGACCCAGGAGTGGCATCTAATACAGGCTGATTCCCATTCCGCAAGCACTGCTCGCACACCAGTAGTATTGGAAGCAACTTCATAGACTAGTATTTTCTCTTATTTTATCCCTTTCTGTTTTATACTATTTTGTGTGTATTTGTATTCTCCTTACCCTTTTACCCCCAAATCTTCCTTTGTATATTTTTTCTAAGCACTGCTAACCCTTTTTAGATTAAAGCCTAAAACTTTATTAGTCGTCCTTGAACACTTTAAGGGATCCATAACTCCAAAGTGTATTGACTGTGTGTCAGCTGGTGGAAATCAAGGTGGCCAACCTACCTGTCAGAAACAGTCAGTGGTGGCAGCGAGGTGTGTTGGGATGTGCTACCATGCTCAGGAGAATCCAGGGAGCCAGAACTAAGACAAACCTGCAGTCTGCCCTTGTACATTGTAGATTGCTGACTGTCGGACCCATAAACTGCCATCCAATCTGTGATAAACTGGTTTTAGCAGTCATATCCGTGACAGTTGTGTGTAAGAAAAACCAGCTGAAGTAGAAGTAAGTCCAAACATAGTAGAGTAAGACCTGGTGTACATAGCCACATTACAGTCCATTTGGTACAGACTTAATGTAATTTGGCACCCAATGAATTCCATGGGTCTAAAATGTACATATAATATTCTTGAGGGGAAAAAAACCCTCTGTAAAACAATTTGGCATGTTCCTGTGGCGAGAATATGATGCCTTATATAAGGCAGCACGCAGAGTGTCTATTGCCAGCCTATATTATGGTCTCAGTGGGACCCAGAGTGACACTGTAGATCTGCTCCCACCTCATACAATAAATTAGAACTGAAAGAGTTTGAATGCCTTATTTTAATAAAATCATACATGAAGCAAAGCTTAGCAATATTTTAAAAAACATGAAAAAGTTTATTTTGTTCTGTAGAAACTTTACTTTTTAAGTAAGATCAAATTAATGTATTTCTTGAGGTGAGACGTAGTATTGAATAAAATTTACCTTATCTCTTATAAAGGCTTATATGCTCTGAAGCATCTAAAAAGGAAAGAGTTCTTTGAGTGAAGCTGCATGCAAGTGCCCACGACCAGTACTTTTGCACTCTTCTCCCAATCTCAATCTGTAGTTGCTCTTGTCAGCATAAAAAAGACAGTATTACAAAGTATAACTTATTGCCCACACAATTGGAACAGGTGTACTACATAGGTGAGAGGGGGGCCGATAGTAAAATTCAAAACGGGTCCACATCCATGAGCTTTACCACCCAGAAAAAAGGCTTTGTCTTTCGCTATTTCTCAATGCTCTTTTCATGGCCCTAAAGCTTACCTGAGTTTTCAACAAGTTTTTAAAATACTGCAGGTACTCCTTACCCGCTCATTTGCTGCTGTTTGCAACCTATTTCATGCTTTTAAAGGAGATGTCCCGCGCCGAAACGGGTTTTTTTTTTTTTCAACCCCCCCCCCCCCGTTCGGCGCGAGACAACCCCGATGCAGGGGTTAAAAAAACCACCCGCACAGCGCTTACCTGAATCCCGGCGGTCCGGCGTCTTCATACTCACCTGCTGAAGATGGCCGCCGGGATCCTCTGTCTTCGTGGACCGCAGCTCTTCTGTGCGGTCCACTGCCGATTCCAGCCTCCTGATTGGCTGGAATCGGCACGTGACGGGGCGGAGCTACACGGAGCCGCTCTCTGGCACGAGCGGCTCCATAGAAGACTGCTGAAGACCCGGACTGCGCAAGCGCGGCTAATTTGGCCATCGGAGGCCAAAAATTAGTCGGCACCATGGAGACGAGGACGCTAGCAACGGAGCAGGTAAGTAAAAAACTTTTTATAACTTCTGTATGGCTCATAATTAATGCACAATGTATATTACAAAGTGCATTATTATGGCCATACAGAAGTGTATAGACCCACTTGCTGCCTCGGGACATCTCCTTTAAGTTTTGATTTTCAAGGGGTCTTCCCCATTTTTCTCTTGCTCTGCTGTTTATAATTCACTTCAGGGAGGGGGAGTGTAGCAAGCCTAGCGTTCGGCCATGACTTCCTTGCCCTTACTTCCCATTCTGCATTGCACTATATATTGTGCAATCAGCATGGAGGCAGTATCTATATACCCACTAGAGATGAGCGAGCGTACTCGCTAAGGCAAACTACTCGAGCGAGTGGTGCCTTATGCGAGTACCTGCCCACTCGTCTCAAAAGATTCGGGTGCCGGCGGGGGGCAGGGGGCGGGGAGGAACGGGGGGGGGAGATCTCTCTCTCACTCTCTTCCCCCTGCTCCCACCTGCTCACTCCCGCCGGCATCCGAATCTTTTGAGACGAGCGGGCAGGTCCTCGCATAAAGCGCTACTCGCTCAAGTAGTTTGCCTTAGCGAGTACGCTCGCTCATCTCTAATACCCACCTCTCTGCTTTCCCATGACAACCAGGCATTTAGAGTTATTATGACAAAATGGTTAGTAAACCAATTATAATGTGTGCAGTGTGCACACACACAAACACTAACAAACATGCACACACTGTAACAGCAGGAGAGGCAGAGAATATGGAAACCCTTATCACAGTGACTGCAAATCTGTCAGCCCACAGCCTGAAAAAATGCATGGGAGTTGCCTGTGAAGTGAGCTCCTCCACCTGCTGCTAAGGAAACATATCTGTCCTTGCTACTACAGAAGCTCTGTAGCTAATAACAGACAGTGGATTGCAGAGAAGCTTGGACATCTCTAGTGACAGCCACTTCACACATGATTTATAGTGGTAAAGCAGCAAAACTTTTAATGCAAGTATATTACAGAAATGATTAGACTAACACAAGCTAATAGATGAGCAGAAGTTGCTTGAAAAGTGAGTGCCTCTTTAAGGCAATTTCCCCACACCTGTATACACTAAAAATGCACTTCTTCTGGAGAGGGGAGTCATGTAAAACGTCTCAGCATCCAGTATCAAGTGGATGTTCCCTTAGGTCTCTCTTCAGGGGCTCCACTATAGCTGTATGGTCTACCATTACCATGTATGTGCCCTTGCTTGGAATTAAAGTTCTATTTCTATGCACAATCATAAAATGTAATCTCCTATACACAACCATGTTTTAAATTGTGACAAGACAGATGCCAACTTGGTAGTTCAGTTCTGCTGCCCAGACACATCTCGGCATATCCTTTAATATCAATTCCACTGCAGCTGAAATGTAAGGTGCATCAAAAACATTGAGTTCTGCTTTTCATGTCATTCTGGCTGTTGTATGCCAATTCATGAATGAAGAAATTAGCTTTACTTTTGCAGCATTCTTTTCCGATCACCCTGTACATGAGCCAGCCATGTCCACTTGATTGAGAGCCTACCTTAGTTAACAACGTTTTGCTTTGTCTAATCAAGCGGAGTCTTGATCGGGAAAGTCATATACCCTAATTGGACATTTTGAAAGGGGATGTATTTTTTATTCCAGAATCAATAATATTGTATTTCTGATAAGATTCTAAATCTTTATGAACTATTGTACAAAGTATCCCCCTGCCATATATGATAATGTGCCTTCGTTAGTAAAAAACTGAGAAGTGTAACATGCTATTATTTCAGAATACAGTCCAAAAAAATCATACACCACTTTGTATAGGGATATGAATTAAAAGCTTCGAGATGCATTAGTGTTGGTGCTGTAAGTGGGAGCGACTCGCAGTGCCTTCCTTTTGCATTATTAATCACAATTTACTCAGAGCATCCTGTTTTGTAAGAAGTAATTGCGATATTTGTGCCCACATTTGATATAAATGTTTCAACGTTCAAACTGTGTAAAGAAAATAATTTACCTTAGTTTTCAGAAATACAGGTAAGCGCTGTAATAACCTGGCCTTCAGCTGAATATGCTTCTGTTCTGTGAGTGCGGTATGCTAATTGATCTTATAATGAAACGTCTACATTTTTGCAACATCTACTCAAAATTCTAATTCACCGTTTGTGTAAACGTTCCTAAAATAATTGCTACAAAAGATTCCCACTTTAATTATTTATCATCTTTCATAAGGTACGGCTGTCAGATCTGGCTAGGTTCATGCGACTGGTGTTGCCTGCTATATGTCTGCAGAGGTGCTGGAAGATACCTAGTAATGCCATCCCACCGCAACTTCCTCCCACAAGTTCCCTTCTAGGCTTGTATGATGGCTGCCAATCCTTGCCAAAAAAAGAGAATAGTCAGAAACTATTCCGTTTGTAATAAAATAGAGATGTAGTTTTGAAAGATACAAAAGTGGCGATTTCACAGCAAAAGCTTTTGCAATGCCAGTTGTTCCTCGATGATGGTGGACAGCATTTTGTCAAAAATACATCCCATCCCTACACTTTACTATCTCCAGTTTTGGAGGGTGGAATTTTTGTTTTCCCATCTGCTGGAGCATCTCTGTAGTGGTATACATAACAAAATACCTAGGGTACAGATGCAGCAATCGTTAACATAATAGATGCATCATGATAACTGGATTTATAGCATTTCATTGCAGCTAGATTGTCATAATGCTTTAAATGCCACCTTAACACTCACTACATCGGTATTAGTGTATCTTGACGCCACGAGGAACTCCTGGTGGAGCCAAGATTGACAGTGGGGTGACGCCCCCTGATGCTGATTGGCTGCACAGCAGGCTGGAAAACTAGGCCCTGGAAGTGGTAAAATGGATTGCAGCTGGCCGTGGTGCAAACGGAGAAACACTAATACGTAAGTCTCTGCCGGCGGCCCTGTCAGCTCAGTGGCCTCAGCTTCCCCACTGACATTTTGCCCGCCGCCGCCGGGAATGTCTGCTCCGTACCCAGTGTTTGGCCACTGAAATTTGCCACCCTCACCGCCGCAGGGACTATGAGATGTCTGACTCGTGCTCCCTCACTGACAGCTGCCGGCCTAAGCGCTTCAGCTTGGCCCCAGGGAAAGCCGCATTTCTGCAATTTATCCCATCCCGCTGTCATCCTGACCACTCTGTGTTTTCCACTGGCGGTGTCTGTATTGGGCGGCGGCTGTGAGCTGTGTTGCGCCTGTCAGTTCCGTGCCAGACGGTGGCTCAGAGCTGCGTTGCGTCCGGGAGCTCCGTTGCGATTGGCGCCTGTGAGCTCCGTGGCGGCCAGAGCCTCGCCTCTGTGCTGCCCATGTGCCGCAAAACGTGTGCACTGACAGGGGGCTTCCGGTCTCTGGGGCGCCGCGGGAAAACCTACTTGCAGATGTGGCTTGACCTCCGGTGGCCGATGTATGTCTTTTCTATCCTTTCTTTAGTGCCCTTCCAGGACCTAGTGCCCAAGACGCTTTGCAGTCAATCAGCTACAGGGGGCGTGACCCCCCTGTCAATCTTGACTCCACCAGCAATTGCTGGTGGAGTCAAGATACACTAATACCCACTACATCTATATAACATAATGCTATAAAGTCAATCAGACAAGGGCGTTAGGCTTTGTTACTGGTTTTGGTGCTGTAGTTATGGTTCCTGCAGAAATTCCAACTGCTAGGCACTATTAGGACTGCCAGTCAAGATTAGTATTGCAATATGCAATTTTTACACAGTGATTGTCTGTGAACAAGCATCAAAGATGGCAGCCAGAAGATACTCTTCAATTTAAGCTCATAAATGGCTTTAAACATCTTTAAATAGCAATAGTACCAATCACACATTTCATCATGCAAGTAAAATCCCAAAAATATTTACTAAGAAAGCTCTTTTGAAGCCAGTCTGACTAGAACAACCTGTATAACGTATCAAGCAAAGTTTAACACGTGTCTTAATATGTTAAGATAACTTTCTGTGCAGGAGTTTAAAAAACTATTGAAAGCGCAAATAATGACCCATGTTGTGTTACGATAACAATAGCTTTTTAATGGCTTAGGATAAGATAACTTGTGGCAGAAAGTTATCGTGTAAGGTCGCTACTTGTGTCTGCCACACTCATGCGGTTCTGGGCAGCTGCAAGCATCCATCAGCTCTTGCTGTCTGCTTTCATCCAGCACAGAGAGGGATAACCAGCTCTCTGGCTCTCAGCTCAACTTGGGGTAAAATAGGCATTCCTCCTTTATTTAAGGTGAGCTGTGGCAAGTCCTCTGGGCTTCAGAATTGGTGTGTGTTCTTACACTCAGCTTTCTTTGGTCATCCTTTTTTGTCTGAGTTCTGTTTGAATTTTGTCCCGCTCTCTGAGTTCTGTGTTTCAAGTCTGAGTTCTGTCTGTAGTCCTGAGTTTGTATCCAGATTCTGTTTATGCTGTCTGAGCTCTGCATCTGTCGGTACATCTGTCAGTTTAATTCCTGTTTATGGTTTGCCCTTGCCCTGTCCTGGATCTGTGTGCTCCTCTGTCTGTTGCCAGTCCCTGCATTTTCTACCGTATCAGGGATAGTCAGACCCGAGATTCCAGCGTAGGGCCGCCCTTATCAAGGCGATCAGCTTACTTGTAGGTAGGGGTCTACCATTCCCTCTGCAGCCAAGGGTTAGTCTCCCCCTTTTCCTGGCAACAGTCCCTTTATCTCAGTAGTCAGCTGCCGACCACTCTAGGACAGGTCTAGGCTTGGTTGGTCCAGTGGATGCACAATCTGTAATCCATAACAATTGTACTAGAGTTAAACTTTGATACATCTGTAAACGTACATATTAATAAATTGAGGGCATAAACATATCTATAGATGATTTTATAAAGGGAAGACTACATAACACAAGAGCGCTTAAAGGGGTTATCGAATTTAAACACTATCAACTCCAGCCGATCAACTTTTGATGACCTATCTTGAGGATAGGTCAACGATAGTATTTACATAGGAAAACTTTAATGTCATGAATTACCAGATAATGTAGACATTTCAGGTCAAATAGAAATACCAAAATCTGCCTTAGCTCTGTCCCTTACAAACAGAGGATTTGTTGCAGTAGATACTACTGCTGATAGTTATTTAAAGCAAACAACAGAATGACTGTTCAGCATGCCAACGTGTGCTTGATGTAAAGTGTGGTTGTTTTACGTGTGACTGGGGAACTTTAGAAGGAGTCACATATCTATTTACTGTTATTTTTTACTTGTATATATTAGGCCGCCTGCAGACGGGCGGAAATTCAGCAGCGGGATTTCCTGCGGAATTTCCGCCTTTGGAAGCTGCCATAGGATTGCATTAGCAACCGCAATCCTAGGCAGACAGCTGTGGTTTGTCCGTGCGAAATCTAACGCAGCAAACAAACCGCAGCATGTTCTATTTCTGTGCGGGGCTCGCAGGCCGGCCCCCGGCTCCGGTCTGTGCATGCGCCAGCTGCCCGGCAGCTGGCACATGAAAGATCCGGAGCTGCAAGGCGCGGGTGAGTACGCGCTGCTCTCTGCAGGCGCTCGGGTCGTTTCCCGCGGTGAGAATTCTCGCTGCCGGATCCGGCTCGGTCGTCTGCAGGCCGCCTTTCCTGATTTTTATCTGTACCATCCCAATTTAGATTATACTCTATGATTTGACAATACTATCTAGTGAACAATTTGTCAAATTGATAAAGAGAAGGCAGAATACTTCATCTGTGCCTGGTATGGATTCTGCTGGAAACCTTCTACTATGGCTCACCCCTTCTATCTACATTGATCAACATGTCATGTTTGAGGGGTCACTTATCCTGGACACCCCTCTCTAAGTAAGTAACTTTCTTTTTCTGGCTATAGTTGATTGCAATTATATTAATCTACTAAGAAGCGCTGCCCCCCCTATTGTTTTTTTTTGCCCTCAGTTTTCAGCTGTGGCTATTGTAATTTTTATCCTAGTAAGAAGGGAAATAGGAGTACAGGGCAGGCTAGACAGTCATTGGTAGTGGGGGTCTCAATCATTAGGGGGATCGACAGGGCAATGTGCTACAAAGACTGGCATAGTTGAACGGCGTGCTGTCTTCCTGACGCATAAGTTTGACACATTGCGAATCGGGGTTTACAGATTATTGAAAGAGGTTGGTGAGGACCCAGCGATCATGGTTCACATTGGCACTAATGACAAAGTTAGAGTACGTGGAGGGTCCTTAAAAACAATTTCAGGGAACCAGGATGTAAGCACAGGGCAAGAACCTGTTAAGTAGTATTTTCTGAAATACCACCTGTACCACCTGCCACACCAGAAAGACAGTGGGAAATTAAGGAGGTAAACAAGTGGAACAGGAGTTGGTGTAGGAAGGAAGGATTTGGGTTCCCAGAGAGCTTTGCTGACTTTGCTATTAGCTGCAGGTTTTCCCATAAGGATGGGCTTCATCTCAATGGGGAGGGTGCAGCTGTGCTGGGGAAAAAGATAGTTACAAGGTGGGAGGAGTGTTTAAAGTATGGACTTGGTGGAGGGCAACCAGAGCGGTAAAGGGGAAGATAGGGTAGACAGTTATCTGGGACTAAAAGTGAAAGATGGAGACAGAGAGACTCATTGCCAAAGAGATTCAAACTAACCCTAAGCTGTTCTTCAATTATATAAATAGTAAACATTTTAATACTGAAAGTGTTGGCCTTTTAGTAAGCAGTGAGGGAGTAATAGTAGAGGGTGATGAGGAGAAAGCAAATCTGTTAAAAAGTTTTTTCACCAGTGTATTCACTTAGGAAAATGAAATGTCAGATGAGATGCAGAGTGATAAAGTAAACTCTCCATTAAACATCTCCAATCTAGCCCAGGAAGAAGTGCAGAGCCACTGTTACCATGCGGCGGTTGCTGGTCCTCCTGGGGCAGCAGTGTGCGGGGTCCCGCGGTCGAGGCGTGTCTACCCGGGTTGTTGTCCGACTGCTGCGGGTGCGGGTGCCTGGCTGGCATGGGTGGCGTGGTGCTGGTGGCGTGCATGCACGCGTGAGTGCAGCTGCCGTTCACAAGCTCCCTTTTGTTGTGTTCTGTTGGGAGTTGGCTGTCTCCCTCTCTCCGCCCCTGGGCGGAGGCTTTTGTTTAAAGGTCGGGCAGAGACTGGCAATCACTGCCAGTTGTTGGTTTCCCTCAGTGTGCTAGCTTGTCTGCCTCTGTTGGTCTCCTGCTTCTGTCATCTTGTATGCTACTTTGCTATTATCCACCAGGTTTTTCCATCTGCCTCTGTTCTGCTTAGTATTGTTCGTGTTGGTTATTTACATCTGCCTTTTCTGTCGGTATTCTACCCTTTCCATCCAGGTACGCCAGTGTCCCTTTTTCAGTCCCTAGTTTGAGTAGGGACCGCCGCCCAGTTGCCTGCCTGGGGTTAGCCAGGAGTGGAGGCAAGTAGGTAGGGACAGGGGTGTTGGTGAGATCTAGGGCACCTGGGCTGGCGTATCAGGGGTAGTATACCGTAACAGCCATCTTTAATAGAGTGAAATAGACAAATCACCGGGTCTTGATTACATAAACCACCGGGTTCTAAGGAAATCGTAGACAAACCATTGCTTCTTATATTTAAGAAATCTATAGTGACATGATCTGTTTCACTGGTTTGGGACATAGCAAATATAATGCCAATATTCAAAAAGGGGTCAGAAATGAAAATTACAGGCCAGTAGGTTTTACTTCTATTGTGGCTAAAATGTTTAAGGGGTTTCTAAGAGATGCTATCCTGGAGAACCTCAAGGAAACTAGTTGCATAACTCCGTGTCAGCATGGGTTTATAATGGATTGCTACTGTCAAACCAATCTGATCATCTTCTATGAGGAGGTAAGGTCTATACTGGACTGGGGACAGTTATTAGATTTCATATATCTTGATTTTACCAAAGCGCTTGATACTGTGCCGTATAAAAGGCTGGTATATAAAATGAGAATGCTTGGTCTGGGTGAGAATGTGTGTAAGTAACTGGCTCAGTGATAGAAAGCAGAAAGTGGTTATTAATGGTACATACTCTGATGGGTCACGGTTGCTTGTGGAGCACCACAGGAGGCAGTATTGGGCCCTATTCTTTTTAATATATATTTATTAACAACATTATGGAGCGATTTTAAAGAAAAATATAAATATTTGCAAACGACACAAAACAATGTAAAGTAATTAACATAACAAAGGACAGTACATAGTTGCAAATTTATCTAGATACATTGAGGGCTTGAGCAGAAAAGTGGAAAATTAGGTTTAACACTGATAAATGTAAGTTTATGCACATGGGCAGAGGAAATACATATCACCATTAGACACTAAATGGCAAACCACTGGATAAAGGCCCATTTAAACACAACGATTGTCGCTCAAATTTCGCTCAAAAGCCATCTTTTGAGCGATAATCATTGCGTGTAAATGTGCCCATCTTTCATTTTTCTGCGAACGATTGACTTAAGTTTGGCTTGAAATCCATAATTTAGCAGAACAGCTGATAAGACAGACTGCATGCTGTGTTCGCCCAGGGACTTCTGAGGACAGCTCAGTACATTGTCTCAGCTGTAATCAGCATGGCAAAACAAAGAAAATTGATTCAGAGAACAGCAGGTGGTCCTCTGAATAAATTTGGCTCCCAGTGGCTCACAAGCTACTAATTGGTACTAATAGAATATATTCACTGGAATGATCCCTTAAAATTTAACTTTTATTTAATTAATTAAAATATGGTGCCCCATACACATAACGAGAAAGACAAGACAACATAAAGAAGGATATGGATTGCTGGTTATGTGCCTCTATGGATGTGCAGGCAACTTGATTTATCAATCAACCAGATCCAAATATCACTAAGAAAATACTGGCAGTTTAGAGAAGCCAGCTTCCAAACTTCTAAGGGTTAGGAAAAGTCCATTTACAAGTTTCGTATTTTATAGAGATACAGGTTTACTAGCGAAATACTGGCAGTTTAGAATTGCCAGCTTATAGACTACTAAGGGTAAAACGAGTCTGTTAGTAAGTTTCGTATTCTAGAGATTCTGGTTCAAATTTAGGTTCAACGCGTTTCTGTCAGTTGTATGACTCATCAGGAACCAATTATTTATGCGGTAAGTACTGGATATTACTATGATCAAAGTAGTGCAATAAGAATATACGTGTTGTTTTTCTCAAGATTATTCGTCGCACTAACCCCAAAGAAAATATAATGAACTAGCAATATGATGCTGATGTATCCTTCCCTTTAAGCTACAGTAGGAGATGAGGCCTGGAGTTAGACGCACTTTAGATAAAGGTAGTGGTCTAATCCTATGAGGTAAGAGCCCCAAAGAGTACACTAATTCCTTCAGTACTCTACAGAGTACTAAGGCCCCGCACTAAGACCTAATAAAAGTCAAAAAAATCTCCTATAAATCCCTGCCTAACTCTATAGAAATAGCCTCAAAAATGATTGAAAGAGCCTAGATACCCCAATGGGAGTATAAGGCAAAGGATAAGAGGTCTGTTCTACAGATAATAACACTAATAGAGTAAGATAGTAGCCCTATTAAAATGCTAGGCGCAAAAGCCCCTTAGAGAGGTAGAGATATAAAGTGTAGCAGTATCTCTAGCCCTCTAGTCCACCATCAGGGCTAGAGATACTGCTACACTACATATTGTAGCCACTAATTACTTCAGTTACTGATTGACAGTTTTGGAGTCAGCAAGGAATTTTTCCCCCTAAAATGAAGAAAATCGGTTTCCATCTTGTGTGGTTTTTTTGCCTTCCTCTGGATCAACATTGGGGGAAAGGATGGGATTAATAAACTGATCTAGATGGACATAGGTCTTTTTTTCAGCTTTATATACTATATTCCTATGTTATGTTGTATGTACATGCAATAAACTTGAAAAGGATACTATTAAGTCTGTTTGCACATATTACTGCAAAAATATCAAATAAGAAAAAGTATCCAAATGTGTCCAAAAATAGCAATCCATGTTTATTAATATATCAATAAAAATATGCGCTCATTAAATAAAAACCTAATAAGACAAAACACATCTAGAAAAAGGTGAGTGAACATTTAAAAATGAACGAATAACATAAGCAGGGAAAACATAATAATTGTGGATTTATGCAATATTTTTCCCTGCTTACACTATTCATGAATTTAGTGGTTCGCCCACCCTTTTGTGAGTGCATTATCATTTTTATGTCTTATTGAATGAGTACATATTTTTAATGCTATATTAAACTGGGACACTGAAACCTGTGGTTCTCATAGAGAAAATTAATTTCTGTCAATGACTAAACAATTACCTTTCCCAACTTGTGCAGGACCCAACTAGAGGGATGGACCTTTTGACCTTATTAACCAATAGATGTGACAGAATAACAGGGGTGCAGGTTTGGGGGCACCTGGGAAATGGTGACCATAACATAATAAACTTCCACTTGTCTTTCAAAAGGGAGTTTTATCGGGACACTACAAAAATACTAAACTTTAGGAAGGCAAAGTTCGATCAACTTAGAGATGCCCTTAACCTTATTGCCTGGGACAATGTCCTCAGAAATAGGAGTACAGACAATAAATGGGAAATTTTTCAGAAAACAAAATATATATAACGAAACTGAAAATGGGGATAAGGGGAAACCTGACCCTAACCTACTTGTTACGATCGTGTGGGCAACCTAAGCATGGGAGCCCACACAATCGTACCCATAATGGGATTAGAATGAATGGGATGGACGCACACAGGTAGCACCAGGGTCACACAGGGTTCACACAGGTTTCAGGCAACTGACCCTGTTCTATGCGGGAGGATAGCATGGCCCTACCTAAGCGGGGGATTCGCCCCAATAAAGGGGCGGCCCAGCGGTCTTCGGATCTGGGCCCTAGCTGATCCTAGGAGCCACGCCACAGAACAAGAAACATACACATGCCACATGACAGGGACAAGACTGCAGGACACACGGAGCAGAATACACAGCATACAGCAGCCACAATGCAACCACTAGTAACAGATGATAAGCTGAATATAAATACCAGGTATTGGTTGACATTTTGTACAAAACATGGAAGCTAGTGGGCCACTTCCCGGCTCCAGGTTATACTGCTAGTCCCTACACTAACCAGGAGTCCAGCAGAACCGGACAGAGTTCACACAGAAAGCTGCAACAGGACACAGATAGCAGGTCACACAGCAAGCTGACACAAAACTGACAGAATATAAACGTACAAACGGACATGAACCAGTAAGACACAGATGGCACAACAAGCTTGCAACAGGACAGAGCACAGGGCACACAGCAAGCTGCAACATATAGAAACCCAGACAGACTCCACCCAGAACTCACATGTGCACAGATGGAACTCACAGCAAGTCTATGTGTCCCCATACCAGGGGAATAGACAGCCAGGCAACCAGGCTGACATAGGGCACTGTGAGAGATCCACTAACTGACACACTGGAAGCAGAGACACAGACCTACTTGCAAACACAGATCGGAGTGGGAACAAGCTGAACATGACTGATACAAGTTACAGAACACAGACATAACATGACTGCTCACCCTGGGGACCCAGCCAGACTGACCAGGAGCTGGGTTTATATGTGAGCACAGACCCAGGAGATTGGCTAGCATGAAGTACCACACCCAGCCAGCTCAATTAACCCTCAACCACTTGTATCTGTGCTGCTAGGAGTACACAGTACAACAGATCCCAGCAGCACATCCTGACACTACTGATGGAAGAGAACCGTGCCTATAAACAGGGTGATTGCCCTGATGAAGGCGGCCCCATGTCAGGAATCTGGGATGACCCTCCCTTACCCTAAATGGTGACAGGGAATGGGGCAAAGATAGATGGAAAAATGTACGAACCACAAATGCACAGGGGAAAGATATAACCACACCCCAAAAACAATAATACTAGACTGACTTACCTTTAAAAATATACATATCAGAATGAGAAATCGCAACTGGACAATATACCACTGCAGACAGAAAGTCTTCAGACAGGAGTCACACAGGAGTAAAACAGGTGTCAGTGAAGAGCTCAAAGAGCAAGTCAGACCAGAGTTACAGAAGCAGGAGTATAACCTGTGCCCTTCAAGAGGCGGGGCCCTAATAAATATGCATAGATTGGCTGTGCAGTCCTATCTTCCAACTAACCAAGCCACTCATGAACAAGAGGAGATGATCACTGTCAACAGCCAGCTCTAAAATCACAGTGAGCATGCTTCGACGACAGGACAAAGTGAGCTGGGAATAACAGCATGATGTCAGCCCAGACTCATCACTCTGCAGCATCAAGTTATCAATATTGCTAGAGTATTGGATGCCGGATTAAAATAATTTTACTGTGCAGAGCCCAACAATATCTATAGTAAAATATTACCAGAATCAAAATCTAAACCCGAATGAGTGGACATGGTATGTACATACTGTGAGCTTTCAGGTCCTTGTATTCTTCATTACACATTATATATTATATTGCTTCTAGCATCCATGAAAGCTTCATTTTATAGAAAGTCTCTGGAAAAGTCATTCTCATCACCTTAATGTCATATCTGAATTATTTCCTTCCATGTTTATCTGGTGTTTTTGTTTACTGGTCTCTTCCAGGCAATGACTTTATTACATGCCAGTTTCATTACATACGTGGCAGGCATGTCATCTATATTTCACAATTCATTTCTGGCTCGTTTTTATCTTCAGAAGTTTCCAGATTTTGGTATCTGTAATTCCACGGTACAAGTTAGATCCTGTGATGGGAACACTAAGCAAAGTCAATTAAGCTGGGAAATCTCTCAGACAGATGAAATACTTTGAGACATTTTTCTCATGTGAATGTTTCTGAAGCCGGGTACTGTCTATGCCCAGAACTGCAGAGTGAGACTTTCTTTATAATTTCATCCAATTTATTTCCTTACAAAGAATGATGCCAGTGCAGCTATGAAATGCTCCATAATTCATAACATTTAACTATTCACGTCCCACAACAAGCGGCAGTATAGGAATAACTATATTACAGTCTGATTTTGTTGGCATATATTTAAAGGGGTTATACAGGATTACAAAAACAATGTTACTTACTTCTTTAAGTAGCGCCGTACCTGTTCACAGGTTGTGTGTGGTATTGCAGTCCTGCTTCATTAAGGGCTCACTCTCATGGGTGTATGTCACCCATGTAATATGCACATATTTTTCACGTGTGTACTATGTAGAGCTAACAGCCCATTGATTTCTATCGGGCCACTCATACCTGTGTTTTTTTTATTGTGCGAGAAAAAAAATTCAGCATGTCCTATTTTGGTGTGTATAAAGGCTAACTTCACAGTGGCCAGTGCGATATAAGGCAGTGAATCCCGCCACCATATCGCGCTCCCCACCATGTGAAAGCCCCGCTGATGTGAGGCGTTTTCATGGCAAAACAGCCTCGCATCACTTCAGGAATGAAAGCTATCACAACCACGGCAGAGGATTGCAGGGTTTCTCCCATTGCTTGCAAATTGGCTGGCGCTGCTGCTGCCGTCCACATTGAAAAGAATGTGCATTGCGATGCGAGGGCACACAGAAAAATAGAACATGCTGTGATTTGTTTCCTGCATCGTAGTGGCAGGCAGATAAACATCGCTCATGTGTATGACCCCATGCAAATGAATGGGGTTCATATTTGTGCATGATTTGCACGTCTCAAAACGCACAAATCTGGCGCAATTTTGACGCCTGTGTGAAGCCAGCCTTCAGGTGGTTGTAGATGAGCGTATGCGCAAATACGTTCGCTGGTACAGAACATATTTTCGCATGAACGAAGTTAGGAGATGGCAAGAAGCTCGCTGATACATCCATGCCAGCAGATAGTTGGTATTTTTTGCAATTGAAATGCCAGTTTACACGCTCGCATGTTACACCCTTTCTGTGGAATGAAATGGCCATTCAATGCGGAATTAGGGCCAGCTGTCTTCTTTTCTCTCTATTGTACGCAGGGTAACTCCCTCCTGGTACCTTTTTTTGAGCTGCCATAGGAGTCTATGGCAGCTTTCTGTGTAAGGGCGCCCACCCACTGGCGTTTGCGATTTTCGTGCGTGAAAAATGCAGCGTTTTCCGCGCGTTCTTCGCGGCGTTTTTCGCGGCATTTTCGCGCCTTTTCCGTTAATTTCCATTGACATTCATGGGTGCATTAAGAGAAAAATAAGGACACATATACAACTGACAGTTCCTATGTTAAAAATTGCAACGGACTGAAAAAAAAAACGCAAGTGGACAGGAACACATTCAATTCTAATTGCTCTTGAGAAAAAACACAAAACGCAAAGGAAAAAAAATCGCCAGTGGGTGGGAGCCCTAACAAGGACATAGATACTGCAGGTCCTATCTTTTCTCGTACGAAGATTTTGTGCAGAAAAAAACACATTCGTCTGAAGAAATCTATTGAAATCAAAGGCATCGCTTTGTTGCGTTAAACGGGCGAGATTTTCACGTGTGGAAATGCCTCCATAAAAATAGATTGTCTCTGAAACTGCCCTTATAGCCTATTCAAACAACCATTTGTACAAAAACACTCATGGCAGCACCACGTATTTGCGCAAGAATGAGACTGGATGAGGTTGATTTGCACGTGTGCGGCACATAGTACTGTACTTGTTGCACACACAGGGCCAGTTCACTTGCGCACATGACGCACCCTTGCCGTGGATTAAAAGCTATTTAGTCTAATGAGGACCAGATGTGTTCTTTTCCCGTGTTTTGCGCATGGTTTCACGCTTCCTCTTGTGTATTTGCGCATTGATTTCTATTGGGGCCTTTGTAGTGCAAAAAACAGAAAGATAGAGCAGGTCCTACTTTTTTCCGCACATATCAAATTTGCTCACAAAACGCGCTCGTGAGAACGAACCCATTGAGAATAATGGTTTGTATTCTCTGTCTTTTGCGCACGCAAACACGGTCCTGTCAAGAAGCCCTTAAACACCAATATAGGCTACAGTTTACCATACACAGCAAATATGCATGTACTTGAGTACCGCCTTGTAGCGCTTAGGCTGGCTTCACATATGTGTTCTTTTTCCAGTGGAATTATGCAGTGTTTCATGCATCTCCTTGCGTATTGCGTGCGCTCTTGTGCGCCCCTCATTGACATCTATGCTGACTTTTGGTCCGCAAATACACAGAAAAATAGAACGTTTTATTTTTTGTGCATGACGATAATGCTTGTGCAAAATACAATAACATGAATGAACCCATTGAAGTCATTGCACACCGGTTTGAAAAGTCCTGCCCTATCTTTCTTGTACATAGAAAACTATGAGTAACAATGATAGGGCAAGTCCTATCTTTTCGCATGTGCAGCCCTAACGTGCAAGAATCCCACTTGGGAAAACAAAACAATTGAAATCAATAGCTTCATTTTATCTCGTTTTGCGCCCATGATTTTCATGGCTGCCAAACAGTACAAAATTACGGTCGTCTGAAGAAGCCCTTAGGGCAAATACATATGAGTGCATTTGAGCATTCAAAATATGTGCGCACATAGTGCAGAGAATAGAGCCTATTGCTTTCAATGGGTTTATTCTCACTTTCGCTTTTGCACAGGCATTTCACGCACACATAAATAAAACGTGACAAGCTCTACTTTGGTGCGCAATGAACTGTGCAATTCCACAGGGAAATCAAGAGCACAGGGCACTAATTAAGCAGTACAGCCTTTTAAATCACAGCACCGCTGTGTCCTGCGTCAATGTGAACAGTCATCAGCAGCACCAAAAGTACAGTAAAATGCGCAGAAACGTCCGTAATAGCGCTATCACGTGTGTCTGATACCTCTATCACGTATGCTGCCCTTACAGCTCTATACAAGTCAGAGTTAGGCCTTAGTCACACGGGCGTTTTTTCCCGCGATTTGCGGATCGCATGACGGATGCGCATCCGCAAATCGCGTGACCTGGGCCGAAAAATCGCCCGAAAAAACTGCTCCTAGTTGCGTTTCAATAGAAACGGGCTGGAGCAGTGCAGCGCTGTCCAGCACATTGAATTCAATGGAGCCGGCAATACAGCCGGCTCCATTGAAAGCAATGCGCTGCGGGCGATCTCACGATGAATTTTCGGGAAGGGCTTAAAAATATAAGCCCTTCCCTGCAATTCATCCAGAAATGTGTAAAAATAAAAAATATATATATACTCTCTCGGTCCCGGCAGACGGAGTTCAGCCGCGGCCGGCGGCAGTTCTCCTGAACTGCTCTGAGTAGTATTCAGCAGCCGGGGATTTAAAATCCCCGCCTGCTGAATGAGCTGCCTCTGATTGGTCACAGCCTCACCAATCAGAGGCAGCTCTCACTTACCCATTCATGAATTCATGAATGGGTGAGTGAGTGCTGCCTCTGATAGGCTCAGCGCAGGGACCAATCAGAGGCAGCTCATTCAGCAGGCGGGGATTTTAAATCCCCGGCTGCTGAATACTACTCAGGAGAACTGCCGCTGGCTGCGGCTGAACTCCGTCTGCCGGGACCAGGTGAGTATATATTTTTTTTGTTTTTACACATTTCTGGATGAATTTTCAGGAAGGGCTTATATTTTTAAGCCCTTCCCGAAAATTCATCCCGCGCTCGCCGGCAGCCCATTGCTTTCAATGGAGCCGGCTGTATTGCCGGCTCCATTGAATTCAATGGGCAAACATCATTCTTCTCTGCCACAGCCGGCCCCATTGAGCGCATATAGAGAAGAGAACAGGAATCGCAGATCGCAGATAGGTGCGATCTGCGATTTCTGTTCTATAATTAATCGGACGAGCGCATAAAAAGCGCTCATGTGTCCGATATCATTGCAAAGCAATGGTTTTATAAAATCGCCGGACGCATGCGCAAATCGTGCGAAAAAACGCCCATCTGACTGAGCCCTTAGCATGCAGCCATAATATGGCCATGTGCATGAACCCTATCTCTGACACATATACTGTAGTATGAAATTCATAGACTGACAATTAAAGTAGTTGTCCAGGCTTTTACTATTGATAACGTATCCTCAGGATAGATCATCAATACTTGATCAGCAGGGGTCTGCTGCTCAGGACCCCCACCAATCAGCTGACTACCAGGCTTGCTGTCAGTATGAACAGTGAGGGAAGCAGATAGCACAGTCCGCATTCCAGCAGCCCGGTGTAGTACTGCAGGAACAGCTCGCATTGAATTCAATGGTGGTCCTGCAGAACCAAACCAGAGTCGCTGCAATACAGACAGTGCTATCTGCTTCCAGCACTATCTGTACTGACAGCAGATCTGGCAATCAGCTGATCAGTGGGCCCCCACAATCAACTATTGATGATCTTTCCTGAGGATAGGTCACTAATAGAAAGTTCCAAAAGTACTAGATAATCCCTTTAACCTCTCTGTAGTTTTATTTATAGTGGGAGAGGAAGTACCTGGAGGAAAGCAATTGGCAGCTGCATACAAATAATATGAAACTCCAAATTAATGGATGTTCACACATAGAATGCCTACACACACAATATACAGTACATACAAACACATAATAGACATTTACACCAATCAGTCGTGACGTTAAACAGCGGCGTAATATTTTGTAGGTCAACTTTATGCTGTCAAAACAGCTCTGACCCCTCAAGACATGGACTCAACGAGACCTCAGGTGTCCTGTGATATCTGGCACCAAGACATTAGCAGCAGATCCTTTAAGCCCTGTAATTTGTGAGATGGGGCCTCCATTGATCTCACTTGTTTTTCTAGCACATTTCATAGATGCTCGATCAGACTGAGATTTTAGGAATTTGGCAGCTAAGTCAACACCTTGAAGTTTTCGTCATGTTCCTAAAACAATTCCTGAACCTTTTTTTGCAATGTGGCCGGGCAGAAAGAGGCTACTGCCATTAGGCAATACCATTGGTATGAAGAGTTGTTCTTGTCCTCATGAATGCCAAGACTGAAGGTTTCCAAGCAGAATATTGCCCAGAGCATCGGATATCTTCCACCAGCTTGCCTTCTTTCCATAGCTCATCCTGGTGCAATCTCATCAACATAAAAAGCACCTGACCATCTACATGTTGTATGGTAAAAGAAAATATGGTCTATCAGAACAAACCACCTTCTTCCATGGTCCATTTCTAATGCTATAACAACAGGGCTGGGACCAGATATTGTGGGACCCTAAGTAGATAAGGCTGCCCTTCCATAGAACCAATTGAAAATGGTCAACATTGGGTCATCAATAGTAAAGCGGTTAATAGGAACAATTCTGAGTCAATTGCCTGCTTGCCAGTAGTTAACTCATCTCCTTAAAAATTAGAACCACATAACTTAAAACAAATAGATTCTTACCCTCCTTAGCCTCGGCGGTATGACTAGTGACACAGTGGCCTGTGATTGACAGGCGATCCCCTGACTTCCAATGTTGACAGAAAATGGGTCAATCACAAGAGTGCAGCACTGGATTGTTGGGGTTGAGGAAGGCAGGTACCCATTTGTTTTATTGTTTCAAGTGATATGGTTCTAAATTCTAAAAGTTATTTTCTCCGGTCAAGCATCTTGGATCTCACTGAGAATGAGAATATACTGCAGTCTGTACTACAGAACGCTAACAGATGGCATGCAAACACAAGCGACGTAACTGCAGACATGACACAATGATGCCCTGAATTAACGCTAACAAACTGTTGATAACTCTACTGAACACATAATTTATCTTCTTCTCCTCATTCTGAAACATGATTTCTACTTATATTCAAGAAGCATGACCTTTCCTCGACATTTTTACATATCATTAATCATTGGAATATGTGAAAGAAACTGTTATTCAACATCGAATTTTTAAGATACTCTAGAATGTGTTCATAAATGAACAAAAATGTAGAAATGTATAGAAAGAGACAGACATGAATGGAATTCGAGAGTGTACCCTAAAGGATCAGAAATCTTTTACTGGTCTGTGGAACGTTACTAGTACAGCCTTCTCTTATTAGGTGAATGTCAGCTGGACCCTTCTGCATCGGTATGCCAACTGACATTGTTGGGGGAGGTTCAGTTTGGCTCCAGTGATTTCTTTTCAACAAGTGGTTCAGTTTTTCGCCTATTTTGTGATGGCCGATTCATACAAACAACATGCAGCTGTAAAATAGTTTCCTTTTCCACTGCTTAAAGCACTCATTTAAAAAAAAGTCACATGAAGCGAGATGGGGTGAATACAGAGGGTGAGGCAGGGGCCTCTTACCGCTTTTCATCAAAAATTGCTTAACACTCAGCGCTGTGTGGGCAAACAGTTGACTGGTTCTTCCATCATGACAACACAACTGGAAGAACCAATCACTCGTTAGCCCACACAGAGCTGAATGTTAAGCAATTTTTGATTTAAATAATATGGCATGACGCCCATGCCTCACCCTCCGTATTCACCCAGCCACTTTTTTTTTAATTTGTGCTTTGAGCAGTGGAAAAAAATATAGATTATATATCTGTCTATCTCTATTACTGAAGTTGAACGCAACCTTCCCCAACAATATCGGCTTGCATACTTCCTTAGAAGGGTTCCGCAGAAGCCTGTACTAGTAATGCCCCACCAGAAGAAGATTCTTGTTTCTTTTGGGCATCCCATCATATACCGTATATACCGGCGTATAAGGCGACGGGGCGTATAAGACGACCCCCCAACTGTCACCTTATACGCCGGTATTCAGTGGAGAAAAAAAAAAAATTTTATTACTCACCTCCCACGGCGTTCTGTCGCGCTCCGGCAGGATGTCGCTCGCTCCGGCAGGCTGTCGCTCGCTCCTCGTCCCCGCCGCAGCATAGCTTTCTGAATGTGGGGCTTGAAATCCCCGCTTCCAGAAAGCTAATACACACGCCGGCAGCCATGACATCATTGAATGGCTGTGATTGGCTAAAGCACACGTGGCTTCAGCCAATCACACTATTCAATGACATCATTGAATGGGTGTGATTGCTAACACGTGCGCCTTCAGCCAATCACAGCCATTCAATGATGTCATGGCTGCCGGCGTGTGTATTAGCTTTCTGGAAGCGGGGATTTCAAGCCCCGCATTCAGAAAGCTATGCTGCGGCGGGGACGAGGAGCGAGCGACAGCCTGCCGGAGCGAGCGACATCCTGCCGGAGCGCGACAGAACGCCGGGGGAGGTGAGTAATAAAATTTTTTTTTTTTACACTTTTTTTTTTTTTTGTATTACCGGCGCATAAGACGACCCCCGACTGCAGAGCAGATTTTTCGGGGTTCAAAAGTCGTCTTATACGCCGGTATATACGGTACATATACTAAAAACACCACTAACTAGTTATTAGGGAAGACAATTGCACATTTATGCAGTCATTACTTATAGTATTGAGAATGTACAGTGCCGAGATAGATAGAGAAATAGATATGAGATAGATAGATAGATAGATAGATAGATAGATAGATAGATAGATAGATAGATAGATAGATAGATAGATATGAGATGGATATGAGAGAGATAGATAGATAGATAGATAGATAGATAGATAGATAGATAGATAGATAGAGAAATAGATATGAGATAGATAGATAGATAGATAGATAGATAGATAGATAGATAGATAGATAGATAGATAGAGAAATAGATATGAGATAGATAGATAGATATTAGATAGATAGATAGATAGATAGATAGATAGATAGATAGATAGATAGATAGATAGATAGATAGATAGATAGATAGATATGAGATAGATAGATAGATCTATATTAAATATAACACTTGCACGGCATACTATTAATTTCATGAGCCATCTATCTTTCTCTATATTACAATTCGATATTGGATCTGCATTAATGGAAGACAGAGTAATATATACTTTCCTATAATCACCAATGTCCTCATTCCATCTAATATATATATATATATATATATATATATATATCATGCAATAAAATTCCCTGTTGTTTAGTACTTCTCCCCATTCTGGCTTTAGCTAGCTGTAAATTATTATTGGCAGTGCTATCTTTCAGAAAACTTAGGCTGTTGATAATATTTCTTGCAACCTTTGCCAGTAAGATAAATACACTTCTTTGGTGAGAAGATCACACATCAATACTTTGCCGAATCTGATAAAACCAAAAGTGTTCATGATTGGTCAAAGGGAGGTCTGGAATTGAACATTAAAGTGTCTAAAAGTGTGTGAAGTGAGGTTTAGAAGAGGTGGTCGGTCACATGCAGCATTTTATGTGCTTCTTTATGTTAGCTGAAACAAGCTTTACAGCAGAAAAGGAAATATCTGTCAGACAGAAGTGAGAGAGATTTCATACACCTACCAGGGTGGTAACCCCAGAGCTAAGAAAGAAAAAAGAACGATGCTGTAACCGCAGAACACTTGTTAGTACTTAAAAGATTGCAGCAACATCAGGAGAAGAACATTTTATCTGGCTAGTTGAAAAAGAGAAGAGAACAGAGCATGACATGACATCTGATCATTTTGATCATGAAGGATTCTCGACTACAATAAGATAAGAAAAAAAATCCCATTTAGAAAAGATGCGTTTCACAGCCACAAGAAAATCACATTTCCATGACTTCATAAATATAGCAGCATTCATCTTTCACTTCTTATACAAACACAAAATGTCATGTTATGACCTGCAGAAGAATTTTCATAAAGGCTCTTCCTAAGAACATAGAGAATGATGCACATGTTTGATTTGCCTTGTAACAACACTTCAGATATCCAATATAATTCTTCTTATCTAGTCTAGTAAAATATATGATTACTAGGCGCAGCCAAGAGAAACCAAATGTATATGAGGTATGGAAGATCTCACTTATGGAAAAAAAAAGTTAACAAAACCAAATGTACAGTATCCTACCCAAAGTAATTGGTCACCTGAGCAAGGATCTATAGTAGTATTTATCTACATGTATATTAATACTTAGGCCGGCTGCACACGACTGCATTTGCATTGTGGAATCTGGAGCGGATGTCCGCCTCCGGGTTCTGCAGCAAAAATCCTTCCATAACATGCTATGGAAAAGTGTTTTTTACTGCACACAAGCGATTTTCCATTTGTGGAGAAAAAACACAGCATGATCTATTTTTGGGCAGATTCCACGCGGTTGGCTTCCATTGCAGTCATTGACATTGCCAAAAGGTCACGATATGGTCCTAAATAACCAGATACTGTTAAGGGATGTGGTGGTTTTACTGCCCTATTTTTTTCTGCAGCTACCAAAATAATTTTGGCCGTGTTTTCTTCCCATTACATATAGGGCTATTTTTTATATCTTTTTTCGCTGACTTTTTTCCAATTTTTTTAGCTTTATAAGGGGTAATAACCTGGAAAAAATATATATATTTTTAAATTTATAATTGCTTATTTTTTAAATTAGTATATTTACACTAAACTAAAGTAAAGAAATTGGTCCCTCACTTTGTTTCGGATGGTTTGATATATAATTTGTGTAGTCTTGGATTACATGGAGCATTGGGTCATTTTATATATATATATATTTTTTTTTTTAATCCTGTATTTTTTTTTACAAATATTTGTAACAATTTTTTTACTATCTATGTGCCTCATGATGTCATATAACATGATGTCAATAACAACTGGGGGGGGGGGAGCATTCACATAGTCTTTTTTTTTTTAATTTCACACTTTTCGGCCTCAGGCACAAGGGCACTTTCTCGTGCGATTTGCGGATCGCATAACGAATGCTCATCCGCAAATCGCGTGACCGGGGCTGACGATTGACTAAAAAATCTGCACCTAGCAGCGCTTTCAGCTAAAGGGCCGAGCGCTGTCCGCTATCCTCTGCCACAGCTGTGGCAGAGGAGAACGATGTTCGCCCATTGAATTCAATGGAGTCGGCAATACAGCTGGCTCCATTGAAAGCAATGGGCTGCCGGCAAGCGCTGTATGAATTTTCGGGGAAAGGCTTAAAATATAAGCCCTTCCCTGAAAACCATCCTGAAAATGTGTAAAAATTAAAAAAAAATGTATACTCACCTTTTTCCTGCAGCCGGAGTTCAGCCGCGTTCGGACGGCAGTTCTCCTGAACTGCTTTGTGTAGTTTTCAGCTGGCGGGGATTTAAAATCCGCTCCTGCTGAATGGGCTGACTCTGATTGGTCACAGCCCTCAGCCAATCAGAGGCAGCTCTCACTCACCCATTCATGAATTCATGAATGGGTGAGTGAGTGCTGCCTCTGATTGGCTGAGCGCAGGGACCAATCAGAGGCAGCACTCAGCTGTCATTCAATAGCTGAGAGCTGCCTCTGATTGGTCCCTGTGCTTAATGGGAGAACATTGTCCTTCTCTGCCACAGTTGTGGCACAGCTGTGGCACAGCTGTGGCAGAGGAGAACAATCTTTAGTATATCTTCTCAATGGGGTTGGCGCTGCTGCCGCCGACCCCATTTAGTACATATATAGAACACCAATTTGCGCAGAATGCAGATAGGCGCGTTCTGTGAATCGTTTTGTCCTATAATTTATTTCACATCTACATAAAAAACGGACATGTGCCCGCTCCCATTGGGATGCATTGGGTCTATATATCTGCAGATCGCATGCACGTCTGCAAATCGGACCAAAAAACGCCCGTCTGACTGAGGCCTTCCACTGTAACTGGGGCATCCATAGGAGCCCCGGTTACAGGGGAAAACATCCACTGTAGTGACATCAGTCACTAACAGAGTGATCAAGGTCTGCTAGGACCCTGCAGCTCTGCTGTGGTAGGGGGCACCCGGCGGTCAGATGATCACCGAGTCAAATAGTGGAAGTAGCATTTCTGCTTTCTTTCTTCACTACATAGCGCTCATTGAGTGCAATGTAGACTGTAAAGGGGAAGGCAAAAGCTGAGGACCCGACCTGCTCCTACTACACAGCAAGAGCTTTAATCCTGCGCCATATTTTTACTATCTGCTGGGATTAAAGCTCAAAACCAAGCATCGTAAATTTACTGTGCTTAGTCCCTAAAGGGTTAAAACTATATTCTCTCTGAAATGCTACAGTGTTTTAGAATAAAATATTATTCTCGAGGTGTGTTTCATGATGCTTGTGGTAAGGGCAGCATGAGTCTGCTGACATGTTTCCTTTGATAACAACCTTCATGGGAGGTTGGTCCCTAAGGTGAGATGTGGTCCTCACTAGGGTGAGGCCTTGCAGGGATGACAAACATGGCAAGATTCTTGCTAAAAGAAAAGTTTAATCCAACAGGATGTTTGACAATGGAGAATCAAATCCAAATAAGAATATTGCAGGAAGAGGACTTGAACAGACAAGATGGCTCAGGTCAGGAACAGAGACCAAGACAGAGGAACATGACATTGACCAACAAGGGAAGACCATGAAAATAGACAGGGTATATATATAGACGAAACAAAACTGAAAACTGAAAACTGAAAACAGGTGAAGAGTGATGGAGTCCAAAGCAGTTTGGATTAACTGTTTGTTGACTGGTGAAATGATGTAGAGAGCCAGGAACCAGAGTAGTGTTTCCCAATGCCAGTCCTCAAGACACCCCAATGGTTCATGTTTTTAGGATATCCTATAGTAAGAACACTTGTGGCAATGTCTGAGGCACGGACAATAATTACATCACCTGTACAACACTGAGGAGATTCTGAAAACATGACCTGTTGGGGTGCCTTAAGGACGGGAGTTGGGGAACACTGGTGTAGAGTTCATGATACAACCATGACAAGAAAAAGGATTTTGGAGCTCAGGTATAAATATGCAACGACTTGGTGATTCCAAAATAGAAGTGCACTTTCTCAGTGACAGGTTTCACACGGCCGAAAAACTTACACAAGATTTGTATATTGCAAGAACCAGAAATCATGCACGAATATGAACCCCATTCTTCTGAATGGAGTCATACACATGAGCATGTCCTATCTTCATTGTTTTCAATGGGACGGTAAAACACATCACAAGGCGTGGGATGAGCATAAGAGTGCGATGCGAGGTTTCCAATTGAAAACAATGGAAAATGCTTGCCAAACCTCTAACGCAACTGAAAGACGCTACCGGAAGACTGCTACTTTACTGAAGTGATGGGAGGCGTTTTGACAGAAACGCATCTGTCCAATATCGAGCTTGCCTGTTTGTAGGTTGCCTTAGGATTCACTAATTCACTGTTTATTTATACCTACCTGAGCATAATGATACAATGTGACTAAAGCCGGCCTCACACTAGCGTCAGCGTATTTGCGCGTGCCTGTATTTGCAGAATGAACAATGTTTTTTGCATACATTGGTGTATTTTTACTGAATTTTTTTCCACCTGCAAGGCATGTTCACTTGCAGCTGGCAAACAAAGATTCATCAATTGAAATGGCTAACTAGTTCTAGATGTGCACTTTTTTCAGCGGAATTACAGAGTTTCACACATTTCCTTGCATATTGCCCCCCTCCCCCCCCCCCCGACCTTAACCCACCATTGACTTCTATGGGGACCTTTGTTGCACAAATACACAGAAAAATAGAACATGGTCTATTTTTTGGGGGGGTGACCGAAATGCATGTGCAAAATATGTAAATGTGAATCTACCCATTGAAATTAGTGGGTATTATTCTCTACATATTGCGCACACAAATAGGCTCGTGTGAAGCCGACCTTAATGTTGAACTTTTATCCAGGGATCTATCTGGTTGGCAGTAGGAGTCAACAAGGAATTTGTAGTTTTTGGGTAGTTTTTGCCTTCCACTAGATCAACAGAGGTTCATCCAAGTTGCGATTTTAAAAAAAATCTGCGATGTCGTCCATTGTTTTCAGGCGAAGCCCTGGGAAAGCCCTCTAGCCCCACCCACTATCACTCCAAATATGGAGAGATATGTAAGAGATCCCCTGTAGCTTTGCCCCTCTCTCTCCTCACTATGGGGGATTCCAAATCTCTTTCGCGACCTTCTCCTATTGAAAACAATGGGCGATATAGCAGATTTTTTTTATCACAACTTGGTGTGAGTGAACACATCACAAATGAGAATAAAACTATTCAAAATCATAAGTATCGAAACCATGCGCTTTCACTCACTCTCGCATCGCAGGAAAATCTATCGCCAGTGGGTAAGAGCCCTAAGGCTAACTTCACACAGGCTACTGCAAGTGTGATATCAGGCCATGAATCGCAGCCCAATACCGCGCTCGCCAACATGCATTTTCGCACGATTGCAAGGCGTTTTTTATATTAAAACCTCCTCACACTACTTTGGGGAAGTAGCGATCCAAGGGCGCTTTCACATGACAGTTTTTGTGTTCAGTTTTTTGTGAGCCAAAACCAGGAGTGGAGAGAAAGTATAAATGGAAAGATTTGCATGTCTGCCATATTTTGGACCAACTGGTTTTGGCTCACAAAAAACTGAACACAAAAACTGTTGTGTGATGCACCCTTAGGGCTCTTTCCCACAAGCGTATATCAGCCGCACGTAAAAAAGCCTACAATCATGTGAAAGAGGCCTGAGGGTGTATTCGTATGGGCGAGTTTCAGACACGAGCTCCGTCCAATAGCGATATGGATGGAACTTGCGCATGTTAATAACACAATGATTTCAGTGTGTTTAGGGTTCCGTCACACTGGCGAGCGCGATATCGGGCCGTAATTCGTCAGTCAATAACATTAAATTTACTTATGTTATACAATTGTCACATCACTGGAAAAATATGTGTGTATATGTATATTAGCCTTATCCAAACAACTCTGCCCTCATGTGTATGTATTATGTAACTACACTCTATGCCTCACACTCCCTCATCATCACCATAGCATCTACAGGGTGCCCGCAGGACAGTAGACCGGTACCACACTCCTGTCTTTGTTGCCCATAGCAACCAATCACAAGCAGCTTTCATTTCTTAGACTGCTGAGATAAAAAGAAAGCTTTGCTGTGATTGGTTGCTATGGGCAACAAAGTAGGCCAGCGGGACAAAGCGCAAAAGGGGCTTGCATGTTGGATTGCCCTAAGTATTTCAAATTAGCTGGTGCCTTTATATGATAACCATTATTCCTAATTCTACTAAATGATAGCTGAGAGCTGCCCCTAATTGGTCCCTGCGCTGAGCCAATCAGAGGCAGCACTCACTCACCCATTCATGAATTCATGAATGGGTGAGTGAGAGCTGCCTCTGATTGGTGAGCGCTGTGACCAATCAGAGGCAACCCATTCAGGAGGCGGGGATTTTAAATCCCCGCCAGCTGAATACTACTCAGAGCAGTTCAGGAGAACTGCTGGCCGGCCGCGGCTGAACTCCGGCTGCACAGACAAGGTGAGTATATATATTTTTTTCAAAGGAAACGTGGCTAAGAGCAGATTTTTCCGGCGATTTTTCACCCCCAGTCACGCGATTTGCGGATGCGCATCCGTCATGCGATCCGCAAATCGCGGCAAAAACCGCCCGTCTGATCGAGGCCTTAGTGGTCAGTGTGAAAAATGCAGGACTTTAAGATTTAATTCAGATTATGGCGTCAAAAATTTAAAAAATGTTAAAAAATGTTCAACAAAAACTTGATTTATACAATAGGTTATTTTCTAATGACAGATTCCATTTAAAGAGTTATAATAAACACATTCATATAATGCATTATAACTTTAAAAAAAAACTTTTTATTTACGAGTTTTTATGCAAAATAGGATACTTTGTATAAATTGATCACTAATTTGGTCTGTTCTGAGGGACAACAACATATACATCTAATATGTGCATATCTCAATTCCCAATGCCTCCAGATGAAGCACAGATGGTAGCGTGAAAATGGTATAGGACCTTATCTTCATATTGCATTGTGTTATAGAGTCTTGACACAGCATATCAGCTCTGTCCAAGTATTTGCACGAACAGGGCCACATGTCACAACTATGTACTCGTTGGCACAGCACTGTGTAAAATTCGCATACCATATGGTTTGTGGAGCCTATTAAGAATGGCTAGATCCTGAAGCAAGTTTTAGAGGATGGCATTTGCTCTCTAGCCATTAGCTGCACGGTCCTCTACTAAATTATTACTGTATTGATGCTGGTGACAAACCACTAAACAAGCTTCCCTGATTCCTGAGCTAACCAGCATGTAGCAGATGGCTAATGAATTTTTATTTATATATGGAATTATCTTGAGAACAAATAAGAAAAAAATTCACCTGTTCTGCAAGTTCATAGCAAGATGTTCTTTACTAGTTCTATACTATCCTTCCATCTCATTGTAATGCTTCTGATAATGAAAAGTTTGGTAAGTTTCCAATATACTTTCCTGCAAAATTCTTCACCAATTTCACAAGACTCTGTGACCATTATCCACGTCCATTGGTTTTTGAAACAAGATCCTGTATAACTTGCATTTTATTCAATTTCTGTTCATTCTAAGGGCTTATTCCCACGAGCGTATATCAGTCTGCATTTTCATGGCCGGCCAATATACACTACCATCTGAGCAGTCCCCTCCCCCCCCTTTCCTCCCCCTTACTGACTCTCTGCCTCTGTATTCCCCTCCGGCTGTTTGCAATAGGAGTGGGCGGGATGGGGGCAGAGCTAAGCTCCTGCCCCTTGTCCACAGCCAGCAATGGCTGACATTGCCAACAGCCAGAGTGGAGGAGAGAGGCAGAAAGCCAGTGAGGGGGAGTGAAGGGGGGACTGTTCAGATGGAAGCGTATATCAGTTGGCCATGCAAATGCTGGCCGATATACACTTGTGGGAATAAGCCCTAAAATTAAGAGTCCGTTGGGTGGTCCCAATCAGTGACTGACAGCTATCCCTGTAAGCACACTGAGGAAGGCTGTCAATCACTGATAGGACCGCCCACTGGACCTCTAAGCTCAAAATGAGGAGGGATATAAATGAAAAAAATACAAGTTATACTGAACCTTTTCTCATAAAACTATATAGCAACCCGCTCAGCAACTCTTGCTCTCTAACATGCTGACAAACAAGGGTTCTTAAGCAATATATAAACCCATTCATTCTCTAGATCAGTGGCAGACTTCACCAATGTGATCTTCTCATATGTTACAGATGCCTGGATTTTACCTTTATAGATTACTAATGTCTGAAAGTTTTGTTAAGGGTTAGAAAATAAAGTCTTCTTTCTAGCAAAAATTAGTGTCATACTTCACAGGATGCGTAGCCTTGCTTTCCTGATCTTGGCAAACCCCTGTGATGTTCTTTGGAGGCAAACTTGTAGAAGTTGACAATTTTTACTTAAGTCCTAGACCCATTGCCTGCTATATATGATCTAAAATGATGGTAGAGTGTTAGAAATGCTTATTATTATCGACCAGGCAACACTGAGTATAGGTAGATATATATACGTATACACTGACATAGCAAAAGTCATGGGATAGCAGTATGTACACTGATTATGAAGAGTCGCTACTAGAGATGAGCGAACGTACTCGTCCGAGCTTGATACTCGTTCGAGTATTAGCGTGTTCGAGATGCTCGTTACTCGTAACGAGTATCACGCGATGTTCGGGTTACTTTCACTTTCTTCTCTGAGACGTTAGCGCGCTTTTCTGGCCAATTGAAAGACAGGGAAGGCATTACAACTTCCCCCTGCGACGTTCAAGCCCTATACCACCCCCCTGCAGTGAGTGGCTGGGGAGATTAGGTGTCACCCGAGTATATAAATCGGCCCCTCCTGCGGCTCGCCACAGATGCGTTCTGACATAGAGGAGGGAAAGTGTTGTTGGTGCCGGAGCTGCTATAGGGAGAGTGTTAGGAGTTAGTGTAGGCTTCAAGAACCCCAACGGTCCTTCTTAGGGCCACATCTAACCGTGTGCAGTACTGTGGAGGCTGCTTTTTGCAGTGTTGCACTTTTTTTTTTTTTTGGTATATCGGCCGTGCAGAGCATTGCGCCCTGCAGTAATACTCCAGGGACAGAAGCACTTAGGCAGGGACAGAAGACATATTGATTGAATATAGGCAGTGGGCCTTTGCAAAAAAATTTGTGGAAAAAAATCTATTTGGGCTGCCTGTGAGTGTCCTCAGTGTTCTGGGTCTGTGCTGGGTGTAGTAGTTCTCCAAATTCATACGCAGCCAGCTAAATGTTACAGCAGGCTTGCGCAAAATTATTTCCTGGCTCTGTCTGGGCTCTGAAATCACCGCTGTATTGCAGTTCACAGTGCAACACTCTGCAGTTCTGTGACATACCCCAGGGCCAGAAGCGCTTAGGCAGGGACAGAAGAGAGAAGACATATTGATTGAATATAGACAGTGAGCCTTTGCAAAAAAATTTCTGGAAAAAAATCTATTTGGGCTGCCTGTGAGTGTCCTCAGTGTTCTGGGTCTGTTCTGGGTGTAGTAGTTCTCCAAATTCATACGCAGCCAACTAAGTGTTACAGCAGGCTTGCGCAAAATTATTTTCTGGCGTTCCGTAAGCGAAGTCAGCCTCCAACCACAGGCCAATAAGCGGCACATTTAATTACAGCGTTCTGTTTCTGCATTACTGGTAATACAGCATGCTGAGGGGTAGGGGTAGGCCTAGAGGACGTGGACGCGGCCGAGGACGCGGAGGCCCAAATCAGGGTGTGGGCACAGGCCGAGCTCCTGATCCAGGTGTATCGCAGCCGACTGCTGCGGGATTAGGAGAGAAGCACGTTTCTGGCGTCCCCACATTCATCGCACAATTAATGGGTCCACGCGGGAGACGGTTATTAGAAAATGAGCAGTGTGAGCAGGTCCTGTCGTGGATGAGAGAAAGTGCTTCCAGCAATCTATCGTCCACCCACAGTTCTGCGCCGTCCACTGCTGCAACTCAGAATCCTCTGGCTGCTGCTCCTCCTTCCTCCCAGCCTCCTCACTCCATTACAATGAGACATTCTGAGGAGCGGGCAGACTCCCAGGAACTGTTCTCGGGCCCCTGCTCAGATTGGGCAGCAGTGGTTCCTCTCCCACCAGAGGAGTTTATCGTGACTGATGCCCAACCATTGCAAAGTTCCCGGGGTCCGGGGGATGAGGCTGGGGACTTCCGCCAACTGTCTCAAGACCTTTCAGTGGGTGAGGAGGACAATGACGTTGAGACACAGTTGTCTATCAGTGAGGTAGTAGTAAGGGCAGTAAGTCCGAGGGAGCAGCGCACAGAGGATTCTGAGGAAGAGCAGCAGGACAATGAGGTGACTCACCCCACCTGGTTTGCTACACCTACTGAGGACAGGTCTTCAGAGGGGGAGGCAAGGGCAGCAGCAGGGCAGGTTGCAAGAGGCAGTGCGGTGTCCAGGGGTAGAGGCAGGGCCAGACCGAATAATCCACCAACTGTTTCCCAAAGCGCCCCCTCGCGCCATGCCACCCTGCAGAGGCCGAGGTGCTCAAAGGTCTGGCAGTTTTTCACTGAGAGTGCAGACGACCGACGTACAGTGGTGTGCAACCTTTGTCGCGCCAAGATCAGCCGGGGAGCCACCACCACCAGCCTCACCACCACCAGCATGCGCAGACATATGATGGCCAAGCACCCCACAAGGTGGGACGAAGGCCGTTCACCGCCTCCGGTTTGCACCGCTGCCTCTCCCCCTGTGCCACAACCTGCCACTGAGATCCAACCCCGCTCTGAGGACACAGGCACTACCGTCTCCTGGCCTGCACCCACACCCTCACCTCCGCTGTCCTCGGCCCCATCCACCAATGTCTCTCAGCGCACCGTCCAGCCGTCGCTAGCACAAGTGTTTGAGCGAAAGCGCAAGTACGCCGCCACGCACCCGCACGCTCAAGCGTTAAACGTGCACATAGCCAAATTTATCAGCCTGGAGATGCTGCCGTATAGGGTTGTGGAAACGGAGTCCTTCAAAAGTATGATGGCGGCGGCGGCCCCGCCCTACTCAGTTCCCAGTCGCCACTACTTTTCCCGATGTGCCGTCCCAGCCCTGCACGACCACGTCTCCCGCAACATTGTACGCGCCCTCACCAACGCGGTTACTGCCAAGGTCCACTTAACAACGGACACGTGGATAAGCACAGGCGGGCAGGGCCACTATATCTCCCTGACGGCACATTGGGTGAATTTAGTGGAGCCTGGGACCGAGTCAGAGCCTGGGACCGCTCACGTCCTACCCACCCCCAGAATTGCGGGCCCCAGCTCGGTGCTGGTATCTGCGGCGGTGTATGCTTCCTCCACTAAAGCACCCTCCTCCTCCTCCTCCTCCAACGCAACCTCTGTCTCGCAATCAAGATGTGTCAGCAGCAGCAGCAGGTCGCCAGCAGTCGGTGTCGCGCGGCATGGCAGCACAGCGGTGGGCAAGCGTCAGCAGGCCGTGCTGAAACTACTCAGCTTAGGAGATAAGAGGTACACGGCCCACGAACTGCTGCAGGGTCTGACAGAGCAGACCGACCGCCGGCTTGCGCCGCTGAGCCTCCAACCGGGCATGGTCGTGTGTGACAACGGCCGTAACCTGGTGGCGGCTCTGCAGCTCGGCAGCCTCACGCACGTGCCATGCCTGGCCCACGTCTTTAATTTGGTGGTTCAGCGCTTTCTGAAAAGCTACCCACGCTTGTCAGACCTGCTCGGAAAGGTGCGCCGGCTCTGCGCACATTTCCGCAAGTCCCACACGGACGCTGCCACCGTGCGCACCCTGCAACATCAGTTTAATCTGCCAGTGCACCGACTGCTGTGCGACGTGCCCACATGGTGGAACTCTGCGCTCCACATGTTGGCCAGGCTCTATGAGCAGCGTAGAGCTTGGAATACCAACTCCAACATGGGAGTCAGCCTCCTCAATTCTTTTCAGAAGATTGGCCTGGTTGGCAGACATCTGTCAGGTCCTTGGAAAGTTTGAGGAGTCTACCCAGGTGGTGAGCGGGGATGCTGCAATCATTAACGTCACCATTCCTCTGCGATGCCTCTTGAGAAGTTCCCTGCAAAGCATAAAGGCAGACGCTTTGCGCTCGGAAACAGAGACGGGGGAAGACAGTATGTCGCTGGATAGTCAGAGCACCCTCCTGTCTATATCTCAGCGCGGTGAGGAGGAGGAGGAGGAGGAAGATGAGGAGGAGGGGGAAGAGACAGCTTGGCCCACTGCTGAGGGTACACATGCTGCTTGCCTGTCATCCTTTCAGCGTGAATGGCCTGAGGAGGAGGAGGATCCTGAAAGTGATCTTCCTAGTGAGGACAGCCATGTGTTGCGTACAGGTACCCTGGCACACATGGCTGACTTCATGTTAGGATGCCTTTCTCGTGACCCTCGCGTTACACGCATTCTGGCCACTACGGATTACTGGGTGTACACACTGCTTGACCCACGGTATAAGGAGAACCTTTCCACTCTCATACCCGAAGAGGAAAGGGATTCGAGAGTGATGCTATACCACAGGACCCTGGTGGACAAACTGATGGTAAAATTCCCATACGACAGCGCTAGTGGCCGAAGGCGCAGTTACGAGGGCCAGGTAGCAGGGGAGGCGCGGAGATCAGTCAGCATGTACAGCACAGGCAGGGCAACACTCTCTAAGGCCCTTGACAGCTTTATGGCTCCCCAGCAAGACTGTGTCACCGCTCCCCAGTCAAGACTGAGTCGGCGGGAGCACTGTAAAAGGATGGTGAGGGAGTACGTAGCCGATCGCACGACCGTCCTCCGTGACGCCTCTGCCCCCTACAACTACTGGGTGTCGAAGCTGGACACGTGGCCTGAACTTGCGCTGTATGCCCTGGAGGTGCTTGCTTGTCCTGCGGCTAGCGTCTTGTCAGAGAGGGTGTTTAGTGCGGCTGGGGGAATCATCACGGATAAGCGTACCCGCCTGTCAACCGACAGTGCCGACAGGCTTACACTCATCAAGATGAACAAAGCCTGGATTTCCCCAGACTTCTCTTCTCCACCAGCGGACAGCAGCGATACCTAAGCAATACGTAGGCTGCACCCGCGGATGGAAGCATTGTTCTCTATCCCCATCAAAAACGGGGACCTTTTTGCTTCATCAATCTGTGTCTAATATTCCTCCTCCTCCTCCTGCTCCTCCTCCTGAAACCTCACATAATCACGCCGAACGGGCAATTTTTCTTAGGCCCACAAGGCTCAGTCATACAATTTTTCTAAACAATTTTTAGACGTTTCAATGCTCATTAAAGCGTTGAAACTTTCACCTGAACCAATTTTTATTTTAACTGGGCTGCCTCCAGGCCTAGTTACCAATTAAGCCACATTAACCAAAGCGATTAATGGGTTTCACCTGCCCTCTTGGTTGGGCATGGGCAATTTTTCTCAGGTACATTAGTACTGTTGGTACACCAATTATTGGGGGCCCTCGCCTACAGTGTAATCAAATTAATTTTTAGCCCACCTGCATTAAAGCTGACATTACATCAGCTGTGTTGGGCACTGCAATGGGATGTATTTATGTACCGCCGGTGGGTTCCAGGGAGCCACCCATGCCGTGGGTCCACACGGAGTTGTAACTGCATGTGTCCACCTCTAAAGAACCCCAGTCTGACTGGGGCATGCAGTGTGGGCCGAAGCCCATCTGCATTAAACATGACATTACCTCAGCTGTGATGGGCAATGCAATGGGATATATTTATGTACCGCCGGTGGCTTCCTGGCACCAACCCATGCTGTGGGTCCACAGGGAGTTGTAACTGCATGTGTCCACTTCTAAAGAACCCCAGTCTGACTGGGGCATGCAGTGTGGGCCGAAGCCCACCTGCATTAAACATGACATTACCTCAGTTGTGATGGGCAATGCAATGGGATATATTTATGTACCGCCGGTGGCTTCCTGGCACCCACCCATGCTGTGGGTCCACAGGGAGTTGTAACTGCATGTGTCCACTTCTAAAGAACCCCAGTCTGACTGGGGCATGCAGTGTGGGCCAAAGCCCACCTGCATTAAACATGACATTACCTCAGCTGTGATGGGCAATGCAATGGGATATATTTATGTACCGCCGGTGGCTTCCTGGCACCCACCCATGCTGTGGGTCCACAGGGAGTTGTAACTGCATGTGTCCACTTCTAAGGAACCCCAGTCTGACTGGGGCATGCAGTGTGGGCCGAAGCCCACCTGCATTAAACATGACATTACCTCAGCTGTGATGGGCAATGCAATGGGATATATTTATTTACCGCCGGTGGCTTCCTGGCACCCACCCATGCTGTGGGTCCACAGGGAGTTGTAACTGCATGTGTCCACTTCTAAAGAACCCCAGTCTGACTGGGGCATGCAGTGTGGGCCGAAGCCCACCTGCATTAAACATGACATTACCTCAGCTGTGATGGGCAATGCAATGGGATATATTTATGTACCGCCGGTGGCTTCCTGGCACCCACCCATGCTGTGGGTCCACAGGGAGTTGTAACTGCATGTGTCCACTTCTGAGGAACCCCAGTCTGACTGGGGCATGCAGTGTGGGCCGAAGCCCACCTGCATTAAACATGACATTACCTCAGCTGTGATGGGCAATGCAATGGGATATATTTATGTACCACCGGTGGCTTCCTGGCACCCACCCATGCTGTGGGTCCACAGGGAGTTGTAACTGCATGTGTCCACTTCTAAAGAACCCCAGTCTGACTGGGGCATGCAGTGTGGGCCGAAGCCCACCTGCATTAAACATGACATTACCTCAGCTGTGATGGGCAATGCAATGGGATATATTTATGTACCGCTGGTGGCTTCCTGGCACCCACCCATGCTGTCGGTCCACAGGGAGTTGTAACTGCATGTGTCCACTTCTAAAGAACCCCAGTCTGACTGGGGCATGCAGTGTGGGCCGAAGCCCACCTGCATTAAACATGACATTACCTCAGCTGTGATGGGCAATGCAATGGGACATTTTTATGTACCGCCGGTGGCTTCCTGGCATCCACCCATGCTGTGGGTCCACAGGGACTTCACAATAGGGAGTTGTACCTGCCTGTGTCTATGAATTAAAAACCCCGGTCAGGTTGGGGCATGCAGTGTGGGCCGAAGCCCACCTGCATTTAATCTGATGTTAGCTCTGCTGTCCAGGGCACTGCAATGGGATACATTTATGTACAGCTGGTGGGTTCCAGGGAGCCACCCATGCTGTGGGTGCACACGGAATTCCCATTGCGGAGTTGTACCTGCCTGTGACTATTTATAAAAAAACGCGGTCTGACTGGGGCATGCAGACACCTTGACAGAATGAATAGTGTGTGGCACATAGGTTCCCCATTGCTATGCCCACGTGTGCAGCCCAGATGGAGGTGGCACAGGATTGGATTTCTCATTGCTTCTGTACAGCATTGTGGGCTATCGCCCCGCCCCTTTTAAAGAGGGTCGCTGCCTAGTCGTGCCAACCCTCTGCAGTGTGTGCCTGCGGTTCCTCTGGCAGACGCACTTATAAATAGACATGAGGGTGGCGTGGCATGAGGGCAGCTGAAGGCTGGCCAGGGACAGTTTGGTGTGCGCTGTGGACACTGGGTCGTGGGGGGGGGGGGTGGGCAGCATGTTACCCAGGAGAAGTGGCAGCGGAGTGTCATGCAGGCAGTGATTGTGCTTTGTTGGAGGTAGTGTGGTGCTTAGCTAAGGTATGCATTGCTAATGAGGGCTTTTCAGAAGTAAAAGTTGTTGGGAGGGGGGGGGCTCACTCTTGCCGCTATTGTGGCTTAATAGTAGGACCTGGGAACTTGAGATGCAGCCCAACATGTAGCCCCTCGCCTGCCCTATCTGTTGCTGTGTCGTTCCCATCACTTTCTTGAATTGCCCAGATTTTCACAAACGAAAACCTTAGCGAGCATTGGCGATATACAAAAATGCTCGGGTCGCCCATTGACTTCAATGGGGTTCGTTACTCGAAACGAACCCTCGAGCATCGCGAAAAGTTCGTCTCGAGTAACTAGCACCCGAGCATTTTGGTGCTCGCTCATCTCTAGTCGCTACCTCTTGGGAAGTCTTATATTGCGGTTGAACACTGGGCAACATGCTCATGGTAAGGAGAAGTGAATTTTTGGACTTAGAAGGAAGCATAAGAGTGGGTGCTAGACGAATGGGACATTGCATTTGCAAAGCTTTTCAGGTATTTAACATATTAAACATAGAAGACATAACCTCAAACAGTGGATAGCACAGTGGCCACCCATGGGTGCTTAATGACAGCAACCAATGCACAAGGCCACACACACATATCCCACAGGTCAGTGCAACATTCTCCAACTTCTATGGGATATGTGAGCAGAAGACCCACCAGAAAAGTTCCTACACAACCGTGTGTGTGTGTGTGTGTGTATACAATTGCTGCAGTTAAAAGTAGAGTAAAAAAAACTGTTATTTTGTAGTAATTCCTTGCCAGAATTCACCGCTTCCAAATATTAATATCTTGCCATTAAAGGGAACAGAAGTTTGGACCTATCACACGGACATTTAACAATTCTTGGCAACATCTGTTTGCCCGTTTTACCGGTGAGTTTCCACAAGAAACTTTCTCATAGTATCTATACAAATGCAAGACTATACTACCAATCATTATAAAATATAAGTCCATTGTGATGCCACTATACATGGCATACTTATTGCTGGTGATTAATGTTCAGGAAGCTAACAAATAATATACATACAATTGTTGTTGAGTTTGTAGAATTTCTCCTAACGTGTATTATGCCTCCATTTCCTCTATAACTAAATGTACTGTAATCTACTCTATTGTCTGTACACAGCCATTTCAGACCAGCGTGAGTCAGAATGTAGTATTATCCAATAGGATTAGGCAAATAGGAAGATGGCAGAATGCCTCTGCAGTGTCACCAATTGTTCTATCTTCTGATTTGCATAAATTTCTCAGAAAAGCATACATAGCCTTATAAGTCTCCTCACTAGGTGCTCTCCCTAAGGAGAAACCATACCCTTCCTGACCCATGTCAAAGGCCTTTCACATAGCCAAGCCCGCAAACCTACTGCTTACTGATGACTGGCCATGGTTATCTTTACCCTTTGTCGAAGACTCTGGCTTTGGCTTAAACTCCCAATTATTGTTACAAGGCATGTTAAAAAGTTTGACATTGACTTTCAGGAATGCTGCCTTCCCGTAGGTGGAGCCGTAGAGCCATTGTTCCATCCTCCAATTTGCATAAATTGCTAGAGGAGCATGCATGGCCTTACAAGTCTTATCACTAGGTGCTCTCCTTAATGAGAAACCATACCCTTCTTGACCCAATAAGATTAGTGACAACAAGACCAGAAAAACTGTCTTACCCCATTTCATGTATATTTTTACATAAATATTTGTGCACATATATGTGGATGTAGCTGCAGTTCTTTAGCTTTGCTCTCTTTTAATAATACTTTCCCACACTGAACCTGAAATCAGAAGGATATTTAGAAATATATAAAACATGTAAGTCCCCATTTATTACAAATTTCTGTACATCTCTCCAATGACTGCCTTCTACTAATATCATTCTCATCCAAGCAAACACAACTCAAAAGTACCTAAATGAAAATCCTCACTGCCTGAGAGCAGCACACACAAAAAAAATCTTTGCTGACCTGGCCCCATCTGCACAAAAGCACTTTCAAATCAAAGATATTTCAAGAATAGTAAAAATGTCTTTTCTGTGATCTAAAACTGCTGATGTATAGTAGCTGTTTTCTGTGTCTTTGTGAAGCTACTCCCTGTGAAGTGGCCCTGTAGCCCTCGGAGTGATGTCAAGGGAGTACTGAGATGAACAGAAAGTTGACTCAAAAGCCAACTATATAAGATTTTCTCTTTGTTCTTCAATGTTCAATTCCGAGGAATTTCTGCAACAAATTGCACAGTCTGACCACAAAACAAGAACATATCCTGATTTTGAACATCTTATTTTCTTTATTTCAACGCCGGGAGAATTTTTCTTGATTATAAACAGTGTGCACATAATCGTGTGCCAGAGGTGGCTGCTGTGCTGACATATGTGTCAATGAAATTATTAGCACTCTCTCCAGACCAGCGTGTAAAAAACATCACACTAATTAGTTTAACTGAAATATTCCCTATATTTCAACTTTATTTAATGGCATTGTACTGTATTAGTCTGCTGTCTGCAATAGAACAGCCAATAAAACAGATAAAAAGAACATATAAACCCGGGAGTTTCACGTGATGCCGCCACGCTGAACTTTTAAACTTTGCATCAATGTAACCTCTGCTGGAGATATTTAATTCATTCATCTTAACTTGTTTTGGTATAAGGAGAAGGAATGGAGACAGGAATGTTATCACCTTTATGTCTACTCATCATAAACAGTGGTGCAAGTAAAGGTGAAGACAATGCTTAAAAGTATCGAGATCTCATGGCATTGTGTATATTACATGAATGTATCTCTATTGGCGATCAAATCAAAAATGTCCAAAGACCATCATTTGCCAATTTTTGAAATTGTGATTCAGACGACTGGAACTCTTCCTGTTGTTACTACATTGTGTTCACATTTCATTTTTTAGCATATCATTTTTCACTGTACAGAAAAGCATGGTCTACCACACTTTTCTATGCAGAGGGACACAATTAGAAAAATGTATGACACTAGGTATATCATTTTTTTTACAATAGCATTCAACGGCCACTGTATGGTATGAAAGTATTGAATTATATTATATGTAGTAGTGTTATGTGCAGAATATTTGTGCCACGTGCAAAGAAAGAACTATGTGAGTAAAAGATGCATTATAATTAAATTATAGTAACAGGGTCCCAGACTCAGAGCATGCAGCTTTGTCATAATTAACCTTTGTAATGTTTTATTAAGATAGAAGTCAACCTTTGTAATCATACATGCTGTAGACTTCCAATTGTTTACCATTGGGGGTTGGGGGTGATAGGGGTGTCATATTATAAAACCTTTTGCATTATAGAGCCATGTACAATGAAACAATAAAACAGAAGAACTTTGGAAATATCACATAAAAATGTTTGTCATTGTCTCTTCTCTGATGCATCAATAAACAGTTAGGCATACATGATTGATAAAGCTACGATACCCCTTGAGTATAACCTATGTAGTGGAATGTATGGGAGGCAAGTGAGTACTGCTGGTATATACAGTACTTCGAATGTGGCTAAAAAATGAAATGTGAACAGAGCCTTAGTCCACATCATTTACCTTTTAAGGCCTCCTGCACACGGGTGGGTCGGACCCCCCATTCGGGATTCCCGCAGCGGAGTTTGAAACGGTGCCCGGTCGGTGACCCCTGCGTACCTGTCTAGTGTCTTCTGTCAGCGCTGCGGATGTGCCGGCCGATGCTACGGCGCACATGCGCAGTAGCCGCTGGTGCTAGGCGATGATGCGGATCCCGCAATACTTCCGCAGTGCTCACTGCGGAAGTGCCACCGGTCAGACGGCTTCCATTGACTTTAATGGAAGCCGTCTGTGTGTAGCCCAACAGAATTGCAGCATGCTGAGATTTCTTCTCCGCAAACGGAAAATTGCAATTGATTTCCACTTGTGGAGATGAAATCGCAATTAGCCATAGCATGCTTTGGGGTGGTATTTACTGCCCGACTGTCCCAAGGCGGAAACCCACCGCAGACTCCGCAATACAAAACTGCCTGTGTACATAGAGTCTTCTCTATATACAGTGATCCCTCATCTATCGCGGGGATTACGTTCCAGAGACCCCCGTGATGCGAGAAAATACACAAAGTAGCGGCGTTATATTTACACAAATCAATCTTCGGGTGAACTGCCAAACAATCGCAAAAGTGAACGAATCATGCGCTTTTTAGCGACGGCAATGTACACGCAACCAAAAAACGAACAGCAGTAGCCCGACTGCCAGAAGTCTTAGAAGGCGCAAAACCTATGGGTGGCATCACAGGGCTTGAAATACAAGATGTACTATAAATGCAAACTTGCACAAACTTTTCTCTTATGAGCATGTACGGGCACAGTGAGGGAGAACAAATAGACCAATGCTACAACTAGAGAGCCAATTAGCGCCCTATACAGAACACTTTCTATGAGCCAATAGTGTGTCGTGTACAATCTCGCATTGGCAAGCGCTAGTGGTGTACTATATTTCCTGTATGTACTGCAAAATTCTGCAATACAGCAAAAAACTCAGCGAAAACAGAATTATATATAGTCTATTTAAAATCTGCGATGCACTGAAGCTGCAATCATTGAACCGCAGAATAACCAGGGATCACTCTATATTGCTTTTGTTCCCAATGGTAGATAGATAGATAGATAGATAGATAGATATGAGCAGGGGTGTAACTATAGAGGATGCAGGGGATGCGGTTGCACCCGGGCCCAGGGGCCTTAGGGGGCCCATAAGGCCTCTCTTCTCCATATAGGGAATCCAGTACTATGAGTAAAGCATTGTAGTTGGGGGCCCTGTTACAAGTTTTGCATCGGGGCCCGGGAGCTTCAAATTACGCCTCTGGATATGAGATAGATGGATAGATAGATAGATAGATAGATAGATAGATAGATAGATAGATAGATAGATAGATAGATAGATAGATAGATAGATAGATAGATAGATAGATAGATATGAGATAGATAGATATGAGATAGATAGATATGGGATAGATAGATATGAGATAGATGGATAGATAGATATGAGATAGATGGATAGATAGATATGAGATAGATGGATAGATAGATATGAGATAGATGGATAGATAGAATAGATAGATACAGTTAGGGCCAGAAATATTTGGACAGTAACACAATTTTCGCGAGTTGGGCTCTGCATGCCACCGCATTGGATTTGAAATGAAACCTCTACAACAGAATTCAAGTGCAGATTGTAACGTTTAATTTAAAGGGGTTGTCCCGAGGCAGCAAGTGGGTCTATACACTTCTGTATGGCCATAATAATGCACTTTGTAATGTACATTGTGCATTAATTATGAGCCATACAGAAGTTATAAAAAGTTTTATACTTACCTGCTCCGTTGCTGGCGTCCTCGTCTCCATGGTGCCGACTAATTTTCGCCCTCCGATGGCCAAATTAGCCGCGCTTGCGCAGTCCGGGTCTTCTCCTCTTCTCTATGGGGCTCCGTGTAGCTCCGTGTAGCTCCGCCCCGTCACGTGCCGATTCCAGCCAATCAGGAGGCTGGAATCGGCAATGGACCGCACAGAAGCCCTGCGGTCCATGAAGACAGAGGATCCCGGCGGCCATCTTCAGCAGGTGAGTATGAAGACGCCGGACCGCCGGGATTCAGGTAAGCGCTGTGCGGGTGGGTTTTTTAACCCCTGCATCGGGGTTGTCTCGCGCCGAACGGGGGGGGGGGGTTTAAAAAAAAAAAAAACCCGTTTCGGCGCGGGACATCTCCTTTAAAGGGTTGAGCAAAAATATTTGATAGAAAATGTAGGAATTGTACACATTTCTTTACAAACACTCCACATTTTAGGAGCTCAAAAGTAATTGGACAAATAAACATAACCCAAACAAAATATTTTTTGGTTCAATATTTTGTTGCGAATCCTTTGGAGGCAATCACTGCCTTAAGTCTGGAACCCATGGACATCACCAAACGCTGGGTTTCCTCCTTCTTAATGCTTTGCCAGGCCTTTACAGCCGCAGCCTTCAGGTCTTGCTTGTTTGTGGGTCTTTCCGTCTGAAGTCTGGATTTGAGCAAGTGAAATGCATGCTCAATTGGGTTAAGATCTGGTGATTGACTTGGCCATTGCAGAATGTTCCACTTTTTTGCACTCATGAACTCCTGGGTACCTTTGGCTGTATGCTTGGGGTCATTGTCCATCTGTACTGTGAAGCGCCGTCCGATCAACTTTGCAGCATTTGGCTGAATCTGGGCTGAAAGTATATCCCGGTACACTTCAGAATTCATCCGGCTACTCTTGTCTGCTGTTATGTCATCAATAAACACAAGTGACCCAGTGCCATTGAAAGCCATGCATGCCCATGCCATCACGTTGCCTCCACCATGTTTTACAGAGGATGTGGTGTGCCTTGGATCATGTGCCGTTCCCTTTCTTCTCCAAACTTTTTTCTTCCCATCATTCTGGTACAGGTTGATCTTTGTCTCATCTGTCCATAGAATACTTTTCCAGAACTGGGCTGGCTTCTTGAGGTGTTGTTCGGCAAATTTAACTCTGGCCTGTCTATTTTTGGAATTGATGAATGGTTTGCATCTAGATGTGAACCCTTTGTATTTACTTTCATGGAGTCTTCTCTTTACTGTTGACTTAGAGACAGATACACCTACTTCCCTGAGAGTGTTCTGGACTTCAGTTGATGTTGTGAATGGGTTCTTCTTCACCAAAGAAAGTATGCAGCGATCATCCACCACCGTTGTCTTCCGTGGACACCCAGGCCTTTTTGAGTTCCCAAGCTCACCAGTGAATTCCTTTTTTCTCAGAATGTACCCGACTGTTGATTTTGCTACTCCAAGCATGTCTGCTATCTCTCTGATGGATTTTTTCTTTTTTTTCAGCCTCAGGATGTTCTGCTTCACCTCAATTGAGAGTTCCTTTGACCGCATGTTGTCTGGTCACAGCAACAGCTTCCAAATGCAAACCCACACACCTGGAATCAACCCCAGACCTTTTAACTACTTAATTGATTACAGGTTAACGAGGGAGACGCCTTCTGAGTTAATTGCAGCCCTTAGATTCCATTGTCCAATTACTTTTGGTCCCTTGAAAAAGAGGAGGCTATGCATTACAGAGGTATGATTCCTAAACCCTTTCTCCGATTTGGATGTGGAAACTCTCATATTGCAGCTGGGAGTGTGCACTTTCAGCCCATATTATATATAAAATTGTATTTCTGAACATGTTTTTGTAAACAGCTAAAATAACAAAACTTGTGTCACTGTCCAAATATTTCTGGCCCTAACTGTAGATATTAAATAGATAAATATGGGATAGATAGATAGATAGATAGGAGATAGATAGATTGATAGATATGAGATAGATAGATAGATATGAGATAGATAGATATTAGATAGATAGATAGATATGAGATAGATATTAGATAGATAGATAGATAGATAGATAGATAGATAGATAGATAGATAGATAGATAGATATGAGATTTTAAAGAGAGAATTTTCCCCCAAATCACTAAAACGGTCTTACATAAACCACAGCTCTTCCTACAAAATGCATTAGGAAAAAAAAATAAAACATGCTATATTATGGAGCCGTTCTCCACTAGACCAATATGGACTCCATTTGCTGTCATAAAGGGTTCATGCATTTAACCTTGCCAAGTGCATGAACCCTTAAAGACATTGGTGACATATTGGTAGGACATGCCAACATTCTGGCCAACAGGAATCTGCCCACTGTGATCCCCAGCAGTTTCTTCCAGAAGACTGTATGGTCCGCCTTGGAATGTAATGTGACGACTGTGTGGTCTTCTAAGAAAGCCAAACAGAGACCAAGCGGCACTGTGATTTCCTAGAGCAAATTGCAGTTTGTTTTGATGTTTGTGAGGATAGAACTGGTCAGATCCTGCCGATTGGACATTGGTGGTATTATCTAGCAATATCCCTCCAATGTCTTTGATGAGCCAACCCTTTAATAGCATTACTGTATTTCCTGTTATTAAGCTGACATTTATACAGCTCTGGATTATTTCTCCAGCATGCATTCCATTGTACATGGCTCTAGAATTGAACAGTTTCTGCTGTATTTAATCAATGTAATACTCCATATTTGTTCTATACCCGCATCTCATCACCTTTGTTGCTTTGTGGGTTACATTTAATATTCATTGTCTTTGTAAGTTAAATGCAGTAAGTGTAGAATTCCCAAGGAGTCCAGAGAAGATGTGTTCAGAATATGAATCTCTCAGGTAGGCTCAGCATTATCTGTCTGGGAGGTTTTCCTGTCTGGGTATCGATGGACATTAGTTTGCACTGCAGTTATATATAGTGACATGTAGTATAGTATGTAAGGCTGGAAGAAGACATATGTCCATCCTGTTCTGTCTATTATCCTGCAATCTTGATCTAGAAGAAGGCACAAAATCTCAAGAGGTAAAAGCCAATTTTCCTCGTTTTAGGGAAGAAAAAATTCCTTTCCAACTCCAATCTGGCAATCAGAATAATCCCCGAATCAGCAACCCTTCAGAAGTAATCAGTGCCTACAACATTTAGTATTGTAATGCTCAGCAAAGGCATCCAGGCCCCTCTTGAACTCTTATCAAATTTGCCATCACCGCCTCCTCAGGCAGAGAGTTCCATAGTCTCACTGCTCTAACAGTAAAGAATACCCTTCTATACTGATTGGTAATATGCAGTTATATAGTTGTGACTGACAACCAGTTTGTGTGTTTTACAACCCTAGACCAGAGTGATATACAAGGATTTGTACATTGCTGTAGTACTTATTTGTATGGTATGATAACTAGAAATGAGCGAACGTACTCGTTTCGAGTAATTACTCGATCGAGCACCGCAATTTTCGAGTACTTCAGTACTCGGGTGAAAAGATTCGGGGGGCGCCGGGGGGCGGGGGTGGCGTGGCGGCACGGGGGGTAGCAGCGGGGAACAGGGGGGAGCCCTCTCTCTCTCCCTCTCCCCCCCACTCCCCGCTGCAACCCCCCACTCACCCACGGCACCCCCTGAATCTTTTCGCCCGAGTACGGAAGTACTCGAAAATCGCGGTAATCGGGCGAAAAAGGGGCGTGGCCGAGTACGCTCGCTCATCTCTAATGATAACATAATTCAAAAAGCTGGTAGTTTTCACATTTTTGTCAACTTGTCTTCAAACTCGATGGGGGAGATTTATCAATAGTAGTGTAGAAGCACAGTGTAGGAGTTGATAATAGCAACCAATCAGGTTGTCCAAATAAATACTTCCATCTGTATGCATTCAACATGCCTAAAAAAAATTTTGGGAAAGTTGGGAAATGTTGGTCTTTGGAAATATTTCACTTGTTGTTTTCAGTATCAGTAGAGATAAATTTATATCTCTACATATAGAAAGATATATATCTGAATGTTCATTTTAATGAGAGCCCTTAAAGAATGAGAGTTTGGATGAGGTTGGTTGTTATGAGCAACTGCCCCACTGTTCTGCTTTCTGCATGTCTTTTGATAAAGTACCCCCAAAATCACAAAGACACCACGAATCTCTAAAAAAAAGTATCTGGCCTTTTCCAAGTGCCTCAGTTTAAAGTTCTAAGGGTATGTTCACATGATGTATTTTTGGCGCGCATTTTGGCATGTATACTGCACCAAAATATGCATCAAAATACACTTAAAATATGCCTTGTAAGTGTATTATAATGCAGCATACATGCCAAAATGCGGGCCAAAAATACATCATGTGAACATACCCTTAGAATGTATTTGTGCAGTGTTTTATGCACGCTATATGCAGTGAATAGGGACCATTGATTTCAATAGGTTCGTTCACATGTGTGAATTTTACACGCGCATGTTGTTCACGCAAAAAAATATGCCGCATGCTCCATTTTTCTGCACATTTGCGCAGGAGAATAGCACATATTGCTCTCATTAACGTAATTGCTCATTTCAATGAATAGGAGCATGCTTGCCTGTTCTTTTTGCATGTACAAATGCAAACAATTTACATGCGCAAAAATACAATAAAACACACACTTGTGCATGCAAATATGCAATGCCCAATGTCCACAAGCGGATTCAGTTTGCGGGAGATCTGCAAATCAAGCCACCCATAGAGATGCATGGGCATCCGCAAACGGATTTAAAGCATGCAGATTTGCTTTACGGACCATTTGGTCCGAAAAAAAAAATCACAACACATTCCATTTTCTGCAGATTCCCGCACGGACAGCTTCCATTGAAGTCAATGAAAGCTGTCCAATCCGCGGCACACCCACAGCTGACACTGCAGACATGCTGCAGATCTGTGGGAAAGCAGGAGATTTGATGCCGAGCCGCAAGGACCATACGTAGTACAGCGAACCTGGAAGTGGAGGCATCTGCGCATATGCCGATGCCGGGGAAATCAGTTAAGCAGGCTCATTGGCCGCGGCACAGAGGGGATTCCGTGCAGGACTCCCTACATGAAATCCATACGTGAGGTGATATTCACACTCAAAATCCACAGCAAAAAATGTTATGCTGAGGATGTAAAATCCAGGCTGGCAGGGAAGTTTGCACTGCAAATTTTTTTTAGCAACATGAGCAGGATTTCTGAAAATCCCATGAACTTTGCTGCTGCTATATTATATGCTGTGGATTTTCCAATGCAGAAAATCTGCAGCGTATTTACCACATATGAACCTACCCTGAGGAAGGCGTACCAGCATGTCCAAGAAATTATGGGTTATTAGAGGATTTTACAGGAGAAGAATATAAGAAGGAATCATTCTTCTAGGTACATTTGCACACAGTTTTTGAAGGAACTCAGCAAAGCGTTGTTCTATACATCTTGGAGAACTAACCACAGATCTTCTATAGATGAAGGCTTGCTCAAATCCTTCTGTCTCCTCATGAAATCCCATGCAGACTGGATGATGATGATGAGGTCAGGGCTCTGTGGGGGACATATCATCACTTCCAGGACTCCCTGTTCTTCTTTATGCTGAAGATGGTTCTTAATGATATTGTCTGGATGTTTGGGGTGATTGTCCTGCTGCAGAACACATCTGGAGCCAATCAGATGCCTCTCTAATGGTATTACAAGATGGATAATGATGTACCTGTTTTTTCTCAGCATTAAGGAAACCATTAATCCTGACCAAATCCCCAACTCTCGTTGCTGAAATACAGCCCCAAACTGGCAAGGAACCCCTATCCTGCTCTCACACAGCCTGCTTTTAACCGGGGTACAACACTCCCATTATTTTAATGGGGCTTCGCAGACCAGCGCTCGAACGCAGCATTTCTAACGCCGCAATTTTTGAGTGCTGTCTGCTCTATTTTCGCGCATTTTAGCGCTTTTTTAACGCAACATCATGATGGGGTGCATTTATAAAATGCTGTCAAACGCTGTAACATGCATTTGAAAATGCTGAGTGAAAACCTGGTAAAACTCCGCAGATTCGGACGCGGCATTTTATGAACGTGTGTGTAAGAGCGGCCTAACTGTTGCCTGCAGACACTCATTTTTGTGCTGCTCCCCAGCACTTCAGTGAACAAACTGCCTTCTGTTACAGTCAAATATTTCACATTTTGAATGTACAGCTTTTAGACCGCAATTCTGGCCAGACTTCTCCAAACAGTAGATGGGTTACCTGGCTTCCACTGGATTCTGCCAGTTCTGAGCAGACGGCTCTGCTGGAGATCTTGCAATCTTAAAGGGAAGTAAGTATGATGTGTCTTTCATCTGCAAAACTAAATTTCCTTGGCCGACTACGGCTTCTATGGTCCTCAACATTGCCCGTTTCTTTATGCTTCTTCAATAGAGCTTGAACGGCACATCTTGAAACCCAGTCTGCTTTGAAATACTTAGCTCAGAGAGACCTTGCTGATACAGTATAACTACCTTGTGTTGTGTTGCTGTGCTCAGTTTTGCCATGGTGTACGACCTGCGACATGAAACTGTCTTCCACAACCTCACCTTTTTAGCAGTTTGGCTTTTCCCTACCCAGTTTTAAGCCTCCTACACAGCTGTTTCTGTTTCAGCTTATAAGTGTTTCAAACTACATATGAAAATGCTGCTCATTATTATCTGTTTGGTCTAATTGGTTAATTATACACCTGACTATAATCCCTGACTTTGTGCAAGTGTACCTAGAAAACTAGATGCTGTTTTGAAGACAAAGGGTAGTCACACCAAATATTGATTTCATTTCGATTTCTTTTTTGTTCAGTCACTTTGTACTTTGTAAAATGACAAAAATAAACTATTAAAAGGAATCTGTCGGCTCGAACACGCTGTCCAAACCGCAAGCAGCATGTTGTAGAGCAGCAGGAGCTGAGCAGATTGATATATAACTTTAGGTGGAAAAATTTAGTATAACTTGTATTCATTTAAACCTCTGCACAGTCTATGTTGAGAGGTCAAATGGGCGGTCCTCTCAGTGATTGACAGCCTTTCCTGTATGTACTTACTGATAGCTCCGCCCATTTGACCACACAGTTCAGAATGGTCAGAGGTTTAAATGAATAAGATACAAGTTAGACTGAATCTTTCCCCATAAAACTACATATCAATCTGCTCATCTCCTCCAGTTCTATAACATGACGACTGCAGTTTGGACAAGATGGTTGAGCTGACAGATTCCTTTCTATTACATAGCATATTTGCTCAGTTCAAAAAACAGAAAGTAACGGAATTGAAAGCTTTTTGTTTTATTTCCTTTTTTTAAAAAAAAACCATAAAAACCAATTGGGAAAAAAAACTGATCCGTTTACTTCGGTTTTAATTCTGTTTCTCTGCTCCAAAAATGGAAGAGAGACAGAATTATAACTGACAGCCTAATAGGGATGAGCGAACGTGTCCGTTACGGACACATCCGCACCCGGACACCGGCTTTGCCGAACACTGCAGTGTTCGCGCGTAAGTGTCCGGGTGCCGCCGGGGGGCGGGGAGATGCGCGGCGGCGCGGGCGGCAGTAGCGGGGAACAGGGGGGAGCCCTCTCTCTCTCCCTCTCCCCCCCACTCCCCGCCGCACCCCCCCGCGCTGCCACGGCGGCCCCCGAACTTTTTCGCCCGAACACTGAAGTGTTCGCAAAGTTCGGTGTTCGGGCGAAAAAGGGGCGGAGCCGAACGTGTTCGCTCATCTCTACAGCCTAACTGAAGTGTGAATGCAGCCTAAGTGTATTTCATAATTTTATAGAACATTACATTTAATTTTATATATCATTCGGAAACATTTACTGAGTCATTTTATACCAACTTTAGTTTATTAAGCTTCCAGATAATTGAAAGGATTTTCTTTTGTACTTTTTGTGAATATATCTCATTTTCTATTCTTCACTTTCCTTTCACTTCCCTAATGACAATCTAAGACTTTGTAAGTGCAGAACACATAGCATCTTCCCAGGAAGAAATACATTTTCCCACAGATTATTGCTACGTTCTAACAGTGTCGGAAATATTACATATTGACATTCATTAATGTAGACTAATACCTCCCCCTTCTGGATAGATGTATCAGCTATGGTGAGCACGTTTTATTTTATGCTTTGTGGAAAAGAAATTGATCAAAGTCGTAATTGTTGTGTAGAAGTAAAAAGAATGAAAGTGATATCTATTAGTAAACCCACATTAATTGTTATTTTTATGTTTTTATTTAGAAAATACACAAAAAACAGAAGCAAAAGCCCAATAATTCTTACATTAATATATTCTACTGTTTTTGTTTCAAGTTGCAATAAACACTGTGGTAAATAAATAGAGTATTCTTCCATATGTATCCCGGCAGATCAGCTGCCAGCCCCGCTCAGTCAGACCTGTCTCTGGCTGTAATGCCTCATTCACACTTCTGTATATGGATCAGTGTTTTCCATCACTACTTATCAAAGTACCTTTACATGGGATGACAGTGGGGCGCATAGTCCCACGGACTACTGCCTTACTATCGCTCCTGTGTTTTACACAACAGCGATAGTCGTTCAAGTGAATTATGGTGGGGGGCCGAGGATTGTGCCGGCTGTCCACCTCCATTCATATTAAACATTCAGCGGCTCCCGTTTACATGGTCAGACAGTCGCTTAGTTTTTCGTTCTGCTGACAACCAAGTGACTTAGATACGGGAGCGATTTTTCACTCAGTCCCCTGCCAGCGGCCATGTGCACATGGGATGATTATCGACCAAATTTGCTGTTTCTAGCAAGAATTTGATTGATAATCGCTTACTGTAAAGATACCTTAAGGCAAAATCAGAAGTGGGTCTGAAACCCAGAGGAAGTCTGTCTTCCTTATACTTTTCCCTTTATGTTCTACTCCTGGTTTTGCCTTATAACTACTGATATAAAATACTGACCAAATTAGCATCGTGTGAAAGCGGCCTAAGGCTATCAGCAGCAGTGAGAGTCCTACTTGTACATAAAGTCAACTCAGTAAAGTTCTTTCCCCTTCATTAAGAGCAAAGATGAATATCACATTACTTTTATTACACAAGTCATTACATTTGTAGTAAGAACAATTATGTATACTTTTTTTTTACTTTTTAAAATATTTTTAATGGCAATAGCTAGGTAGCTGGGGTCAGATAGTGTCCCCTGTCTCACTAGACAGATCAGTACAGCTCATGATTTGTCAGTGCCCTAACCTTAGCTCTGATGGAGATCCGATGATCAGGGTCAGCTAAAGCTACTATGCCACCGGTGGCCCCCTCCCCTCTGGACACTCCACAGACAGCAAAAAATACATCAGTGTACTGGAAGTGTTTGCAACTTATATTTTACACTCCTGAGTCCCCCGTCCAAGCTCTAACACAGGCGGTCTTCTTCAGTGCTCTATTCCTGTCCAAGGTATTGGAACAGCAGACAGAAGCCCTGCTACTCCACCATTCAGCCTTGTTTTTGCCCTGGAGAGGAGAGGGAGGAACATGGCTAGGCTCCAACACTCTCCTTTTGCCATGCAGCCAGTGCCCAATACACCTCCTCACCTCTCCCTGGAAAAACACTTTTTTTACCAGCATGTCCCACAGGAGTCAAGGGAGGAGATCAGAAAAAAAGCTAAATATTTTCCTATTTGTTGGCTGTGGTGCCATAGCTGCCACCTGCAAGAAGCCACCCTAGGCACTAGACCTGCAGTGCTTAATGGCAAAGACAGCCTCGCCCTTAACCTAAGCCGTAATCTATATATCTGTTTTACAGTTCTGTTTTAATATTGTGCTTCCCCCAAAATAGGACCCACCCAGAAATAAGCCCTAGCACAATTTTCCAGGATTTCCAGGGGGAAAAGATGGGGAAAGGGGGTTTGAAATATAAGCCCTACCCTGAAAATAAGCCCTAGTTACAATACATAAAAAGAAATGAATCAATACATAGCAGGCTTGGTCCAGGTCCCTCCTCCTGCTCTCCATAACTTTGCCATGGTTCCCGCAGTCCTCGGACACTCGTAAATCATCACTTCCTGGTTATGGGATTCATAAATCCTGTCTCCAGGAAGCAATGGCTGTGATTGGTTCATCGAGCACTGTATTGATTAGCTGAGCAGCACTCGAAGAACCAATCAGAGCCATCGATTTGTGGATTTATGAATCCTGTAACCAGGAAGTGATCTTCTATGGGCGGCCGAGGACTGCAGGAACTGTGTCGGAGCTCTGCAGAGCAGCAGGAGGGACCTGGACTGAGCCTGCTAGGTAAGTATAATAAGAGATTCCACGAAAATAAAACCTAGTGCCACTTTTGGGCAAACATTAATATGAGATAAGGTCTTATTTTGGGGGAAACACAGTAGGGCTTTCACAGAGATTCATAAGGCCTCCATTGTACTACCATACGTCTCTAATTTCATAAGGTGGAATATGGATTTTTTTATTTTAGAGTCCACAAGAAACTATTCATATAGTGTATGATATATCTGCACACATGGCACCCAAGCCTATATGGCAGCACATGGAGGTTGTGCAGCTCTGTACTAAAGCACTGTATAGCCTCTGTGAATTATCATACAGGCTCTGTACACAGGGGTCTTCTGTGTACATGAGCCCTTACTGAGCCTTCAAGCCTTTACCTAAAGTTCTTTTCATTTAGTGAAAGGCTCTCTAAATCCGTTCAATGGAAAAGCCCATTGTTTGTGGATACAGTATGCGTGGTACAACTCTTTGGAAACTAAAAATATTTGTCCACGTCCTCTACTAACGAGCAGAGAACTCTTCTATTTCTATCTTCTATTTCTAAATATACTTTCTCTCACTGTTGGGATATATAAAGTGTATTGTGTGATGCCTACAAAGTGATGTGGTTCATGTACAAAGTTTGTCCAATTTGAACATGTTCCAATCACGGTTATGTGCACCATATCATTCAAGAACCTTTCTTTTCATAGAAATAGTGTCCCTTAGCGCAACATCCTTTAATTTAAGTTCTTCCCTCCAATGTGGCATGATATCAAAGTTCTACCAATTCTAAATATACCCCTCAAGCTGCAACACTGTGATTGAAGTGTATACCTTTTTTTCCCTTTTTCATAGAAAGCACATTCCTAAACTTGGTCAAGAATAAGCAACGAGAAAGTGACACATTTTCACCTCTTTTTCAACATGCTCAACCTCAAGTTTGGTTCACTTAAAGGTAATGTCCAGGAATATTATATTTTTTATTTTATTTTTTCGCATTGGCCACAAGTGTTCCTGTTACTTAAAATAGGCTAACCTTATAATTGATTTTTGTTAATAATGTGTACATTTTGCAAAACACAGGTGGACGGTGTATTTGGTCATGTACAGGAATGTTAATAGACAGTCGCCGGCCAGGAAGGAGCTCAGGCAAATGTTTTAATAAAAATAATTTACAAATTTAGTTTATTTTTAACTATTTCTTTATTTTTTTTTATTAATATGGCCATTTATGGCAAATGCAAAACTATAGCCTTTAATAGCCTATTACAAATTGTTCACCTCTGTTAAGATAGAGATGACATTTAAGAGGACCCATCAGCTGTACTGAGATGTCACTTAAAGGGGTATTCTAGTTGTGAAGCAAATTTTAAAAAATTGCATATATGATTGGTGTATCATGTTTCTGCACAGCTGTTTATGGATATAAATCGCACAACCATTACTTCTTATCCTTTTGTCCATCTCTGATGTTTCCCTACATCGCTATTTTTCATGATGGCCGCCATATTCCTGCTGACATGCAGCTTGAAACTACATTAACCACAATTCCCCGTTCTGTACTTCCCATCCCATGCATCCCCACTAAGCGCTGCCCTGCTATTGGTCAACAATCCGGTCCAGAGAATAGAAAAAAAAACATCCCTGGTTATTCCTACTGAGCGAGCCCGACCTGTAGCGCTGGAGAGCCTGCAAGTCATATTCAGCGCAATCTTTGAATAAACACTTCTGACATACCTGGAGAAGGTGATGGGTTATAGAGCTCCAGGCAGAAAATCCAAAGCAGAACCACATTGCAAATGTTAATAAAATTGGATTAGCAGTCATTTGCGTAACTGGAATACCCCTTTTAATAGATGATTGCATTATTCATTAAATGATTGCTGGAGAACTCTGTTTAGTGCCATCCTTCTGTTATTCTTCCTGAAATGTATTCGTAATTATGCAACTATTTCCTTCCAACCCCCTTGCCAATATGGCGCATCCCTACACAGTCTGACACTGAGAGCACCAATTGACATTGCCAGAGTTTTTAGGGGCTTGCTTCATTGACAAGGGGAATTGAACACTGAATTGTCCATTTATTCATACTTTTCCATTAGAGATAACAGAGGAACAACACAGTACAAAGTTCTAAGAAAACTTTCATCTTATGGGAAAAATAAGCATTTACTAAAACAGACATGTTAGGAGAGTTTGTGGGTCCAGTATTAATGAAAAAATCCATATATATAGAGGAAGTACAAGTATATTGAATGTGAATGAATAGCATTTCCTCAAATAACTAAAGACTGGTCAGATAATTTGGATATCTAGTATTAGTTTTGAATAAACTGTTGGCATAAAAGATAAAAACATGACATCACAGTCATTTCTTTGGGCTTCCAGCATATCCCTACCGTTATCGGAGAGCTATCCCTGCTGTGTATGGTGAATACATACATAACGTCTTTATGTTAGAATATTACATGCGTATTTAATACAGTCCATAGAGATTTAAGGAAAGTCAATGACTGTCATTTGGTATCACAAAGATAGCTTTTCAATGGATAATTCCCAAGCTTTTGTTAACACTAGCCTTCCCCTGGGAGATGACTTTTACTAGGCTTGATAGCCTTGAGAGTGGTCTTGCATTTGATGTATTTCCACATGGATAACAGCATTACATGACTTCTAAGCGCTCTCACATTAGCTATTAATTGACAGCTCAGATCTGGCAGACTCATGGGAAGATGAAAAATGTGTGAAGTTCGTGGTAGGTTAAAGTACAAAATGTCACTTGTCACTCATGAAATTCCCTCTTGGCATAAAGCTCAGCCTTCTACACCTGAAATGTTTTTTATGAACTTTTTTTTACCATAAATTTATTTTTTTTTTATTAGCAGAGAGAGAATATATATTCTGCTCATTGTAAGTCACTGCAAATATAAATACTCTGTTCCTGTCATTTTAATTACTTATTATTATAAACAGTAATATTTAATACAATATTAAAAAATACATTTACTTACATTATCCTAATTTGTGTGCAATAAAGCTTTTATGTGCTTTTACCCATACACACATTTATTATATATACATATAGAGTATGAATTATTTCGGACTCATTTCCATGTTCTATGTGACCCATTATCCGTACAATTCCATTGGAAAACAAACTAAAATCTTTCAGGGTGGAAAAATTTAAAAGGAAGACTAAAATAATGGTTGCATAACTATGGGCACCCTAAAACTAATACATGGTTGATGAACCCTTTGATTTTATGACAGCATTCAGTCTTTTTGGGTAGGTGCCTATCAGCATGGCACATCTTGACTTGGTAATCTTTGCCCACTCTTCCTTGCAAAAGTGCTCCAAATCTGTCAGATTGTGAGGACAACTCATGTGTAGTGCCCTCTTCAGATCAACTCACAGATCTTCAATGGTATTCAGTTCTGAGCTCTGACTGGGCTATTCCAAAACGTTGATCTTCTGGCGAAGCCATTCTTTTGTTGATTTGGAGAAATGTTTTTGGTCATTGTTATGCTGAAAGGTGAAATTCCTCTTCATCTTTAGTTTTTCATCAGAGACCTGGAGATTTTGTGTCAAAATGGACTGATACTTGGAACTGTTCATAATTTCCTCCACCTTGACTGAAGTCCTAGTTCCAGCAGCAAAAAACAGCCCCAAAGTATAATACTGCCTCCACCATCTTCACTGTGGGTATAGTGGTCTTTTGGTGCCGTGTTGGCTTTGCACCAAATATACCTTTTGGCATTGTGGCCAAAAAGTTCACCCTTGGTCTCATCAGAATATAACATGCTCTTCCAGATACTTTTGGCTGACTTGATGTAGGTTTTAGACAAAACATAGCTGGGTTTAGATATTTTTCTTAGAAAAGACTTCCATCTTGCCCCCCTCCCCCACAGCCCAGACATAGGAAGAGTACGGAAGATGGTTTTCACATACACAACACAACTAGTACTTGCCAGAAACTCCTGCAGCTCCTTAATGTTGCTGTAGGCCTCTAGGTAGCCTCCGGGACCAACTTTCTTCTAGTCTTTTCATCAACTTTTGAGGGACATCCAGTTCTTGGTAATGTCACTATTGTGTGAAATGTAATCCACTTCTTGATGACCATCTTCACTGTGCTCCATGTTATATGTAACGTCTTGGAATAATTTTGTGTCCTTCTTCTGACTAATGCCTATCAACAATCGGATCTCTTTGATGTGCTGTAAGCTCTTTACAGCTTTTGCTTAAAAAGGCAATTAAGAAAATGTCTGGAAAATTCTACTAGAAGAGCTGAGCTATATATGGAGGAAATCAGAATCACTTTACATAATGGCAACTGTGTACTAACTACTATCTAACATGAGTTTAAATGTGATTGGCTAATTCTGAACACAACCAATCCTCAAATATAAGAGGATGTTCACACTTATGCAACCACATTTTTGAAGTTTGGCTATTTTTATTTTCTCACCCTAAAAGACTTCAGTTTGTTTTTGAGGGGAATTGTACAGATAACGGGTCACACTGAAGGTGGAAATAAATCTGAAATGATTCATGTTTGTCAGATTCTTGACATAAGAAAAACATGGCATTTGAACAGGGGGGTGTCAACTTTTTAAATCCATTGTGTGTATATAATATATTTGTTATAAATTATTATTATACACAAGAAAGCAGTACAACATAGGCACAGGATCACAGCTTGATAGTTCATCTTCATAACACATCCCAGGAACCTAGGATGACGTTATGTATCAGTGTAAAGCATGTGTGGCTTTTAGAATCTAACAGATGTTAATTTTGTCGATATTGAGTTATTTCAAGTGCCGGCCAAGGTCTTTAGGCATGGCACCCAATATGCCAATTACCACTGGGACCACCACTGCTGGCTTGTGCCAGAGACACTGTATTTCAACCTTCAAATCTTCACATTTGGCCACTTTCTCTTGTTCTTTCTCATCAAGCTTTCCATCACGGCGTATAGCGATTTCAACAAGCCACACCCTTTTCTTTTCCTTGATGGCCAAATCGGGCATGTTACGAGCCAAGACTTTGTCCGTCTGTATATGAAAATCCCACAGCATTTTTAGTTCTTCATTTTCAACCACTTTTTTGGGCTTATGATCCCACCAGTTCTGTGTTGTGGACAGATGGTAGTTTTTGAAGACGTCCAATGAATCCTTTTTGCCATCGAATTGTGCCTTACTTTGTACTTAATCTATACAGCTAAGTGGTTGATTGTTTCATTAGTTTTTTTTACAGATCTGGCATTGTGTATCTATTATCGATTTTTCCACCCTGGCTTTTATCTTATCATCATTATTGATGCAAACCATGCACCATATTTTTTTTGAAAATTTTGAAAAATTTGGTAAGAATGCTTTTAATTATGTGGTGGTGGAGGGGGGGGGGTGGATTTTGGTTGGAGCTTGTAGATGTAAATTCCATTAATGAATGAAATGCTTGACTTTATATTTCAAAAGATTCTTTGATTTCAGTGCACTTTGTAACATATTCTACTAGGTGTTGAAGATCATGATGCTTATACAGAGCTCTGTTGCTTTATTTCCCTTCACACGAAAGAGCAGACTCCCTTGAGAGACTGATCCCAGTCCTGTCCCCATAGACATGAACAGGCTGGTATGTAGCTTCACTTATTATCTATGGGAAATAAACACACATCAGTCCCAAAATTCTTCTAGTTAGTGCTCCCACACACTTGCAATTTTTTAAATGGGACTTTCTAATGTTAAAGCACATTGCAAGTTTGTGCTTTGCGATTTTTTTGTGATGCATTTTTAACATTAGAAAGTCCCAATGACATTCGCATTAAAAAAAATGCAAGCATTTGGGAGCCCTTATAGGGGAATTGGGGAAAAGAGTATTAGAACTTTGACCCCCTAATGAAATATACCTAAGTAAAAATTAAAAAATCTGTTGAAATATAAAAATAATGCCATAGCTGGAGGTATAACTTTAAAGGAGTTTTCTGGGACATCAGAAAATTTAAAAAGGGTTAAAATCAATAAAAATTGAATACTTAACTATCCCTTCTGCTCCTGATCCATTGCTATGCTCTTGACAAGAAACCCCGAAAAAGCAGCTGCCCGTCATCTGCCTTTCATTGTGTACATGACCTCTCAGTTACTCACGGGCTTTACCAGCTACAGAGGAATCACTGCTAAAGGCTTTATTCCCACGAGCGCATATCGGCCGAAGTTTTCACAGCCAGCTGATATATACTAGGTTGGGGGAGAAAAAACAGGTGAACGGCCGCACAAATTAAACATTTGTGCGCTCGTTCATATGGCCTGGTGAGGCCGGCGCAAATGCACCGAGCTCACCAGGCTATCACCCATTTCCCCTCCCTCCCCATCGCAAGCTCACCTGTCATTCCTCCCCGCTCGCTCTGTGCAATATGAGGGGGCTCCTCCCATTGATGGCTACGGACAAGGTGCAGGGAGCGGCAGGGACTTAGCTCCACCCACACTCCGCCCCTTGTCTATAGCCATCAATGTAAGGAGGCGGGGGCAGACCAGTGCTTTGCTCCACCTCCGCCCTGCCCCCTCCCATTGCACAGAATGAGCAGGGAGGAACGAGAGGTGAGCCTGCATGGGGAGAACAGAAGGAGTGAGTTTAGCAGCCATGTTCCTTCACTCCCTACCACCTGCGGCCGCTGCCATGGGCTCCCATAGGAGCCCATGCAGCGGCCGACGTATTCCCGGCCCAAGACATAGTTCCAGGACTATCTTTTGGGCCTGACGTTAAAACGCCCAGCCCTATATTGGCTTGGCTGGGCGTTTTTACATTGGAATCCAATGCATCGGATCACAGCGCATATCGGCCGGCTGTGAAAACAGCCGGCCGATATGCGCTTATATGGAAGAAGCTGAAGCCTGTGAGTCGCTGAGATGTCACATGCACAATGGACAGCCTGTGACTGCCCGCTGCTTCTTCCGGGTTTCATGCGGTGGGGACTGGGGCTGCAGCACTGGACAAGGAGCAGCCAGGATAAGGGAGTATTTAAGTTTATTGATCTTAAGCCCCTTTAACTATTTTTTAAGTCCTGGAAAACTCATTTAATCAATAAGAACGTGACCATCATTTAGACAAGATAGCATTGGTCCAGGAGATGGGTCACCCACAGATCTCCAGAATAAGGCCGGCTTCACAAGGGCAGTAAACATTGTGGAATTTCTGTAGCCGGGATTACTGCAGAAATTCTGCAGCCTTTACAGTACAAGCCATGTAGAGGAGACTTCAGAAATTTCCTTCACATGATGCAAAAATTTTCAGCATCTAATTAATTTTTGAAAAGCGCTGCGGATTCCAAATGCATGGCACGTCGTATATCAAGGGTTAATTTCCACAGCATAAATAAAGGTTTAAATTCCGCAATTTTAAATGTGGCCACACAAATTAGGTGCGGATTTGGCCACCATGGATTTCCTACAGAATTGCTGCAGGTATTGTGGAATGTCCACAGCGTTTATGGCCCGTGTGAAGCTGCCCTAAAGGGTCTGCTGGCCACAGGATTGATCAGGCCCAATAGGGAGATTTTTTACATTTCTCATTAACAATATATTCCATCCATTTAGTGCTTCTCTCCTCCCTTTACTTTTGCAAATAAAATTGTCATATAATCGATAGGATGGTCCACAGATATGGAGACTCCTGAAAAAATGGAAAATGGTGGTTGAAAACACCATCCTTTGTGTGGTATGTTGCTAAGGGGAGGGAGGCAAATCTGAGAGGAATGGTGTATAACATGGTGGCCATTTTGAAAGCCACAAACTTGGAACAAAGTCGATATTTTCAAATGGGAAAGGGTGCATGTGACATATGTATCTGATAAGGAATGTGATGAGGAATTAAAATATATGCATAAATGCCATGTGCCATGACATGGAACACAGCAATGATCTACTGCAGGATACACTCAATATGCTCTCTGTTGTTTAACCCCTTAGTGACAAAGCCTGTTTGCACCTTAGTGACGGAGCCAAATTTTGGAAATCTGACGTGTCACTTTAGCATAGAATAACGCCGTAAAGGTTTTGCATATCCAAGTGATTCCAACATTACTTTTTCATCACATATTGTACTTCATTTAGGTGGATGCATATTTGAAAAACATTTATTTTTTTAACCATTTAGGAGATGTACAAATTTAACATTGATTATTATCAACATTTTGAGAAACATTTTGTTTTCCTGCACCAAGCCAAGATTGCAGAGGCTCATAGGTGTCAGAATGATAGATATTCCCACAAATGACCCCATTTTAAAACTACACCCCTTAATGCATTCACTGAGGGGGTTAGGAGTATTTTTACCCCAGTTTTTTTTTTCAGGAATTAATACAATTTGGAGGGGAAAAAAATAAAATGTCATACTTTTGCAAATACGTCATTTTAAAGGCAGATTTTTTTTCTATAGTGCACATGAAAATGAGGATTTACACCCCAAAATGGATACCCCTGTTTGTCCTGTATTCAGAAACATACCCATTGTGGCCCTAATCTTATGTCTGTATGTACAACATGGCCAAAACCTAAAAGGAGCAGCGGGTGGCTTTCAGAACAGAAATTTTACTTGAAGGCATTTTAGGCCCCATAGCACACCGATAGAACCCTTGAGTGGCCACAACTACATACATGACACATGGCTAGGCCTATAATGGAGAGAGCCCCCGTTGGATTTCAGGGCACAACTGAATAAATTCCAGGCCCCATTGCACACTTGTGCGGAAAAAAAATTGACTCCCTAAAAATAATCCCCCCTACCCCCTCTGTGCCCTTTTTGGCATTCCCTAAATCTTAGATAAAAGTAATAATGTAAACTGTATGGTATGTCCGAAGACAGGGGTAATTACGGGGGCCTGGTTGGGATGGGCACATGTGGCAATAAAACCGGGTATCCCTCCTCCTCCCATGCTTTTTCTTGACCTCAGCGGCAGGGATGGGGTGTAAAAAGTGGCGCTCTGTGAGACATCCTACTCTTGCTAAGGTGCGGCGGTCTCACACAGAAGGCGCTCAACAAGCTGCTCCTGGAACTGCAGGAAGGCGAGCGTTCCCGGGGTTTCTTGTAAATTATGCATTATAGGTAGCGATTAGAGATGAGCGAACACCAAAATGTTCGGGTGTTCGTTATTCGGAACGAACTTCCCGTGATGCTCGAGGGTTCGTTTCGAACAACGAACCCCATTGAAGTCAATGGGCGACCAGAACATTTTTGTATTTCGCCGATGCTCGCTAAGGTTTTCATGTGTGAAAATCTGGGCAATTCAGGAAAGTGATGGGAATGACACAGTGACGGATAGGGCAGGCGAGGGGCTACATGGTGGGCTGCATCTCAAGTTCACAGGTCCCACTATTAAGCCACAATAGCGGCAAGAGTGCCCCCCCCCCCCCCACTGTCAGCATAAAGATCGTCCTCCTCTGGCACAGCTGTAAAAGCTGTAGCAGAGAAGAACGATGTTTGCCCATTGAATTCAATGGAGCGGCAATACAGCATGTTCCACTGAATGCAATGGGCTGCCGGCGATCGCAGGATGAATGGTCGGAAAGGGGTTAAATATATAACCCCTTTCCTGCAATTCATCCAGAAATGTGTTACACTAAAAATATATACCGGCGTATAAGGCGACGGGGCGTATAAGACGACCCCCCAACTGTCACCTTATACGCCGGCAATACAGTGGAGCAAAGAATAAAAAGCATTACTTACGTTTTTAGATGATCTGCGGCGCTCCTGCAGGCTGTCACTCCCTCCTAATCCACGGCAGACAAGCTTTCTCTATGAAAGGCTTTAAATCCCTGCCTCCAGGAAGACACGTGCCTTCAGCCAATCACAGCCAATGACAATGATGTCATTGAATGGCTGTGATAGGCTGTGTTTCTGGAGGCGGGGATTTCAAGCCTTGAAATCCCCGCCTCCAGAAACACAGCCAATCACAGCCATTCAATGACATCATTGTCATTGGCTGTGATTGGCTGCAGGCACGTGTGCTTCTGGAGGCAGGGATTTAAAGTCTTTCGTGGAGAAAGCAATACTCTGCCGTGGACCAGGAGGGAGTGACAGCCTGCAGGAGCGCCGCAGATCATCTAAAAACGTAAGTAATGATTTTTATTCTTTGCTCCACTGTATTACCGGCGTATAAGGTGACAGTTGGGGGGTCGTCTTATACGCCCTGTCGCCTTATACGCCGGTATATATTTTTAGTGTAACACATTTCTGGATGAATTGCAGGAAAGGGGTTATATATTTAACCCCTTTCCGACCATTCATCCTGCGATCGCCGGCAGCCCATTGCATTCAGTGGAACATGCTGTATTGCCGCTCCATTGAATTCAATGGGCAAACATCGTTCTTCTTTGCTACAGCTGTTACAGCTGTGCCAGAGAAGAAGGATTTGTCTTCTATATGTTCTCAATGGGGTCAGCGCTGCTGCCGCTGGCCCCATTGAGCGCATATAGAATGCATCCATAGCGAGCAGCAGGAGGGGCAGATTTCAATACTCGGGTGACACCTTATCTCCCCAGCCACTCACAGCAGGGGGGTGGTATAGGGCTTAAACGTTGCAGGGGGAAGTTGTAATGCCTTCCCTGTCTTTATATTGGCCAAAAAAAAGCGCTAACGTCTCAGGGAAGAAAGTTTAATTTACCAGAACACCGCATGGTGTTCGTTACGAATAACGAACATCCCGAACACCCTAATATTCGCACGAATATCAAGCTCGGACGAACGCGTTCGCTCATCTCTAGTAGCGATCTGAATAACGCCGGGCTCACACGACCGTATGTGGAATCTGCTTGCCAAGGTCCACAGCGGATCCCAGCTGTGAGCCCGGCCGTGGCGCTGCATACGGCTGCGTAATGTACTGCGCATAATTGCGTACTCACACAGTATTCTTTTGTTTGTATTTCCTGCATCGTCACTCAGCGATGAGGTGGGTACCCACAGCCCGTACACAATGTAGTTACGTATGGTCTGCGGGTATATCCACGACCATGGAGTACAATGGGCTATATGCTGCGAATATCTGCATTAAAATAGAGCATGCTGCGTTCTGTTTTCTGCGAGTGGATTACATAATTCCAGCCCGCTAATTTAAGCGGAATTGTGTAATCCAATGCATTTGATTGATCCGTGTATTACTGCGGATCAGACACAAGCGGAATCCCTAATTCCTATCTGGTCGTATGAGACCGGCCTAAGGTAGATTGCTACCTTTTCATCACGTGACCGAGGACCGCTCAACGAGGTCAACGGTCACTGCTCCAGTCTCTTGGCGACCGTCAGTAGCCGGAAGCAAGTAGGTTTTTAAATTTCCCAGGCCCTCCCCGGCTCCTGTGCATGTGTCTGATATTTTGTTTGGGGGCACATGCGCAGAATCCGTGTAAAGTTCTTGGAGGAGGATCATGTCGGGGTTCAAATACAGAAGCCTCTGGTAAAAAGTTTCATCTTTAACTTTATTTACTTTAATGCGATTAGTGCTATACCCTGGATAGCACTGATTGCATTACCGGGGGCGGCTCTCTGCGCCCCCTGATGACAGCTCCATGCTGTCGGCTACCTGTCACGGTCACAGCCCACTTAGCTTTAACCCTTTCCAATCCACTGTCTGACATCTGAAGACATTATGATTTAAAACTGTACAGCTCCGATGTTGGAAGACGTCTTTCGGGGTTCTCTTACTGTATATTGCCAGCGTCTCTGCTGTCAGAGCCTATCCAATGTGTCACCTCATGCAGTACTGGCTTTAGCCAGCATATAGCGCCGTTGTATAATGGCAGAAAAAAAGTAAGCCCCCCTAGGAAAACCAGGATACAAATTGGATTGAAAAGGGTTAATCCTCAGAGGTTACATGTTTTTATGTCCTCTTGGATTAAAGCCCACTTTGCTAGGACATAAAAACACTATGGGGCCGTCACTAAGGGATTAATATCGTCAAGTCTATCCTTTCCCTCTTCCATGATGCACTGAGCTCAACACCTCAGCAGAAACGCTTATACAGGCATCCAGGATCCGCTGTTGCATGTGCACCACACTCTGGATTTTCACTGCATAAACCCTGGACTTCAAATCCCCCCACAGGTAGAACTCAAAGGCGGCGAGATCCGATTAGCGCGGCGATCACTCCAACAGGCCACGATGCCCAATCTATTTCTCCAGAAACTGCTAATCCAAAAACTTGTGGACATCATATCCTTAATGTGGATGGAGCATTCTGCTGGAAGAACACTGGGAATGTGCCATCTTCTTTGCACGGTGACGGGAACACTTCATCCCATTACAATTAGAGATACAGTACTTGGTAGCAGTTAGGTTACGGTCGATGAAGAATAGGCCCACTATCTTCTTACTCCCCACACTGCACCACACCATGATTTTCTGTGCGCCAACCTTCTTGGAGGGTTCTGTCAGCTGTGGGTTTGCTTCAGATCAGTAGTGAAGGTTTTGTTTGTTCACCTCATTCACATAGAAATTTGCTTTATCACTGGACAGTATTGTCTTTGTGAAATGTGGGTCCCATTGCAATTGCTGTGACATCAATTCCACAAATTTAACATGGCAATTGGTTTTGTCCTCATTGAGATGATGCAGCAACTGGATCTTGTATGGGTGCCATTTGTGCATGGCCAGTAGCCGCCTGATGGTGGCTCAACTCACTCAACTCTTGTGACAGATGCCAGGGTGCTACAATGTGGGCTCTTGCAGAAGGACGCCAGGACGGCCATTGTTATTACTTTGTCTGTGGCATTTTAGTTCTGTCCACTTTCTGGCAAGTCTAGCAAAGAACCTGTTTGGTGAAGTTTAGCAAACAATTTGCCAGCTGTGCCATAGCGGATGGTGGTCTATTATGGTGCAAACCTTTTAAATCCACTACAATGATGTGGGTGCTGCATTCCTCAGAGATTAAGACAATCTCTCTCCTCTCCTCAAATGTTAATCTCACAGCCATATCTGTGAGAAATGTAATAAGAACTTTGGCAGGAATAAAGATATGTCACATTAAAGATTTTGATTGCTCCGTAAATTCTCTATCAGATACATATGTCACATGCACTCTTTCCCATTTGCAAATATCAACCTGGTTCCAAGATATTAGTTTCCAAACGGCCACTGTGTTAGATACCACCCCTCTCAGATTTGACCCCGTCCCCTTAGCAACATTTCACACACAGGATGGCGTCCTCATCCATCATTCTCCATGCATTCAGATGTTTCCATACCTGTGGACCACTTTGTAGCTGCAGAGCCAATCAGTGTGCACTGAGCAGTCACCCCTTCAAGATTATTTATTAGTTTTGTTAACATTTAACATCTTTTAGTAGATTACTTAATTGTTTTTGCTTACTATCAAACCATCAGAAGGGGATGTTATGAGCAAATATAATATATACTATGATACCGGGCCAAACAGTCAAAATCGTATGCAAAATGTAAAACCAGATGTAGTCAGACTACTGGCCCATTGTCAGGATACTGAAGAATTCACTTGGATTCACAATGAAATTGTTTGCAATGGAGTGACTGCAAAGAATATCTTCCGAGATGCTCTAGAAATAGTTCATACCGATCTTATATGAAAAATCATACCAGAAAAGGGGGGCGTGGCCTGGCAGAGCAGGAAGATGGCCGCTTAACTCTTGTGCTCCGCTCCGGACCTCGCCTGGAAGCAACTACACAGCATACCACGGGTCCCTTCTTATCTCCTGCAGTGTCGGAGACTAACCTGATCCCGGAGCGATGTCCCGACGCAGAGCCTCCCGCGCTCAACCGAAGCGCTTAGATGATTTCTTCACATCTACTGCAGCCCGGCGCGCTCCTACAGACCCCGCTCCGACTCTCCTAGCTACTGATACAGAGCATGAGGAAGGTTCAGCTTCTCTTCACCTAGATGACAGCTCTCCGCCGAGACACCTTCAGCAGGGACGGGTGAGTGCAAACACATCGCCCCCACTACACTCTCAACTAGGAGGAAAGAGACATAATTCCCACTCACAACAAGCCTCCAAAATGGCGCCGACCTCCTCCCCACACGTCACAGTCTCCATCTCCATCTGAGAGCCCCATAAAACAAAAGCCTAAGACGGCCTCCACAAATTCCTCAGACTCTCAAATTCACTCCCTGAGAGAGTATGTCTCTTCTATGCCATCATCCTCACAGCCAGCGTCTGAATCCTTCATAAAGGACATGGTGGTTGCTTTAAGTGACTCTATCCAAACCAGCTTTAAGTCTCTAAATACCTCTCTCAAAACTACCATAGATGAGATAGGTGACCGCGTATCACATACGGAAAACAAATTGGGCGAATTTTCTCAGTCACATAATGCCCTAATTGATGCGCACTATGAGTTAGTTGACGAAGTGGAGCAGCTCAAAACAAAGATTGCGGATATGGAAGACAGGAATAGACGCAACAACATTAAATTTCGTGGAATTCCTGAATCTGTTTCTTCCTCTGAAATCCCAAACTTCTGAAACAACTCATGGTCACGCTGCTTCCTGACGCTAGTAAACAAGACCTAACTATTGACAGAGCACACAGGCTGCCTAAGCCTAGATTCATTGCCGACTCTGTCCCAAGAGATACTATAACACGCATTCATTTCTACCACATAAAAGATGCCGTTATGACTGCTGCTCGCAATCTAATTCAACTTCCAGCGCCGTATGAAAAGATACGCTTATTCACGGATCTTTCACAGACCACTATGCTGACAAGGAAAAAAATTTCCACAGTCACCGCAGCCTTACGCCAAGCTAAAATCCCTTATAGATGGGGCTTCCCAACAAAACTCCTGATCCGTAGAGAGGATACCACCCATGCCATTCTTAAACCAGACGAAGCAATTCAACTGCTTAAATCCTGGAGAATCGACATGCCAAGTCCTCCCTATAAACACCCTACCTCCAAAAAAGCTCAAAACCACACTCAAGATCAAACCCATGACTGATGCTATGGACCATCCAGCTCCTTATCCAGGCGGACCCGGATAGTTCTACGCCAGACGAACTCTTTCCGCTCCCCATTACCGTTGTTCAGGCCCTCCAGTCTGTAATAGTTAAATGCGTACTTTTTCACGCTAACGCTAAATCCCTGAGTCTTACCACTCAATGTCCTGCCCACAAAATTTTCCACAATTGGAAATTTTCATCTTGTTTAAGATGAAAAGGGCAATTTCTAACCTGTTTCGTAACTATGTTTTGTTACATGTTACCCCTTTATTATCTCATTTTTGGTCTACTGCTCTATATATATTAATATATCGGCTCAACGGATTCTTAAGTTCCCATAATGTCAATTAAGATATTGTCAATTAATGTAAATGGGTTACATTCACCATTTAAAAGATCAGTGTTATGGAAAGAAGCTCTCTCTTCCAATGCAGACATTATATGTGTACAAGAGACCCACTTCGCGGCTTCCGCCTGTCCAAAATTCTCTCATAAAAAGTTCCCAAAAATTTACTCAGCTTGCTCCCCTAGAAAACAAGCAGGAGTCTTGATCGCCTTTAGAGACTCGCTACAATTGGAAATCACATCTCAAGATAGAGACCCTAAAGGCAGATATATTATATCTGGCTCCCTAAACAACAAACCCTTCACTTTAGTGAACTTATATGCTCCAAATCAAGCTCAAATTCGATTTTTAAACAAAACAATAAAAAGAGCTAGAAGGTGCGAGGTGGGTTATCTATTTATATGTGGAGATTTCAATGCAGTACCCGATAAAATCCTAGACTCCTCAAAAGGATCCTCGAGGACGGCGACCTCCCTGCTCCCATGGTTACATGCAGAGTCTCTGTTTGACACATTTAGATGCCTAAACGCCTCATCTAAAGAGTATTCTTTTTATTCAGCAAGACACAAATCCTCTCCAAGAATCGATCTGATCTTAGTAAATAGGACCATTCTTCCTCTTGTTAAAACGGCCCAGATTGGGTCAGCCACTTGGTCAGACCACTCCCCCGTATCGATCAATATCTCTCTCGATGCAGAAAAAGAAAGAGCCAAATCTTGGCGGAACAATATTTTCCTGCTGAAACACCCAAAGCATCACACCAATATTAGACTAGCGCTACAAGAATATTTTACAAATAATACTACTCCAGATGTTTCCCCTCTGACTATTTGGAATGCTCACAAGGCTTTCATTAGTGGGGTGCTTATCAAGATTAGTGCCCAACATAAAAGAGATAAAACTCGACAGCTTGACACAATCCTATCACAACTCTCTTCCATCGAAGGCCAACTAAATAAAAATCCTACAGACTCTCTACATAACCAACTATTTTCCCTTAGACAAAATCTTAGATCCATCCTAATGGACAATTACGAAAGAGAAATGAAAGCAACACGCACAACACTATATGCCTCAAACAATAAACCCACACGCATGATGGCTAACCTTGTAAAGAAAAAAATACTAAAATCTAAGATACCATATATCATAGACCCCCACAATCCCTCATCAAAACTCTACCACCCAGCACAAATCACAGAAGCTTTCCGCCAATATTATATTAAACTTTATCATTTAAAAGATGACAACCTTCTATCCAAACTATCGTTAACTTTCTAAAAGAGACAAAACTTCCAACTCTCTCGGCATCTCAACTTACCTCCCTTAACACCCAAATACTTCCAACAGAAATAATAAATACTATCCAAACCCTAAAACCCCACAAAGCCCCGGGACCCGATGGCTTCTCTAATGATTATTATAAACTTTTCTCCGACTCTCTGGCCCTTCACATGTCTCAAGCCTTCAATCAAGGCATAGAACAAAACTCCTTCCCTAAAGAAATGCTGGAAGCCACAATTATAACAATCCCAAAACCAGGAAAGGACCCCATATCATCTGCCAACTTCAGGCCTATCTCCCTTTTGAACTGCGACATAAAAATATTCGCTAAAGTGCTGGCTGATAGACTACTTAAAATCTTACCTGATATTGTTCACTCGGATCAGGTGGGCTTTACAAAGGGGAGACAGGCCTTAGATGGGACTAGAAGAATTCTAAATCTCATACATAAATCTGAATCTACAAAAGTCCCCTCAATCCTGGTTGCCCTCAACGCCGAAAAGGCATTTGATAGGCTACATTGGGGTTATGCCTTTTCCACATTAAACAAATTTGGCTTTTCAGGTAATATCTTTAAGGCTATTAAAGCCTTATACTCTTCTCCCTCAGCAAAAATTCTGGTGGACGGTCTTTTATCTAATCCTTTCTCTATCTCTAATGGGACACGCCAAGGCTGTCCCCTATCACCTTTATTATTTACATTAGTAATGGAGCCCTTGGCGGAACTTATAAGAACTCACCCAGACATCCAAGGAATCACTGCAGGTCTTCGTCAACACAAAATCAGCTTATTCGCTGATGATATTTTACTCACACTTACAAATCCAACCCTTTCCCTGAGAACAGTCCAAAATACTCTGTCCAAATTCGCGGCCACATCCTACTATAAATTAAACATCACCGAATCCCAAATTCTAGGCATTAATATTAATAAAGATCTCAAACTAGATATAGAAAAAGAATTTCCATTCCAATGGCAAACTAAAAGCATCCCATATCTAGGTATTAACTTATGCTCCCCTACATCTGATCTAATCGCAGTCAATTTCCCACCTCTCCTCGCCGACCTTCAAAAAGAGTTGGATTCTTACCGGTCTTGTCCGATTTCATGGCTGGGACGAATAAACATCTACAAAATGCTTATCCTGCCTAAAATTCTTCACTATTTCAGGACTCTCCCAGCACCAATTCCAAAACAACCATCGTGAGCTTTCAAAGACAACTATCCAAATTTATTTGGCTAAATAAAAAGCCTAGAATAGCCCTCTCCATTCTTTCCCTTAACAGATATCAAGGGGGTTTGGGACTTCCTAACCTAGAATCCTATCGTATAGCTACATTACTAAGCCAAATATCATCTTGGACACACCATAACCAACAAGTAAGTTGGGCTTCAATAGAAACAGAAAACAACAATCAGATACCATTGAAATGTTTGCTGATTGCTCTAGTAGCTGCTATGTCTTCCCCCAAACTGCTGGCATGCTTTACTACTCCTAACCTGTCACCTCCTATGCTAGCTTCAGTAGAAGCTTGGAAAAGCTTAATTCATAACGCCGATAAAAACACAACCAGAACTCTTAAAAATATTCCTATTAGAATTCTGGAATACTTTGTTCCCCATCTTCAGCTTAGTTCTTGGGTGAAAAAAGGCATTCTCTTCGTATCAGACTTTCTTTCCCCGCAAGGCCCCTTACCCTTCCAAACATTACAAACCAAATTTCTTTTGTCTAACCTAGATTATTTTAAATACATGCAAGTGTGTTCCATTCTCCACAATCACCAGATGCGTGAGCTTAAAATTCCTGAGATTATCTTTAACGTACTGAATTCCAGTCACCCCAAAATGCACACACGTCTCTTTTATGATAATCTAACTGGTGCACTAAGGCCAACTGGGAAAAGCCATCTGTTGAACTGGGAAAAAGACCTCAACCAAAAAATCCCCATTGATCAATGGCTTAAAGCTTTTAGATGGTCAGGTCAGGCTTCACAGGGTGCAAACCTAATTGAAACACACCAAAAGCTAATTACACGTTGGTACTTCACCCCAACCATCTTGGCTAGAAGAGGGTTGGCCAGCAATAACCAATGCTGGAGGAAATGTGGACAACAAGGATCCCTGATCCATATCTTTTGGTCATGCCCCCACATTCTCCCTTTCTGGAAATCCACCTACAATCTCATACTTAAAGTGACGGGCCTAAAGGTTCCATACACTCCAAAAACTGCACTTTTACTCTTAGATCCTGGGAAAATCCCCCCCACTAGTAAAAAACTAATAGGCCATATCCTCTTGTGTGCAAAACTATTAATAGCCAGAAAATGGAAGTCGGACATTACTCCAAACATGAAAGAACTAACACAACTAATCTCCGAACATAGTATATATGAAAATACTCTAGCCCTTCGAAACAATAATTTACCTAAATTTAGGGAAACTTGGAATCCGTGGCTTATTCTTTATCCAATCCAGAAGTAAATCTTAACCATTGTAGACCTGGTTCAATGTTGTTGCTGTTATATTATCTCCCCATATTCTCTTCCCTCAACCCCCCCCTGTCCCACCCCCCTTCCTCCCCTTCCCATCATTCCTTCCCCTTTCTTCCCAAAACTATTCTTAGTTCTTTACCAAGTACTCATCAAGGAGAGTACAACGCTGATATGTTTCTAGCGAACTCCATATATCTCCAAGAAGCTTTTAGAATACCATATGTTAAAACAACTATATTTTTGTGATAAATGTTTCAACGCTGTATCCTTTTCACTGTATAAGAACAATAATAAAATAAAAACTTATTGATAAAAAAAAAAAATCATACCAAAAAAGGAGAATCCAAGAAAATAAAAATGGACTAATTGCCCATATTAATTAATCATTAACCAGGGCATAAAAATGGCGAATAGAAAAACTCTACAGCACAAAAGGGAAAAGGAATGTAAAAAAAATCGTCTTTATTAGTACAAAATAAAACAGATTGAATAAAACAGAAAGATACACACGCAAAGCAACAAAAAGTAACAGAGGCACAACCGCTATACACCAAGCCTGTTATAGTGAGCAGAGTATAAAATCAAAGGTACAAATGTAGCAAAGTTTAACTTGACTACACTAACTTTCTGTACCAAGCTCTTATGTTAAGCCATTGAAATGCTAAAATTGTTTTATCTTAATGCAACAAAAGACATTAAAAAGCACTTAAAAGGGCAAATAAACCGTGGCACAAAAGAGTTATATTACATTAAAAGTCAAATTAAAACATGCTACATTTGTATATTAGCTGATACACCCGTGTTCGCCCTTATTCACTTTTTGGGAGGAGTTTGTCTCTCTCTTATTTTGTGATGGCTTTGTCTGTCTCTTAATCTTTTTTTATGGTTAGATATTTCTTATGAAAGTAGACCATAGCCAGTAAGCATTGCGGACTTTGGATGGTTAGGTGGTGGTCTGTGTAGTAGCTTCTATTGATACCTTCCTCTTACGTACCATATTGTCCATACATAACAATACTATACAGTGCCAAAATAACATTGCCACAGAGCATCTGGATAACACTTTATTAGGCCGCTTTCACATCAGCATCGGGGGTTTCATTGTCCTGTTCCATTCAGGGAGCAGAAAGGAGAATGGATCCGTCTTATGATGGAACTGAACAACACTGAAAAGACCCCACTGACTATAATGGGGTCCATTCCATTTCCACTCAACTGCCCGGAATTTTACTGGAAGAAAAAGTGCTGCATGCGGCTATTTCTTTGGGCATTTGGTGCTGGATATGTGACGGAACCTCCGAACCGAGGTACCATGTTGGTGTGAACCCAACCTTACACTGCCGGACAGTTGCCTAAATAGCACTGCCCAATCAATAAACTAAGGAAGGAAGTTACATTCTGAGCAGCTGCCTTTCCATTGGATTGAAGCACCATGTATGGGATCAGGGACACAAGATCTGAGTGCCTAGGCAATCAGGGCTACTAGTCCTCTACTTAGAAATGACAGATGAAGAGCCATTGGCAGCTATGCACTGCAAAGTACGAAAACTGATATTGCCAGTTACTTTCACATAGAACCAAGTAAGTGATTCAAATACAAAACATATTATAGGCAAATACATGTTTATATAGGTTTTTCTATGAAATGACTAATTTCTTCATAAAACAGCTGCAAAATAATTTCATCATCATTGTGTATCGGCTATCAGCCGCAAAGGCATAATTTATTCATACCTTCCTCCAACATTCATATAAATCTTCACAAGTAGCGATGTTTAATCATGCAGCTTCTGTTTTAACTCATAAAAAGTTATCTTTATTTGCTGTAAGACAAAAAGAAGGCCCAATCTAGCCATCCTACCTGTAGGCACGCAGACAGCTGGAGCCTCACACAACTTCCATACATTGGAAATGCTGCCTATTGTCACAAATCTTTGATCAGATCTGGCGTTCACATTACATAATGGCTTAACTCAATCACACATGAGAGGCTTTCAGTTAGGCATGTTTTGTGAATTATTGCATGGCTATCGATGAAGTCTGGCGTCTGTTGTGGAATAAAATGTGATTGAGATTATGCTATCCATATGTTGTGCCTACAATTGTATATATTCAGAGTGAATCAAAAGTCCGGGCCACCTGGAATGTCTTCTGAAGGAAAAGAGATACAGGTAGGAAACGTTTGTGGAACTTAGATGGGTGAACGGGAAACGTTTTGGCACCATGCCTAGCATACTTGCTAAGGACAATTGCTCGAGTGAGCATTGTCCTTAGCGAGTACCTGCCCGCTCGGAAGAAAAGGTTCGAGTGCCGGCGGGGGGCGGGGAGCGGCGGGGGAGAGCAGGGGGGGAACGGAGGGGAGATCTCTCTCTCCCTCTCTCCCCCTGCTCACTCCTGCAACTCACCGCTCCCCCGCGCCGGCACCTGAACCTTTTCTTCCGAGCGGGCAGGTACTTGCTAAGGACAATGCTCGCTCGAGCAATTGTCCTTAGCAAGTATGCTCGCTCATCTCTAGTTATTAACCTTTAACTACTGACATGGTTTGATTTTTGCGTAAGCACCGACGTGGGGGCCTGTCAAGCCTGTGCATTTATGTGGTTGTTCCAAGGAATTACAATAATTTATAGGTTTAAAAAAACACTAATAAGTTTTTTTAAGTAATTTTAAGTAAAACAAACTTAATTTTATGATCAACTTTTATTTAAATATTACTTATTTTAGGTACATACATTTTCCTACCGATTTTTCTTCTTCTTTGTTTCACCTCTTCTTCTTGAACTTCTGGATGGTCAGGCATATCAGGCCCTAGTACTCGACTCAAACTCACTCGTATTTCACGTGGCAGTCTTTTTTATTGTTCACTCTCCTTTTCATGTGTGCCAACACTAATCTGCAAGCCAATTCTTTTATGAAAACTACCTTTTCAGTAATCTTCCAATGTACGTCATACAATATGTGGCTGTTGACAGTGCTGATATCTAACGTGGTAGAAAATAACTGTGAGTCACTATTTGAGTCATGTCCATGTTGCTCAGGAATTAAATCATCACCGACATCATCCGCCTCTGAATCGCTAGAGTCCTTCAAAATTTATCCATGATGTTACAGTTGACTGAAATTCACTATCAACAGGCACAAATGCTCTTCTACTTTAAGAAGAATGTGGGCAATGGCTTGCGTTTGTTGACCGTTTTCTTGCGGCTGAAGTGCATGTTTTTCATGTAAATACTTGAAAAAAAGTTAAAAACTGAAACGAAGTGATTGTAAAAAAAAGTCACTTAAGTACCGACGTGGGGTCTGTGGGGCCCACTAAAGAGTTAAAAACGTTTTTACTCACCAATTTTACGTGTGCCGACACGTAATTCACCACCTATGGCCTCAGTGTGACTTGAAGCTACTAGAAACAGCGTATGTGTTGCGCATGGGGGAGATATTTGATAATATTAGCTATGCCTGAAAGGCCCCTACGTCAGTACTTAAAGTTTAACAACGCAGGACAGAATTTCGATCAAACAAATCGAGAATTGGTGGACTGAGCAGTGTTTCTGATTCCCGGGTTCTGTGCTAGGGGATTTCTTTAATAGTTCACATAAAAGGACAGCTGTCGACACCTGGGGGTGGGAGACACTGCTCGGGCGGCCAGTTTCCAGTTTGTCCTGCACATTAGCAGTTTCCTTCAACTTCTGAAACAGTTTCCTGACAGTTCGTGCACTCACTGGCTGTCTTCCTGGGTGTCCTTGATTGAAAGCCTCGGCAAGTGACTTAATCAGATTTTCCAGGACTACAACATTGAAAGCCAGAACTTAGAGTAGGCCATTAACACTGTATCAATGTGTGTCAGCCCTCCAGGACAGTCGTTAACCATCAAAGTCTTATCAAGGTACAACACCTCATTTAAGTCCTCATTTAGATGATCAGCAGACATCCAAGCCGTCGGAACCCCACTAATCAAAAATTGAATATCTATTCTAAGGGTCGGCCATCAGGGTTTCAGTCAATGAACAACTTTTTAGTTAAAAAGTCAAGTAATATGGGATGATAGATCAAGTGTTTAGGTCAAACTAAGCATGGCATTAGGGCAATACATGTATCTACATCTCCTTCAGGAGATCATATTACTGCAAAATTGCAAAGACGTTATCCCAGATAACCATTACAGACAAAACAGATGAATGGAAAAAGACTGTTTGTCTGTCAAAAAGTCCCTTGGAAAAAACATGAATAAAAATAAGTCTTGCAACATGAATTATCCCTAGAGAAATCAACTAAATCATGCTATCCTCCGATGACCTGTACTATTCTATCATAATTACAGCCTTTGAGGAAATCACAATAATCTTTTCTACAAAGTGTATAGTTTCATAGACAGTGTATTCTATAGGACTATTTCATTGCCAATTTGGTTGAAAAACAAATTTTGGGATTAAAAAATGGAGACAGTTAAAGCCCCCCTCTTCTGGAAGATGCCATTGGTTTGCTACTGTGCAATGTTTCTAAATGCTTTCTTCATTTGCTTGGCAAGCCTCTTAAATGTTCAATATTGTACAGCAACCCTCGCTACATGACTATCCTCAGTCTGCAAAGTAGACAAGTAGTCTGTATATTAGCACATAGTAATAATGCTGAGAGTCACAGATTATCAAAAACGCCCATCCCATATGTTAAACATGAACATGAGGTTCTTGGCTACATTTTGATCTGATTGTATAAGTCCACTAGCCACGTCATGGTGACCTCTCTTAGTGGGTTCCTACACTACAGGGTACAGCACCACATGGCACCTTACTACCAGGTAGGAACTATTAGGGGTTGATCCAGGGAACAGTCTGATTGCCATTAGGGAGTCGGGAAGGATTTTTTTCCCCAAAAGGGCTAATTGGCTTCTGGCCTTGGGGTTTTTTGCCTTCCTCTGGATCAACACAGGAGGATAGACAGGCTGGACTAGATGGACATTGTCTTCATTCAGCCTTACATACTATGTTACTATGTTACCTCAACACAGCAGCCACAGGAGGAGCAACCCAGTTGCCTACTTGGATCTCGGTCTAGTTCTTAGGATCATTTGGGCAGGTAAGCTCTAGAGACCTGTTCACATGATTTGGTGCTGTACGGCAGCTTGGGTTATTGTGATATGGTATCCATGGGGAGAGTGACCCAGAACCATGAGGGCTTAGCCTGGCAGCAGTGGTGCAGTTTGGCAGCTGCGGCTACTGTGTTGTGGTGGCAGGGGTCGCTGTGTGGTGCTGCCCCCAGTAGTGTAGGGACCCACTAAGAGAGGTCACCATGCTAGTGGGCTTATACAATTTGATCAGAATGTTACTAAGAATCTCATGTTCTGTTTTAAATATGCTGAGAAGTATGAGAAATGAAAGCTGTGCTGTGATTGGTGGACAACAAGAACAGTCTTACTATTTTACTAATTGAACATGTTTGAGTTTGTTTTCATAGATATAAAATGTATGTATCTGAGTGTCATTAGACCTGAGTTATAAGGGTTTCAATTTTGAAATATCATTTGTAATAACCCTGTACTTAACTAGATAGCATCCTGCTATACATCATAGGCTACCATCTTCAGTGCAGGCGCCAGTAACATAGGATTCTATAACAATTGTTTCTGCATGGACATTAATATAGCCCGTAGAGAAGGATGCCGTCTACTGGTTAACCCAAAATTAAGACCCCCCTCGATAATAAGACCTACCCCGGGGTAGCTGGAAATACAAGCCCTCCCTTAAAACAAGCCCTAGCTATACTGCTTAAAAAAAATACTAACCTCGCAGTCACTGTCCCAGGCGCTCCGGCAGTCTTCTGTGTCATACAATAAATGGCTGTGATTGGCTGAGGCCGTGGTCCTGAGCCAATCACAGCAATCTCTTGCTGGAGGCGGGGTATTCAACCCACATTACCAGGAAGAGAATGCTCTGTCACCGCTGAGGACGACACTGGAGACTGCTGGAGCGCTTGAGGAGAAGCAAGAGGGACCGGGATGGCACCTGCTGGGTGAGTATTAAGACATCCCCCTGGAAATGAGACACTGTGCCTCTTTTTGGGCACAAATTTATACAAAACAGTGTTTTATTTTTGGGGAAACATGGCAGTTAAAGATACTGTGACCATCTTATTGTCCCCCTCTCTGAGGGCAGCATAAGGTAATGACAGACACACCGATTACAGTGATATATTTGCTGTGTAGATCTGTGCAGTAACTCTGGAGAAAATTACATTTTATTATTAGCAGCAGCACATGCACAGAAGATTACTTAAAGTAGTCCTGGATATTCATGAGCTGCAGGCTAGCTCCACCCACCCTGCCCTCCAGACAGTGATTGACTGCTGTCTGCATATTACAATGACTGGAGAGAGAGAGCTGCCAATCATTGGCTGGATGGAGGGGTGGGTGTGGCCAGCCTGTAGAGCTGCTAATCATTGGCTGGAAGGCGGAGGGGTGTGGCCAGCCTGAAGCTCATGGAGTAGAAGTCTCCATGCCGACCTCTGTGTAGTGGCCGGTACTTGTAATGTGAGCTGTGCCTGCAGTTACAAGTGGTGGCCAGTACACAGAGACTTCCGCTGCTTCAGCTCTGACCCTGTGTATTTGTGGTGCTGACAGCATGCACCTGCTTACCTGATCAGTCAGGGTCTGGAGGGATGGACCCCAGCTGATGAACAATTCATGACCTATTCTAAGGATAAGTCATCAATAGTATTCTCCCTGGAGAAACCCTTTAATAGTCCAATTAGCTGGTGTAAAGAATGGCTACAGATTTCAATGGTGACCATGTCATGCTTCATGCTTTCTGTGGGGGAGCTGTAGGGGGAATATTTAAAACCATGACCCAATGAAGATCACAGCTGATTGCTGGAGGTCATAACAGCAGGACACACTGTGATTAGCTTATTTTTGCTGGGCCTCCTAATTAAAAATAATTATTCAAAGTGGAATATTAATTTAAAGGGGTTGTCTCTCGGCAGCAAGTGGGGTTATACACTTCTGTATGGCCATATTAATGCACTTTGTAGTATACATCGTGCATTAAATATGAGCCATACAGAAGTTATTCACTTACCTGCTCCGTTGCTAGCATCCCCGTTGCCATGGATCCGTCTAATTCTGATGTCTTCTTGCTTTTTTAGACGTGCTTGCACTGTGCGGTCTTCTTTTTGGTGAATGGGGCCGCTCGTGCCGGAGAGCTGGTCATCGTAGCTCCGCCCCGTCACGTGTGCCGATTCCAGCCAATCAGGAGGCTGGAATCGGCAATGGACCGCACAGAGCCCACGGTGCACCATGGGAAAGGACCCGTGGTGCATCGTGGGTGAAGATCTCGGCGGCCATCTTGGTGAAGGAAGAAGAAGGAAGACGTCGCAGAGCGGGGATTCGGGTAAGTAATATGTTGTTTTTTGTTTTTTTTAACACATCCCTTGGGGTTGTCCTGCGCCGAACGGGGGGCCTATGGGGAAAAAAAAACGTTTCGGCGTGAGACAACCCCTTTAAGGAATTGCTGTCTATGCAATATGCAAAGAGCAACCAAACAACTCTGTAAGATAAAAGCTGTAAGCTTATTGATGCAACTGGAAATAAAATACATTTTTATAGCTGGATAGTTGCACACTACACTGTTAGTCACTACTTATTGCATCCCTGATTGTTAGCTGAACACTGTTCATTTTTATGTGTATAGGTTGTGTTCCAATATATTTATTACTAAAAATATTATAAACTAGTTCTAAATGTTGACACTGGAAATATGAAGAATAAGCAAATGAATATTTCTTAACGAGAACAGGTAAACTACAAGTGTAAACACCAATAGGATTTTCATAGGTAAACATTCTCTTATGACTTCTTAAATGTAGGTGCATGAAATGTATTCTTGTGGGATCAGAGACATCTTGTGGCCTTCTGTGCAAATTACAATGATCTCAGTTTAAACACAGTATGTTAGGCTGAAAAAAATGACATATGTGCATACAGTTCAGCCTATTTCCCCCCAATGTTGATCCAGAGAAAGGCAAAAAAAAAAACAATGAGGTAGATGCCAATTTTCCCCATGGAAGGGAAAAAAATTCCATCCCGACTCCAATCTGGCAATCGGAATAATCCCCGTATCAACAAACCTTCTGAAGTGATCAGCTGCTATAACATGTAGTATTGTAACACTCAAAAATGACGTCCAGGCCCCTCCTAAACTGTCAAATTCTCTATCACCCTGTCCTCAGGCAGAAAGTTCCAGAGTCTCACTGCTCTTACAGTAAAGAACCCCCTCCTATGTTGGTGTAGAAACCTTCTATCCTCTAGACGTAGAGGATGGCCCCGTATTAACAGTCACAGTCCTGGGTATAAATAGATGATGGGAGATCTCTGTATTGTCATTTGATATATTTAAACATAGTCAAAGCTGTAGGAAAATCAATATAATTGATTTTAATGTTAGGAATCACATAACAAATACTGTTTCTTTGTGTGACTGTGGACAGAAATGTGATATGCTCTAAATAAATCGATGACAATTTAGCATGAAATCTTAAAGGTTATTTACACCTTCGCACTCCTCTTTTTTTTATCAATGTGCTTTTGGAAATAAACTTTTTGTAATTGGTTTTCATTAAAAATTTCTAATTGATTTCTATGCTTGTATTGTTTTCCAGGGAACTGCAGACTGGAGGACTGGAATTTTAGAAAGGTCTGTCAGTCAGATTAAACTGGCCAGTTCATTTTCAGCTTCTCCTCTAGCCTGCTCCCCTGCTATGAATGTGCATTCACTGTCTTTCCACTGAGCTATTACAGTGGACTGTATGACAGTGACAGGGAATTGGTAGAGGACATCAGAGAGTAGGGAAAGCTACTATTATAGCAGTGAGAGGGAACAGGACCAACAGAGAGAGGATGAGAGAAAGCTGTGTAGTATTGAGTGGGTGTGGGTATGCTACACAGCCTCTGAAACAGGAGAGGGGAGAGGGAGCTGAACTTGTGCTCCTTCAGGGCCCCTGCACACTGGCGAGAGCGATATAAGGAAGTGATTGATGCCCCAAAATCGCTCTCGCAATCTTTCTTGAAGCCCTGGATGCGAGCCTCCCATCTCTGCAGGGCTGAAGGAATCTCCTGCTGTGGCTGTCACAGCCACAGCAGGAGATGCTATTCCTCTCCAATTGCTTCCTATGGGGCCGGCGGCAACAGCGCCAGCCCCATTGAAATCAATGGGAAATGATTGCGATCCTCTGCCACTGCAGTGTCAGCAGTGGCAGGAAACTCTCCGCTAGAAGAATTTTCAGGGTGGTGGGACGCTTAAAATATAAGCCCCCACTCCCACCCGAAAATAATCAATAACTGTAGGGAAAAAAGAAGAATACATCACCTTCGTAGCGCTGTCATCTCCGGCGGGTCTTCTTGCAGGTCCTGGCACTCTTCTTCTGCTTCTCTTCTGGCCAGGGATTGAATATCTCCCCCTCCTGAAGCGCCGCCTCTGATTGGCTGAGCGCTGTGACCAATCAGAGGCAGCGCTCAGCTGTCATTCAATGCTGAGCGCTGACTGTGATTGGTCACAGTGCTCAGCCAATCAGAGGCAGAGCTTTCAGGAGGTGGGGATTTCCAATCCCCAGCCAGAAGAGAGGCAGAAGAAGAGTGCCGAGAGCTGCAAGAAGACATGCCAGAGATGACAGCGCTACTAAGGTGATGCATTCTTTTTTTTTTTTTTTTTTACAGTTGTTGATTGTTTTCGGTGAGGGCTTATATTATAAGCACAATCCCCCCCTCTCCCCCCCCCCCAAAAAACATCTTCATCGAGAAGAGTCCCCTTCAATCCTCACCTATTGATTTCAATGGGGCTGGCGCTGCTGCCGCAAGCTCGATTGGAAAAAGACAAGCGAGATCGCAAAAAGAATAGGCATGCCGCAATTTTGTTTTAACGCTGCATCGCAAGCGTTAAAACATCGCAAATGTGCATGGAGCCATTGAAAGCCATTGGCTTCATAATTTTGTGATTTCTCGCAGCGCTGGGAAATCGTACGATTCCCTCGCCGGTGTGAAGCCACCCTCAGGAAAGATCAGGTGATCAATGCTGGGAAAGCACCAGAGCCAAAAACTTGAATGTAGGAGAATCTGCAAACCAAGTATGAGGCTTTCTAAATGCATGAGAAGGAAACTTCAGTGAAAAAAAAACAGATAAGTGCATAATTATCATCTCCAGGGACTTAATAATGTATATATGTATTGATTTTTCAAGCACAAGAGCTTTCCACGGCCTTTAAAGGTATATTCCAGTCTATTTTAACTGATAACTGGTCTGCCACTCAGGACCCCTGTCCATCAGCCGATAGCCCAGCCCTCTGCAGTGGGCTGGATGTTGTCAAAGATGTTCGGAGGAAGCAGGGTCAGTGCCAGCTTCACTTCCATTGAATTCATTGGAAGCGTCATGCTGCTTCCTGCTCCTCTCATGGTCAGAATGTCACGTCCTCTTCTGAGCAGGAAGTATAGGGGCAGTACGGTGCTCCCATTGATTTAAATAGGAGTGAAGCTGGCACTCACCATGCTTCTTCTGACCATTGATCATGACATCCATCCTGCTGCGGAGTGCAGTGGGCTGGACAATCAACTGATGGAAAGGAGTCCCATGTGATAGCCGCCCGTCCATCAAGTACTGATGACGTATCCAGGATTTTAGTTCATCAGTTAAAATAGACTGGAATACTCCTTTTAGTAAGGATGCAATCTACATTTTTCAGAATTCCCAAATGTAACATCACTTGATAATTTCAATTCAGATGCAATGAATTACTTTAAACATTTAAATATTGTTCAGTATTGGGGATAAATATTATACTTACAACTTTGTTCCCAACCGGAGTTCCTTGAAGGCTATCTTGTCAGCGATACCCAGAAGTAGACAACAACAGAAAATGCAGTTATTTTTACAGTATGATGACCACCTACTTTCAGCATTCGCAGAGATGTCATAAGCATAGGGACAAGCAAGTCAGTAAACAATTTTCAGCCATAACGTGGAATTACTCGATATAGGAACACTTCCAGGGGAGCTGCATGAATTTCTGATGCAGCGGCTCCTCCCGTCTCCTTCTGAATTTGGGCTTCATACCATTCTAGAATTTCTGCAGCCCTTGATGTTCTGACTCTTTCCTGCTCATTATTAATTTGTGGGTCAAGTTTCCATTTTTCAGCGGCATTTCAGATCTACTATGTCAACACAAAGCATCTTATTTTACGAGTGTATAGAAATACCCTCTCTGGACGAAGCTAACGGAGAAACGTGTGCGTCAGGGAACAGGGATTTCCGGTCCTCGGTTATGTGGGAACACTTTATTATGCGCATGACATTGAGCCTGGTTGCACCTATTGTACATTAATGTGGGTAGGATTTTCTTTGGGAACTTCTTATATGTGTGACCTGAGGTGATGGATTTTCCTTGTATTGATGCTGCATTTCCTTCATGTTCTGTTTTTTAATGCTTTTATTATATATGTCATTCTCAATAGACAATACTAATAATCTTTATTTATATAGCGCCAACATATTCCACAGCGCTCACAAGACAGGGGAACTAAAAACAAGACCATGGTTACATGAAGTAATCAATTGATGGAAACAGTAGGGGTGAGGGTCCAGCTCCAACGAGCTTACATACTATAGATAATGGGGGGATACAAAAGGTAAAGGGGCTAGAGATGTGCACGGTATGGCGAGGTGGAGAGTGAGTGAGCATCAGGCGGAATAAAGAGGGCCTGGTTTAGGAGATGTGGTATGCCTCCCTGAAGAGGCGTATTTTTAGAGCACGCCTGAAGTTTTGTGTTTCAGGGATTTTTTGTTATTTTCTCACAGCAAAATCGCACTCGCCAATGTGAAGGAGCCCTTGGGATGATACTACCTTGGGCAAGAACGAGGGGTCTAGTTTGAATATAATTTTATTCTCAGTGACCCTAAAAATGGCTCCTGATTTATGCCTGAAGCTCACTTACTCTTCATGTTGAGGTTATGGCAACTAGAAGAAAACTATTTTAGCGTTAAGGCTCTAATTTGGTTCAAAGGGAGCCAAAGCTCAGGCTATAAAAGGACCCAGTTTAAATTCCAAGATGGTAATAGACTCTTAATCCTAGGTTTTAATCTGTCTGTTGCTTTCAAAATCCTAGAAAACCATGTGACTTCTGAGAGTTTAGGATTGTAAAAAGCACTGAGTGCTGCTATCTGGAGCCTTAGGCTGCCTGTCCACGGGCATTGCGAAATCCCGCGGCAGAGCCACCGCCCCGGGAGCAGGAGCCAGACGACGGATCTCCGCGGTGAGCCTATCTGACAGATAGGCTCACCGCGGAGAATCGCGGCAATTGGCATGCTGCGATTTGCCAGCCGCGAGCGGAGAATCGCTGTGATTCTCCGCTCGTGGACAGGGGGGCTGCACTTTACATAGTAACGCTATGAAAGCGTTCACTGCGTTCCCCGTAGCCGGATTATCGCCATGGGAAACACAATGAAAATTCGCCCGTGGACAGGAGTCTTTAATGTACCAGGAAAAAGGTCCATGTCCAGTCCATCTTGAAGGAAATCAAGAATTACAGAAATATTTGGACTTGAGGATTGAAACCTTATTTCCCCACAGCAGGACACAATGTTTTTTTACACTTGAAAAGGTGAATCTTTCCTACTCAACAGCAAGGTTTGTGTCACTCTTTCAGACCTCTTCCTAGAAGTATGGATTTTTCAGTATCCATGCTGAAAGATGAAGGTTTGATACATTTTGATAGGTTAATAGACCTTAGGTTAAAAAAAAATGTACGCAAGGTTCATTAACCTATCAAGATGTATCAAACCTTCATTTTTCAGCATGGATGCTGGAAAAAAAAACTTTAATTCCTATTTTGCATTTATTTTCTCTCAGAAAGTAGATGAAACATCAATTGATCTTCCCTGTGCTATGGGGAAATAAAGGAATCCAGGCCATCTATAAGCAGAGAGATGGTGAAGGAACACCATTTCAGCTAACTTAAATTAATTCAAGTCTCCCAGTCCAGATGAATTACATCCTAGGATGCGAAAGGAAGCAGCAGAGGTAATCTTTGAAAATTTCTGAAGAACAGGAGAAGTCCCGAATATTGGTGAATGACAAATTTCATCCCCATCTTCAAAAAAGGGAAGAAGGTGGATCCAGGAAACTACAGGCCTGTGAGCCTGACTACTATACCAGGAAAGATCTTTGATCAAATTATTAAACAGCATGTATACAAGTACTTCAATACAAATGGAATAATTAACCAGAGCCAGCATGCATTTGTAACAAACAAGTCATGCCAGACAAATCTAATTTCCTTTTATGACAGAATCACGGACTGGGTTGATCAGGAAAATACAGTAGATATAGAATATATTGATTTTAGTAAAGCATTTGACAAAAGTAAATCATGGCATCCTTATTTAAATAACGATCAAATATGGGATTGACAAGGCAAATGTTAGATAGATTCACAACTGGTTGAGTGATCGTACTCAAAGAGTGGTCATAAATGGCTGCACATCCAAGTGGAAGAATGGCTGCACATCCAAGTGGCTCTGTCCTGGGCCCAATGGTGTTTGACATTTTTATAAATGATCTGGAGGAGGGAATTGAGGGGAAACTGATCAAATTTGCCGACGTCACAAAGAAGATCTGGACAAGCTTGAACAGTAGGCGGCAACTAACAGAATGGCATTTAATAAGGAGAAATGCAAAGTCATACATCTGGGCAAGAAAAATGAAGAAAAAAAGCACATACAGAACGGGAGGAATTGGGCTAAGCAGCAGCACAAGTTAAAAGACTTGGGTATACTAATAGATCAGAGACTGAACATAAGTCAACAGTGAGATGCAGCTGCAAAAAAGCAAACACATAATTCAGGGAAGTATTAAGAGAAACATAGAACTTAGATCACATAAAGTAATTATCCCCCTCCACTTTTCCTTAGTCAGACCTCATCTGGAATACTGTGTCCAGTTCTGGGCAACCCAACTTAAAAAAAAAAGAAAAGACAATCGACAAACTAGAGCAAGTTCAAAGAAGGGTTACCAAGATGGGGAGCGTTCTGCAAACCATGTCCTATGAGGAACAGTTAAAGGATCTGGGAATGTTTAGCTTGCAAAAAAGAAGGCTGAGAGGAGACTTAATAGCGGTCTACAAATATCTGAAGGGCCGTCACAGTGCAGGGGGAATCATCCCTATTCTCATTTGCACAAGGAAATACTAGAAGCAATGGGATGAAACTGAAAGGGAGGAGACACAGATTAGATAATAGAAAAAAAAAAAACTTTGACAGTGAGGGTAATCGATGCGTGGAACAGGTTACCACAGGAGGTGGGGAGTTCTCCTTCAATGCAAGTTTTCAGAGGCTGGACAGACATTTGTCTGGAATGATTTAGTGAATCCTGCATTGAACAGGGGGTTGGACCCAATGACCCCGGAGGTCCCTTCCAACTCTACCATTTTATGATTCTATGTACTGGTTTCTGGATGCTCAAGTTCTTCAGAAGAGAGAAACCAGCTTCTCCTAGGCCAAAATGGGACTACAATGAGCAGAGGAAAGTTTTCGCTAAGAAAATTCTGGAGGACTCCGAGAATCAAAGGAATTAGAGGAAATGCATATACAAGCTCATGGCCCCAATTCTGTGTCAACGAATGATGATCTTGTGGATTGAATGAGAAAAATGTGTTCACTTTGTGGTTTTCTGTTGTTGCAAAAAGATTACCTGAGGCATTCCCCATTTGGTTGACAAGCTCTGAATGGCTTCCAGGGAAAGAGACCATTTCCCTGGATCCAGTGTTTGGCAACTTAGGAAATCCGCCTTTGTATTTCTGAGATGCAAAGAACATTCTGCTCCGCCCAACTGAATGTCTTCTGTGCAAGGCCCTATAGAGGAGTATGCCTTTGTCCCACCTGGTGGCGAATAAATGCTATTGCCGTGATATTGTCATTTCCCAAATGATTATCCAGCCCAAAGATTAAAGAAGCTGAGTAGTTATTAGTAAATGGGAATTTAAGAGCTCCTCGGTTTCGACTATTAATCAGGAGGTTGTCCAAACATGGAATTATTACGAATTGCTCAAGGAACTGGAATTACCACCTCTAACCGTAATAAATCCCGAATTCACTGTTGAATTAGAGTTAGCTGAGATAAGAGGCAAGAAGTTATTGTGATCCCACCTTTATGATGTTTATAATTCAGGCGTTTTTGCAGAGCCAGGACTATTCTCCAAAAAGGCCTGTAATCTTGCCCCTACTGGAACGGTGTCATTGTTTTGATCTATGATCATCCTTCTGATTGGGGTTGAAGAGGAAGTCCTTTCCACTACCAATTTTGTATAACTACAGCATCCCGTTTTGCCTTTACCTCCGCTATCCTCTTGAGTTTGCCCTGTGCTAAAAAAGATTTTTTTTCTTTTTTAATGTTTTTTCTTATCTGAAGCTTTCCCCAAGACCTTATCTAAGTTTGGCCCAAATTTAAACTGACCATAGACAGGCAAGGACGACAACTTATTTTTTGAAGCCAAACCCCTTCTTAGAATTGTAGCCATAAAAAAACTCTTCTAGTGGAACTGGACAGGGCTGCAGTACATGCCCACAGTTTGACGAACTCCGCAGTTGCGTCTGGCCTTTTAAGAATCAACAATGAATCTAGAATCTGTTCACAAGGGGTTTTATTCTGAATGTGTAATTCTAGTTGATTTAGTCAGACATTAAGAGTCCTAGCCACACTTTTAGCTGCAATTCCTAAGTAAGGCTAAAGCTGTCTTCCATGTCTTCTTTAAAAAAAAAAAAAAAAACAACAACAAAAAAAACCCTCAGATTTTCGATCCATGGGATCTTTTAACTATGTAGCATCCTCAAAAGGGTAAGGAGGTACGCTTAGCAACTTCAGCTACTGGGACATCCACTTTTGGAATGGCCTCCAAGTCTGCACACTCATCCTCTTAGAAGGGATCATTTCTCTAATACCTCTCGGAATGAAAGAACCTATTTCTGGCTTGTTCCATTCCTTTCTAATAATATCCCATTTGCCTCCTGTCTTTTACAGTTCACGTCCACTGGCATTTTTTCACAGCACATTACACGTGGGATGCACAGTGAAGAGAGTCAATGAAGGTAAATCGAGTTTCATTGATCCATGCACATGTGTGTGTAGATACGCACAAGAAATAGATCACAGCATTCTCTATTTCTCGGTGTACCACACAGCGTGATCCCTATACTTTTGTATAGGCTGCGTATGTAAACACTGTCCATACACAACATTTCGCGCATGGGCGGCTATTTATACACAACCATGTATGAAATGGAGTGGGGAATTTAAAAAAAATAAATAAAAAGGTCACACTGCACATGACCCATATGTGGTCCCTGCTGGTGGAGCCAATATTTACAAACACTGGTAAACCGCTGTGTGGGGACCTTAAGCGTTTCACCGCTACGGTCATGGACACGAGGCCTTATAGTGACCACCAGTATTCTCCATCACAAGAGCGCCGCTGGCATCATCACGTCCCCAGGTGATGCTCGGCATCAAAGCGATACACCCTTTCCTATAACGTGGGTCAGTAAACCATGCTCCATGAGGTCTGCCCCTACAGCATTCAACCTTCACTAACAATCTTGGCAGTATTCAAACAGCTTTTTACATAGAAACAATTAAATTTAAAAAAAATGCTAGGACAACATTTCATATGCTGTCCATCATATAGATACAGTATGGGAGGCCTAAACGATATACTTTAAAACGGCTTGTCTCATGAAGATCCCTCCCTTAGCTAGAGCAGACTGCTGCTAAAAGAGCAGCTCTCTAATAACATGGCCTGCTTACATGGCTGCCATGTAATACTACCGTTGGCAGCAGCCACCCACCGCAACCCCAATGGTCTGACATTGGAGAAGTATCAAACTGGCTGAGGAATGCCTATTGCTATGCTGACATCTGTGTCGGAGGCTTCGCTTGGAGCACAAAACACGGGACAACATAGTGCAGCATGCTGTGCTATCTGTCTGAGACAATGCCAGACTCTATGGGTCCCCCTATAGTCAATGGGGGTTCGTCAGGCAATAACCAGACCCAAGATGTGTTGGATCTGACACTTCCGTTATTTTTGTTGTTCCGCTCCCATGACAGAGCCGATCGACAGAGATGAAAAGCGCTGGTGTGAACACAGCCTGACGGCGAATACGAGTCTATGAACTGGCTTATGTGAAACTTTGAAATCATGAACCAATATCACAAATGCTAACTTGAAGTAAACAGTCGGATACATATTTACAAAGCTTTATAGGATTTAATTCCACAGCTGCATAAAAAAATATCTTACAAAAACAAAACTACACTCAAAAGCGAGGAAAACCCCCTATGTAACATAATATGCTACAAACACTAAGTCTTAACGCGGATGTTGGTCCTTAAGTAGGTTATCACAGTCATTCCTGCAGCAGGTAACACTGCCTTGTAGAAGCCCAGATCTCGTCTCCTCGTTATTCATCTTCCGTCATTATGGAAATAAATTCTTGCAGATTTACTGAAGAAAAAAAAGAAATCCATAAATGTACAATACAAACTTCTATTTCATACTTTTGTAGTGTAATGCATCATTGCCTATGGACAAACAACTAATAAGACTAAAGTATGCTAAAATAGGCACTCTCACTGCTCAAGACTCTTCCAGCTGCATATGGTTGCCTTAGCAACTGTGCCACCCATCATCCTCCCGAGTTTTTCCATGCCCATTATCAAACTAGATAGGAGAACTAAATTATAGGGACAGTTTAACCCCTGAAGGAACAAGTGCGGTAAATATACGACGCTTGGTCCTGGGCTTTAATCCCAGCGGATGGCAAAAATACAGCGCAGGGAATAAAGCCTCTGCTCCTGCAATCAAGCAGAAGCAGGTTGGGTCCTCGGCAGTCAGACACTGCTGAGGACCCGGAGGAAAAGGGAGCAGTGTTTTTTTTAAACGCTCATGCCATCTCCTTTCCAGGCTACATAGCGCTCAATGAGCGCTATGTACTAAAAAGTTAAAGCGGAAGTATTAGATCAGCTCTGTGGTCTTTCGATCACGTGACCGCCGGGAGCCCCTGTTACAGCAGAGCAGCAACGTTTTAGCAGCTCTGTTACTGATGTCACTACAGGGGGATGTTTTCCTTTGTAACCAGGGCTCCTATGGATGCCTCAGCTACAGTAGAAAAGTGTGAAGATAAAAAAAGACCATGTGAATGACCCCCAGAGGTCTTATATGAAATCATGGGGGTCATAAATGGTATTAAAAAAAAAAAAAATTTAAAATGACCACAAATAATTACAGAATAAAATAAAATACATAAAAAAAGAAAAATGACCCACCACCAACCAAAACTGTCACCTTGTAATCCAAAACAATACAAATTCTACATCAAAACGTCCGAAACAAAATGAGGAACTCATGCCCATACTTAATTTTAGTGTAAATATACTAAGTTTAAAAAATATATATTTTTTTTATTTTTCCCTAATAAAAGTAAAAAAACGGTCAGTGAAAAAAAAAACAAAGTATAAAAAAATAGCCCTAAGTGTCACGGAATAAAGGATGCAGCAAAAATACACTTTGGTAGTTGAAGAGAAAAAAATAAAAATTGGGCACCACATCAGTTTTGCGCAATTACACTTTAGGAAAATCTTGTCATTTAGAATTATGTATTTTCCGCATGCTCCCCCGATTACCTTCCTGGCAAGTGAATGCAGCATCCGACAATGAGCACTTACACAGGCAGAGCAGAGGGAAAAAAATTGAGAGGGAATCTAGTGCTTTTAAAAACCTAGCAGGCCTTCAAGCATTGTAATGGCCCTCGATGTCTTCCCCAGATTTGTATTGTGGAATCCACGGTCCGCAGCAAACACAGTACTGCACATGTCCGACGGCGAGCCATCCGAACCATCTGCAGTACAGAGAATACAGGTACGTGCGGACGCCGGCCGGGCACAGGGTTGGATTCTGCTTTGGGCCCATGCATGCAGAATCTGCCCATTCTGTGCAGCCGGCCTAAGCAGTAATATCTTCAAACCATAGAAACTCCGGAGGAACTTACTTTCTCCATCACCATCTTTATCAAACTCCTCAATCATAGCTCGGAGCTCTTCATCTGTCATGTTCTCACCAAGTTCTCTAGCAACTCGACGGAGGTTCCTCAAGCTGATTCTTCCTGAATCATCATCATCGAACAGTTTAAAAGCTTTAAGCATCTCTTCTTGGGGATCGCGGTCCAATATCAAGTCTGTAACTAAAGCAGATCAGGATGTGGAATTACTTTATAAGTTTATAAACAGAGCAGAAGAAACCTGGAAGATATAGGAGGCAACTTTCATCATTGCAACTAGTGTCACTGTGGTATACCGATTCATATAGAAGGGGAACTCTGTCGATTTGTATCTTTTTTATGTTGATTAGGGAATAGGTTGTAAGTGTACTGGAGAAGTCCATAAATGTAACATTATTAGAGAATTAAACACTGGTTTGAGGTCTCAAACAATACCTTTTAATTCCCTGCCCCACTTACCCTGCTTTATTTTCTGCACATTTTTACTCGAATGGCTTCCATTAAAGTCAATGGAAGCCGCCCGATGCGCGGCCTGTCCGCAGCGGACACCCTCAACGTGCTGTGGATAAGCAGGAGATTTTTTTAAAAATGCATTGTGCATGCGCGCAGTATGCCATCGATGCACCCAGCGTATCCACCATGCAGAAGAAAGAAGATCCGTCCGGGACGGAGAAGACCCGCACCGCAGCCAGATAAGGGAAGAAAAAGGCCATAAAATGTCCATGGCTGCAGGCACGGGTGGAATCTGTGCACGCCCGGTCACAGGAGGCCTTACACAAGCATTTGTAAAGATGAGGCGCTTTTTAACATGTTACAGCATTTTTGTGAGCGTTTGCCTGCGGGCTTACTGCATACTCTGTGCAGTAACAACACACCGGCAAAGTAAGCTAATGACGTCACCATCTGTTCCCCCTCCCGGTGGCATAGTAAGCAGGGTTGAAAATGCTGTAAAACGTTGTACACAGCATCAAGACGCCTACAGCGAGGGACAGAAGAATTCTATTGGAACGTCTAGAAGAAAGGGTTTTATCTCTATTTTTACAGAAAAAACAATAATTGGCAACACAAAGGTATTTAGCTGTGTGCCATTAAAGAAAAAAAAAATTAAAATACACCTTGGACAGAAGAGATTCCGAAGCGGGCATCAAGATGGCACGGCAAATGAGATATAAGTATTCCCTGTAAACATGCAATAGGGAACAAGCACTTACCAACTTCATTGAAGTCATCAAACGTAATCTTCCCCGTGGCTTCACTGTCATAGTCTTTCAGGATTTTTAAAACATCTGCTTTCTTAACATCAAACCCCAAAGCTCGCATGGCCACCTGCCGGACACAGAACATTAACCATCAGGCCTCCCACACTAGCAATGTGCTGCACGCGAAAAACAGGTCCCCCCATGGACGGCATGCGGACCCATGTTATTCAGTGAGGCAGCGCACACTACCGAGTTCTTCACGCAGACATGTAAGACTCACCACATGTCCTACTCCTGCCTGTGGCAATCAGAACATGAAAATGCGTGTCAGCCATTTTTATATTGGACAGCACACGGTCAGGTGTCTGCGTGGGGTTCATTGTGAAGAAGTCCGAGACTTGTGAACTTGTGGCAAGTGTGTAGGTAATAATATAATAATAATCTTTATTTGTATAGCGCCAACATATTCTGCAGCGCTTACATAGACAGGGGGAATACAGAAAGACAAAAGTACAAACATTACAGAACCATGGTTACATAGTAATCAATTGATGGAAACAATAGGGGTGAGGGTCCTGCTCCACAGAGCTTACATACTACAAGTAATGGGGTGATACAGAAGGTAAAGGGGCTGGAGATGTGCATGGTATGGTGGGGTGGAGAGTGAGGGATGCTATACACAGACAATGGTCAGAGATTTGGCCATGTGACGGCAGAATCGGTATGATTGCAGGGGCAGTTGATAGCGGCTGGCAGGGATGGCAGTCAGTAGTTCAGGGAGCATGTTATCAGGCGGAGTACAGAGGGGTTTGTTTAGGGGATGCGGTAAGCCTCCCTGAAGAGGTGCGTTTTTAGAGCACGCCTGAAGTTCTGCGAGTCCTGGATTGCCCGGGTAGCCTTTGGTAGTGCATTCCAGAGGACTGATGCTGCTCTGGAGAAGTCTTGGAGGAGGGAATGAGAAGTTTGAATTAGAGGGGTGCGCAGTCTAGTTTTGTTAGCAGGGAGGAGAGCCCGGGCTGGGTGATGGATTGAGATGAGGGAGGCGATATAGGGGGGCGCTGCACTGTGGAGGGCTTTGTGGATGAAGGTGGCGAGTTTAAATTGAATTCTGTATTTAACGGGCAGCCAGTGCAGTGACCGGCACAGGGCAGAGGCATCTGAGTAGCGGCTGGACAGGAAGATGAGCCTGGCTGCTGCATTCAGGATGGATTGGAGAAGGTAGAGTCTGGTACAGGGGAGGCAACGAGTTGCACTAATCGAGGCAGGAGTGGATGAGGGCAACAATAAGCGTTTTTTAAGCGTGTCCACAGTGAGAAAAGAGCGGATTCTTGCGATGTTCTTGAGGTGCAGCTGACATGTTCGGGTGAGAGATTGGATGTAGGGGATAAAGGAGAGATCGGAGTCCAATATGACCCCAAGGCAGCGGGCGTGCTGTCTGGAAGTTATGGTGGCGCCACACACTGAGATGGAGATGTCAGGAGGAGGTCGGTTAGTGGAGGGCGGAAATACCAGTAAGTCAGTTTTAGAGAGGTTTAGTTTTAGGTAGAGAGAGGACATGGTGTTAAAGACAGCGGACAGACAGTCGGTGATGTTTTGGAGTAAAGGTGCAGAGATGTCACGGGAAGAGGTGTATAGCTGGGTGTCATCAGCATACAGGTGGTATTGGAGGCCAAATCTCCTGATGGTTTGTCCAATAGGGGCTGTGTAGATAGAGAAAAGAAGGGGGCCGAGGACCGAGCCCTGGGGGACCCCAACAGCAAGGGGAAGAGGAGGGGAGGTAGAGCCAGCAAAGGAGACGCTGAATGAGCAGCCTTAGGCTGCTCTTACACAGGTGACTGTTAAAATACTGAGTTTTAAAGCATTTTCAAACACGTATGACAGCGTTTAACGCATCCCATTAATACAATGGGTGATGAGGTGCAATAAAAAGCGCCAAATGCTCATCTCCCCATTGAATAAAGGCATTTAAAGGCGTTTTAAACACCGTTTAAAATCAATAAAGGCATTTTACAGCGTTTCAAACACAGCGCTAATCGCTGTAAAAAACGGCCTGTGTTAGAGTGGTCTTAGAAGAAGCATTTTATAGAGAAAACAAAAATATGTTTGTTACAGAGTTCAAGTCTCGGGCTCACACGAGCGGGTCGGATTCTGCATGCGGGAGGCCTGGAGCGGATTCCGGCTGCAAGCCCAGCCGGTGACCCCGAGCACCTCCTTAAGCTGTATTGCAGATGACCGCGGAGACATGCAGGCGGTCATGCACAGTACAATTTTTTTAGTATTTCCAGCGCCATCACTTATCGAGGACATGGGTACTCCTGCATTACATACACGATGTCAATTGCGTATGGACTGCAGGTCAGATGCCTCCATTGACTTCACAGATTCCGTGGCAGAATAAAACATGCTGCCATTTTTCTTGGAATCTGCAATTCATATCCGTGAGTGTGAAAGAAAAAGCAAAAGTACATGCCTTTCAATGCCTGTGGATAGTCCATGCGGACCGTGAGCGCAGAATCTGCAATTCAAATCTGGTCGTGTGAAAGCGCCCTCAATGAAGAAAAAGCTATTTCTTGTTGCTCCTGAGAATGGCCACTCAGGAACCCAACAATGGAGAAGCCTTCAGATCTCAGCAATTACGATCAAGTAAAAGTGAGACCCCACAGACAAGAAAGAAGGGATTGTTGCACGCTGCGAGTACCACGGCCATCCAGCCTCTGGCAATATTCCCCAGTGACTATAGGCCATAAAAATATATACTTTGGTACCATGTTCTCCAAGGTGGTGAAGAAATACGGCCCTCAGCAAGTCATGTGACACGGACCCTTTTGATCCTGTGACTGGTTAGATACTGGAGCTTGCCAAGGATACACTAAGGGTGCTTCCCAATGTGGCAGACAACTCTGATCAAAAGTCCACAAGCGTTACGTGTGGATTGTGATGAGTTGCTGTGGATTTCATCCTTTGCAATGTTTGCCACATGTGAACTCTCTCTAATAGGTATGGCTAATTAATGTTCTCATCATGCAGCAAGACCCCAGTGTCTTCTAGACTACCCAGTAGAGATGAGCGAGCACCAAAATGCTCGAGTGCTCGTTACTCGAGTCGAACTTTCCGCCATGCTCGAGGGTTCGTTTCGAGTAACGAACCCCATTGAAGTCAATGGGCGACCCGAGCATTTTTGTATTTCGCCGATGCTCGCTAAGGTTTTCATTTGTGAAAATCTGGGCAATTCAAGAAAGTGATGGGAATGACACAGCAACGGATAGGGCAGGCGAGGGGCTACATGTTGGGCTGCATCTCAAGTTCCCAGGTCCCACTATTAAGCCACAATAGTGGCAAGAGTGAGCCCCCCCCCCCCCCACTGTCAGCATAGAGATGGTTCTCCTCTGCCATAGCTGTAACAGCTGTGGCAGAGAAGAACGATGTTAGCCCATTGAATTCAATGGAGCCGGCAATACAGCCGACTCCATTGAAAGCAATGGGCTGCCGGCGATTGCGGGATGAATTGTCGGGAAGGCCTTAAATATATAAGCTCTTCCCTGCAATTCATCCAGAAATGTGTAAAAATAAAAAAATATATACTCACCTGGTCCCGGCAGACGGAGTTCAGCGCGGCTGGCGGCAGTCCTCCTGAACTGCTCTGAGCAGCTGTGAGTAGTATTCAGCCGCCGGGGATTTAAAATCCCCGCCTGCTGAATGAGCTGCCTCTGATTGGTCACAGCCTGACCAATCAGAGGCAGATCTCATTCACACACCCATTCATGAATTTATGAATGGGTGAGTGACTGCTGCCTCTCATTGGCTCAGCGGGACCCTAATACTCGAACAAGCATCAAGCTCGGACGAGTATGCTCGCTCATCTCTACTACCCAGCATTGAGCTCCAGGATGCTTGCTAGTCAGTATATTCAGGGGCAGTTTGAAAACTTCTAGAATTTTTTTTTGCGTGCCTTTATGTCTGAGGTTGGAAAGCTCGCTGTAACATCATGTATTTTTGTTAGCCAGTAAAAGGTCTCATATCTACAAGATGACTTTGTTTCTCCACTGAGAACAATCACATTACCTTTAACTCATGGTAATCTATCGCTTTGTCTTTGTCGGTGTCAAACAGATCGAACGCATCTTTAATCTCTTGCTTCTGCTCCTCACTGAGTTCTCTTTTTTTCTTCTTTTTGGTTCTGTCAACTGCTAAATCCGTCCTAGTAGAGAAAACAAGGATACAGGTTAGTGATGTGAGCTGCAGCTACAAGGGGGCTCTACCAGGAGGAGGTAAGAGGAATTAGATTATAAGAGGGACTGGACATCAATCAAGCCCCTTTTACACAATGTTCGTTAGGCCGGCTGCACACGACCAGATTTCCATTGCAGAATCCGCGGGCGGCGTCCACACAGAGGGTCCACAGCAAAAGGCATGAATTGACAGGTATGTAAAAAAATACAATTAAAAAAATTTGCTTTTTCCTTCACACTTCCAGAAACGAATTGCCATTACCATTACAAAGGTAAAAAAAAAAAAGAAATCGCAGCATGCTCCATTTTACTGCAGACTCCGGGTGGACAGCTTCCATTGAAGTCAATGGAAGCCGTCTGACCCGCGGCCAATCCATAATTTACATTGCGGATAAGTCGCAGGTACCCGCCTCATCACCTAGCTACGGCTGGTGAAAAGCAAAAAAAAATCCGTACCGTGCATGACCGAACGCAATCATCTGCAATACAGAAGAAACAGGTACGCAGAGTCGCCGGCTGGGGGCTAAGCCGGATTCTGCTGCAGGTCTCACATGCGAAATCCGTATCGCCCGTGTGAGACCGGCCTTATATCGAGCGGTCTGCACGCAAGATGGCTCAGCGTTAAGTCACTGATCGGATCTTTCATGCGGACATAAAATCACTGTTGGTCCGCCGCTGTATCGTTCTGTGTAACCAGGCCAGCATTCACCTATGAACGACAGCCGGACGGTCCCCGAGCCGGTCTGCCTCCAGTCACTGAGCGAAGCTCATGGCTGTGTACAAGTACCGGAGCTGGGCCGGCTGTTGGGCCTACAGTGGCCGGCAGTCGGTCCGTGTAAAAGGGGCTTTACACATAAAATGGGAGACTCAATGAAGCTGAGATCATCCCCAGCCATGAAGATGTCCCAAGGGTTTTAGTTTTGTTCTTTTACCACAATATGTATAATTTATGGGTGAGGAGACCGTCCCTACATCCACTACTGGAGGAGATAGAAGGCGGACACTCTGGTGTCGCCATGCCTATTATTTCCCCGAGATATAAGGGTGCCACATGTTCCCAGCAGTCACTGATCTCACACGGGCCAAGAAGCTCACGATTCTCGTCTGCCCAAACAAATGAGATGATGTCATCACCAGCTCGTCAGCGCTCGTGTAGCCTCGTTAACAAGATTGTTCACCCCCACACCGTTTTCCATTTGCCGGCAGCACACCCCTTGTGCCACCAATGAGCATAGATGATGCGATCAGAGGGTTTGCTGATTGGTTGGCTGATCATGAACGTTTCCACGGACCAATGATCCTGGACAAGTCCTTCATTCATACAAATAGGCTGGGTTCACACGAGCGGCTCGGATGCCACTTGCACATATTAGCGGAGGAAGACCTGCGAGTGATTGCAGAAATGAATTGCGAATGGTCACGTATGCAGGTGGATGTATGTGTATGGACCGCAGATTGTCCGTGCGGAGAAAAGCTCCCAAGCAGGGAATTCTGGCAACCATAGAAATCAATTGAGCCTGTACATCCGGAATCCACAATTAGTACCCACATATCTGAGCGAACCAGTGAAAGTCCATGCCCTTCAATACCTGCATATGACCGTGTATCAACCGCACGTACAGCGATCGCGGAATCTGTGATTCAAATCTGGTCATGTGACACCGAGCTTAAAGAGGGTTAGGGTTAGCCTTAGGGTTACGGTTACAGGAGTAGCGAGACTGATGGAGCCGGCTTCAGGATGTGGCCGAGAAGAATTACGCATCCATGGATCGGAGTGGCGCCAAGGAGGGCGAGAGCGCTGTTGCCGGCGGCACCAATGCCAGCTGGGGAAGGGAGCGCAGGGTCACAGCACTGTTGTCCAGAAAGGGGTTGACAGACACTGGGGGACGGCTAGACAGAGAGCGGTGCCGCCTTTTGGGGCGCGGGTATTGCACGGAGGGCGGCGGTAAGAGTGAGAGCGGGGGGACATTGCAGAGAGGCTGCCGGTGACAGTCACAGCGGGGGTCTGGAGCGGCCCTGTCGCCTTCTAGAGCTCAGATGGCAGCCCGGCGTGGCCACAATGACCACGACACTAGCAACAACAGGTCATTTGAGCAAAACCCCGTACCCCATTATAACAAACAAGGGTATATGCGCATCTCCAGGGCGCAGCTGGCATCAGGATGACCTCCAGATATATGGGCGGGGTGGAAGCATGTGAAGGCTGTGGCCAATCAGGAGCCGTAGCATCACCATCGGCACTCATATCCTGGCCGCCATGATGCCAGGAGTTTGGGGACATGATGTTATGGCCTCTGATTGGCTGCAGTGGTCACATGCTTCCACCGGCCCATCTACCTGGAAGTCAACTCTGATGATGGCCGGCAGCGGGGCCCCTGAATAGGCGATCATGGCCTCGTTTGTTATTTCAGGCAGAGCCCACCAGGGGGCGGGTTTGGTTGTAATGACAAGACCCCCTTTAACCTCCACACCAGGGTCCATAAGCCTGCAGCCCGCCCACCCCACTAACAGCAAGTGGGCTGCAGCCTGTAGTAATATTCATCTACATGATGGCTCTCAGGTGTGCTCAGTACTGGTAGGCATCCACAGACAATAGGTCTGCCACATGCAGACTGGGGCATTCCATCAGTCACCTCCAGCTGCCTGGCAGAGCTGTGGGCATACACGCTCTACCTCCACATCCCTTCTTACCTTACCGCCAGGCTCATGTCTCCTATCCGGGCTGGACAGCTGCACACCCGGGGTCACAGACAGCAAGGCCGTAGCCCCGCCCAGTAAACAATGTTTCTAATATGTGATTGGCGAAGACTTCCTCACTTCCCCTTAGAAACCAGAGCGGCAGGAAAACCATGGCGCGTTGTAATTGGTTATTACGTGTGTCAATCTAAAAAGGATGTTGTGATTGGCTGAAAAGCAGTACGCGTAGTAACGTCTTCCCAGTGATTGGGTGAGTATAATATAGATCCGTCACCGCTCAATGTCACTCCGCCCGCTTGTGTCTCCATGGCGACGGGGTAAGCGACTGAGTGATAGGCGCGGAGTGTGACTGCGGGAGCGGGAAGGCAGCCGGTGACTAGATGGACATGAAGTAGTAATGTCCCCGCCAGTGGATACGTGTATATAGATACATATATACCGTACTGGGAGGGCCGGACAACGTACCAGCCGTACAATGTAACCCCTAAACTTTAACTCCTTAGTGACACGGCCTATTTCAGACCCAAGGACATTTGTGGGGGATTTTCATCTCCATGATGGCCGTTGCGTTTTTGTGTGCGGATTTTTATTTTTTTTGTGCGTGCGAATACGCGTGCCCCCATTGGTTTCAATTGGCAATTCTGTTTATTGATTACGTCCTATGTTTGCACGAAATACGCACGAAAATAAAACAAAATAAAATAATTTCTGTCGCAAGCACAATGGGCGCACAAAATCTGCTCATGGGAACGAACCTATTGAAAACAATGGGTTGTATTCGCCGTGTCGCAGCGGCACTGATGCATCAATGTGAAGAGGCCCTTATTGAGGAAAAAATGACCAAAAAAAGCATTTAAAAAATTCCTATATTGCCCTCATGGGGGTCGATGAGCCAATCATCACCGCCGTAGCACGGCCCATACGCCTGGTACCCCCAGAAAACGTAAGACCACCTTATATGTGCGCACTGTAGTGAAGACCCCTGAAGACTGCTGTATACCCAGAGCCTAGCCTGTATACCTCAGCGTGCGGACACTAGGGGGCAGTACAATACAAGGTTGCTGTAGATGTGTTTCGCTGCAGCGGCGGCGTCCTCAGTGGGCGGGCTGTGAGCAGTCTGCAAATTTTAAGCACGCTTGAGGTGGTCTTACGTTAGGCCCAATGCACACGGTCGGATTTTTGCCGCAGAATCCATGGCCGGAGTCCGTCCGCAGGTTCTGTCTGTAGGATGCAATGCAGAAGTGATTGTTCCACGCACACCCGCAGCATGCTCCACACAGACGGCTTCCATTGAAGTCAATGACAGCAGTCTGATCTGCGGCCTATCCGGAATGCCTGCGCGGGAAATCTGTAGCGCACATGTGCGCCGGCAAACAGCTGGCACATCCACAGAATAAAAGAAAGAAGACACGGACAGGTTCGCAGGGTCACCGGCCGCGGGCGGGAATTATCCATGTGGAATCCGTCATACCCGTATGCATTTGGCCTTCTAGAATAAAGTTGAGCTTTGTGGGGGTAATAGGCTGATGTGCCTTATGGGCTGCGTTAGGCGCTTTCACATAACTGTGAATCTTGTGCAAGATTTGGGAGTTGTGAGATACACAAATCTCATGCGTATACGAACCCTATTCTTTTGAATGGAGTCATATATACGAAAAAAAAAAAATGGTGGTGTGTCCTATCTTATCACGCCCCTCGGAACGCATCAGCCATTGATTTCAGTGGGACCTGTAATGCATTACGTGGCTCTCACATGCCGTGAGATGTGCCTGCAAGCGCGATGCGAGGTTTCCCACTGAAATTATTGGGAAAGACTTCAGATTCTCCATCGCACGTGAAACTCGCAGGAAATGATCGGAACTTCACACATGTGAGGTGTTTTTACCTAAAAAACGCCTTGCATTCAAGGGTAAATGGCATGAGCACAATACCCTGTGTGTAGGTAGCCTAGGGCCTCATGTCCACGGGGACAGATCCGCGCCCCATAGGGATGCATTAATTACCTGCGGATGTCATTTTTCCCTGGGGTGCGGATTGCGTGTGCGGGAAAACACCCGCGGCATGCTCCATTTTAGTGCGGGTCTCTCTCGGGGATGGTTCCGGCAGGCTTCTATTGAAGCCTATGGAAGCCGTCCGTATCCACGGCACACCCGCAGCTGAATTCCTGTTCTCTGGCGTGGGAGCGCGGGAGAGCAGGAGTTTTAAAAAAAAAGAGTGCATGGTGCATGTGCGCGGCACTCTGCTGACGTGCCGAGCACATCCGCCGGGCCAAAGAAAGAAGATCAGGCCGCGACGGAGGGCAGATCCGCAGTGTCCGGACAGGTAAGTAAATCTTTTTAGGCCTCATGTCGGCGGGAAAGGAGCGACCCGCTGCGGGATTCTGCATGAAGAATCTGCGGCGGGCCTGATTTTCCCCGTGGACTTGAGACCTTAGGGCACCTTTACACTTGCAATCACGATATCGCTGCGTTTTCAATAACGCAATTGTCAATAGAACTTTCTAATGTTAAACACACATCGCACAAAAATCGCAAGTTTGTGCTTTGCAATTTTTGTGCAATGCGTTTTTAACAGAAAGTTCTGTTGACATTCGCGATATTGCGATTGTTAGTGTGAAGGCACCCTTATAGTGGCAAAAAAAAGCATTTAGCCCCCTTTTTTTAAGCTTTTTTCCCCCAAACATTTAACAAACAGGATAAAAAGTGTGTTCAATGTATTGTATGGGTTATTATGGTTGCGCCAATATCAAACACAAACTTGTGTTGTTGTTTTTTAAAATGGAGATGGGAAAATGCCCAAAAATGGCTTTATTGCACTATTTTTTTATGAGGTTTATTTCTACTATTTTTATTAATCACCTGCAGCGACATTTTTTATGTCCCTGTAGAATCATTCTATGATTGTTCTGATACCAGTAATTATTAGGAAATGATAGTACCAGTGTTTCTGGTGGCGCAATGCACCACACAGCTCTGCTACATGCACGTCACACACACAGCACTGCTACATATATTGTTCATCCCATACAACAGGGATCAGAAGTAGCACAATACTGGAGATAAAGGACCTGTGATGACATCACCGTCATGCTCCGCCCCTGATCACATGACAGTGATGCTCATTCCAAGTGAATGACCTACGTGCTCCAACCCTGATTACCATGGTGACATCATCAAAGATCCTTCATTGGTAGTGAATGACTTACATGCTCCACCCCTTATCACATGACCTTGATGTCATCAAAGGTCCTGCATCCTTGTGCAGATAATTGGGCAGACTACAAGCCCCCTGCAGCCTCAGTTGCTATGAAATACTAATGAACAACTAGCTGGACAGCAGCCATGTGTGTACAGGACCTGTGATGATCTCACCATCATGTGATCAGGGGCAGAGCATGTAAGTCACCCACAAGCCCCCTCACTCACGCACGGACAGACAGGTCGTCATTAGTAGTTTGACATTTTCACTTCCCATGGCAATCATAGGCCATGGCAGACCCGTACCCCATTGACTGGAGTCCAGTTGCAACCCATTGGTCCTCTACGATTACATGGCGGAGGGCCAATGATGTCCCAGAGTGAGCGCCCTTCTTCTGTGAACCCTTTACATACCCTAACAGCAGGGATCAGTGTTCTTACAGATTCCCACTGTTGCAGTGAGAGGCCAGTCGTCAGTCAGTCACTGTGGTTGGCGCGGCACCAGCTTTTAAGTTGGCGTCAGCCATACAACGTAATTGTATGACCATACATGGAAACTGCTTCCCATCCAGGGCGTACATTTACACTGGGATGGGAAGGGGTTAAAGAGCAGCAATATTTCACATTTTCCTGTTCGTTTTTTTATCCCCACTTTTCAAGAGCTATAACCTTTTTATTTCTCTGCCAACATGTTTTAATAGCGCTATTTACTGTACCAAATAATCCATTAAAATACATTTAAAAATTTTTTTTTACGTGGGGTGAAATGGGAAAAAACCCAACGGGGTGCTTGATTTTTGGGTTTGGGTTTCTTTTTGCAGTGTTCATGGTGCAGCAAAAATGACAAAATAACTTTACTGTGGGGTCAGCACAAATGTGGCGCTAACAAAGTTTTAGAGTTTATTACATCTAAGGCCATTCTCACGCAGGCGTCTGTAAAATCATCGCAGTTTACAGAGTTTTCGTACGGTGTTTTCAAGCACGTTAAACAGCATTCAGCAGCCTTTTTAATGCACACCAACATTACAAGGAATGATGAGATTATTAAAAATCACTGAAACGCACTAAAATAGAGCAGACATTGTTTATTACTTAAAGATGGCTCCCATCATGTCTGGGAAATGGCGATCCGCAGGTGCTTGTTTTACGTGCGTCAAAGGATTGCAAGTAGAGTTGAGCGAACATACTCTGTCGAGCTTGATGCTCGTTCTACTATTAGCGTACTCGATGGTGCTCGCTACTCGAACGAGCATCACGCCATGTTCGACCCCGCCCCAGTTTTTGGCTCCTCCCGAGAAAGAGAGAGTAAACACATGAACCAAGAAAAAAAAAAAAGCTCGGCACCCGGCGTCCCACATACAAAAATGCTCGAGTCTCCCATTGTAGTCAATGGGGTTCGTTACTCGAGTAGAGCTCTCGAATTTTACGAAAAGCTCGACTAGAATACCGCGGACCCGAGCATTTGGGTGCTCGCTCATCTCTAATTGCAAGTGTTTCCCATTAATTTCAATGGGGAACATCACATTGCCCTGGCATGCACATCACATTGCCCTGGCATGCACATCACATTGCCCTGGCATGCACATCACATTGCCCTGGCATGCACATCACACAGCTTGCAGTGTCTTTAAAGGTCCCATTAGAAACAATGGTTGAGTTGTACGCCCTAAAGGACATACCACACTTTGGGGTTTTTTGCAACGCTGCTGGAAAGAAAATTTGCTCTCGTGAATAGGTCCATTCAAAAGTATCACACAAAAGTCACACAAGAATATTGTTCATGTGAATAAGCTCTAAGGGTCCATCCACATGGGCAGAGGTGCACGTAGAAGGTTATAGAGATAAAAGAAGAAAACACGGATCCATTATAAACGGACACAAAGGGAAACAAACTGATAGAAACGGTCCGTATTTTTAACTGATTCATCTATCGGCTTCATTAAAAAAAAAACCCACAAACTATGGTTTCTGTTAGTTCCCATTTTGTTCTGCCATCCATTCCTTTTAAAAACAAAACCTGATCCATGCAAAACGGAAATCAAAACACGATGAGAACGAGCCCTGACTAACAAATAAAAGAACTTTACATCTTTCATTTAATATAACTATGCCACTAAGTGCCCCTACTCTAACCGTCTTAGGAATAGTAGAACATAAACACTGATATGTCACCCCAGAGCCCAAGCTAATATCACATACCGTATATACAGGGGCTAATATTACCATTCATATTACCTCCATACTGAACCAAAACCCCCAATACAAGACCAACATTACCAATAGTAACACCACTTACCGTGACCGCATACTACCACCACATAGTGACTAACACCGTCATAGTGTTACTGAAGAAATACCATCACCAAGATCAATGATAACACTGTATGAGGGCCAAATAATACCGCCACACCGTGACCACATATTACCACCACATAGTGACACAATAATTGCACCATACCGATACTTCCAAAAAACACTATACAAAGGCTATTACCTCCATGCTATGACCATATAGAATGGTACATAGCAGCTCCATACATGCACCCTGCAACCTGTATAAGGCCGCCTGCAGACGGCCGGGTCAGATCCCGCTGCGAGAATTCTGCAGTCGCTTCCTGGATCAGACCAGTGGGGGACATAGCAGTGACCCTTGATGGAGGAGACCATTTTTTCCGTATTACATAATTATGTCATGTGTAATTTTGTTTTACATCAGAAAACCGAACCTCTGACAGCAGCGTTTAAAACAAACACAAATTGAAAACCTTTTTGTGAAAGCAACCATACACAGAGTAAAACTAACGGCTCCGATGTTTCCATCTCTATGACGCTAAATGTGATGTATTGGAAGCTACAGCAAAATAGATGCCATGTTGCAGGGAAATACAAGAGGTAGAAAATCGTCATTCCGTGATATTACCACTAGATGGCAGGATTTCACTTTTTTTGAATGCATTATAGTGTGAACAATGACACTCATGGAGATTATTGACCTGCTTTGGTCTTTTGGGTAAGTATTCTCATCAGTCCATGTCCTAGTGGAGCTCACAGTCTAATTTCCCTATTGAAGACTCACTCAAGGTTAGTTTTATATGAAGATAACACCGTGCAACAGAATTTTTGTAACAGATAAGCAGATAGGCAGCCTATAGTAACTTTAGTGTACGGAATTCAAATATGATATCTGTTTTTTTTCTGCCACATAGGGTTTTCCAGTTATGGGGAATAATGTAATCCAATTGCCGTTGTATTGTATTTTTTTAAAATATGCCTATACAATTAATCCAGTCGGCTCGCCATTAGCCTTACTTAATAAAATGAACAAAAGTGATTGCGCAACCATTTCGCAATTGCTGTTACACACCACGCGCTGACTGAACACTACAAGGGTAGGTTTATGTAACATATAGGGTATGCTTCCACGTGGCGTAAGCAGTGCAGATCATGCACTAGTAAGGGCGCCTGCCCACGAGCGGAAATTCCACTGTGGAAGCTGCCATAGGATTGCGTTAACAAACGCAATCCTATGCAGACGGTGGCGATTTGGCCACGCAAAATCTCGCATGGCAAACAAATCGCAGCGTGCTCTATTTATGTGCGGGGCTCACAAATTAAATGTCTTTGAAAAAAAATAAAAGTAGTACGGCAAAAAAAAAAATACTGTATATACTCGAGTATTAGCCGACCTGAGTATAAGCCAAGTCAGTAAGTTTTACCACAAAAAACTGATAAAACTTATTGACTCGAGTATAAACCTGGCTATACGCGAGCATATACTAGGTAAAGAAAAAAATGCAATACTCACCTCCCAGCCAGCGTCTGTGTCTCCGGCGCGATGGTATCCCCGGCGGTGCGGCAAGCTGCTTGAGACTTCTCCCTCCCAGAGCTGTCATCTCTCTGCTCGGCTTTGAATTCCCCCGCTGTCAGCGCTGTGTAAGTAAGCGCTGTGATTGGATCGAGCGCCAGCCAATCACAGCCAGCACTCAATAAACCAATCACAGACATTCAGTGATGTCATCCACTGAATGGCTGTGAATGATTGAGCACCAGCTGTGATTGGCCGTCGCTCAATCCAATCACAGCACTTGCCTACACACCTAATGCCCGCGGGTGTTAGCTGTAATAAACAGCTGACACCCGCGCTGTATGGAGGGAGATAGCGGCGCTATCTCCCTCCATATACGTCCTGCAACAACAGGACGTAAAAACACTATTGGGCCGTCACTATGGGGTTAAATAACTTGAAAATGAGATGTGCTGCTATTATTCAGTTTTACCAGTGGAATCAGCAGGTTTTAATCTAACAGAAACATATCAATTACTTTTGGTTATGTTGCACAGCGTAATTAACGTGTCAGCCTTTTTTTTAGGAATGTCGGAAGGAATTGCTCAGCCCAAGGGATCAGCACACTACCCCAGGTCCCCAGCACTGCTCAGTAATAGTCTAGCCCAAGTGCACAAATTGTTCCAAGAGTCTGATAGAGTTCCAGCTTTCTCTTCCTAACTCAGGTGTGAAAGGGTTTTGCTGCTCTCAAAACACATGAGCAGCAGGTGGATGTTCCATAACTGGGACCTCCACCAATGGCTGGCCTTGGCTACGTAGGACCTATGCAGTCGCATAGGTTACTGGCTGCCAGCTTGTAAAGTGGGTACCAGGTGGATGTAGGCTGGGAGCAATCATCCACGATACATCTGCCTGGCCAGATGATCTTCCTCCATGTGGCAACATCTCATGAAGTTACATCCTTCCCCTGGCTCTGGCTCCTCTCGTTTAATGTTTCATGGCACTACGGTCAACGCTTGGTTCTGCTATACTAATGCTACGGCTTGGTTCTGGTATTGTATGTATGTACGGAGGTTGGTGTATGCTGTATTTATGTCCTGAGCTTGGTTCTATTATTGTCTCTACTTACTAAGGTTAGTCTGTGCTATATTTGTGTCATGAGCTTGCTTCTGGTATCATATGTATGTACGGAGGTTGGTACATGCTGCATTTATGTCCTGAGCTTGGTGCTATTATTGTCTCTACTTACTAAGGTTAGTTTGTGCTATATTTGTGTCATGAGCTTGGTTCTGGTATTGTATCTATGTACGGAGGTTGGTACATGCTGTATTTATGTCCTGAGTTTGGTTCTATTATTGTCTCTACTTACTAAGGTTAGTCTGTGCTACATTTGTGTCATGAGCTTGGTTCTGGTATTGTATCTATGTACTGAGGTTGGTTCACGCTGTATTTATGTCCTGAGCTTGGTTCTAGTATTATGTCTACTTACTGAGGTAGGTCCGTGCAATATTTGCGTCATGAGCTTGCTTCTGATATTGTATCATGAGTTTGCTTCTGGTGCTGTATTTATGTCTTGAGCTTGGTTCTAGTATTGTCTCTACTTACTAAGGTTAGTCTGCGCTACATTTGTGTCATGAGCTTGGTTCTGGTATTGTATGTATGTACGGAGGTTGGTGCATGCTGTATTTATGTCCTGAGCTTGGTTCTATTATTGTCTTTACTTACTAAGGTTAGTTTGTGCTATATTTGTGTCATGAGCTTGGTACTGGTATTGTATCTATGTACGAAGGTTGGTACATGCTGTATTTATGTCCTGAGCTTGGTTCTAGTATTATATTTACTTACTGAGGTTGGTCCTTGCAATATTTGCGTCATGAGCTTGCTTCTGATATTGTATCATGAGTTTGCTTCTGGTGCTGTATTTATGTCCTGAGCTTGGTTCTAGTATTGTCTCTACTTACTAAGGTTAGTATGTGCTACATTTGTGTCATGAGCTTGTTTCTGGTATTGTATCTATGTACGGAGGTTGGTACATGCTGTATTTATTTCCTGAGCTTAGTTCTAGTATTATATCTACTTCCTGAGGTTGGTCCGTGCAATATTTGCATCATGAGCTTTCTTCTGATATTGTATCAGGAGTTTGCTTCTGGTGCTGTATTTATGTGCTGAGCTCGGTTCAGGTATATTCATGTTATGAGCTGGGTTCTACTACCGTATTTATTCTCTGAGTTTTTCTGGTGTGGGTATGCTGCTATCCTGCAGAATACAGGCAGATTCTATCAATGCAATATATAGATTAATATTTTTTCTTATGAAGGGGGAGCAAAAAAAATCTGCCATCTAACAACAGGCTGGCACTGCCTCCTTGCTGGGACAACGGTTGTCCCCAGACCCAAGTTCTGCCAGGTGGGGTGGCTGAAGATCCAAGTGGACATTGAACTGAAAGATGGCTACACCTGTGCAGGGCATTATGGGACTTGGGGAAAGCGGAGTTTGCAGCCACCCCTCTATTTAATCTCCGACTGGTTGCACCAACAACTTCCCCTGATGTAATGGGGGCAGGGAACCTTCGTTCTTCGATGGTGGGACAATCCTTCAAGAACTTCTAAAAATGCCACCACACATAAGAAGCGCAGACTATTGGAACATATGGAAAGAGAACACAACTGTTTAGTTCCAGCATTTTATTTGCATATAGAGCCATTTATATTGTAGCAAAACAATAAATGCATTACAAAAGGACTGCACATCACATAAATGCAATGTTCTCTGCATCTGTAGAAAATACATTCAGAACCGGCATCAGATATAGTTCATGACTGCAAATACTATCTGCCAAGCATAATATTACTGTATATGCTCCAAAAATAAACTTTAACTCACAGTAAATATCACACTTCATAAGTCCAAGAATATAGATAGATATTTGTATAGAATTAATATTAATATAAAACATTTTCAATTAACCATTTGTATGTTTGTACAATTGCACTACAGTCCATATATTGCACACTCAGTAGTTGTAGATTATACAGGCTTGCGGTTACTATCACTTTGGCCACTAGGTGGCAGTAAAGAAGAGCTGTAGCTGAATAGGACACATGATGGAGTATAAGGACAGGTTCATATTGATCTCCCTACTGCTGTCACCTCTGGATGGCAGCATGTGTGACTCTTCTGGTTGCGTCTTCTCCTTTCCTCCTACAACATAGACACATTATAGGGATGAAGGAGAAGGTTGTGTAGTTGTATTGGCTTGTTAGTCACTAGTGTTACGTCTGAGGCAGACCCCAAAACAACTGGTCCGGATCGGACGGAATAGTAGTCCAAAGGGACGGGTATATGCACACTTTGCAAACTCTGAGAACAAAACTAGTGGTGATGAAACTAAACAAAGAGAAATCTAAGCCTGTCATACTAATCTAGCAAAACCCTTCCGAAAACCGGGAGATCACCCTGAAGAGGGTAACCCCACTTACGGAACCTGAGGACTAACTAGACTGTCTTTAGGTGGTAGCAAGGGGGTGACAACTGACAGATGGAAATAACAATATTACAACAGCACTAGGAAGCAGAGGTTATAATACCAAGTCTAAAGAGCAGGGACTTATCTGCCAGGGAGTTGGCACCAGGAGGGCACAGACCAGTCTGGAACTCCACCATGCAGAGGTTAACCAGCACCCAGGGACACAGGGAGTCATCATAATTAAGCTGTTAGTAGCAGCATAAATCCAATTTGTAATCCCCACCACACACCGCCGCACATTCTTAGCGGGCAGGATTCCTTTCTCAAGTGTCCAGTGAGCTGTCTCTGATTGACAGCTGTAGCGTCCAATGTGGAGACACAGCATTTAAAGGGGTTTTCCGGGCAAAACTATTAATAGTATTTGAATAATGCTATTTTTCAAATACTATTGATGACCTCAGGTTAGATCATTAATAGTTGATTGGCTGGGGTCCGCTACTTGGGACTCTGGCCAATCAGTTCATCAGGAGCCTGCAAAAGTGCAACATCACACATGGGTACGGAGCAGAAGCAGTTGGCTCTGACCCGTGTATTGGCGGCACATAGCTGCATCTTCAATTACGATTGCCAGCCTGTAACTGCTTCCACTCCATTTCCCTGTGTGTTGTGGTGCTGACAGCAGGTGTCTGATCAGCCGGGGTCCCAAGCGGCTGATCGCAGCCAATCAACTATTGAGGACTTATGCTGAGGACAGGTCATCAATAGTCTTTGCCTGGAAAATCCCTTTAAGAAAAAGTCTCACCCGGAGAGCACTTGTGGGGGCGCGTGGTGGGGATTAAAGTTGGAGTTATCACTGATGAGGCCACTAACAGCCTATGATGAGTATGATGACCTCCGGCTCCCTGACCCTACAGAGATCTGTCAGCAGTTGTGCAATTAGATTCTCTTTAAAACACTCTTTAGACACCATATCATAAACCATTAACAATTATAACTAGTAACAATTGGGATTCCAGGCAAAACAAAGGAAAGGTCTATGAAGCCGTGCCAACATGACATATACTCATCTCCTGGTTTCTGACAGCTCCATCATATTTCCCGCCCAGCCGGTTAGTAACAGTGTCCTATATACAGCCATTAGATCACTCCCGCAGCTCTTCTCCGGTTATACTTGCTCATGCTATATATCGTTACAGGTCATTAAGGGGTAAAGGAGCCCACACGGAATCCTTATTTCATACAATCATTATGCAGCTGCCTGGCCCAATGGGCGGTCCTATCTGTGACTGGAGGCCTTCCCTGTAGGACTGTGCATAGAGAAATAGCTGTCAATCCCTGATGGCTCCGCCCACTGGACTGTTCAGCTCAGGATGTGCAGAGATATAAATGAATAAAATAGAAGTTAGACTGAATCTCTCTCCATAAAACTATATATCAATCTGCTCAGCTTCTCCTGCCCTATAACATGCTGCCTACAGATTGGACAGCATGTTCGAGCCAACGGATTACCTTTAAAGTAGTAAAAAAAAAAAAATACCACAAAACACTATGGAGGACATTTACAAAATCTCCGTGCACCTACTTAGGTCCTACCTGGAGTGCATTTCTGGTATGTCACAACCCCTCTTGCCAATACCTGCGCACTTTTTACAAAAGTTGCGAGGTCGGTGCAAAATTCTGGCATAAAAAAGTCACAAATTTTTGCGCAAGTCTCATTTGCACAAAAATGTACAACTTTTTAGCTTTTTGCATAGGCCTTGTGACTTTTGTAAAAAGTGGCAGGGCTTGTCAGGAGGGGTAATGGCCGAAATTGGTGTAAACTATACCAGAAATGTATTCTAGGTAGGAGCTGGCCTAGATTTCTATTTGGGCGCACATAGGTGCAGAGATGTGTCTAATATATGAAGAGGCGTGCGCCAGGGAAAATAATATTAAGACCAGCGTTTGAAATGTCGGTCCCAATAAAATTCCTGCTGAGTGTGAATCCAGAATAAGGGCATATGCACATGTGGTGTACATGCTGCGTGTTTTCCAACAGAGATTTGCATGCAGAAACTATGCAGCGTGTTACAGTACTAGCCAAGAAAGCTCATCCGTACGCTGCGGGAAAAAATCCATAGTTAAAACTAACTATGTCAATTTATTTTGTGCATTTTCATTGAGGATTTCATACTTTCACATGAGGGAGTGAAGTAAATGACAGATCCACAGAAAATCCTCAGCAAATCCAAATAGAACACTTGTGGAATCGCAGCAAAATGTGCAAAGGTTTTTGCAATATCGACAATGTGGTGTGTGGACATACCCTTATGCTGTTGCTTACTTTGCTGGACTAAGCCATTTTACATAATGGCTGCAAATAAGGAAGATAGAACAATACCTCTCTAGCGCCACCTATTGGATGGCAGCATTCCTTCAAATCAATGTATGACTCGTTAACAAGTTTGTAAAATAATGATTGAAAATAGGAAACCAAGCCAGAAAACCATGCACAGACAGCTGTTTCGGGGTGTTTGCTCCTCATCAGTGTGGAGTAGGTTTCTGGCTTGGCAGGTGAGAGGCTATGATGTGGGTCAAGAGGGGTGTCGTCTGTACTTAAGGAGAGCACCTAAAAAGGGTGTGGAGACACCTACTGGGTGAGTGGGTTGGGGGAGCGCCCTCCTTGACACACTCGCCCCGTAGGTGTCTCCACACACTTTTTAGGTGCTCTCCTTAAGTACAGACGACACCCCTCTTGACACACATAACGTCTAACACATTAACAGCCAAAGAATTATAATCTCCAGCATATACTTGACACCAGGGGTAGACGGAGGAGACTCGCAACAGCCTAAGGGGCCACAAGACCCCTCTTCCATCCATACTACCAATAAGACCCAGATTGATGCCTGAAGCTGACACTGACCAGTGGGATTGGCCAGAGTGACACCATTTGTACCATGCCGGACCCCATGGCAGAGCTAGTATTCCCCTACGTGCAACCATATTACAAAGTGCACAAAAAATGCCTTACTTATATTGTATATTTACTACATTCCATTTCAGGCCATATTTTGAGATTATATGAGCACAAGTGACATTACTAGAAATACATATTATTCACCTCGTTCTGTCCATAAATTCCTCCTACAATCTAAACCAGATCCATCCACAGAATATCTACTCGCCATTTGGATAATATTACAAGCTGACATGGGAGGTAAGAAAGGTATCTACATATTGAACACCTTGTTATCTTGTTTGGTTTCAGATGCTTGCATAGAAGTTCTTCGGATCTCGTTCCTCATTGGCGCTACCAAAGTCTTCTAAGTTGTTCTCCTAGAATTGGTTACGCGAAGGGCCAATCCAGCAAAAGACCGCACTGCATAGGTGGACACTTTGTGGCAAACTCCAGCATTTGATATATAATTGGAGGCCAAGCGATAAAGTCTTTCTGCCCCAAATGTGTTGAAATGCCCGGGGAGCACTTTATCTACCAGACCTCTGTCCACCAAAACCTGGAGACGTTCACAAGATCTGACATACTCTGGGATATTACTGTAAGGAAGCCAGTCTATCATTGATCCATCATATGCGACATCCCCACTGAACAGGATCTTGCGATCTCTATCGTGTAAGCAGATACTGCCTCGGGAGTGTCCCGGCATATGCATCACGGTCAGCTGTCTGTCACCAAGGCTGATGATGTCACCTGAGAAGTAGAACATATGTCTTGTTTAATGACATTATCGGAAAATATGATAAATAGGTAAATTCCAAAGCTTGGCAACCAATCAGTATTACTATAACATAGTATATTAGAATCGAACAGCGCCAAACCGACCCCGTTGACTCTAATGGGGTCCATTCAGTTTCCGTTCTTCTGCCTGGCTTTTTCTTCTGGTATTTTGAGCTGGATCTGCGGTGGAACCTCCGACCAGAGGCTACAACACAGATGTGAAACCAGCCTTTCTTGATATTTATCTTTTTCTCACTAGTGATTTGCACCTGAGTCCACAGTGGCGTGGAGCTCTAAAGGTTAGTAAAGTACTCTTGCATGCCGCGAAGCTTTGCTAATATGGAGTGCAATGATGATTATGGAGTAGTACAGGGGTGCTGGATAGTAATGATGGTGTACAAACTGCCCTGTCCTGCCGATGTAAACCTCTGTTACGGCAATGGATATGTTGGTGAGGCACTCCGAGTGATGAAAGGTGCATTTCCATTAGTTTAAGGGGTTACTGTTACTTTAACAGAATTAATGCTGAGTTAGTATGCAATGTTTACCCCATAAAGACCAAGTGCTGTAAAATTACGGTGCCTGGTTCTGGGCTTAAATCCTACGCCATAGTAAAAATATGGCATGGGATTAAAGGTTTGGTCCTCGGCTATTAGTCACAGCCGAGGATCCAGAGGAGAAGGCAGAAGTGGTTTTTAACCTCTTCTGCCTTCTCTTTTGCAGACTACATAGCACTTAATGAAAAAAATTCTGTGAAAAAGGATATAAAAGAATAGTCCTATATGTCACGTAAAAAAAAGAAGGAAAAACAGCAAAAATAATGCTGGTAGCTGTAAAACCAACACACGGGTAAAATCTGGTCCTTTAGGACAACACCCTGGTCCTTAAGGGATTAAAAGTATAGTACTCTCCCAGGGAGTGAACAGTTAACTAGTTCATTCAGTAAAGCATATTTTGTAATCCTTAGCGCCCTCCTTGGCTGATGGGACATAAAGCCTCTACATTCATATGAGATGGGGGGTAATAGTGAAAACTGCCACGTAGTAGAACCCCATGTAAATACAATCACGCTGTTTGCTAGTTGTATTGCAGTATTGCATGCAGTTTGGCATGGTAATGTGGCAGAATGTTAGGGTGCTCTAACATCTGTGCTCGGGGTTCCGCTCTCCTGCCCCGTTCAGGGAGCAGGAAAGGGGAATCCCCACGGCTGAACGGAACCGAACAGACACCATTGACTATAATGGGGTCCGTCTGCTTTCTACCCAGCTTCCCAACTTTTGGATGGACGAAAAAGGGCTGCATGCAATGCTTTTTCTTCTGGCATTTTGAACTGGATCTGCAGTAGAACCAACAGCCGGAAGCTGCGACACAGATGTGAAACAGGCCATATCCTAAGAGCAGAGGTGTACGTATCAGAGGCAGACCATGCAACTGCTATGGGGTCCGTGGAAAGAGGGGGCCCCAGGTCTTATTGCAGCATCCCTTTTGCTACTGTGTAGGGAGAACATATATAAGACCAGGACCTTTACTCAAGAGTAGAACCTCATTGTTAGCAAACAAGGAGGTAGAGAACTGGCCCAAGGCTCATTTTAACCCTTTCCAATCCAATTTGTATCCTGGTTTTCCTAGGGGGCTTACTCTTTTTCTGCCATTATAGAACGGCGCTATATGCTGGCTAAAGCCAGTACTGCATGAGGTGACACGTTGGATAGGCTCCAACAGCAGAGAGGCTGGCAATATACAGTAAGAGAACCCAGACAGACGACTTCCAACATCGGAGCTGTACAGCCTTAAATCATAAAGTCTTTAGACGTCAGACAGTGGATTGGAAAGAGTTAAAGGGCATGGAATCAGAAAAACAAACACTAGACCCTCCTGTTCTGGGTGGGGTGGCAAAAATGGCCATTATAATATACACCACTGCCGAAGAGGACTGATTAACAATCTATACTTGTTACATACAGCACATAATTCTATGAAAAGGACACAAGTCCATCTACAGCCACCTATTATAATGCAGTACTCATCTATAAACAAGCCCCTTAGGAGGTAACAGCCAACAAAGCCCAAGTTACCAAAATCTGCAGCTGTCGCATGTGATGGCAGGTCATCGCTGCAGGCTGTATATACGGAGCAGCATCGCCATGACAGAGCAGGGAGGGGAGGATACAGTTATGGCGCCTCGTCTTCACTTTACATGTTCAGCTGTTTTGCTTTAGGAAATCTGAAAAAAGTCCACTAAATTTGGTGCGGATATCCTTTGATATGGAAATTTTCTGCAGCTAATCTGGTGCACGTGGACATATTGTAATAGTGCCGTACATCGCCCACAGCTAAAGAAGGCATCTGAAACTGTAAGTGACAACCAATATAACTAACCAGCTGCTAAAAACCACATTAGCAAGCGGCACTTGCCATCAAATCCAGATCAATACGTGTAGAACGGATTTGTTTACAGTCAATAGGACAGAAAACAGAACAACGCGTTTCGGGTCGGTACGTGATCCTTCCTCACATAGGAAGGAAGTTGTCACACAGAATCACTAACCCACAGGACATTTAGTTAGGAAATTCCCATTCATCTGTAAAAAATCTCAGAAAAGGAGACTACATGATAACTTTATTCTCTGGGTCGGTACGATTACTCCGATACCAAACTTGTATAGTTTTTTTTTTACTATTCTACTCTTTTTTTTTTTCAAAGACATTTAAGTTTTTTCAATTATTTTCTGCTGTCATTTTGTACGCGCAATAACTTTTTTATTTTTCCGTCGACGTAGTTGAGCAAGGGCTCATTTTTTGCGGGATGTTCTGTAGTTTCTGATAGTACCAATTTGGAATACGTAGGGCTTTTTGATTATTTTTCGGACGACGTTTGGACTTTAACTAACGCGGCGATACCAAATACATATTTTTATTGTATGATTTAGATTTTTTAATAATAGATATGGCAAAAGGGGGGTGATTTAAACTTTTACAACTTTTTTTTTTTTTACAATTAAAAAAAAACTTTATTGATTTTTATTTTACATTACTTTGAAGTCCCCCTGGGGGACTTTAACATGCAGGGCTTTGATCGCTCCTGCAGTATGACGTAATGCTATAATGCTGCTTTTTCACAGGCAGTCTATCAAGCCACCCCACGGGGATGGGCTTGATAGGCAGTCTGGTAAGGCAGCCCTGGGGTCTTTCATTAGGCCCCCAGCTGCCGTGATACCTGCACGGCTCCCTCGATCTCACCGCGGGGGGGGGAGGGGCGTGCAGGACCCCCGTACATCGTTCGGGGGATTTAAATGCCGCTGTCAGAATTGACAGCGGCATTTAAATGGTTAATAGCTGCGATCGGCCACGCGGCCAATCGCGGCTATTGCCCGCGGGTGTCAGCTGTTATAAACAGCTGACGGCCGCACTGTATGAAGAGAGGTTGCCACGCAACCTCTCTTCATACATACCCCGCGGCTCCATGACGTACCGGTACGTGATGGAGCGGGAAGGGGTTAATGTAGCTCTATTGAGACTCTTAAAAACTCCAGATGAGCCCAAACCACATCAAAGTGTGAACAACAGGTACAGGAGTTGTGCACAGGTTCGGAGATACCACTCCTTGGTACGTGGCCTGTTCCTGGTACCTCCACGTACTTCCCTGCACTGAGTAAGGGCGCCCACCCACTACAGTTTTTTTTTTCACTGCGAAATTCGCAGCATTTTTTTTTCTGCAGGGATCTATGGGACTTGTAATGTTAAAATCGCAATCGCGCAAAATAGTAGTGGGTAGTCACCCTTAAGGCAAAGCTCAAACTGAGTATGTTGTAAACCAATTATACTGAAGTAGAACTAACCAAGCTAAAACTAATTAACCACTTATAAGGCAGGCATCAGAAAATGACCTATTGTATCAGTCACGTTTTTATGTTAAAGGGGTTGTCTGGTTTTCGTTTGATTTTTTAACTATACCTGCAGATATGTTAAAATAACAAAAGCAGATGCCTTTACCCGTCCTCTTCTCCGGTAATCTAACGCTGCAGCCCCACGGTCTTCCCACTCTTTGTTTAGGAATGGGACTACCACCTGACTGCTGGAGCCAATCAAAAAGCAACAGCGGTGAGGTGCCGTTCTTCTGGTCTCATAGTTCCTAGCATCCTCGACTGCTGCGGTCTCTAATTGGCTACTGTGGTCAGGTGATAGCTATTCCTAAACAAAGCCTGGGATCACCATGGGGCTGCAGCGCTGGATGGCCGGGACAGAGGACGACTAAATACCGCTGCTTTTGTTATTTTTATTTTTTTTTTTACACATCTGCCCGGCAACCAGCCAACCCTTCAAAACATTGAGAATTTTTGGTATTTTTTTTTTATTTTCAATGTTATTTTAAATTATTTTATCCTACATTTTTCACGCTGACCACTACGACTAATAATAGGCTGACACTTCCTGTTCTGTAGAGTCATCTCATTAACATCACAGGCAGGACTACAATGCAAGGTAACACCTCCATATAGTGATGGACTCCGCTCACGTCATCCCTGATCGATGGCCTCTGCACCGATCACAGAGCATGCCTAGAACACTCTTGTATACAAGTCAATGGGTCAGCTCTTGTTCATTATGGCCCATGAGGCTGCTGTAAAGCACCTCTTGACAATGGCATTTCAGGCAAGATGGCCGCCCTATAGCCATGTACAGAAAATAGAATTTAAAACAAGTACAATCAGGAAATAAAAAGCAGGTTAGAAAATAGAATATGCTTCACTATAGGGTTATAATTCGTAAAATATATATATATATATATATATATATATATATATATATATATATATGTGATACATTCCCTTTGGTTTTCTATAGTGTACGTGTAGAGCAAACATCAACATCTAACAGTCTATAATATAGCACCAAACAAATGATATCCACAGCAAAAGTCCCCATCTAATGTAATAATGCTCTTATTTCCACCGCATTAATGTAGCAGGTAGATAACTACATTTTCCGAAGGCTTTTATGACACTAGTGGGTATTCTAGCTGTGTTGTACAATGACCAGTAAGTAGTCCCCAGTGAAGGAGCTACAAGCACTACTTCCAGGAACTCCTGAGATCATCCTTCCATCCCTTGCAAGTAATTATGGGTCATAATCTAATATGCAGAGCGGGCTCCGCACAACATCACATACATTATGTATGATTACTTTTCCATGATCATTTCAGCGTGAACAAGCCTTCAGCAGCTATTACATGAGGAACGCGCTGGTACTCCCGTAGATGTACCTTTATGTCTCCGCTACCCACTTAAGTATGCCGCTAAAAGGGGTGATCACCTCACTCTGTATTATGGAAAAATCGATTGTAACAAGTAAATGCTTCCGCGGTGCGAGTACAATGGAGTATCTGCAGATCTGGATGTGCTTTCTTGAATAGGATCAATGTGAACGGGTTATGTTACACTCTACAGGAACATTATGGCCTATATCTCTAATATACTAATGATGTGTAGCAGTTATAGGCTACTTTTAATGATCCATTAAATCATCCACCATAACCCCCAGACAGCATGCCCACTGTCTTGGGGTCACACTGGACTCTGACCTCTCCTTTACCCCCCACCTCCAATCTCTGGCCCGAACATGCCACCTACACCTCAGGAATATTGCTAAAATCCATCCGTTTCTCACCACAAATATGCTAAAGACACTCATTGTCGCCCTCATCAACTCCCGACTCGACTACTGCAACTCGCGTCTCATTGGCCTTCCCCACACCAGACTCTCCCATCTCCAATCGATACTAAAAGTGGCAGCTTGGCTCATCTTCCTATCCAGCCGCTTCTCAGAGGTCTCTGCACTATGCCAGTCGCTGCACTGGCTGCCCATACACTACAGAACTAAATTCAAACTCCTCACCCACAAAGCTCTCCATGGCACTGCACCACCATAATCACTTCCCTCCTGTCCTTACATCACCCAGCCTGCACACCCTGATCTGCTAACACACTCAGACAAAACATCCTTCTAATACGAACCTCACATGCTCGCCTCCAGGGCTTTACCAGAGCAGCACCGATCCTCTGGAATGCTCTACCCCAAGGCATACGAACAATCTCCGACACACGGAACTTCAGACGTGCCTTAAAAACGCACCTCTTCAAAGAAGCATACCAAATCTCCTGACCTAATCCACTGTCCCCACAACATGCCCCCTTCCCCTCCTTATTGCTTTCCACTTTGCCTATCATGTACCCTTCCTGCCCCTGTACCTCCTTAATTGAATGCCACGTGTAATTGTCGTATGGTTTGTGTTCCGCCATGCCTCATCTCCTGCCCCTGCACCTCCTGTATTACCCCCACCCAGTTTGTTCCCAATTGTTTGTGTTCCCCGTACTTTGAAAGCACTGCAGAATAAGTTGGGTCTATACACATAAAGGTAATTAATATTATATCTACACACACCCCGACCCATCCCAAGTTACAGCTTGCCCATTCCCTTCATTGAGTTGTTACATCAAGACAAAACATTCAGCACATCACCCCACTTCATCCCAGCTACACAACTCATGACTGCAACTCCAGAGTCTAAAGCGGATATCGCCAGGGGGCGTTCCATCTGGCCATACGGGGCAAATGTAGCATTACAAGCCAGCTGTTCCAGTGATCGGCCAACCTGGTAACACATGGAGGTGCCAGGTCTGCTAGAGCAGGACACATTTTGTTAGCAGCTCTACACCCTGACCCAAATAAGATACTAAATCCACTGGATAGATGATAAATAATAAGGCCATGCACATTAGACTAAGACTAGCAGAACCAGCCAAGTTCAGCCGGACCAGCCAATCATCTAATGTGAAGGTTTCAATGAATGGGGCCATCTGCAGTCCCCTGTACAGCCGGGTGACCAGGAGGACTAGGGAAACCTTAGGAGGGAACATTGGGATAAACCAAATGATCAGCTACTTATACCCTACCCTGTATATAACTTCATTTCCAGGGACAACCACTTAAAAGAGAACCTGTCACCTCCCCACTGACCTTAATCCAAGTTATGGTGCTGTTAGTGGAGGTGACAGGGAGCCGAGTGATGTATTTTTTTATCACCCACTCCATGATTCCCGCACTGTTCCCCTCTGAAGATTGCGCAGCACACGAAAATTTGACTTTTCTGATTCCCATCATGCACTCTACCATAAAAGTCTATGGGGAAGCACGTCCATGCGCAAGGCCCAGCTTTAGAGCGTGTGGGCACGCACTGCCTGTCTCTTTCACTACAATCTACAACACAAATTGGCATAGATTGTACAAAAAAAAACCTACTCCAGCTCCTAGCTTGCGCCTCTTCATACATTTGTCGCTGGTAGGAGGGCACACAATTTACTTATACCGGCATGTGAAACGCCATTCTAAGTAAATATGCCCCAGTGATTTTCAATGGAGTTGAAACAAGACTTCTTCTGGCTAGACTGAATAGACTAATGGGTACGGATGTAGCAAAGTTAAACTTGATTTTTCAATCCTTCTAACTTTCTGTGCAGCAGTTGGCTACCATTACAGTCACTTTACAATTAGTTTTGTTGTGTTAAGATAAGAGAACAATAGCTTTGTTTGGCTTAGATGGGTTATCCAACCTTTAAAAAAATGATAGCCTACCTTCAGGATAGGCCATCAATACCTGATTAGTGAGGGTCTGCCACTCGTTAACTTCAATGAGACAAGCCTGTAAGGTCTAATGCCCACGGCCGGATTTATGCCGTGTTTCCCGCTGTGTAAATCCGCGACGGAATAATGCAGCTATTGAACCTAATGGCCCAGTTCTCATGTGGGATTCTGCCACAGGAAAACAATTGAGGCGTAAATGTTCAATTTTTCCGTGGCAGGAGATCTCCATTAATATAGTATTAGAGGAGACCCTGGAAAAACGTTGTAAAAAAACGTGTTTTTATGCGATCGCCAGCGGGGACTTTTTTGTTTATCCCCGCGAGCAGGAGGCCTAATACTCCCAACGAGCAGTATAAATAATATGGCATACTGAGTATAAAGACTATTGTGCTCACATGTAAACACTGAAGGCTGTGACTGCTTCAATCAACGGGTCAGTGGGGATACTGAGCAGCGAACCCACACCGATCACATACTGATCGCCTATCCTGAGGATAGGCCATGATTTTTTATTGGCTGGATAACCCCTTTAAGATAAGAAAAGGTTTTCATGGTCATGTTAAACTTTGCTACATGTGTACATGCATTCCCATGTTCTTGATCTTGAACACTGAGGAATATTTGGGGACTTCCTAAACATTATGGGTTATTTACACTCAATAAAAACCATTCACCTTATTTCTGAAATGTGTCAACCCATAATTTCCATCCATAAATAGGTAAGTGGCTTTAAAGGCCAGGGACACAGGAGAATTCAAGGTTCTCATAAATCTTGGATATCCTCTTTACCCCTTCCCAACTGCTTAATGTAAATGTCATGTGATCGTGAAGGGTGTATGGAACGAGGTCAAGAGCCGAGTCCACTACATACCTTGTAGATATCAGCCGTTCTTGACAGTGGACAACTGTCGGCAAATGCTATGATCTGAATTAGCTCAGATCACAGTAGTTAACTATTCAGATGCCGTGGTCAAGGCCGTGTGTCTAAACAGTCAGCAAGAGACGGGACGCTTTCCTGCGCACCATTAGCATCCCACAATGCGATTCGGGAGTGTCGATGGGCTAGCATGGCAACCCAGAGCCAACGGAAAGCTCCCAGGGCTGCTATGCATAGATGCCTATGAAGTCATGCCTGTGGCAACACAGATGGCAAACACTAAAGATTACTATATACTGCAATCATGAATTAGTACTAGTGATTAAGATAAGTCCTGTAGAAGTCCTATACAAATAAAGATTATTATTCACAAGTTTAAGTTCCCTGTAAGGACGAAATAAAAGTGTAAAAAAAAGTTTTAATAAAGTATTTTTAACAGTAAAAAATTTAAAAAAATAAATAAATAAATAAAAAAAAAAATATATATATATATATATATATATATATATATATATTAAAAGTTCTTGAAAAACTTTTATACCATATTGGGTATTGTTGTGTATGTAGAAATCTGAACTATTAAAATATCACAATATTCATCCCACACAGTGAAGAAAGGCCAGGACTGTGGGCGTTTTTGGTATCCTGGCTCCCAAAAAGTGATTGAAAAGGCTTATGTTTCTCAAAATAGTGCAAATGAAAACTACAGCTCACCCCACGAAAAATGAGCCCCCCCCCCCCTCCCGCCCACTACACTATATGGTACATTAAATGGTGCCATTAAGAATACCACCCGGCCTGCAATGAACAAGCCTCAGCCGGTCCCTGCGGGTGATCTGCCAGCAGCACTTTTTAAATATAGATTAATATTATAAATATTTATGTTTTGGAGAAATAAAAAGAGTTACAAAAAAACAAATAGTCGTTTTTTATTGAATTAATTTTTTGAAGTGGTGACAGATAATCCACAAGTACCGAAAAATTAAAAAGTTAAAGCTCTTAAAAGGTGAGAATGAAAAAAACGAAATCTCTGGTCCTGAAGGCTTTCCTGCCTAGCATGGATCGGGCAGAGCAGGTGGGCACTATACTGGGTGGTAATGGCCCTGAATGCAGGATAAGGCAGATGGACATTAGATGAAGTCTGCCAGCGTTAGCACATTCCCCCCGGTGCCCACACACTGGGCATGGATCACCCACTGCTATGTACAGAGTGCCCAGGTTTACCATCTTCCAGGATGTGGGTGGGGGTCACCGCTTGCACCTTGAACTGACTGGCGCTCCAGCCGGGTGCGGGGGGCTTCACCACTTCGCTGTCCGACAACCAGGTGACCGTCTCGAAGTTGTCCCCCCGGATGAGCGCGTCCGCCTCGTCCCGATGCACCGCCACCTGCTCAAACTGGTGCAGGCCACCGGCGTGATCGAAGTGGACGTGAGTGGCCACAGCCATGAGCGGCCGGCGCCCATTCCCGCCCTCCTTGCCGTGCGGGAGCAGCCCGGCAGCGCACAGATAGTCCGGGAGGCTGCGTAGCCCGAGTCCGGTGTCTATGACCAGGTCCTGGTGGGAGCCGCGCACCAGCCAGATATTCGCCCGGTTCCCCGACTCATAGAAGCGCTCCTGGATCCAGAAGACGCCGTCCCCCAGCGCCTTGTGTGCGTACCAGTCCAGCGCGGCCATGGCGGGACTCTCCCGGGCACGGCGCCTGTTGCAGTCAGCACCTCGGGCAGCGCCCACACACTTGTCACCCAAGTGGAGTTCCGAACGCGCGTCCACCAATGAGATGCGAGGCTTGGAGACGTCACTGGGGAGCGAGCCAATGAGCAGGGAGCGCTGGGGAGGCTCGTTCGATGTGGGGCCGTTCCTGGAACGCTGGCGAGCGGCGCCTGTGTATTGTGGGACGCCTTATTTAAAGGGAACCTCCAGCATTCCATTCAATATACGGAATTAGTGTAGATGAAGAGTCGGGTACATCTGTAGTGCGATGTAGTACTTCCCTTGTACTCCGCCCGATCCCCACAGCCTGTGCAGTAACAGCAACAGGCAAGGAAGACAAGCAAGCTGCAATGTAGCAGGAATATGTATTTACATCTACACTCTGGTCAAAAACAATCCCTCCCCTAGAAGTTGTTGGACTGAAACTCCCCCTCTGTGATTGTATGGGTGGGTTCACACAGGGCGGATTCCCGTCGGAAATCTCGCGGTTTGGCCGCAGCAAAAACCGCAAGATTTCCGCCGGGAGAACCGCGGCGGCTTTGAAGCGGCCCGGCCGCTTGCTTTTCCGTTGCGGCCGGCGCTCCCATAGAGGGGAGCGCAGCCGCGACGAAAATAAACAAAAAAGGAAAGGTAAATAGACATGCTGCACCTCCAGAAACCGCGGCTGCGGCCGCCGCAGCTTCAGCTGGACTTACCACAGCGGATTTGCCGTCCCGTGTGGACGAGGTTTCTGAGAAATCTCGTCCACATGGCTGGCTAATCCCGAGATTAGCGGCCGCGGGCGGATTTGCCGCAGCCAAATGCCGTGCGGCAAAGGCTCGGCAAATCCGCCCTGTGTGAACCCAGCCTAAGGGATCCTGCCCACTTGCGGTTTTTAACACTGCGATATCGCTGCGTTTTTTTTTAACATGAATGTCTATGGGGCGTTCTAATGTTAAAAACGCATAGCAAGTTTGTGCTTTGGGATTTTTGTTTGATGCGTTTTTAACAGAAAGTCCCATTGACATTCGCATAAAAAAACGCAGTGATATTGCAGCATTAAGAAAACGCAAGTGGGCAGGAGCCTATAGGGTGCCTACCCACTTGCGATATTTTTTCTTGCAATGCAAGAGCGGTGATTATGCAACCAATGATTTTCAATGGTTCCATACCCATTTGCCATTTTTATTCTTAAGTCTTGCAGTGCAGAGAAATCTTCGATATCACTCAGTGTTCTCAATGGGGCCAACGACAGCAGCGCCAGCACCAGTGAAAATATAGGGAGTACATTGCGGACTTCTGCCACAGCTGTGACAGCTATGGCAAAGAATTCCTTCATCCCTGCGGGGACTGCGGGGATGAAGAAATCCTCTGTCACAGCTGTGGCAAAAGACCGTGATACTATCCCCATTGCTTTCAATTGGGTCGGCACTGCTGACCCCATTGCTTTCAATGAATCGTTGAGCGCTGCCTGTGATTGGCTGAGCACTGTGACCAATCACAGGCAGCGCTCAGCTGTCATTCAATGGCTGAGAGCTGCCTATGATTGGCTGAGCACTGAGCCAATGAGACCAGCGCTTTTTGGGGGCGGGGATTTTTCTATCTCCCGCTTCCAGAACACAGAAGAAGACTGCCATGCAGAGAGAAGAGCCGGATGGCTCTTCTGAGTATAATTTTTTTTTCACAGCTAGGGATGATTTTCAGGGAATGTGCCGACCCCATTGAAAGCAATGGGATAGCATCACAGACTTCTGCCACTGCTGTGACATCTGTGGCAGAAGTCACCGATGTACTCCCTATGTTTTCAATAGGGTTGGCGCTGTTGCCGCCGGCCCCATTGAAAACAATGAGCGATATTGTAGAGTTTTCTCTGTGCTGCGTTGTGCAAGGCTCACGCATTGCAAGAAAAACATATCACTAGTGGGTACGCACCCTTAGGGTGTATCTACACAGGACATATTGTCCTTAGCAGAATATATGTGCGACACTTGCCTATTTATTTGACTACTGAAGCTGCCCCATCCTGCCTGCCTGCTACTGCTGAATTGATGGGCATCTTAAGAAACCCAACAATGCCGAGAAAAGTTGTGGAAGGGCCCCTATGCTGAACTTCTGCTTCCTGGCCCGCAAGCCTTTCGCTACACCTATGAGGGCATTGAACCAAGTAGAGGATGGTGTATCCTTTGTTTCTTACACCGCAGATATGACTGCTCATGGATTGGATTATGGGTCCCACTATAAAGCCTCCTTCACACTGGCGATTGCGATATCACTGCAGAAAATTCCGGCAAAATCACGACTTTCTTCCCACGATTTTTGAGCGTCAGAGCTGCTTTTTCTTCTAAAAACATCACTATCAGTTGCGATTTTCTCACACTTTTTTCACGCGATTTTGCCGTGTTTCGTTAGCGCAAGAGTCAATAGGATTTTCTAATGTTAAAAATGCGTCACATTGCCCAAATTCGCAAATTCCTGCTTTGCGATGCGATAAAAAGGAGGCTCCATAGGGAAACATGGGAGATTTTTTTTTTAAAAACCGCAAAATGCAGAGAGATAAGACATGCCACGATTTGTTTTTTATCGCAACATCAAAGGAGTGAAAACATCACAAATATCTAGGAAAGCATTGAAAATCATTGGTTTCATAATTCTGCGGTTTCACTCACTCTCGCATTGTGCAAAAATCACGCAATTTTATCGCCAGTGTAAAGGCCCCCTAATGCAAGAAAATCGCGAATGGCGGCAATGTTTTAGCGGGCAAAAAAAAGACACGATTTTGCCGCAATTTTCTCATGGCAAAATAGTGATCGCCAGTGTGAAGGAGCCCTAAGGCTAGTTTCAAATGTGAGTTAGCGATTTTGCCGCGAGAAAAATTGCACCACAATCGCATCTTTGTTGCAGTGATTTTTGGCCGTCAGCGATGCTTTTTTTTCAGAATAATCTCACATTGCACTGCTGCCGCCCGTGATAAAATCGTGTGATAAAAACGAAAACATTTTTATTGCGAAAGTTAATAGGACTTTCTAATGTTAAAATCGCATCACAATGCGTTGCAATGTGCCAAAAAGCAGGCTCCATAGGGAAACATGGGAGCTAAAAAAAATCGCACATCACAGAAAGCTAGAGCAGGATGCGATTTTGGTTCTCTCAACAGCGCATCAGTGAAAACATCACAAACAGGAAGGAAATCATTGAAAATCATTGGTTTCATAAGCTGCTTTTTTACTCGCATCACACGAAAATCGCACGATTTTCTCGCCCGTTTGAAAGCACCCTCAGGGCTCCCGCACACTTGCGTTTTTTTAACGCTGCTTTTTTAACACGATTGTCAATGGGGCTTTCTAATATTAAAAATGCTTTGCGATTTTTGTGCTTTGCGATTTTTGTGCGATGCGTTTTAACAATAGAAAGTCCCATTGACATTCACGTTAAAAAAAATGCAGCATTAACGCAGAGTTAAAAAAACAGAAGTGTGTGGGAGCCCTAAATGAGATCATCCCCTGCTCCTGAAGCCTTACAGTTTCTTGGCTCAGTAAGAACTGATTGTCCTATGAGAAGGACATAATAGCTGATTGCTGTGATGGTAATATTAGTAAGTAACATTTCCTGACTCTGTGAATCATAGCTAGAGGGGTTGTCCAAACTGAAATACCTATTCTTACAACAAAGCCACCCTGTGATTATACTCCTAGCAGTTCTATACCCTTGTACCTCAAGGGTATAGAACTGCTATACCCGCCGCATAAACAGACATGCAGCCTTTGTCAAAAATGCTGTGGATTCTTAATGGAGAATATCAATTTTTTAAATCCCCTCCACATGGCTTGTACTGTAAACTCTGCGATTCCACTAGTGGAAATTCCATAATGCATCCGTTTAGGTGCGGATTTGGCCACCACGAAGCCATGCATGAATTCTACCGCATAAACCATGCCCAGATCAGTGCTTGAGCCATGGATTTCAGCCATGGACATGCACTTATTAGAGATGAGCGAGCGTACTCGGATAAGCACTACTCGCTCGAGTAATTTGCTTTATCCGAGTATCGCTGTGCTCGGGGCTAAAGATTCGGGTGCCGGCACGGAGCGGGGAGCTGCAGGGGAGAGCGGGGAGGAACGGAGGTAAGATCTTTCTCTCCCTCTCTCCCGCCCGCTCTCCCCTGCTTCCCGCTGCGACTCACCTGTCAGCCGCAGCAGCACCCGAATCTTTAGCCCCGAGCACAGCGATACTCGGATAAAGCCAATTACTCGAGCGAGTAGTGCTTATCCGAGTACGCTCGCTCATCTCTAGCACTTATATACCCAGGGATACACACGTGGATTCTGCATCGAGGAGTGACATTTTAATTACTTTTTTCCGCACGTGGATTTCAATAGACTTTTGGAAAATCTGCACTGTATAGACTATGGTGCGGATTCACATTGACAGTAATGGGGTACTTAGGAGATGATTTGATGCACGATCCGTACAGATTCCGTGGCAAATTCGCTGGTAAAAACCTGCTATGTGAAGAAGGCATTTTGGCTGCTGTCTGCACAAAACATGGACTTTCTCCTACTTACAACATACTTATCCAGTATAATTGTAACGTGGGTGTTAGATATAATCTGAGATACTGTATCCATGGGAACAAAAGTACTCAGTAAGTGGAAATTATATGCATACAGCTGTTTAACTCTGTACATGTAGACTACCTCGGGGTCATAGCCATTAATGGAGCCCATTTGAAAGGTTTCTGCAGCCACTGTTCTGTGTACAAGCAGAAAGCTCTCACATGGATCCCAGATATGGCACCAATAGTATTCGATGTGCCCAAGGAATTTGCAGTGGTTAAACGGTAGCTTTCAACTTTCTTATTTTGGAGGAACAGGACAAAAACTGAAGGCAAGGATGAGATCTCATTGCCACAATATTAAAGAGAGAAAGACAGAATTACCTGTGGCCGAGCACTTTTCTAGTAACAGAGGTCTAAATTCCTCAAGAGGATTCATGCGTGACTGGGAAGTATGAGACATCTGTAGCACAGAGAACACTGCTGGCCTGGTGACCCCCTAACACTAATTCAGGGATCATAAAACCTTCACATCTTTATCAGGCGACTATTTAAGTATGCCTTTATTTCTCTACCCATCTTGTTGTAGTATCTTTTGAAGTGAAAATTAACCACATCCATGTCTGTGCTTTCTCATAATATATATATGTATGCCTCTTTGGATCTATTCATTAAAGGGGTTGTCTCGCGAAATCAAGTGGGGTTATACACTTCTGTATGGCCATATTAATGCACTTTGTAATATACATCGTGCATTAAATATGAGCCATACAGAAGTTATTCACTTACCTGCTCCGTTGCTAGCGTCCCCGTCGCCATGGTTCCGTCTAATTTCGGTGTCTTCTTGCTTTTTTAGACGCGCTTGCGCAGATCCGTCTTCTCCCTTCGGCTCCGCTCGGCAGCATCGGCGTTTTGGCTCCGCCCCCTTGTACGCGTCATCGCGTAGCTCTGCCCCATGACGTGTGCCGGTTCCAGCCTCCTGATTGGCTGGAATCGGCACGTGATGGGGGCGGAGCTACGCGATAACGCGTACAAGGGGGCGGAGCCAAAACGCAGATGCTGCCGAGCGGAGCCGAAGGGAGAAGACGGATCTGCGCAAGAGCGTCTAAAAAAGCAAGAAGACACCGAAATTAGACGGAACCATGGCGACGGGGACGCTAGCAACGGAGCAGGTAAGTGAATAACTTCTGTATGGCTCATATTTAATGCACGATGTATATTACAAAGTGCATTAATATGGCCATACAGAAGTGTATAACCCCACTTGATTTCGCGAGACAACCCCTTTAAGCCTGAAGAAGAACCCCAAGTAGGTTCGAAAGCTCGCATTAACATCATGTATTTTTGTTAGCTATGAAAAAGCATCATATCTACAAGATTATTTGGTTTCTCTTACTGAGAACAATCACATTCAACTTTCTAAGGCCCAGGGTGGCTTCACATGAGCGTGTATTTTGTGCATGCATACGTGCGCACCAAAACACGCTTCTACTAGAACCAATGCATTCCCTATGGTGTGTTCACATGTCCGTGTTTTACAGGTGCATGCCTGTAAAGATAGGACATGCGTGTACCATAGGGAATGCATACATTGCCTTCAATGAAGCCGCGGCTGCTGCCAGCGGCTCCATTGAAGGCAATGGTCTGCCAGCACCCCTCAATTGTTTTTCAGGGAAGGGCTTTAAATATAAGCCATTCAATTATTAAATATAAGCCTTTCCGTGAAAAACAAGAAAAAATGGTGATAAAAATTTTAAAAAAACTAAATACTCACCTTTCTTTAGCTGGCGGGCTCAGCCGCGTCCAGCCTGCTCTTCTCCCTGCATTGCTCTCAGTAGTATTCAGCAGATGGGAATTTAAAATCCGCGGCTGCTAAATGGGCTGCCTCTGATTGGCTGAGCACTGTGATTAATCACAGGCAGCTCTCAGCTATTGAATCACAGCTGAGAGCTGCCTCTGATTGGCCCCAGGAGCTGAAGATAGGTGAGTATTTTTTTTTTATTTCTATCACCATTTTTTCTTGTTTTCCAGGGAAGGGCTTATATTTAAAGCCCTTCCCTGAAAGACAATTACAGGATGCCGGCAGCTGGATCCCCTACCTAAGCTGTCATCTGTGACAGCTGTGCAGGGAATTCTTTATTTCCCGCAGGGATGAAGAATTCCCTTGCTGCATCTGTCACAGATGTGGCAGGTGCAGCAGGGAATTCTTTTTCCTCGCAGGGATAAAGGAAACAATTCTTCATCCCCGTGGGGACACGGCAGCGGCGGACATGTAAGGTTTTTTTTTTACAATAAAATTCTTGTTTTTCAGGGAAGGGCTTATATGTAAAGCTCTTACCTGAAAAATAATTCAGTGGTGCCAGTAGACCATTGTCTTCAATGGAGCCACTGGCAGCAGCTGTGGCTCCATTGAAGGGAATGCACAGACCTGCATACATGCGTGTTTTTGCGCATACATAGGTATACGCAACTATGATCGCCGCTACGGAGCGTAGTTGCGCACAAACATTTTCTTCTCAGATTTTGTAAACACTATTGAAAGAAATAGCGGGAAGATAGGTCCTGCCCAGTTTTCCTCACAGATAGTATTAACTGATTGATTTCAATGGTTTCGTTTTCACTGCTGTACTTTTATTCGTTAATAGTACGGGTGAGAAAAGATAGGACTTGCCCTATTTTTTCTTGCTTGTACTATTAATGGGCGAAAATACCGCTAGTGAAAACGAAACCATTGAAATCAATGGTTTCGCTTCATACCGTTATGCAGCCGTGATTGCTATTCACAATCTGTTTTATGCACTCCTTGCTGTTCGCTAACAAGTAGTGATGCAAAAGATTTAACAGAATGCAAAAGTTTAAGGGCGACTTCACATGGGCGTATTTGCGCTCATACTTGCATGTACAAAATTTGCACGAATACGAACTCCATTCTCTTGAATGGATTTATTTACATAAGCGATTTTTTTCCCCATGCAGTGATGCTGCAATGATGAAAAATCATAGCATAGTCTATCTTGTAGCGTTTCATTGCAATGCTTTTCAATGGGACCTTTAAAAACATCGCATGACACTTGTTTGCCGCACATTTGCACTGCATTTTTGCAGAATGGGTATTGGATATTTGCGCACGCAATTGCGCTTTAAGTGTACTTTTTGTGCATGCAAATCATACACATTTGCACATGCAAAAAAACAGGCACCGATGCTCACAGCCATTGAAATGGCAAATTTCTTTAATGAGTTCAATATGTGCTCCTTCCCTGCGCAAATGTGCAGGAAAATAAAGCATGCTGCATATTATTTTATGCAACCAAAATAGGCACGAAAAATACATGCACTCGAACAGACTAATTGAAATCAATTGATTCTATTTTCTGCATATTGCGCATGCAAAATTTACACACGCAAATACTTTCATGTGAGTCCGGCCTTAGCTGTATGGATTGCTCTGTGGAATTCAGGGATAGCATATTCCGCAACGCCATTCTGGAATATTCCATCCCATGTGAAAGGTCCATTACAGATATGCTTTACAGGAGCCTCATGGGCTATTCACACAATGAACAGGAGGGGACCCATTGACTTCTATGGGAGACTGTTTTAGACATGCTCTGTGGCCTGTGTAGAGGTCATTTTGCAGGAAGGGGCAGTAGATGCTCACAGCTTATACCTCTTGTGAATAGTAGATTCTGTGTTATCTACATGTACGGGTTACCTCTCAGTGTAAGGGTGGATACAGACGATCGTATATCGGCTCTGTTTTCATGCCGAGCCGATATACGGTGTGCTTGTCTGCAGGGGGGGGGGAGGATGGAAGAGCCAGAAGCAGGAACTGAGCTCCCGCCCCCTCTCCGCCCCTTACCACTATTTGCAATAGGGGGGGAGAGACGGGGACGCTTAGCTCTGCCCCCATCCCGGCCCTCCCATTGCAAATAGTGGCAGGGGGCGGGGAAGGGGCGGGAACTCAGTTCCTGCTCCTGGCTCTTCCATCCTCTCCCCCCCCCCTTGCAGACAAGCACACCATATATCGACTCGGCGTGAAAATGGTCATCTGAATCCACCCTTATTCTGTCTACGATTTTAGTGAGATGAGGGCTTTAAATTTTCTTTACAGATCAGTAGGTAACAGCCTAGTGGTCAGTGCGAGAAATGCAGGATTGTAAGATTTTTCTTTTTAAATAAAGGCCGAGACCAGAAATTTAAAAAAAGTTTTAAAAAATATGATTAACACAAAAATGTGATTTATAGATTGGTCATTTTCTGACACATTCCCTTCAGGGTGGATTCAGACGACCGTATATCGGCTCGGTTTTCACGCCGAGCCGATATACGGTGTCCTCATCTGCAAGGGGGGAGGATGGAAGAGCCAGGAGCAGGAACTGAGCTCCCGCCCCTCTCCGCCCCTTCTCCGCCCTCTACACTATTTGCAATGAAAAGAGGCGGGGCTGGGCTAAGTGCCGAGAATTAGTCCCGCCCCCGCCCGCCTCTCCCCATTGCAAATAGTGCAGAGGGGCGGAGAGGAGGCAAAGAGGGGGCGGGAGCTCAGAGCACTGCTCCTGGCTCTTCCAGGCTCCCCCCCACAGAGAGAGACGATGTATATTGGCTGGACGGAAAACCGAGCCGATATACGTTCATCTGAATCCAGCCTCAAGGTCTAATTCACACTTCCATATATTAATCAGTATTTGTAAGCTAAAGCCTGGAGTAGAACATAAGCAGAGATAAAGTATAACAGAAGGCTTTCTACTTCTGTTGTGTGTTACGCACTCCTTGCTGTTCGCTAACAAGTACTGATGCAAAATATTTAACAAAATACGCAAGTATAAAGGCAAATGCACACGGCTGTATTTGCGCTCGTAGTTGCACATGCAAAATTTGCACACACAATACTCAAAGAATAGAACCCACTGATGTCAATGGGTTCAGAACACACTCTATTGTGTGCCCATTTGTGCACCATAGGGCCCCATTGAGGTCTGTGCACACAATGCACAACGGGATGCACACAATACAGTGCAAAACCACAGGAAAAATAACACATCTGGACCTCATTAGGCTAAATAGCCTTTTAAAAATGGCAGGGGGTGTTGATTGCCCATGTGAACAGACCCTGCATGTAAAATGCGCCAAAACATGTGCAAAAGTGCCTCATTCAAAGTGCAAATGCATTGCACTGAAGCGTGCGGAATGTAAAGTTGCCGTGAATAAAAGATCAGGTGGAGAAAAAAGTCACTGTTCCTTTAAAAAGTTGCCTGTTGATTAGCTCACCTGTTGGCAATGAGCCCTGGGGATGCAGTGTGTTATACTCCGCTGAGGGGGCCTCCGGAGATCTAAATGGAGATTTCATCTGGGAATTGTTACGTTCTGCAGGTAAATAATAGTTGGTGCCGATAAAAAAAGGAATATTCTGCATTTTCTGTAAAATGTGCCCCAGGTATCTTATTATCCTGTTAACTGACAATACAGTTGGTTATCTGTACGTTTATTCTGATACTGTTCTTAGATGTGTGTAATATCCCTGCTATAGATCTTCTGCCCCATGAGTCCCCAGCAACGTACCTGTGACCTGTTCTATCAGTATAAGTTTACCTGCAAATGGCCGGATTTGCATTGCAGAATCCGAAGCGGGTCCACCTTTTGGATTCAGCAGCAAATGCCTTTCATATCGTACTATGGAAAAGTCAATGGAAGCCATGCAACCCTTCCGCAATCCTCATTGTGGAAAGGCGGTGGGATCTGCGTCATTGGCTAGCAATGGCGTGGCATTATCTGTATTGCACTGACTGGCACGTTCACAGCAGAGAATAAGAAGAATCCGGACTGGTACGCGGGGTCATCGGCTAGGAACAGGGTTAGATTCCGCTGCAGGACCCTGCATGCAAAATTCGACCCGTTCGTGTGCGGCCGGCCTTAAAAGTAATGGGATGTTGCTGATTTTCCTCAAAAATATATTTGATGCAGCAACAGCCCTATTGTACGCTATTATTTCATCCCTTCCTTTTGCCTCTTACTGGCAGGAAACAATCACAATCCTAGTAGAAATCTAACACACTGCTGTATTTGGGATCTGCGTCCCGCAGCTAGGAGTGTATGGGCCCATAGAGCACCTATATATGCCTCAGTGTGGAGCGGTTTCCTGTAGGAGCATTGATGTGTACATGAGGCCTGAGCATAAGTATTGCACTATAGTCCTGGTGTTCAGGCAGAGCCATGGAGTCTACAGAGTAGGAAGCGACTGTCTCCGTGGATATTTACTCATACCGAGAATAGGGCTCATTGATTTCAATGGGTTCGGCCTCATGAGCGCGTCTTGCACGTGCATTTCACATGCACATAAACAGTAGGACCTACTCTATCTTTCTGCGTCTTTCACAGCAAAGGCCCCCATGGACGTCTATGGGAGGTACGCAAATACACAAGGGGAAGCGCAAAATGCAGGGAAGGGAACACATCTGGACCTCTTTAAGCTAAATAGCATTTTAATTCACGGAAAGGGCGTGGTGCATGTGAACTGGCCCTGCATGCGCAAAAAGTACAGTACTATGCGCAGACTCGTGTGCACATCTACCTCGTTCATGCTGAGCTATGTTGTGCTGCAGCAGGTGTTTTTTGTGCATGCAGTCGTCTAAATAAGCCCTAAATGGTCACAATGGATTCTGCCGCCCGCTCCAGGAGGAAGAGCCGCACGTGTCAGCGGCCTTGCTGCACGAGGGTCTTGTAAAGCATCAGTTGACTCTATCCATCTTTTTGCATACGTTCTCCTCTGAGCCCCAACACTGTTACCAGATGGTGCTGACATCTAAAGTGTCCCCTTACATAGTTCTGGAACGTTTCCTTTCTTCTTGTACACAAACTATTTGGCAGTGGGTTTTGGATCCTAACAAAAGCATAGTACAAAAACTGTCCAAATCCCAGGAGCGCCGGCAATCTGCAGTGCTGCAGCCAGTCCGCCGTATACCAGGCACAGCTCTGTTAATTTCATAGCAGTTGTGCCTGGTATTGTAGCTGGTCCCATGGCTTAGATGGCAAAACCCAGTGCTTTGAGCCTAGCACTTCAGCTGAGCGTGCTGCGCGACGCACTGTCCGTAGTCCCTATTTGCTTTAATGAGCAATGTTCAGTTCTTTCCACATGAAAACCCTGAATCCAAAATTGGATTGCAAAGGGTTAACCATAGCAGTGGTACCCCAACTCAAATGTAAAAAATGCCAAGATGGGAACACCCCCCCTTTTTACTGTTCAGTCCTTGACATTATATGATAAGTCACCCTTTCACTAGTAATGCCGGGCTCACACAGCCATATGCGGGATCTGAGGCTCGCAGCGGATTTCAGCTGTGATTCTGCATACGGCTGCGTATACTTCTATGTATGACCGTGTACTCACACAGGCGGTCATGCGCAGTACTACTTTTTGTACTTCTCACATCGTCGCTTAATGATGACACCAATATCCGCAGACCATTGCGTATGGTTTGTGGGTATATCCGCGACGATACAGCACATTGTGCCGTGTCGCAGATATCGGGAGTAAAATAAAACATCCTGAGTTCTAGTTTTCACAAGCGGATTACACAATTCCAACTAGCTAATCCAATGCACTTGATTGAACAGTGTATTACCGCGGATCAAACGGTTGTGGAATCCGCAATTCTAATCTGGTTGTGTGAGCCTGACCTAAATAGATTATGTATGAGTTCTGGTTAATTTCGTAAGCTCGACACCCTGTCAAAGACTGCGATAAAAGGCATGGTGAATCTTATCAGGGAGCTACCATTCCTCCAAGCAAACAAACAGCCACGTGCCCGTGCCATAGTATGTAGGTCTAAGGGCAGGTTTGGCAATCAAATGTGAATTCACGGACAGTTTGTAAAAATCGGGGAACTTAGTCCTGTGTCCATAAGATCCTCCAGTTCGCCATAAAAACTTTGCATTGTTGAATGTATAGTTAACAAACCTGGTGCCCTCCTCATCTTTGTGGTCCAAGTCAATGTCTTGTCATTTAGGCAAAATGTTTTCCCGCCTCTTGGAATACTCTGTGCACAGATCCGAAGGATTGACTACACTATTGTGTCCTCTATAAGATGGAAATGAATAGAATCTAGGTCAAACGGAGATGAAGGTTCAACCTTTGGTGTCTGTTTGCGTTACTGAGTCAATAGTACCATACTAGATTGTTTTTTTTTTTTTGAATACTGGTTTTGGTTACTTAAACAAAGCCCTGGAATGGAAAAGTTGAGCGTACACCCAAACACTATGTGTATCCGGAATAAATGTTCCTCCGGACGCTCGTTCACCAGACAGTCAGTCCGTGTAAAGAGACCAACGATCAGCCAGTGAACAAAAAATGCTTGCATAAAAATGAATAGGCAGATATAGAGCTGGCCTACAGGAGCAAACTAGCATAATGGCCATCTTTCAGCTGGCCATGTAAATGAAATGGCCGTTGATCAATGTGCATGTCAACCAGGGCTTGTTACGTTGGGAAGAGAATTCAAGAACGTGTAAAAGCACCTTTGGGGTGTTTGTAAAGGCTATTGTGATTGCCGTTAACACTCCTTCGCGGTATTGGTACATGAATGCTAGCTGGTAATACTGAGTTGGCAAAGTTTAACTTGTGTGATGACCTTTTGTGACAAGTCATCGTATTTTTAAAGAAAGTCTCAACTATCTTCAACCCTGTAAGTTAAGCTTATGGGCTGAAAGTAGGTGATCTGTGGAGTCCAGTGATGTGAGTTTCATACTTGCAATCTCCATCTTCTCACTCTCCCTCGCCGCCCACCACCCCCCATGGAATCTAATGGTGTAATATATTTTGTATATACACACTGCCAATGTGCTGCATGTTACAAATGAGTCAATAGTGATACAATATATAATGGTAATAAGAAAAGTAGTCCTCTTAATCATCATTGTCAGTGATTTTATCATTTTCTATCAGGTATGGCTGGAAAAGGAAGGGGGCGAGGGGCAAACTTTACATTTGATCTGCAAGCAATTGGCTTTTCGAGGGGTGATGCTCTTCCAGAGACTCAAGCAGGGCCGACAGCCTTGTACCCAGTAAGTGAAGCAATAGCAGTTTTGATGCTGTGTAGAGATGAGCTAACACCCAAATGCTCGGGTCCACGTTATTCGAGTCCAGCTTTTCGTAAAATTCGAAAGCTCTACTCGAGTAACAAACCCCATTGACTACAATGGGAGACTCGAGCATTTTTGTATGTGGAACACTGGGTCCCGAGCTTTTTTTTTTTTTTTTTTTCTTAGTCCCTCTCCCTTGATCATACACTTTTCTTTCCTAATTTTTACGCTTGCATAAATGAACAATCGTTGGCTCGTTCACTAATCGTTTGTTTACACAGCGCTCTTTCAGTCCCTCTGTCACTTATACAGCAAAAGGCGAAAGACTGAACAATTTCTCGTTTGACTGAGCCAACACAATATTTGCCTGTATACACAGGCTGCGTGAGAGCAAATAAGGTAGTGGTGACGTCACTCGCTCATTCAAATGATCGGCTCGTCTAAAAGGGCCCTCAAAAAGGTTAAAGATGAGGGAACGTTACAATTCTGTTTCCTATTGGGACAGGGGAAGAGTGAGAAGATAGCTTTTACCAATAAAGCCAAGTCCTTGTTGTGCCCTCCCTGTAGGTCCATAGACCTTCTGTAGTTACCGTTCCAGCTTCTTCTGATGATCAGTGTCAGCCTGACCCAGCTCCATGCTGGCGGTTCCTGAAGGGTTTATACGCACACAACATGGGCATACACCCTAGATGGCTGTGGCAATCCCCTACTTGTCTCGCTATCTGCTGCGTCTCTGTAGCATTACTCGCCTGACTCCTCCTAAGCCATGCCCTTAAATAGATTATTAATGCTTGTGAGCGTGCACAACGTAGTTACACACTCAAGTAGCCTAAATGTACGGTCAGTCTACCAACCACTATAGTGTCTCGGGCCAAAACGCTCTAGTCTAGCACCATATTTCTTAGGACATGGTTTACTAAATCCCCTCTGAGAGTCACTGCAGTGCGAACCTTGAGAAACCAGTCATCCACCGTACAACAGGCGAGGGGAACGCTAATTGCTGGAAGAACTAAATTTTACATCTCATGAACTGATGGCGAGCTCCTCTACTCCCTCACATAACCATCTACATAGTGGGCCATGTAAAAGTAGCCTGGCACCACACTTGTGTGAAGGTCGTCTAAAAGAAAATCTTTGTTGCTTATAGCAACCAATCACAATGCAGCTTTCATTTTGACTGTGAAACTACCCTTACTATATATAATGGGATCTTTGTATTTACATATCTTATGTAGAATTGCATCGCTTAACTTCTGTTTCATATTCTCTCCTACATGTACTAGCATATAGAATACAAACCGGCTCCATTACTAGAAGGTGAAGCACAGGACTACTTATTGGCGTTAAAACAAGAACTACGAGGAAACATGAAATACTTGCCGTACTACATGGCAAGCAACAATGAAAATTCAAGTATGGTACATTAATTACTGTATGATTTCCTTTCATTGATGTTTAGAGTGCAGTTAATTCCTGGTCACTGTACAATTAGTTTGTTGCACCCCATCATATGCTAGGTGTTTATAGATGTGCCCTGCACTATATATATATATATATATATATATATATATATATATATATATATATATATATATATATATATATTATATTATATTATATTTTTTATATATAATATATTTTATATATATATAATATATTATATATGTGTGTGTGTGTGTGTGTGTGTGAGACCTGCTTCAGTTTCAGGGGAAAAAAAATGAGAATGAAAACCAATGTGGATGCTAATAAAACTCGCATAGTGTTTTTTGCCCAGTGAGTTCTGGATGGTTATAGCCACCTAGTCTCTAAGATGATATATATATATACGACCGACCGAAAGTTCTCCAACTTCCCGATGTCGTAGAAACATGAATTTTGGCACGAGCAAAGATTATCTCCAAAATAGGAAAAGTAATTGGGCCCCAACTCGATTATTCAATTCTAGCGCAAAAGAATTGGCGTTAAAATTTAACGTACATAATCTAAATCTCTCACTTCCCAATGTCATAGAAACCTAAAACTTGGCACGGGCATTGATTATGTCATAAATAGGAAAAGCTAATGGGTCCCACCTCGATTGTTCAATTCTAAGCGCAAAAGAATTAGCGTCCACATTTTACGTATGGAATCTAATTCTCTCACTTCCTGATGTCATTTTATATAAAGGAAACATTGCATGGTTACCTCCCGTGGTGTTTCCTGGGTAACGCAGAGAACTATGCAAAATGGTGAACATATGTTTTTCCGGTATCTCTAAAGTAACCATGACTTCATAAGATTTCTGTGTGACCACCAGATAAACACCAGTACCAAAAAAACTCGGGCGAAGCCGGGTATATCAGCTAGTGTGTATGTATGTGTATATATAATTAGACGAAAGCACTCACTGACTCGCCAAAAGTTCTCCAACTTCCCGATGTCATAGAAACATGAATTTTGGCACGAGCATAGATTATCTCCAAAATAGGAAAGTAATTGGGTCCCAACTCGATTATTCAATTCTAGCACAAAAGAATTAGCGTCGAAATTTAACGTACATAATCTAAATCTCTCACTTCCCAATGTCATAGAAACTTAAAATTTGGCACAGGCATTGAATATGTCATAAATAGGAAAAGTTAATGGGTCTCAACTCAATTATTCAATTCTATGCGCAAAAGAATTAGCGTCCAAATTTTACGTACGGAATGTAATTTTCTCACATAGAAACTTAAAATTTGGCACGCGCATTGAATATGTCATAAATAGGAAAAGTTAATGGGTCCCAACTCAATTAGTCAATTCTGTGTGCAAAAGAATTAGCGTCCAAATTTTACGTACGGAATCTAATTCTCTCACTTTCCAGTGTCATAGAAACTCGAAATTTGGCAGGAGCATTGATTATGTCATAAATAGGAAAAGCTAATGGGTCCCAACTCGATTATTTAATTCTAGCGCAAAAGAATTTAGCGTCGAAATTTTACATACATAATCTAAATCTCTCACTTCCCAATGTCATAGAAACATGAAATTTGGCACGCGCATTGATTATCATAAATAGGAAAAGCTAATGCGTCCCAACTCGATTATTCAATTCTATGCACAAAAGAATTAGCATCCAAATTTTACGTACAGAATGTAATTTTCTCACATAGAAACTTAAAATTTGGCACGGGCATTGATTAGGTCATAAATAGGAAAAGCTAATGGGTTCCAACTCGATTATTCAATTCTATGCGCAAAAGAATTAGTGTCCAAATTTAATGTATGGAATCTAATTCTCTCACTTCCTGATGTCATTTTTTTATAAAGGAAACATCGCATGATTACCTCCCCGTGGTGTTTCCTGGGTAACGCAGAGAACTATGCAAAATGGTGAACATATGTTTTTCCGGTATCTCTAAAGTAACCACGACTTCAGAAGATTTTCCGTGTGAACACCAGATAAACACCAGTACCAAATTAACTCGGGCGAAGCAGAGTATATCAGCTAGTACAGTATATGCCAACAAGATGAAAACCCATGTGGAAATTGTAATGGTGGATATACTGCAGTTCTTCAGGAGATCTCCTCTCTTTACTGGAATTGAGAAGACTGGGCACCACATCTCCTTAAGGGCTCATGTCTACGGGCAAAATAAGAATTAAAATCCGCAGCGGATTTTAACTCTTCTCCTGCCCGCGGATCCGCACCCCATAGGGATGCATTGACCACCCGCAGGGTAGATAAATACCCGCGGATGGTCAATAAAAGGGATTTTAAAAAAAATGGAGCATGAAAAAATCTGGACCATGCTCCATTTTCATGCGGGTCTCCCGCGGGCTTCTATGGAAGCCGTCCGGATCCGCGGGAGACCTAAAATAGGAATTTACTCACACGCTCCGTTTCTTCTCTTCGCAGCGGCGCCATCTTCTCTCCGTCGCGGCCGGATCTTTTTTCTTCGAGACGGCGCATGCGCGGGGCACGTCACCGACGTCATCATGTGCATCCGCCGAGCCGAAGAAAGAAGATCCGGCCGCGACGCAGAGAAGATGGCGCCGCCGCGAAGAGAAGAAACGGAGCGGATGGGAGGTGAGTTTATTCTCATTTATTCTGATTTTCAGCGCTCATGTCCGCGGGGCAGGAGGGACCCGCTACGGATTCTCCATGGAGAATCCGTAGCGGGCCTGATTTTCCCCGTGGACATGAGGCCTAAAAGTATACCATTTCTGCTGTCCTGTTTAATCCCAGGTGCTGTTGCAGACGGCATTATGGGGCTAGCCCTGGCATCAGGACTTCTGCACCAACTCCTGGGAGTGAAGAGAGGTTCAGGAACAAAAAATGAGGCCTTTTTACACTGGAAAAGTGGGCATGAACGTTCATAGGAATATTCCTATTAGACATGAGCGAGCACCAAAGTGCTCGGGTGCTCGTTACTCGGGATGAAATTTCCGCGATGCTCGAGGGTTCGTTTCGAGTAACGAACCCCATTGAAGTCAATGGGCGACCCGAGCATTTTTGTATATCGCCGATGCTCGCTAAGGTTTCCATTTGTGAAAATCTGGGAAATTCAAGAAAGTGATGGGAACGACACAGCAACGGATAGGGTAGGCGAGGGGCTACATGTTGGGCTGCATCTCAAGTTCCCAGGTCCCACTATTAAGCCACAATAGCGGCAAGAGTGCCCCCCCCCCCACCTCCCAACAATTTTTACTTCTGAAAAGCCCTCATTAGCAATGCATACCTTAGCTAAGCACCACACTACCTCCAACAAAGCACAATCACTGCCTGCATGACACTCCACTGCCACTTCTCCTGGGTTACATGCTGCCCAACCCCCCCCCCCCATGCACGACCCAGTGTCCACAGCGCACACCAAATTGTCCCTGCGCAGCCTTCAGCTGCCCTCATGCCACACCACCCTCATGTCTATTTATAAGTGCGTCTGCCATGAGGAGGAACCACAGGCACACACTGCAGAGGGGTGGCACGGCTAGGCAGCGACCCTCTTTAAAAGGGGCGGGCCGATAGCCCACAATGCTGTTACAGAAGCAATGAGAAATATAATCCCGTGCCACCGCCATCAGGAGCTGCGCACGTGGGCATAGCAATGGGGAACCTATGTGCCACACACTATTTATTCTGTCAAGGTGTCTGCATGCCCCAGTCAGACCGCGTTTTTTTATAAATAGTCACAGGCAGGTACAACTGGGAATCCCCAACTCCGCAATGGGAATTCCGTGTGCACCCACAGCATGGGTGGCTCCCTGGAACCCATCGGCTGTACACAAATGTATCCCATTGCAGTGCCCTGGACAGCAGAGCTAACGTCAGATTAAATACAGGTGGGCTTCGGCCCACACTGCATGCTCCAACCTGACCGGGCTTTTTAATTCATAGACACAGGCAGGTACAACTCCCTATTGTGAAGTCCCTGTGGACCGACGGCATGGGTGGGTGCCAGGAAGCCATCGGCGGTACATAAATATATCCCATTGCATTGCCCATCACAGCTGAGGTAATGTCATGTTTAATGCAGGTGGGCTTCGGCCCACACTGCATGCCCCAGTCAGACTGGGGTTCTTTAGAAGTGGACACATGTAGTTACAACTCCGTGTGGACCGACAGCATGGGTGGCTCCCTGGAACCCACCGGCGGTACATAAATATATCCCATTGCAGTGCCCAGCACAGCTGATGTAACGTCAGCTGTAATGCAGGTGGGCAAAAAATTAATTGGATTACACTGTAGGCGAGGGCCCCAAAAAATTGGTGTACCAACAGTACTAATGTACCTCAGAAAAATTGCCCATGCCCAACCAAGAGGGCAGGTGAAACCCATTAATCGCTTTGGTTAATGTGGCTTAATTGGTAACTAGGCTTGGAGGCAGCCCAGTTACAATAAAAATTGGTTCAGGTGCAAGTTTCAATGCTTTAATGAGCATTGAAACGTATAAAAATTGTTTACAAAAATTATATGACTGAGCCTTGTGGCCCTAAGAAAAATTGCCCGTTCAGCGTGATTACGTGAGGTTTCAGGAGGAGGAGCAGGAGGAGTAGGAATATTATACACAGATTGATGAAGCAAAAATGTCCCCGTTTTTGATGGTGATAGAGAACGATGCTTCCATCCGCGGGTGCAGCCTACGTATTGCTTAGGTATCGCTGCTGTCCGCTGGTGAAGAAGAGAAGTCTGGGAAAATCCAGGCTTTGTTCATCTTGATGAGTGTAAGCCTGTCGGCACTGTCGGTTGACAGGCGGGTACGCTTATCCGTGATGATTCCCCCAGCCGCACTAAACACCCTCTATGACAAGACACTAGCCGCAGGACAAGCAAGCACCTCCAGGGCATACAGAGCGAGTTCAGGCCACGTGTCCAGCTTCGACACCCAGTAGTTGTAGGGGGCAGAGGCGTCACCGAGGACGGTCGTGCGATCGGCTACGTACTCCCTCACCATCCTTTTACAGTGCTCCCGCCAACTCAGCCTTGACTGGGGAGCGGTGACACAGTCTTGCTGGGGAGCCATAAAGCTGGCAAAGGCCTTGGAGAATGGTCCCCTGCCTGTGCTGTACATGCTCCATGATCTCTGCGCCTCCCCTGCTACCTGACCCTCGGAACTGCGCCTTCTGCCACTAGCGCTGTCGGATGGAAAGTTTACCATCAGTTTGTCCACCAGCGCCCTGTGGTATAGCATCATTCTCGAACCCCTTTCCTCTTCGGGAATGAGAGTGGAAAGGTTCTCCTTATACCGTGGGTCGAGCAGTATGTACACCCAGTAATCCGTAGTGGCCAGAATGCGTGTAACGCGAGGGTCACAAGAAAGGCATCCTAACATGAAGTCAGCCATGTGTGCGAGGGTACCTGTATGCAACACATGGCTGTCCTCACTAGGAAGATCACTTTCAGGATCCTCCTCCTCCTCCTCCGGCCATACACACTGAAAGGATTGCAAGCAAGCAGCATGGGTACCCTCAGCAGTGGGTCAAGCTGTCTCTTCCCCCCCCCCCCCTCCTCCTCATGCTCCTCCCCTCCTCCTCCTCCTCAATGCGCTGAGATATAGACATCAGGGTGCTCTGACTATCCAGCGACATACTGTCTTCCCCTGCCTCTGTTTCCGAGCGCAAAGCGTCTGCCTTTATGCTTTGCAGGGAACTTCTCAAGAGGCATAGCAGAGGAATGGTGACGCTAATGATTGCAGCATCGCCGCTCACCATCTGGGTAGACTCCTCAAAGTTTCCAAGGACCTGGCAGATGTCTGCCAACCAGGCTAACTCTTCTGTAAAGAATTGAGGAGGCTGACTCCCACTACGCCGCCCATGTTGGAGTTGGTATTCCACTATAGCTCTACGCTGCTCATAGAGCCTGGCCAACATGTGGAGCGTAGAGTTCCACCGTGTGGGCACGTCGCACAGCAGTCGGTGCACTGGAAGATTAAACCGATGTTGCAGGGTCCGCAGGGTGGTAGCGTCCGGCGCACCTTTCCGAGCAGGTATGACAAGTGTGGGTAGCTTTTCAGAAAGCGCTGAACCACCAAATTAAAGATATGGGCCAGGCATGGCACGCGCGTGAGGCTGCCAAGCTGCAGAGCCGCCACCAGGTTTCGGCCGTTGTCACACACGACCATGCCCGGTTGGAGGCTCAGCGGCGCAAGCCAGCAGTCGGTCTGCTCTGTCAGACCCTGCAGCAGTTCGTGGGCCGTGTGCCTCTTCTCTCCTAAGCTGAGTAGTTTCAGCACGGCCTGCTGACGCTTGCCCACTGCTGTGCTGCCACGCCACGCGACAGCTGGCGACGTGCTGCTGCTGACACATCTTGATTGCGAGACAGAGGTTGCGTTGGAGGAGGAGGGTGGTTTAGTGGAGGAAGCATACACCGCCGCCGATACCGGCACCGAGCTGGGGCCCGCAATTCTGGGGGTGGGTAGGACGTGAGCGGTCCCAGGCTCTGACTCGGTCCCAGCCTCCACTAAATTCACCCAATGTGCCATCAGGGAGATATAGTGGCCCTGCCCGCCTGTGCTTGTCCACGTGTCCGTTAAGTGGACCTTGGCAGTAACCGCGTTGGTGAGGGCGCGTACAATGTTGTGGGAGACGTGGTCGTGCAGGGCTGGGACGGCACATCGGGAAAAGTAGTGGCAACTGGGAACCGAGTATCGCGGGGCCGCCGCCGCAATCATGCTTTTGAAAGCCTCCATTTCCACAAGCCTATACGGCAGCATCTCCAGGCTGATCAATTTGGCAATGTGCACGTTTATCACTTGAGCGTGAGGGTGCGTGGCGGCGTACTTGCGCTTGTGCTCTAACAGTAGCGCTAGCGACGTCTGGACGCTGCGCTGAGAGACATTGCTGGATGGGGCCGAGGACAGCGGAGGTGAGGGTGTGGGTGCGGGTGCAGGCCAGGAGACGGTAGTGCCTGTGTCCTCAGAGGGGGGGTTGGATCTCAGTGGCAGGTTGGGGAACAGGGGGAGAGGCAGTCGTGCAAACGGGAGGCGGTGAACGGGCATCGTCCCACCTTGTGGGGTGCTTGGCCATCATATGCCTGCGCATGCTGGTGGTGGTGGCTCCCCAGCTGATCTTGGCGCGACAAAGGTTGCACACCACTGTTCGTCGGTCGTCAGGCGTCTCTGTGAAAAACTGCCACACCGTAGAGCACCTTGACCTGTGCAGGGTGGCATGGCGCGAGAGGGGGCGCTTTGGGAAACAGTTGGTGGATTATTCGGTCTGGCCCTGCCTCTACCCCTGGCCACCGCAGTGGCTCGGCCTGTGCCCACACCCTGACTTGGGCCTCCGCGTCCTCGCCCGCGTCCACGTCCTCTAGGCCTACCCTTACCCCTCAGCATGCTGTATTACCAGTAGCGCAGAAACAGAACGCTGTAATTAAATGTGCCACTTATTGGCCTGTGGTTTGAGGCTGACTTCGCTTACGGAACGCACAGCAGAGCCAGGAAATAATTTTGCGCAAGCCTGCTGTAACACTTAGCTGGCTGCGTATGAATTAGGACAACTACCCCCAGCACAGACCCAGTACACTGAGGACAGTCACAGGCAGCCCAAATAGATTTTTTTTCCCAAATGTTTTTGGAAAGGCCCACTGCCCATATTCAATAAATATGTCTTCTGTCCCTGCCTCACCACCACTACTGGCCCTGGACTATGTATAATTACTGCAGGGCGCAATGCTCTGCACGGCCGATATACAAAAAAAGTATATCGGCCGTGCAACTCTGCAAAAAGCAGCCTCCACACCTGATCTCACCAGCCACTCACTGCAGGGGGGTGGTATAGGGCTTGAACGTCGCAGGGGGAAGTTGTAATGCCTGCACTGTCTTTCTATTGGCCAGAAAAGCGTGCTAACGTCTCAGAGATGAAAGTGAAAGTAACTCGAACATCGCGTGGTACTCGTAACAAGCATCTCAAACACGCTAATACTCGAACGAGTATCAAGCTTGGACGAGTACGTTGGCTCATCTCTAATTCCTATACCTGATTGTCAGCTCATGTGAAGCGGCACACAATTTGCTTGTTCATCGGCTGATTGCATCTTCTGTGTAGTAGCTGACAGTGATGCTTCTCTATGGGGACAAACTATCACATGAACCATCTATTGTTGAACTCTGGGCCGATATTTGTTACAGTTCGCTACAGTTATGTTGTTTTAATAAAAGTTCTGCAGCATTGGTTATGGAGTCTAAAAGTTTAGGCCTAATTCCCACGGGCGGATTTCCGCCGCATATCACGTGGTGGAAATCCGCGGCGTTGCCCCGCAGCTGTTAGGTTCTATTGAACCTAATAGCGCAATGCTCATGGTGCGGAATTCCAACCCGTTGAATCACCCGCGGCATATTCCATTTGCCGCGGGCGTACGCGTGGACGGCTTCTATTGCAGTCAATGGAAGCCGTCAATCACGCTATCTTCCGCTGTCATGTGATGCAGCCGTCATGTCATGTGACGCTGTGGGTGTGTCATATGATGCTGCCGGCGTGTCACATGACACTGCCGGCGCGTCATGCGCTGTACGGCACTGGATGTGGGACATCGGGCAACCGATCCGGAGATGAGTATGGGGTCTCTGGGGGGGGGGGGGGGGTGCCGTGAAGGACTCCGCTGCGGAATTCCGCTTGCGGAGCCTGTCACGACTGTGGGCACTAGGCCTTAAAAGAGTTTCCCCTCAAAGAGATTCTCCTAGCAACCTCGGGCTACTGCAGCCCCCTGGGCCTAATTTAAAAAAATAGGGACTTCTAGCGAACCAGTGTGGCCAGGATAGGGCCATAAAGTATTGCTGACACTAGCTCCCTTATACATGGATTGGGGAATAATGGTGACCCTACAAGAGTTGGGTCTCGTTCTGAAGATGCCCCTGATTGTACCATCCTTCTGCCACTCTCTTCCAGAATATAAAGATGTGACCAAGCTTGTCCCCAGTGCCCATCCACACATCCCACATAGCCTGTAAAGGCCTGATAGACGAGCACTGATCTCATTGGTTGGCGCTCATCTACCACAGCAAATCGCTACATGTAAAAGGATCCTTCAGTATTTGTATGTCTTGGGTCTTTATGAATCATGGAGTCTGGTTTGTATTTAATTTTGGGATGTGGTGAATTCATATGCACTATTTGTGATTCAAATTCTGTAACTTGTGGGTAATGCAAGATGCTCTTTATGAATGGGTGGGGCCTATCGTAAAAACAAAAACTTGCTCTGTGCCTTATATGTCCCTTCTCAAAAGCTTACAAGTATCATATTTTGTCTTTACAAGTTGGGTGACCCAGATGGTGTATTTATGAGAAGAGGACAACTCAAGGATTACTATGTGCAGTCAGCATTAAAACTGTTTATGCTGTAGAAGGTGATACACTGGAAAGAAATTCAGAAAATGATATTTTGTGTATATTGGAGCAAATTTTACCAGAAAATATGCTTTATATGTAGCAAATAGAGATGAGCGAGCACCAAAATGCTTGGGTGCTCGTTACTCGGGACGAAATTTTCGCGATGCTCGAGGGTTCGTTTCGAGTAACGAACCCCATTGAAGTCAATGGGCGACCCGAGCATTTTTGTATATCGCCGATGCTCGCTAAGGTTTCCATTTGTGAAAATCTGGGAAATTCAAGAAAGTGATGGGAACGACACAGCAACGGATAGGGTAGGCGAGGGGCTACATGTTGGGCTGCATCTCAAGTTCCCAGGTCCCACTATTAAGCCACAATAGCGGCAAGAGTGCCCCCCTCCCAACAATTTTTACTTCTGAAAAGCCCTCATTAGCAATGCATACCTTAGCTAAGCACTACACTACCTCCAACAAAGTACAATCACTGCCTGCATGACACTCCGCTGCCACTTCTCCTGGGTTACATGCTGCCCATCACCCCCCCCCCCCTGCACGACCCAGTGTCCACAGCGCACACCAAATTGTCCCTGCGCAGCCTTCAGCTGCCCTCATGCCACACCACCCTCATGTCTATTTATAAGTGCGTCTGCCATGAGGAGGAACCGCAGGCACACACTGCAGAGGGGTGGCACGGCTAGGCAGCGACCCTCTTTAAAAGGGGCGGGCCGATAGCCCACAATGCTGTTATAGAAGCAATGAGAAATATAATCCTGTGCCATCGCCATCAGGAGCTGCACACGTGGGCATAGGTTCCCCATTGCTATGTGCCACACACTATTCATTCTGTCAAGGTGTCTGCATGCCCCAGTCAGACCGCGTTTTTTTATAAATAGTCACAGGCAGGTACAACTGGGAATCCCCAACTCCGCAATGGGAATTCCGTGTGCACCCACAGTATGGGTGGCTGCCTGGAACCCACCGGCTGTACATAAATGTATCCCATTGCAGTGCCCATCACAGCTGAGGTAACATCCGATTAAATGCAGGTGGGCTTTGGCCCACACTGCATGCCCCAGTCAGACTGGGGTTCTTTAGAAGTGGACATATGCAGTTTCAACTCCGTGTGGACCGACAGCATGGGTGGCTCCCTGGAACCCACCGGCTGTACATAAATATATCCCATTGCAGTGCCCATCACAGCTAATATAACGTCAGCTTTAATGCAGGTGGGCAAAAAATTAATTGGATTACACTGTAGGCGAGGGCCCCCAAAAATTGGTGTACCAACAGTACTAATGTACCTCAGAAAAATTGCCCATGCCCAACCAAGAGGGCAGGTGAAACCCATTAATCGCTTTGGTTAATGTGGCTTAATTGGTAACTAGGTCTGGAGGCAGCCCAGTTAAAATAAAAATTGGTTCAGGTGCAAGTTTCAACGCTTTAATGAGCATTGAAACGTATAAAAATTGTTTACAAAAATTATATGACTGAGCCTTGTGGGCCTAAGAAAAATTGCCAGTTCGGCGTGATTACGTGAGGTTTCAGGAGGAGGAGCAGGAGGAGGAGGAGGAATATTATACACAGATTGATGAAGCTAAAAGGTCCCCGTTTTTGATGGTGATAGAGAACAATGCATCCATCCGCGGGTGCAGCCTACGTATTGTTTAGGTATCGCTGCTGTCCGCTGGTGGAGAAGAGAAGTCTGGGGAAATCCAGGCTTTGTTCATCTTGATGAGTGTAAGCCTGTCGGCACTGTCGGTTGACAGGCGGGTACGCTTATCTGTGATGATTCCCCCAGCCGCACTAAACACCCTCTCTGACAAGATGCTAGCCGCAGGACAAGCAAGCACCTCCAGGGCATACAGCGCGAGTTCAGGCCACGTGTTCAGCTTCAACACCCAGTAGTTGTAAGGGGCAGAGGCGTCACGGAGGACGGTCGTGCGATCGGCTACGTACTCCCTCACCATCCTTTTACAGTGCTCCCACCGACTCAGCCTTGACTGGGGAGCAGTGACACAGTCTTGCTGGGGAGCCAGAAAGCTGTCAAAGGCCTTAGAGAGTGTACCCCTGCCTGTGCTCTACATGCTGCCTGATCTCTGCGCCTCCCCTGCTACCTGGCCCTCGGAACTGCGCCTTCGGCCACTAGCGCTGTCGGATGGGAAGTTTACCATCAGTTTGTCCACCAGGGTCCTGTGGTATAGCATCACTCTCGAACCCCTTTCCACTTCGGGTATGAGAGTGGAAAGGTTCTCCTTATACCGTGGGTCAAGCAGTGTGTACACCCAGTAATCTGTAGTGGCCAGAATGCGTGTAACGCGAGGGTCACGAGAAAGGCATCCTAACATGAAGTCAGCCATGTGTGCCAGGGTACCTGTACGCAACACATGGCTGTCCTCACTAGGAAGATTACTTTCAGGATCCTCCTCCTCCTCCTCAGGCCATACACGCTGAAAGGATGACAGGCAAGCAGCATGGGTACCCTCAGCAGTGGGCCAAGCTGTCTCTTCCCCCTCCTCCTCATGCTCCTCCTCCTCCTCCTCAACGCGCTGAGATATAGACAGGAGGGTGCTCTGACTATCCAGCGACATACTGTCTTCGCCCGCCTCTGTTTCCGAGCGCAAAGCGTCTGCCTTTATGCTTTGCAGGGAACTTCTCAAGAGGCATAGCAGAGGAATGGTGACGCTAATGATTGCAGCATCGCCGCTCACCATCTGGGTAGACTCCTCAAAGTTTCCAAGGACCTGGCAGATGTCTGCCAACCAGGCCCACTCTTCTGTAAAGAATTGAGGAGGCTGACTCCCACTGCGCCACCCATGTTGGAGTTGGTATTCCACTATAGCTCTACGCTGCTCATAGAGCCTGGCCAACATGTGGAGCGTAGAGTTCCACTGTGTGGGCACGACGCACAGCAGTCGGTGCACTGGCAGATGAAACCGATGTTGCAGGGCGGCAGCGTCCGTGTGGGACTTGCAGAGACGGCGCACCTTTCCGAGCAGGTCTGAGAAGCGTGGGTAGCTTTTCAGAAAGCGCTGAACCACCAAATTAAAGACGTGGGCCAGGCATGGCACGTGCGTGAGGCTGCCGAGCTGCAGAGCCGCCACCAGGTTACGGCCGTTGTCACACACGACCATGCCCGGTTGGAGGCTCAGCGGCGCAAGCCAGCGGTCGGTCTGCTCTGTCAGACCCTGCAGCAGTTCGTGGGCCATGTGCCTCTTCTCTCCAAGCTGAGTAGTTTCAGCACGGCCTGCTGACGCTTGCCCACCGCTGTGCTGCCACGACGCGCGACACCGACTGCTGGCGACGTGCTGCTGCTGACACATCTTGATTGCGAGACAGAGGTTGCGTAGGAGGAGGAGGGTGGTTTAGTGGAGGAAGCATACACTGCCGCAGATACCACCACCGAGCTGGGGCCCGCAATTCTGGGGGTGGGTAGGACGTGAGCGGTCCCAGGCTCTGACTCTGTCCCAGCCTCCACTAAATTCACCCAATGTGCCGTCAGGGAGATATAGTGGCCCTGCCTGCCTGTGCTTGTCCACGTGTCCGTTGTTAAGTGGACCTTGCCAGTAACCGTGTTGGTGAGGGCGCGTACAATGTTGCAGGAGACGTGGTCGTGCAGGGCTGGGACGGCACATCGGGAAAAGTAGTGGCGACTGGGAACTGAGTAGTGCGGGGCTGCCGCCATCATACCTTTGAAAGCCTCCGTTTCCACAACCCTATACGGCAGCATCTCCAAGCTGATAAATTTGGCTATGTGCACGTTTAACGCTTGAGCGTGCGGGTGCGTGGCGGCGTACTTGCGCTTGCTCTCTAACACTTGCGCTTGCGCTCTAACACTTGCGCTAGCGACGGCTGGACGGTGCGCTGAGAGACATTGGTGGATGGGGCCGAGCACAGCGGAGGTGAGGGTGTGGGCGCAGGCCAGGAGACGGTAGTGCCTGTGTCCTCAGAGGGGGGGTTGGATCTCAGTGGCAGGTTGGGGCACAGGGGGAGAGGCAGCGGTGCAAACCGGAGGCGGTGAACGGCCTTCGTCCCACCTTGTGGGGTGCTTGGCCATCATATGTCTGCGCATGCTGGTGGTGGTGAGGCTGGTGGTGGTGGCTCCCCGGCTGATCTTGGCGCAACAAAGGTTGCACACCACTGTTCGTCGGTCGTCTGCACTCTCAGTGAAAAACTGCCAGACCTTTGAGCACCTCGGCCTCTGCAGGGTGGCATGGCATGAGGGGGCGCTTTGGGAAACAGTTGGTGGATTATTCGGTCTGGCCCTGCCTTTACCCCTGGCCACCGCACTGCCTCTTCCAACCTGCCCTGCTGCTGCACTTGCCTCCCCCTCTGAAGACCTGTCCTCAGTAGGCGTAGCAAACCAGGAGGGGTCAGTCACCTCATCGTCCTGCTGCTCTTCCTCCGAATCCTCTGTGCGCTCCTCCCTCGGACTTACTCCAATTACTACTACCTGAGTGATAGACAACTGTGTCTCATCGTCATCGTCCTCCTCACCCACTGAAAGCTCTTGAGACAGTTGGCGGAAGTCCCCAGCCTCATCCCCCGGACCCCGGGAACTTTCCAAAGGTTGGGCATCGGTCACGACAAACTCCTCCAGTGGGAGAGGATTCGGAACCATTGCTGCCCATTCTGGGCAGGGGCCCGAGAACAGTTCGTGGGAGTCTGCCTGCTCCTCAGAATGTGTCATTGTAATGGAGTGAGGAGGCTGGGAGGAAGGAGGAGCAGCAGCCAGAGGATTCAGAGTTGCAGCAGTGGACGGCGCAGAATTCTGGGTGGTCGATAGATTGCTGGAGGCACTTTCTGCCATCCACGACAGGACCTGCTCATTTTCTAATAAAGGTCTACCGCGTGGACCCATTAATTGTGAGATGAATGTGGGGACGCCAGAAACGTGCCTCTCTCCTGATCCCGCAGCAGTCGGCTGCGATACACCTGGATCAGGAGCTCGGCCTGTGCCCACACCCTGACTTGGGCCTCTACGTCCTCTAGGCCTACCCCTACCCCTCAGCATGCTGTATTACCAGTAGTGCAGAAACAGAACGCTGTAATTAAATGTGCCGCTTATTGGCCTGTGGTTGGAGGCTGACTTCGCTTACGGAGCGCACAGCAGATCCAGGAAACAATTTTGCGCTAGCCTGCTGTAACGCTTAGCTGCGTATTAATTAGGACTACTACCCCCAGCAGATAGATACTGTAGGCAGCATATAATATTATGTATACTGTTTCCCTCTGGCAGGATGACGGCGCTGATGTAACAGACAGCAGATCCAGGAAGCAATTTTGCGCCAGCCTGCTGTAACGCTTAGCTGTGTATTAATTAGGACTACTATGCCCAGCAGATAGATACTGTAGGCAGCGTATAATATTATGTATACTGTTTCCCTCTGGCGGGATGACGGCGCTGATGTAACAGAGACAGCAGATCCAGGAAACAATTTTGCGCAAGCCTGCTGTAACGCTTAGCTGCGTATTAATTAGGACTACTACCCCCAGCAGACACGCAGTAAACTGAAGACTGTCACAGGCAGCCCAAATATAGTATTTTTTTTTCCCCAATTTTTTGGAAAAAGCCCACTGCCTATATAGCCTGAATATCTCTTTCCCTGCCTCACCAGTACTGGCCCTATACTCTGTACAATGACTGCAGACTGAGGACGCAATGCTCTGCACGGCCGATATACCAAAAAAAAAAAAAAAAATGTGCAACACTGCAAAAAGCAGCCTCAACAGTACTGCACACGGTCAGATGTGGCCCTAAGAAGGACCGTTGGGGTTATTGAAGCCTAAAATCACTCCTAACGCTCTCCCTATAGCAGCTCTGGCATCAGCAGCACTTTCCCTGATCTCTGTCAGAATGCATCTGTGGCGAGCCGCGGGAGGGGACGATTTATATACTCGGGTGACACCTGATCTCGCCAGCCACTCACTGCAGGGCGGTAGTATAGGGCTTGAACGTTGCAGGGGGAAGTTGTAATGTCTTCCCTGTCTTTCTATTGGCCAGAAAAGCGCGCTAACGTCTCAGAGATGAAAGTGAAAGTAACTCGAACATCGCGTGGTGCTCGCCTCTAGTAACGAGCATCTTGAACACGCTAATACTCGAACGAGTATCAAGCTCGGACGAGTACGTTCGCTCATCTCTAGTAGCAAACTTGGTGACATTGGAGGAATGAATATGAGAGTGCGAGTTACTGTGAACTTTTTAGCATGGAATGAAAGTGCTGGACGCCGCTCCCATATCTCATGTTCACCAGCTTCGATTACATCTCCCTCAAGAGAGAGATGATCAGACTGGGTCAAAGTTCACTACAGTCCTTGTCACTTAGGATCTTTCCTGCATAAAATTCTTGGCGTCCACTGAATATAGTCTTTGACTCGTACAAACATGTTAACTTGCGTTTCAGGCATTGAACGATACAGTATAAAATATCTGCAGGAAGCAGAGAAGAAACGCACTGAAGTCTGGACACCAGGTAATGCTGGATTAGGAATTAACATCAAAGACCCCTTCAAGAATTGAATTGATCATGTTCTATGGTTTGTCTAGGAAGAGCAGGCTGCATTGAGTTCAGGTTTTAGGATAAAATTCAGAAAATCACAATGGGAGCCATAGCTTTTGAATGCAGATTTCAATATATATCATGACATAGATTTCACTTATACACTATATGTGATATGACTCGTGGTAAGAGATTGTTGGGGTTACATTAAATAAATGCACATACAGAGGCAAAAATTGCTGATGCTGCGTTTTTAAAATTTGGCCATGAAAAATACAGCCATGTGAATAGATACATAGACTTACATTAGCTCCATATTGCACTCCACAAAAGACAGACCAAATATGGAGTTAAAATAAGCCCTTCTGAAAGCAGCCTAAGAGATACTGTAATGTGATCAGATCCTTGTGTAGCCCTTGACTATAACATGGAACCCTACTTGGGGATGGTGCAGTGAAGAGGCATGCATGTAGCAGTAAACTTAAAGGGCTTGTCCACTAACCTAATAAACTGGCATATACTCACCTCTCCTGGCTCCAGCTGTATCCCCCACCACTGCCCCGGATCTCCCATCTGACGTCATGTTTACAGGTTGCCCTAGCCTGTTTATGGGGCGTCACAGTTTCTGCAGCCAATAACTGAGCTCGGCGACCTATCTGATTAAGCATGATGTTGAAAAGGCTGAACTTTTATTTAATATCTGCTGAAGGAATGCAGGCCATTCTCTATAAGCAGAGAGATGGTAAGGGGAATTAATTCAAGTCTCCATGCCCAGATGAATTACATCCCAGGGTATTAAAGGAAGTATCAGATGTAACGGCTGAACCACTTGACTTTCAAATTGGCCATCAACACAAAGCTTGAAGGAATGGCTAACACCAGAGAAGAGAGGATTAAAAAATATCTAGAAAAGCTTGAACAGTGGGCGGCGACTAACAGAATGGTATTTAACAAGGAGAAATGCAAGGTCCTACATTTGGGCAAGAAAAATGAAAAAGGCACATAGAGAATGGGAGGAATTGGTCTAAGCAGCACATGTGAAAAAGGCTTGCGTGTAATAATAGATCATAGGCTGAATATGAGTCAACAGTGTGATGCAGTAGCAAAAGAGGTGAACACAATTCTGGGATCTATTAAAAAAAGCATAGAATCTAAACTATGTGAAGTAATTGTCCCCCCCCCACCCCCACCCCCCCACCCCCACCCCCCCCCTCTACTCTTCCTCGGTCAAACCTCTCTGGAATGCTGTCCAGTTCTGTGCACCCCAACATAAAAAAGGCATTGAAAAACTGTAGTAAGTTCAGAGAAGAGATAATAAGAAGGTGAACTGTCTGCAAATCATGTCCTATGAGGAACGGTTAAAGGATCTGGGAATGTTTAGCTTGCAAAAAAGAAGGCTGAGAGGGGACTTAAAGGGGTGGTCTCGCGAAACCAAGTGGGGTTATACACTTCCGTATGGCCATATTAATGCACTTTGTAATGTACATTGTGCATTAAATATGAGCCATACAGAAGTTATTCCACTTACCTGCTCCGTTGCTAGCGTCCTCGTCTCCATGGTTCCGTCTAAATTCGCCGGCAGCTTGCTTTTTTAGACGCGCTTGCGCAGTCCGGTCTTCTCCATTCAGCACGAGCCGCTTCAGTGTGCTCCCCGCTACAGCTCTTCTGCGCATGCGCAGACGAGCTGTCACTGCTCGGGAGCGCGCTGAAGCGGCCATTCTGCACCATCCTCTGTTAGAGGAAGGTGCAGAAACTGGAGCTGCCCAGCGGAGAAGACCAGCCCAGCAGCCCCGAGAAGCCTCCCAGGTAAGTGATGGGTCGGGGGGGGGGCTGCCGCTGCGCCGGGGGGGGCTGCCGCTGCGCCGGGCTGCGCCGGGGGGGCTGTCGCTAGGCCGGGGGGGCTGCCGCTGCGCCGGGGGAGCTAGCGCTAGGCCGGGGGGGCTGTCGCTGCGATGGGGGGGGCTGTCGCTAGGCCGGGGGGGCTGTCGCTAGGCCGGGGGAGCTAGCGCTAGGCCGGGGGGGCTGTCGCTGCGATGGGGGAGGCTGTCGCTGCGCCGGGGGAACTAGCGCTGGGGAGCCGGGGGCTAGCGCCGGTTACCTGCTGTCTGGTCGGCGGCTGCGGGGCGTCTGGTCGGCGGCTGCGATGCGTCCGGTTGCCATGGAGACACAGCTGGCGGCGTCTCGGGAGCGCGCACGTCGGGCTGCAGCGAGCGACTGGGAAAGAGCCGGCGGCCATCTTGAGGAAACTTTTATAACTTGCTGAAACGCTGGAACGGTAAGTACGAACCAGCTAGAAATGTCATTTACAGGGGGGCTTAGTAATGTGTGTTTAATGGGGGGGACTGGGCAAAAAAAAAAATTAACTGCTTCCTCGAGACATCTCCTTTAATAGCTGTCTACAAATATCTGAAGGGCTGTCACAGTGCAGAGCGATCAGCCCTATTCTCATTTGTAGAAGGAAAGACTAGAAGCAATGGGCTGAAGCTGAAAGGGAGGAGACACTACTTAGATATTAAAAAAAGCTTTCTGACAGTGAGGGTGATCAATGAGTGGAACAGTTTACCACGGGAGGGGGTGAGTTCTCCTTCAATGGAAGTGTTCAAACAGAGGCTGGACAAATATCTGTCTGGGATGATTTAGTGAATCCTGCACTGAGCAGGGGGTTGGACCTGATGACCCTGGAGGTCCCTTCCAACCCTGCTATTCTATTTCAGGAGCAGATAAAGCAGCCCTATAGATACTCTGCACCCATGACCAGAAAACACTGTGACTCAGGTGTGTGTCTAAATCTACACAAGTGTAACCAGCAGCAAGTAAAATGGTTATAGTATGTAGGCATGGCATAACTTTACATAACCAATGCCAGCCAACATGACTGGAGCAATTGCAGTCTAGTTCAGACATTTACTAAGGGAGGGAATAATACAGTTGCAGATGGTTCATCTCAACCACCCTCTTACATACAGACAGTATATTGGGGGATTTCATAGAATGCAGTACCGTAATTTATATCTGCAAATGTGTCAAGTCAAAATTGTCACTTTTCTGAAATGAGGAATATACACTTTAGAGAAAAAAAGACCGCTTCCCCATACAGCCTGACTTTATTAAACATTCAGTTTTTTTTGTCATGACAGATTGGCGATTACTTCCAAGAGAAATGAAAGCTGTCAAAAAGAAGAGAAAGCCAGGTATAAACAATCAGTATGTGTAAATGGCAAGTGCTACACATACAAGGTAGTCTAAAGTTTCCTGTTAGGGGTAGACCTGCTAGACTCAGATTTCTCAAGCTTGCAGGAGAAGTTCAGTATTACATCGTATTAGAAAACAATGTGCTCTGGGTCATGGATAATGCTTTATCCCCTTTTTGTCTACCTAATTGGGAATGTCAAGCAATAAGCACCACAGTGGTCTCAAGGATGCTGGATTTTTGGAACTTTAGGGTGCTTACATGCAAGCCGTATTCGCTGGTAGGGGCCTGATTGGGGGAGGCTCCACCAATACCAAAAATATGGGTTTCCTGTTTGGCCTACTTCCGCTCACCTCTGCAGCGCTGCTTTACCCAGGAACCTATCAGTTTTGCCTGCGTGTAGCAGCTCTATTCACTTCATTGTGGCTAAGGGAAATAGCCGAGCATAGCCCAGCAGTCTGTCCCCCACTGATCTATCAGTTTTCGCCCATCTAGTGGATGGATGAAAACTGGAAAAAAAATTAATTTACCCCCTTAAAGGAAATCTTTTTTTGTTCCATCACGTGGGATAGGTTCCTAGTTTTGGAATGTATTCCTCTGCTGCCAGTGATAACTGAGCCTAAAAGTGTGTGCACAACCCCCAAGTTGAATAGTACTTTGTGAAACTCAGGCCCTACTGTACCTCTATATGTCTCTTAATTTGGTGCCAGTGCTGTGCTCCATCTCTGCATTACAGGCCTATTCTTCCCTGGAAGCCATGTTTCTGGGTGCTGATAATGTAGCAGTACATTTTCGTGCAGAGTACTATACTGTGGCAAGCGGGGAACTTGCAGTCCAGAGTCATAGGGGCTCCATGTACATCCGTCCAACCTCTATGCACAGAGTCCTGCCTTCTTCGTGAGGTCTAAGGTCTACTTTGGATGTTGACCCGCTCTGCTCTGTGTAACGAAACTTAGAATACCATGTATTGACATAAATTTGGTTCAGAAGAATTATAGGAGGTGCAATAATTCCCTTTCTAACATACGACCACATCACAGCTGCCTGGCACTATTGCCCTTTTGATGACAATTAGTACATTTATATAGGATGGGGTTCCATCTGGAGGAGTTATTACTGTTTCCATTCTCATATTAGCAGGTCCAAAAAAGGACAAAATGGCTAAACCTGGCACTGGTGTGGATGTCCTCAAGAAAATTGAGGTGAGTTTATTGTTCGTCTACGTAATCTGTATTATAGTCCAGATCTACATGTAGATTGCTATTAGTAATTATTACAACCGACCAACAGTTTATGGACACAGGGCTTTTAGAATGCAACGCTTTGTGCTGCAATGCATTTTTGGGAGACGCTCTTTCCTATGTAACAATACTAGCTGATCCACTCTGCTTAGCCCAAGGTGTTTACCTGTTCGCATGGAAGATTCAATGAAGTTGTGGTTACTTCAGAGGAACCGAGGAATGAAACATGTATACACATAGAGGAGCGTTAGATTCTCCTCAGACTACATGTACCGATGTCCCTCTGCAGAATCTGCCATTTCCCCCCCCCCCCACACACACTCCATACTTTTTTCCCTTAAAGGTAACGCCCCTTTTTATTCAAATTTACCCCTAGACTGGAGGTTGCAGCCCCTTCTTAGCCTTAAATGCATGTTCCCTCCCTGCAGTCCATAGCCGCTTCCTTATGTACTTTACAGCCTTTCAGTATATGCACACAGCAGTGAGGTAGGTTCTCCTCGGTATATGCACACAGCGGTGAGGTAGGTTCTCCTCGGTATACAAATACTTTTGCTAGGCGTTATGGTTTCTGAGAAAATAACTGTCATGTATCATGGATTTTTTTCACGCTTAGAATTGAATAATCAAGTTGTGGCCTTTTTACTTTTCCTTGTACCTAAAGAATGGGCGTGCCAAATTCCACGTTTGTACGAAACTGAGAAGCTTGAGTGAAGTCAGTCAGCGCTTTCGCTCTAGATGGATGGATGGATGGATAGATATAGAGATTAGTCTAAGATTGTGGTCCTGGTTGCAATTGACTGCAGCATTCAAGGGGTAAAACTGCCAAGGTGAGGGTTATGTCTGATTTCTGACATTGCAGCGGATGTCGCCTGTATATTACAGCCAACGCTTATTGCTAATTGCTCGGCGCAGTTTCCGTGCTTGTGGTATTGTGTAGAGACTCGCTTTTGCGTATGTGATTGTGTAAGAATGAGTTAAAGATTAGAAACTTTTCAGTGTGACATACCTACTAAGGCTACCTACAGTACACACGGGCGAGCGTGATCTCTGTCTGTGAGACTCTGCCTGGTATCATACTTGCCAATGTGCGCTTTAATTGCAGATGCAAAGTGTTTTTCTTGTTTAGAAAAAAAAATTCCTCATAACACTCTGGGTAATGTAGCGATCCTCCGGGAACCCTTGCATTAGACTCACGTGTGGCGTGCAATGAGTTTCCTGTCCCATTAAAAAGAAAATTTTTTTTCCATGTATACGACTCCATTAAAAAGAATGGGGTTCATATTCGTGTGTTTCGCAACGCACAAATCTTGCACGATTTTTGACGGCCGTGTGGAAGCGGCCTAAATCTGGGGACATCTGGAGGGATATATTATTCTAAGGAGAGCACTTTAAAAGTTGCTCACAAAAAGCACATAAGATATTAGTCTGGCAGTTTAAGGGCCTTTTACACAGGCCAATTATCTGACATAAAGGTTCGCCAAAACATTAGGTTGCCCAGAAATTGGCCCACCAAAACATTTCCCAAATTACCCAGTGCACGAGCAATCCCTGGATGTCTCATCGTATCTTTTATACGGCATTCCCCATGTACACTGGATGTGCTGTTCACAATGATATTCTTATGGAGTCTATATGAAGGCCAGGCGGGTGGGTGCCAACTTACTGATCCGCCCTAGTCATTGGGGCAATTGTTGAATGTAAAAGGACTTTTACTCTGTTTTGTATCTCTCCTTTTTATTGGAACTTAACCTCTTGCTGACCACTAAATATTCTCTCATTGAGAACAGGAACTAGAGAAAAAAGGTGATGGTGAAAAATCTGATGAAGAAAACGAGGAGGAGAAGAAGAAGAAGAAGAAAGGAGAGGAGGATGATGAGGAGGAGGAAGCTGAAGTTGATGTGGACAATGAAGAAAATGAGGAGGTAATTTCTTAATATGCGGATATTTTATACAATGCCCTTCTGGTCACTTCTGGACTTTCCTCTACCAGTGAGTAACTCTATATGTTTCTTTAAGGCTCCATTTATACCGGGCAGTTCTGTTGCAATAAGAACCACATCAAAAGGTGCCTTGGTGAAACCATGTGTATGTTTACTATGTTTTTAGTAAAATATTGCAAAAAACATGCAGTTTTGCAAATGCACTTTTTGGTGTGTTTTTTTTTAAATTGTAACTGCCCTGTGTGAATGGAGCCTAATGGGACCTTCCACCTTAAGGTCCTCTTACACGGAGCGACAAATCGTCCGAACAAGCCAACAGTGACAGTTGTTTGCTTAAGGTTGAATCCACACGGTGCGGAATTGTCGTCGAACCTCCATGCGGAAATTCAACACACATTTTTAAACCTGAGACTAAACAGCAAAGTAGATGAGATTTGCAAAAACCTCATTCACACGCTGCTAAAAAGGCGTGCGGAAACTGACATGTCATTTTAGTCGCCATTTCCCCTGCGGACTCTCTTCTCTCTATAGGGAGAGATTTCCACAAAGAAATACAGGCTGAAAAGCTGCTTCAAAACTGACGCCAAATGGCCCGGGTTTTGAAGCAACGATTTTGCTGTGGAAATCTCACAGAATTCTCGTGCGGACATTCCTTGAGATTTCCATCCCGCGGGAACTCAGCCTTAAAATGATGCTGTCACAGATAATCCTTAAAAAAAAATGTTTTCATCATTCAGTTGTTCACTCAATTATTGGTCTTTAAGGGACTGTGCCAGAGAATGGGAATGACTGAACCATCACCTTTTACAGATAACTTGCGAACGACTGAACAATGATTTTTATGTCTGCATAAAATGGATAACAAACAAATTGTTTGCATTGAACAGTTATTATAAACAATTGTACAATCAAACGTATATATTCTTTTTAAGCAAAAATTTGTTCTGTCTTAAAGGGCCCTTAATAGCTAATCCTTAAGATAGGCCATCAATGCACAACTGCTGGAAGTCTGCTAATTAGTTGTAGTCTGGGGGTCTGTGGAGCCCTCTGGATAGCCATGTCCCTGTTAGTGTTTATCCAAGCACAGCAGCTTATCCTTACCGGTGGGTGGGCCTGGTACCGCAGCTCACCCCCATCCATGTGGAAGTACTTTATTTGAAGTTCTAAGGCACTCTAGGCGACTTACTCGCATATAGTTATTAGATCACTGCGAATGTCGGGCTGTGATGAGCACTGCCCTGTTTGTATAGTCTACTGCATGGTGCTGCAATCATGAATGTGCTCACTGATGGAGGTCTATGTAACGCCCCCTGGCTCCGGGGTATGGTGGTGTAAGTTTTTCAGGATACAATGCAGCAGATAGTGTAAAGTATTTGAGAATACACAAAAGTAAAAGGTTGGATTGCAATGAGCAAACAATTTTTGATTTTCTTCCTCTGACCTTAATAGACAGTACCTACAGTAAGATATAACACCGTAATACTGTTTTGAACAACAGCAATACAGCACAGTTACAACCAATACAAGCTAATAGAAATCCAGATTATGAAGCTTAACAAAGTGTTTCTCTTTTTCCTGTCTCAGATGCCTCTAGAACCATCTTTCTATTCACCCCACCCCCACCCACCAAGAAATATCTCAGTCCAAAGGGGCTTGTGCGACGGAAACGGTCTTCTACAGTCCTATTTCCCCCTAGCACAATGGAGAGATGCTGCTGATTATTCACTAACTCATCGTATGTCCACATATAGTTCTTGTCAGAGGGCGACCTCACTTACAGTTCCTTGCACTGGATATCCTCCTGCCTGGAATGGATTCACTGCTTGATCTGAAGTTGAAAGCATTACTCTTCCCATTTCCTGCCGTTAGCATTGTTCCCCCTACCCTCACCGCTCTGAATCTTCAGTTCTGTGCCACTCGTCTCACTACGCAGTTAAAATCTGTCCTTTTATATCAGAGCATTAACCAACCAGCAAGTGTCCAGTGAGCATGCTCAGTCCCATTACGCCAAATCTTGCCACATTTTCACCATTATACCTGTATAGCAATGTTAAGCACTTTTGAAAATTTGCCTCCTATTTTCTAAACCTTACACATGGGGGAACTTGCGCATATGTTATGTTTCAGCTGAAAGCTGTGGATGGACATAATCGGCCATGTTCATAACAAGAGTGCCACGCAGTCAGTGCAGAAGACTGTACAAACCAATTGGTGGCTCTTGTTGGAGGAGGACATTAGTGCTCAACCCTTAGTAACTATACTGTATATTTAGTAAGTGGCACTTCCAGGACATTTGGGAACATACAGGGGACATTCCCTTATAATATGATTTTTCTGGCTTTTGGTTCTCTTGATAGACAAGAGGCTTCTGTTGTGTAGCTGTAAATCTGTGTTCATATGAATTCTGTATTTTCTAAACCAACATTCTTATTTCCTTATAGGAAAATGATTATATTGCCTCCTATTTTGAAGATGGAGATGATTATGGGAACAGCGATGACAACATGGATGAAGCTACTTATTAGGCCTGTGTCAATTCTGTTGTGTGTACTCTTCTATCATTAATTATTGGGGGTTTTTTTCTAAAAAGAAAATGTGCCAAGTTTTCGTTCCACCATTTATATATACAAAATATTACAGAGGGATGCTCAATAAAATGCACTAAATGCTTAGACTTACCATAAGGATGTATTGAAGCACCTTTTTAATGTCAGAATGCTTGGCGTGTTCCAGATTTTACCATAGAGTAGGGAGTGCACATGGTTGATGGCTGCACTACAGACTTGGGCTAACTTCACATTGGGAGTGTGATATGGGGCTCTGAATCCCACCACCATATTGCACTCCCCACTATGTGAGTTCCCTGAAGATGTGAGGGGTGTTCATGTTAAAACAGCCTCGTATCACTTTGGGGAAGAAGCAATCCTCCTGCCCTGGCTGTCAGCTGCAGCAGGAGGAGCGTGGAGTTTCTCCCATTGCTTTCAGTAGAAGACCCCGCAATGCTGCCGTTGGCCCAATAAAAGCAATGGGCACTGTGACACACAGCAAAATGGAACATGCTGGGAATTGTTTCCTGCATCGTGGTGCAATGCAGGAAAACCTCGCTCATATGTATGACCCCATTCGAAAGAATGGGGTTCATATTAGTGCCTAGTGCGATATTTTTTTTTTCTTCCCCAGCCTGACCTACTATGTCATTTAGTAAGAGCACCGTGCTCTGCTTAACCACCTAGGGTTATGTTCACAAGGTGAATGTGTGTTTTCCACATCCCATTGTTTTGTTTTCAGTGGCAATTTGGGCTGTAGTTGTTGATACAGGGCAGATTTGAAAATCTGCATTTCAGAAAAAATAAAATCCCACATGTCATTCTTGTTGCAGAATAAACCCATGTATTTGCCCCAGTGTATGGTGCTAAAGTTGTGTGCAGATCTGCAATATTTCAGTATGCTTATTCACTGGCTGAGCATCTAGAATTCTCTGTGGGTTCTTTTAAATCTGCCCTATGGACATGACTTACAGAAGAAATGTGTACAGGGTCCATAAAAGCCATGCCTGGCCGTACAAGATGTCAGGAGCTGTACCTACATGGATATTATTTTCTAGAATCCAGCGAAGCATACCTCCACAGAGCCTGATAGTAAGTTTCCCCCACTGAGACCTACCCGAAGTCCAGTTTGGCATAATTTTTCCTGGTGCATGGTGTACCTAATACATGAAGAGGCACGGCTGACACCTGCTACGTTTCTGCCGTAAATCATTATATCGGTTGGTTGCCCCCTCCTGAAAAGCCCCAGGCACTTTTTTCAAAAGTGATGAGGCCAGAGCAAACCGCCTGAAAGTCACAAATTTTTGCACAAAACCCCACATTTTATTCCAAAAAATAGTGCAAAAGCCTTTGTTCATGACCCGCACATAACTTTTAGCTCTGTGTCAGTTTCTATGAAACATGCAGAAATGTTCACCCTTGTGCACAAACCTTCCACGAACCAGAGGCTTTCATCCACTGCCTATAAATAGGAGAATATTCCTCCCTGCCGCCTTTTTGATGTTTTATTGTGGAGCCGTATTAAATCACAGTGGATACAATTATGGTGTGTTTGATGCAGATCAACAGACTTTCATGTCAGTGAGAACAAATCGCTGCAAAGTCCTCTATGTTCATTCTAGCCAACAAAGGCCAGCTGCATGTATTACTGGGCATGGCGACTCCCCTCCATCCTCTCCGCAACATCAATGGGTTTTAGAAGTAGAAAGCAGACCAGCTGGATGTAGTCGGGGCGTTTCAAGTAATTGCAAGGGACCTTTAACACGTACTGAATATTTCCGCAATGTGCACCTAAAGACGCAACTTAATCTGCTGCAGATGTCCGCTCTATAACACACGTATATACGTGCGGCTTTTGGTGCAGAAATTTCAGATGCATATTGCGTCAATGGAATTGTGCTGCTGCGGTAATCTCTACCAAAATGCAGATTTTTGATGTGGAATTGCTGGCAGAATGAAGCCATTTTCAATTCCTCATCAAAACCCACAGGCTAGATATGCAGAATCTTCTAGATGACAGCAAATTTGACTGCATGTTGCTGAGTAATTCTGGGTATGTTTCCACTGCAGATTTTAGCAGGGAAGCTCTGTAAATCTACACTAACGCTCCGCTGCATCTATTAACATTCTGAAGATTTCACATTTGCAACACAGGTTAATTTATGCATGGACTTTGTGTGGATCGATTCTGCAGCATATGCATGAAATGTTGAAATTCTCATCCACTTTGTTCTATATTTTATTCACAATAGAACACATAGAAAAATGTATAACTTTCACTCATTTCATTATAAAAGGAAAAAAAATAACATTTAGAAATTGATGGCGGTGAGACATCTCAAAAAAGTTGGGGCAGGTCTAGGTCTACCATTGTGTAGCATCCCCTCTTATTTTTCCAACAGTCAGTAAATGTCTGAGAAGTGAGGAGACCAATTGCTGGAGCTCTGGGAGAGAAATGTTGTCCCATTCTTGTTTGATGTAAGATTCTTCAATGGAGTTAAAGGAGGTGTCCAGAAGAACTACCATCACCAGGGTCAAGGCCCAGAGGAGAGTTATAGAGTGGGAGGTTGGAACAACCCTACAGGGAACCCACTATGGAAATTCCACTGCAAATGAGCCCTGTGTGGACACAGCCTTGGGCCTCATTCAGACGAGCGTAGTTTACATGCTGCTACAGCAGCATGTAAACTACACTTCTATAGCAACCAATAGGTAGCTACTGCGGTGCTCATAGTTTTGTTTTTTTGTTTTTTTTTACCAGCGAGTGTCGACTGTTGGGTGCAGATGTTGAACCTGCAGATGCCTCACTACATGAGGTGGTAGTAATGACCAACAACATCTTGACAGAGCATGGCTGTAGATGTCTCCAATGATTTTTTTTTCTCTCCTCCCATTAAGACTTTTTTTCCCATAGGATCCCATACTAAGCCCATAGCTTCAATAGGCCATGAGGCCTTCTTACAGATTCTTCCGCAGGAGAATTTCTTTTTTTTTTTTTTTCTTTGTCCAAGTGTTTAGATCTTTCCTTTTAAATGCCTTTGCTGAACATCTTTTACAATCTTTTCACGCCGTAGGATGGTCTCACGTGGTTGATCGCGATATCGCTGTGAGAAAATATTGGCAATATTGCAATTTTGCATGAGATGTCCGAGCATCAGTGCTTTTTTTTTTTTTTAATCACAAAAACCTCGCTGCTGCTTGTGATTTTCTTGCGAGAAAGACAACAGGACTTTCTAATGGAACAAAGCAAAGGCTCCATAGGGAAACATGGGCGATTTTAAAAAAGAGCCACACAATAGGCCACACGTTTTTTTTTGTTTTTTTTCACGCAACATCGCAAATGTGAAGGAAAGCATTGAAAAGCATGCGTTTCATAATTCTGCGTTTTCACACACTCGCATCGCGCAATTTATATTGCCTGTGTGAAACTGGCCTTAGTTATCTTTCTGACATTTTTGTAACTTGAAAATGGCTTTTTTTTTTTCTACCTTTTCTCACAGCTTGAAACATTTGATCCTAGACAGATGAGGGTTCTCTATTATCCTTGATTTTCATTTTAGCCCTTAAGGCTTTGAGACGGGGCATGTTTTTGTTTTTTTCCTGCAAAGCAGAGAGGGCAACTAGACCCATCCTTAGGCTGGATTCAGATGAACATATATCGGCTGGGTTTTCACGCCCAGCCGATATACGTCGTCTCTCGCCGCAGGGGGAGGAGGATGGAAGAGCCAGGAGCAGTGCTCTGAGCTCCCGCCCCCTCTCTGCTTCCTCTCTGCCCCTCTGCACTATTTGCAATGAGGAGAGGCGGAATGGGGCAGGGCTAATTCCTGTAATTTAGCCCCACCCTGTCCCGCCTCCTTTCATTACAAATAGTGCAGAGAGGGGGCGGGAGCTCCGTTCCTGCTCCTGGCTCTTCCATCCCCCCCACCCCCCTGCAGATGAGGACACCATATATCGGCTCGGCGTGAAAACCGAACAGATATACGTTCGTCTGAATCCAGCCTCAGAGAAAGAGTCAAACTCTGTTAAAAAAAAAACACTTTACCTTCATACCTTCATTCTGTTCTGGCTTAACTTCACGTTTCCACTAAAGAGGAAGGGAGGGTGGAGACAGTGGAGGTGAGTAACCTAGCCTGTTAGGCTGAATGAAGACAATATCCATCTAGTTCAGCCTGTTTCAACCCCCACCCACCCCCTTTCTTGGTCCAGGGGAAAGCAAAAATAAAAAAAAAATGCCATTTAGCTCATTTGGAGGAAAAAATCTTTCCTGACCCCATAATGGTACCCAGAGTAATCCCTGGATCAACATTTGAGTTCAACACCCTGCTGGTCACCTAATGTCTATATCCTGTAATTTCATAGCGCTCTAGAAAGACATCTAGTCCCCTCTTAAACTCCTCTTTGGATTTTGTCATCACCACATCCTCAGGCAGAGAGTTTCACAGTCTCACTGTTCTTACAGTAAAGAACCCCCTTCTGTGCTGGTGATGACACCTACTTTCTTCTAAACGTAGAAGATGCCCTTTTGTTACCATCACAGTCCTGGGTATAAACCAATCATGGGAGAGATCTTTGTATTGTCCTCTAATGAATTTATACAGACAGTAGTTATTTGATCGCCCTATAACCGTCTTTTTTCCAGGGTGAATAATCCCAACTTTGATAGCCTCTCTGGGTATTCCAGTCCTCCCATTCCATTTATCAATTTAGTTGCCCTTCTTTGAACCCCCTCAACCATTGCAACATCTTTCCTGAGCACCGGTGTCCAGAACTGTACGCAGTATTCCATGTGAGGCCTGACAAGTGCCTTATATAGTGGGAGAATAATGTTCTCGCCCCTATACCTCTATTAATGCACTTCAAAACTTTTTTTGCTTTTGCAACAGCTAACTGGCATTGATTGCTCCAGTTAAATCTACAGTCCACTAGTACCTCCAGGTCTTTTTCCATATCCCTTTTCCCTAGCAGTACCCCCATTTAGTGTATATTGGTGACATCCGTTTCTCCTGCCCATGTGCATAACCTTACATTTATCAATATTGAACTTCATTTACCATTTTTTTTGCCCAAGCCCCCAGTTTATCTAGGTCCGTTTGTAGTCGTACATTGTCCTCCGTTGCATTGATTATCTTGTATAATTTTGTATCATCTGCAAATATTGATATTTTACTGTGCAGCCCCTCTATCAGGTAGTTGATAAATATATTGAACAGAATGGGGCCCGATACTAAACCCTGGGGGAGCCCACTAGCGACAGTGGCCTAATCAGAGAACGAACTATTTTTTACCTCCCTCTGCTTTCTATCTCCAAGCCAGTTCTTTACCCAGATACACACGTTTTCACCCAATCCAAGCTGTCTCATTTTATATATCAGCCTATTATGCGGCACGGTGTCAAATGCTTTAGAGAAATCAAGATATACAAGATCAATAGACTCTCCCAGGTCCAGCCTAGAACTTACCTCATTGTAGAAGCTGATCAAATTGGTCTGACATTATCCCACCCCTCATGAATCCATGCTGGTGAGGGGTTATAGTTTTGTTTTCCTCGAGGCATTCTAGGATGGCGTCTCTCAGAAACCACTCAAATATTTTTCCAATTCGTAAAGTGAAGCTTACTGGACTGTAGTTACCAGGCTCCCTTTTGGACCCCTTTTTGTATATTGGAACCACATTGGCAATGCGCCAGTCCAGTGGTACAACCCCGGTCTTTATAGTGCCTATAAATATAAGAAATAGCACTCTGTCTATCACGTCACTAAGTTCCCTTAGAATCCCATCTGGGCCTGGCGATTTATCGATTTTTAATCCTCTTTAACCAGCTCTGCACTTCGCCCTGCATTAGGTATGCAATATTTAGGGGGGAGGGGGGGGGGGGGTTTATTCCCCTGCATCCCATGTGACATTTCCTTTTCGTTCGTGAATACACTTGAAAAGAAACTATTTAATAGATTTGCGCCCCCCCATAGTCTTCTATGGTTTCTCCTGCATTATTTGTTAAAGGGCCAGTGCTCTTAGTGCAAATCCTTTTACGGTTTATATAATTGAAGAATAGTTTAGGGTTATTTTTGCTCTCTTTGGCAATCAGTGTTTCTGCCTCCTCCTTAGAAATTTTGATCTTTTCTTTACATATTTTTTTTTTCCTGTATGATTTTAGCGTTTGTTCACTGCCTTGTTGTTTTAGTAGTTTAAATGCTTTATTTTTTTCATTTATTGCCCCCCTTACAGTCTTGTCGAGCCACATTGGTTAACGTCCTTCTTGCCTACTGCCCTCGAAGGAAGTACAGGATTTCTCTCTGACAATTTTCTCTGTACATCTGATGCAGAAGGTCTTTTTACAAATTACACATTTCTTTCAAGAGATTTCACCAGATGATATTTGGAATGTCCTTGCCCTACAACACATAACACTGTGCAACAAGTTTTTTAAAAATATTCGTAACAGAAGGTAATATGTTTCTATAAAATTAAAACCTGCTGACTACACTGGTAAAACTGCCTGGTAAAGCGAGCTACAGAATTTATACTCCCTTTCTCTATGATTGACGGTGCAGTGGGCCAGACAATCTTCTTATTTGCAGGGATCCTGAGGATAGGTCATCAATAGTTTTTACCCGCAAAGCCCTTTAAAGGTAGTGACAGATTCCTTTATCCCATTTTTATTTTTAAACATGTCCATGTTTTAAACAAAGTGGGAAAACGGATATCTGTTGTAGGCTATAACTGACTCCAAGATATTCTGTTTGCTCAAAAAAAATCCCCCAACACTCTACACCAGCAAGCCTGAATGAGCAGCCCAGGTCTCTCATCTATTTCTAGACATTTTGCAGTTAAACAGAGTAAAAAGTGAACAGAGAAAGGCTGTGTACTGAAAACTGCAATACTGCAGTACATCACTTGGTGGCACAAGTGAGGGAAAAAAAAAGTATGTTTTGTCATCTCCATATGACACAACAAGAGAGCTGTCAAGCTTAACCCTTTCAGGCACGAGTCAATAGCAGGAATTAGCACTGATGTTTCATGCTGCAGTCGTAGACCCCATTCAGACAGCAGTATTTTGCATATTTTTTTAGAGAAAACCAAGAACTGAACCTAGAGAAAAACTATAATGGAAAGATTTACACCTCTTCTGTATGTTGGACCCACATCTGGTTTTAGCTTGCAAATGCTGATGCCAAATACGGTCATCTGAATTGGGTGTTAATCTGAAGCTCGCTCCTGGGGGAAGATGCACCAAATATATTGAGAGGCACATCTTGAGCCGTCAATGCACCACTAACAAATCTCCATGGTCAACAAGCTGGTGTGGATTTTTGGCTTAAAGGGGGTTCTCCAGGGTTTTTACTATTGATGACCTATCCTGAAGGTAGGTCATCAAGAGTTAATTGATGTGGTCTGCCCCTTAGGAACCCCGCTGATCCCTACTCTTACTTAAAAAGTTTACTCTCCACACTATCCCCGGCAATTCCCATCTTGATTCTTTCCTGGTCTCTGTCTACTAACCTCCAGCAATGACATATCATCACTGGTGCTAGATGAGATGAGCAAGGATCAGGGAAGCATCATTATGAGAGCAGTGTGGGATAGGGGACAACATTTTCTGTAGCAAATCTGTAATGTATGGACGTAACCCAACAGTTTCTGACCTCCAGACCACATTAATTTCAGGATTGTAATGTAAAGATTATATAATTGTGTGTGTTAATACATCAGGATTTGGGGTCTCTTGAAAATTCTACACATCTTGACCTGTTGTGGGATACTTTATCAAGGGAGTTGGAAAACACTGCTCTTCACTACGAGAGAGGAGATATATGAAAGGAAAGGAGTCAGGACCTGCTCCACAACTTTTCCACTACTCACCTTTTTCCATCACACTTCTGATCCACAATAAAGTGACATTTAGGACTACTGTTGTCATATACAGTTGGAGTAAATTTTGGAGGTTGTAACCAAAACTTACTATATTACGCAACTTAAAAGGGAACCTGTTCTCAGGTTCATGCTGCCCGAACCACAAGCAATATCAACCTGGGCCAGATATACACATTGGGCCCATATAGGGTTTATTCTGAAATGCTGTGGCGGTTCGGAACATACAGTACTTTGAAGTTTGGCTCAGAACTGAGTCACAAGAGAAGAACCCACCACCCGCATGATGTAGACTGACAGCTGTCACCCTATACACAAAAGGGAGGAGAACTGTCACTCTGCATAATGTGGGCAGGGAGAGACCGGCCCAGTCCTCCCCTGCGACTCAGATCTCCGTTCCGAGTCAAATTTTTATAGTGCCGTATGTCCTGAACTGCTAGTGTTTCAGATAAAGGAATACGTGGGCCCAATTTGCATACTTATCCCGGGTTCATGCTGCCCATGGTTAGGACAGCATAAACCCGAGCACAGGTTCCACTTAAAAGGTCATTTTACTAAAGGTGTAACTATAGAAGCTCTTCGTAGGACTCCCTTGTGCCATAGTAGTAACAACCCCTTTAACGTCATTGACTTGTTAACAAACCCAAGACTGTAAATTTTAGTAATGAATACAAAAGCACAAACTTGAAATAGAAGATTATAGATTTTAGTATGATGAGAAATATAAGACACAAGTGGTTATTTTCCACAGTGTAGAAATTTGGCAGCACGTACAAAGTTCAACCACACGCAAAGAAGCATTGCACTGCAACGCTGAACCTCCTCACACCAGGCTGCGTTCCCACACCACAAAAACCACTGGCGAATAAAACCCCTCCCAGCCGCTAACGGCTGAATGATCAGCAAGAACACGCGGCTAGTGGCAGACGTAGTTGGGTAGAGTTTTAACTGCAAGCTTTTTTTTTTTTGCTGTGTGGGAAGGCAGCCTAAGAATCCCATCTTCAAAAGGTTATTACCTTTGGGCTCAACTACATACAAACGTGTTACCGAGGTCTACACCAAATGGACACTTTATTAGAGATACTGTCCCTTTCAATGGGAGCTTCTGTATGGAAATTAGACACGTGCCCCCAAGTACAGAATAAAATCAATTGAGAAGTTTTCCAAGGATCAGGTTCAGAGCGAATTCACACTAGAATAGGGGAAAAAAATAAATAAAAAAATATAAATAAAAACAAAATCGAACAATCTGAGCATCTTTAAGCGAAACCTGGTCATCGGTACCAGACTAGCCTCGGCTGATATATTTTAAAAACTGCCATCCCTGTGGGGTTTTCATGTACAACAGTATGGAGAATATACCAAGAATGGTGTGATCGAGGAAATACATCCAACGAAAAGGGATCCTGTGGTCATAAACCACTCATCAGCCAAATGGGCCCAATGGGAGTCTCTAATAAAGTGGTCATTTAGTGTATTTTTTCGTTTTATAGCTTATGCCAAAAATACAGAAGAGAACAAGGGCCACAAATCGAGCCATATAAATATGCCCTTAAATGACATTCACTGGTATTTTACTCCTTTAGACTGGTTTCAGACCACCATAACGTGGTTGTATTTTAGTAACCCATTGCGATTGCAATAACCTGACCTCCTAAGGTTGTACAGAGCCAAAATGAGATCAGGACAGAACCCTATAATGATCACAGCCGAGCCTGATGCACTGTGAATATATTGGCCTACTATCCTTTAGTAGAGAGCCATACAGTTTCTGTACGGGCTTTTCTAGACTCCAGGTGTACAGAGAGAGTCTCTCCAAGGAGAGATGATTCTAGAAGGGAAATACCTGCGTACAGAGGCCAATGGAGAAAAACAAAGTCAGAGGCATACTGCTAAACAATAGAGGGCTTGTGCACCCCTACTCAATAGAGCCGTATCATGGCATGAGCCCATGAAGTGTATTAACTGCCATTCATTTCTTCGCTCAAGAGTACGGAGATGGTTCTGTCCTCCAGAATCACTGCACTAAATTCAAACAGCAAAATCACTTTGCACACATCAACCTCCATGGGATGAATTAGAAGCCGGTTCCTTGTTTAGAACCTCATAATAAAGAAAATAAAATACTGGTGTGATTATTCCTACAATGACCATAATCGCAACCGCCGTCCACCACCCCAAACCACAGTCTGCTCCATTGTAAGCATCTTTTTGTCGGATCACTTTGGTCTCCAATTCAAAATGGAGTTCTTGACTAAAAGCAGAGACCACTTCATGTAGGTTTTCCTTCTTCATGTCTGTGACTCTCACAATCTGTTCAATGTCTCTGTCTACTTCTTGTAAGAATGAGTCAACTGCTTCGGAAGAAAGTGCTTGAAGAGTTGGGGAGTGGTCATGGTCTTCTGGAGGAGGCTGGGTAGATGCAGTCCTAGGAAGCTTTCCTTTTGGGGAGAAATGTGTCTCTGTCAGTAAGCTGAACCTCTTTACTGGAATTTTTATTGACCGCAATGCAAAAAAGTCTTGTTCATTAATGAGGTTGTTGGCTCTCTTGAGGTCCGCAACCTGTGGAAATAGAGATAGGAAGAGGAATTAAAAAACAGGCTGAGACTAGGTGCCCACATGGACAACACACGGTCCCATTATAGGTCTATGAGGCTATACAGTGTGATATTTTTTTTAACGGAGTGAAGAATCTCATGGTATTCCCTATTCCTATCCATTTTATGGACATGAAAAAGGACTGGCTAGTGTGCACGGTTTATATAAATTGGACATCACACGGACCGGTGCTGTCTGATGGGAGTCGTACTCAAGCTTCCTGGGCGAAACTTGCACTAACTGTTAATGTGCCAGGGGCCTATGTAACATGAAAAAAATAAGATTTGTGATTATGGGCTGAAGAATGACAAGTATAGGAACTTTGAAGCCCTACAGCTAGAAAGTAAGTAATCAGGGGAAAGGGGTAAAATTTTATCAAGTTTTCATTTAATGTTAATTGAGTTCTAAGCCAACTGGAACCTAGATGTCTGTAGTTTGTATTCTGGTAACGTTAGTTCCTAAACACCAATTACTCACTGGTCATAGGGTAAAAACGGATCCTTTACAGCACAGTCATGGGGGAGCACAGAATCTGCAATAACTGCCATGCGTTGTACTGTGTCTATACCGTCCTGCATATGAAGCACTTCTTCAAATAATTATTAGTGTAGTATGGGATAACTGCACTCACACGAGTCTAGCAGCTTTTAAATGCAAATTAGTCTCGCTATATTTGTGCTTGTTCACGTGTGTACATTTGTATTTATGTATGCCCCATCCAGATCGGTTTCATTATGCCCGAGGAAGAACCCAGAGAGGTTCGGAATCTCGCTGTAACATCATGTATTTTTGTTGGCCATTAAAAGGTTCCATATCTACAAGATTACTTGGCTTCTATTAGGCTGGGTTCACACAGGCCGGGTTTGCCGCGGAAATTCCATCCGGAATTTCACCACGGCAAATCCGCCTGCGGCCGCTAATCCATGGCTTAGCCGGCCATGTGGACGAGATTTCTCAGGATTTTTTTATTTAACTGATGAGCTATCCTCTCAGTAGTTGATGGATGGGGGTCTGTTGCTTCAAAACCCCTTCCAGCACTTGATCGTCTGACCCACTATCAATGCAGCAGGCCGGACGTCGTCATCAATGGTCACCGCAGGAAGTGCTGACACCAGCTTTACTCCCATTAAAATCAATGGAAGCGCCATGCTACTATGGCACTTTGTGCTTCTCTGCTGGTCATGACTTCACATCCAGTCCTCACCAGCAGCGAAGCAGGAAGAACAGCATCAGCTTAGTGCTCCCATTAATTTCAATGGGATTAAAGCAAACGCTGATACTTCTTCCCCTGTCCGCTGAGGATGACATGCGGCCCGCTGCACTGGTAAGTGGGCCGGTCGATCAGCTGCTGGATTGGGGGCCCTCAGCAGCAGACGCCTGTCCATTAACTACTGATGCCTCTCCAGAGGAACAGGTGCAGGCTGAGCTGGAGCGCAGTCATCCACTATGTAGAGGTGAAGATGGATTTCTCAGCCCCATCTTCTCCTAGTTGCATAGCAGAACAGGAGTTCTGAAAGAAAAATGTACAAAATAGGCTAATAAAAGACATATTGCAAAATTGCTTAGAATCACCTATTCTGTACATTTAAAAAAAACAAAACCAAAAAAAAAAACTGCAGTTACTATTAAAAAATACTCATGTGAAAGCAGTCTAAGGGCTCATTCACACGACTGCGATTTCAATACATATTACGGCTGCATAATCCACGATGAATGGAGTCAATGAAAGTAAACAGACTTTCGTTCATCCCTTCACATTAGCATGTAAACAGAGCGTGGAGATACGCACGAGAAATAGATCACAGCAAGCTGTATTTCTCAGAGTATCGCGCAGCATGAGCCCTAGACTTTTGTATGGGCACCGTATGCAATGCTGTCCACACGCAACACGTTGCATATGGGCGACGATTCATATGCAACCCCGCTATGAAATAGAGTGGGAAAGAGAAAGTTTTAAAAAGAAGTCACACCGTGTGCTTGAGTTACGTGGTCATGCGCAGGGCACTCACTGCCATACCTGGTCTCTGCTGGCACACATAGATCGGTAACACGCTGTGGGACTCCTGCAGCATTTTACAGATACGGTCATGTGAATTAGCCCAAAGTGCAAGTAGCAGAAATTATGTGTTTTTTACGCAGCAGAAAATCTGCATCAAAATCCGCACTATTTATGTGGATTTTGACAGACTTTGGAGAGGATCTGCAGCCGTTTCACCGTTTCGATATAAAGGGTAACGTCTGCTGCAGATTTGCACATTTTGAAGTGGAAATTATGCAGATTGCGCACTATTTCCGCTATGCTTAAACCTACCCTTAAAGGAAAATTCTCATCTTGGCCAAGTATGGCTGCAATGGGAACGTTTTGATGTACGAGGCGGTTGGTCGGCCGTTACAGAAAGAGCCAAGCAAGCCATCTTCAGCTGTTTCCTTAACGCCAATAGAAGTGAATTAAAGTTTCATAAACTGCTAAGCAAGCTGTTCCACACTATCTCTTTAATGCCTGACCCCTTCCAGCTACCGCATTCAGCCAGGGAGGGACCAGAGGCAGGACCTGCCCCAATCAGACGTTCATGGCATTTCCTGCCATATTGGATTAAAGAGGTTTCCTGGGATTTAAATCTAGATGACCTCACCTTAGTTTGCTTCTGACATGTCACTAACTGAAAGTTTAGTTACCCTTTAATGACCTTTAGGGTGTGTTAAATTGGTTCACCCAGAAAAAAAAAATAATAACCATCAATTACATAAGCCACAAAAGTCTGATTGGCAAGAATGAGCGGCATGGAAGGAGGGAGCTCCGTATACTACAGATGTTTAACCACTTACAGTACAAGAATGCTGCAGGGCTATTGAGTTCAGCGTGTCTCCTTCTACAATGTCCCTATTTATTAATATAATATCATCAAGACGTTCTCTAGATGTGCTTCTTCTCGTCTTCTCTCTCCCTCGTGGCCGGAGCTCATATTCCTCTGCCTCTTCCTCTGACCCATCATTCTCAGCGTTAGCCATGGATGCAAAGTGATAGCTGTGACCGGATGTCGTAGACGACACCGACGTTGGTTTCAGGTAACTCCGAGACTCATGTCTGCTGGCCATCTTCAGCTCAACTGCAGGACAGAGGAAAAATGTACAAGTGAGGCAAAATCATTCATCGATAACTAGGATGGAGCTTGATTACTTGATCATAATGGCGATGAAAAGGCGGATGCTACCATTTTAATGCAGGGTCATTTCAGGACAAATCATCCATAATCACCCATCTCAGTTTTTTATGAAACTCTGCACATTTGTTTGTTACTGAAATTTATATAAAAATCTCAATTTTCTAACCCATCAGCTCACGTAGTCAAGAAATACAACAGGTTTCATCTTCTGAAGATCGCTGAGAACTATAACTTTTGATAACTCCTATCTCAGAAACAATTGGGTGTAGGAAGATGTGCAAGATATTGTATTCTTTGTAATTACATGTAGATTTAGATCACACTTTTGCGATCCCTATACAGCTAAATTAACACGAGCGAGTGTGATATCCGCGCAGATGTGAGGCGTTTTTATATAAAAACCGCCCCGCATCCCTTCTGGGAAGTAGCGATCCTCCATTGCGGCTGACCGACATGGTGGAGGATTGCAGAGTTTCTCATATTGTTTAATGGGAGACCTCGCACTGCGTGCACCTAGCACGTGGCGCAATGCTGCCGCCGGCCACCTTTATGTGTATTTACTGAGGAGAATAGAACTGATCTCTGTGTGTATATACTGAGAACAATCTAACGGACCTCTGTGTGTGCATATATGTAGCTTTATAACAGACTACCTGATAGACCCGGCCTCGCCCAAGTTAATTTGGTACAGGCGTTTACCGGTTCGCACACAAATGTTTATGAAGTTGTGGTTACTTCAAAGGAACCGAGGAATAAAATATGTATACACATAGAGGAGCGTTAGATTCTACTCAGACTGCATGTACTGATGTCCCTCTGCAGAATGTGCCACCGCTCCCACTCTTCTCACTTTTAACCCTTAAAAGGTAATACCCCTTTTATTCAAATTTATCACCAAACTGGAGGTTGCAGCCCCTTCTTCACCTTAAAGGCATGTTCTATCCCTGCAGTCCATGGCTGCTTCCTTATGCACCTTACAGCCTTTTAGTCTAAGGTCGGATTCACATGGGCAAGCGCAATATTGGGCAGAGAAACTCAGCCCAAATATCACACTTGCCAACGAGCAGTTTCAATGCGGATGTGAGGCGTTTTTCACTTAAAAACCCCTCACATCGCTTCTGTGAAATTGCGATCCGCGGGCACGTATTTCAGGCACGTCAATGGATCGGAAGTTTTACCATTGATTTCAATGAAAAACATCCCACTTCACTCACATGCGGGAGCCATGCAACGTCTTATAATGTCCCACTGAAAACAATAGAACATGCTGCGATTTTTTTCCCTTGCTGCACTGCTGAGGTTACCCCCACACGAGCGAGCGTGATATCGAGCCTATATTGTGCGATTTACCTGCAGATGCAAGGCATTTTTCAGTCAAAAATGCCTCACATCAGTGAAATTCTGATCCTCATGAGTTGAACACACGATAGAGGATAGGAAGTCTTTCCCATTGATTTCAATGGGAAATCTCGAATCGCACTCGCATGCACACAGCAGGTGAGCCATGCAATGTATTTAAGATCCCATTGAACTCAATGGGCGATGCGTTTCGATAATTGCAAAGAGATAGGACATGCCACAATTTTTTCACTCCTGTGTATGACTCAATTCATACCCCATTTCCTGTATATCTGCCCATCTATGGTAACAGACCCCACATATCGGCTGATGAATGTGATATCTGAAGGCTCATACAGGAAGCTTAGTTCCTCAGTGACACTGAGCCCTGGACAAGGTAAATAAATGCTGTAGTCATATGCACGAGGCAGTAGTATCTGCCGGAGGTGTAGTTACCCTCTTAGATCACCTACAGTCAGGATGTTGGTTTATGACACTTACCACTTGGAATACAATGTGTTTTATGAGGAGGGACGAGGGGTAACCTCAGCAGTCTGTGTTTAGCGCTAACACGTTTTTGGCCCCATAAACACCCCACCCTTCATGACTAGATGGTTCAGTTGTGTAACACGTAATTACCAGCTGATGATAAATACATGACACACCGCAAATTACCCGTAGATAGTTGGAGAGCAACGTACATGTTGACATCCCCGCTAATTAGCCTGCAGCTAGAAATTGGCAGTCACTTATCTCATTTACTATTTACAACAGAAGCACTGTAAGGTAAGTGCCAGTACTCACGTAGCACCGCCAAGGCCTCACATACGTACTACGCAATACTAACATCCCATAGACTGTCATTATGCCACTCTTATGATGCGCAGGAAATCCACGCACACAAAGAAAAAAAAACGTGGCACGTCCCATCGTGGCGCATATTAGCCGAGCATACAAGCCAAGACAGGCTATGGGGATTGAACGTATGTACATGCTGCGTACTCCCACATGAAAAAAACTTGCGTAATACGCACTCACATACGCTCGTTTGAGTGAGGCCTAAGGAGCCTTTTACATGGAACGATCATGGTTCAGGTAATCACTGGATCATGCAAAACTAGATGATAATCATTCCAAGTCAACATGGCCAACGATGACAGATAATTCGTTCACTTGTCGTCTGTCAATCAGTTTGTGCAAGCTGCAGAAAGTCGGCCCGTGTATACAGGGCGGCCTGTTTACTGTCGCTGGAGGCGAGATGTCCGGAGCGCTCTGCTTCCATAAAGGAGCGATGATCGTTGGGTCGGCTGTTGGGCATTTGAGCGCCTGATGATCACCTTGTGTAAAAGGACCCCAAGTATTCTGTAAACAGGGGGTTCCCAGCATTCATAGCAACTCCTTAGGCTCACTTTCCACACTATGGTACAGCATGCGCCTGCTCACCGGTGGCAGCCAATGGTGCCGGCAAGATTGTGCTTTTTTTGACTGTTCCTACTCCGCACTATTGAGTGCGAAAAATGACATTCAAGAAAATCAAGGCAAGTCCTATCTTTTGTCACCCGTAGTATTAACACAGGAGAATCACACTACTGAAGACCAAACTACTGAAGACCAAACTACTGAAGACCAAACTACTGAAGATGAAACTACTAGTTTTGTTGCATCCCATTTTGGACAAACACACGCCCATGTGTTTAAGCCCTTACCCCAGATCCCAAATGTTGCACAGAGAGGCTTTTAGCAGTCGGCTGCAGGGAGGAACGCTTCTGTGTAATGGGGGGCTTATAATTATCCAGCAATATAACACTCCCGTCTCACAGGCATCAGCTGACGACAACCCAAGCCAGTCACACCGGGAGCCAACTAAGGGCGCCCACCCACTGGCGTTTGCGATTTTCGTGTGTGAAAAACGCAGCATTTTCCGTGCGTTTTTCGCTGCGTTTTCGTGCCTTTTCCGTTAATTTCCATTGACATTCATGGGTGCATTAAAAGAAAAATAAGGACACATATGCAACTGACAGTTCCTATGTTAAAAATTGCAACGGACTGAAAAAAAAAACGCAAGTGGACAGGAACACATTCAATACTAATTGCTCTTGAGAAAAAACGCAAAACGCAAAGGAAAAAAAATCGCCAGTGGGTGGGCGCCCTAAAGGAAAACAAATCTCAGCAGCAACATGTTTACTAATTTTGTAAAACTAAATGATTTTTATTATTTATTTTTTACTAGAATAATGACAAACAAACAAACACATTCTCAATGCAAAACTTTCAGCTAAGATCATTGTCCCATCCGCGGCCTCCCAAGCTTTTTAAAGCCACACTGGCCAAGTTGGCTTTGTACACAGACATGAGGCCGGGGAGAATACGGTTATTGGAGGGGGGGGGGGGGGGGGGTCAGGCTTTTTTTTTAAGCATTGTTTGTTTGTCTTGTAAAAACAAATACCAGGTAGAAGAAAAAAAAAAAATACAGGCATAAAAAAGGCACATTTATTAAGGATACTAGTGCTTTTTAACGGGTTTTTTTTGGTCACTCTAAGGCCGCCTGCATACGGCATGACCAGATTTCACATGTGGAAGACCTGCGTTTCATTGCAGAAATTAATTTAAAGTGCTTGTGGACGATCGCAGATTCAATGGTTATTTGCGCGGATGCACACTGGATCATCGGCGCAGAAAAAGACAATCTCCTACGATGTGATTGCAGATTGGAGCCTGTCCGCATTAAATCTGCACTAACATAGAGCGCGCTGCAATTTGTTTTCCGCTCACTGAATCCGCAAATCAAATCCGCATGTGTGTCTGGAGCCGAGGACGCTCCGTGCTGTTTTATGGGTGAGTGGAACAGCGGATCTCCCGCGGGTGCCGATCGGGGATTCTGCAATTCAAATCCACCCATGTGCAGGGGACCTTGGGCTGCCTTCACACGGCCGAGAAAATCCTGCAAGATGCACAGACCTCGCGTGACTATGAAGCCCATTCTTTTGATTTGGGGGGGGGGGGGGGGGGGTCATATACATGAGCGATTGCGGTGTGGTAAAAAAAAATTGTGGCATATCCAATCTTTGGGCGTTCCCTCACATTACCCATTGTATTCAATAGGGCCTGAAAACACACTGAATGACATGCGAGGTGCACGAGAGGCCGATGTAAGGTTTCCCATTAAAAACTGAAAGCCGCGCCAGAGGATCGCAACTGTATTGAAGTGATGGGAGGCGTTTTTGGCACACACACGGGTACATCGCATATTCCAGTTTTGCGATTGGCTGTGTGAAACTAGCCTTAGGGCTCGGGTGTCTGTGTCCGGCGTATTACACACATATTTTGCACCCATGTAAAATACGCAGTACACAGCTAATATACCGGGGGCGGACAAAATATGGAAATACCATACGAGATGCATGGGATTATAAATCAGGTTTCACAATACTACGGAGGTAATATAACACATGCTGAGGGCAACCAGGTTCCATGTTATACTTCAGAATAGGTCCAGATTTTTGTCCACCCTGGTACATATGTATTTGCAGTGTATGTTAAATTTTTATATCCTGCATTGGATTAAATAGGGAATGTAGTTTTTTTTAGGGGGTTTTACGTGCATAATTAGCACATGAAAGAAAGCCAAGGTGTGAGTGGCCCAATAGAAATCAATGGTCTTTTAGCGCTACATATTATGCGTGTGGAAATATGCAGGCGACATATTCCTGTGTCAGTGATCCCTTAGGGCTTCTTTACACGGGCCAGAGCGATTCGCGGCCCGATGTCACACTTGCCACCGTGTGAAATCCCCAGGGATGTGAGACATTTTCATGGCAGCACAGCCTCACATCACGTTGGGGATCCGTCCTCCGGCGCTGCTGGCACAGCCGCTGCAGAGGATCGCAGAGTCCTCCCGCTGAAGACAATGGGCGATATGGTAGCTAGATAGAACATGCTGTGATGTGCTTCCCACCGTGCCGTGTGGGAAAACATTGCTAATGTAAATAAAGCCATTCACAGAATGGGGGTTCATATTCGTGTGAGATCTGTGTGATATCTGAGCGTCAGCATTGCTTTTTCCTGGAAAATACTCTCACATCATCGCTGCCTGCGTTTCTCGCGTGACAGCCGACGCCAACAACAGGTGCTGCTAATATTAACCCCTTAATGACGCGGGCTTTTTTTTCCATTTTCGTTTTTTCCTCCCTCCTTCAAAAAAAATCATAACTCCTTCATTTAACCATCGACGTCGCTGTATGAGGGCTTGTTTTTTGCGGAACGAGTTGTATTTTCCAATGGTGCTATTTAATGTACCGTATAATGTACTGAAAAACTTTTAAAAAATTCTAAGTGGAGTAAAATGAAAAAAAAACAAAAAGACATGCCGCCATCTTTCAGTGCGTCTTGCTTCTACGGCGCACAAACTGCAACAAGAACGACATGATAACTTTATTCTATGGGTCAGTATGATTGCTACGATACTAAACCTGTATAGTTTTTTTTTTTTCAAAGACATTTAATTTTTTTCAATTATTTTCTGCGGTCATTTTGTGCGCGCAATAACTTTTTAATTTTTCTGTCTACGTAGTTCAGTGATGGCTCATTTTTTGCGGGATGTCCTGTAGTTTCTGATAGTACCAATTCAGAATACATACGACTTTTTGATCGCTTTTTGTTGCATTTTTCTGGGAGACAGGGTAACTACAAAAGTGTATTTCTGGCGTTACTTTTTTTTTTTTCGGACGACGTTCACCATGCGGGAAAAATAATGCACTACTTTGATAGATCGGACTTTTACGGACGCGGCGATACCAAAAATGTATTTTTATTTTATGATTTAGATTTTATAATAATAGATATGGCAAAAGGGGGGTGATTTAAACTTTTAAAACTTTTTTCTTTTTTTACAATTAATAAAACTTTATTGATTTTTTTTTCAACTTTAAAGTCCCCCTGTGGGACTACAACCATCGATGCTTCGATCGCTCCTGCAGTATGACGTAATGCAATAGCATTACGTCATACTGCCATTTGATAGGCAGTCTATCAAGCCACCCGACAGGGATGGCTTAAAGGGGTTGTCTCGCAGCAGCAAGTGGGGGTATACACTTCTGTATGGCCATATTAATGCACTTTGTAATGTACATCGTGCATTAAATATGAGCCATACAGAGGTTATTCACTTACCTGCTCCGTTGCTAGCGTCCCCGTCGCCATGGATCCGTCTAATTTCGCTATCTTCTGGCGTTTTTAGACGCGCTTGCGCTGTGCGGTCTTCTTTGTGGTGAATGGGGCCGCTCGTGCCGGAGAGCTGGTCATCGTAGCTCCGCCCCGTCACGTGTGCCGATTCCAGCCAATCAGGAGGCTGGAATCGGCAATGGACCGCACAGGGCCCACGGTGCACCATGGGAGAATACCCGCGGTGCATTGTGGGTGAAGATCCCGGTGGCCATCTTGGTGAAGGAAGAAGGAAGACGTCGCAGAGCGGGGATTCGGGTAAGTAATATATATATATATATTTTATTTTTTAACACATCCCTTGGGGTTGTCCTGCGCCGAACGGGGGGCCTATGGAAAAAAAAAAACAACCCGTTTCGGCGCGAGACAACCCCTTTAATAGGCAGTCTGCTAAGGCAGCCCTAGGGCCTTTCAAAAGGACCCCGGCTGCTATGACACCTGCACGGCTCCCCCGATCTCACCGCGCGGGGGGGGGGGGGGGCGTTGTCAGAATTGACAGCCGCATTTAAAGGGTTAATAGCCACAATCAGCTGATCGCGGCTATTGCCCGTAGGTGTCAGCTGTAATAAACGCGACCTCTCTACATACATACCCCGACGCTCCAGGACGTAAATGTACGTCCTGCAGCGGGAAGGGGTTCAAACCACATCGGAAGTTTGTGTGATGCGATAAATTGGAGGCTCCGTAGGGAAACACGGGCAAGAAAAAAAATAGCAAAACGCAGAAAGATAGGGCAGACAGCGATTTGAGTTGCTGAAAAACATGGGTTTCATAATTCGCCGTTTTCTCGCATCACTCAAAAATCGTACGATTTTCTCGCCAGCGTGAAGGCAGCCTTAGGCTTTTTTTCTATAGAAAAGGTTATGGGAAGACAGACCCCGCTGCAATTTTGAAAAAAACGACACGGATCCTAAAGACACACCGAAAGTGAGAAGAACAGAGAATGCAGCACTAGTGGGGTCCTCGTGGTCTACCACTGGCCTACAACATCTGGACTCCACATTACTTTACTGCCGCAGCATTATAGCTCCCCAGAATACAACATTACCATGTATGTGTGTGTGTGTGTGTCTGTATGTGTGTGTGTGTGTGTCTGTATGTGTGTGTGTGTGTGTCTGTATGCCTGTATGTATGTGTGTCTGTATGCCTGTATGTATGTGTGTCTGTATGCCTGTATGTATGTGTGTCTGTATGTATGTGTGTCTGTATGTATGTGTGTCTGTCTGTTACAGTGTTTCTTCGGAAAGCTGACATCAGCAATAAAAGTTATCCAGAAATGTAACAACCCTTCTCCAACGCATCTCCTGGTCTTTGTTTACAAACAGGCAGCATGTGACCACTGCGATTGCCACTGGTTGGGAGAATGGGGGGTCCTCACAGTCCCACGATGAATGGAGCAGTGTGCCATGGCATCCTATTTATGCCACTGGGACTGCTGGGAGCACTTGGGCGCTTATACATCTCCAGCAGTCCCACTGACATGAATAGGATGCCATGGCACACAAGTGACCACTGCTCCATTCATCGTGGGACGGAGAGGACCCCCATTCTCCTGATCGTGGGGGGGCCAAGAAGTTGGACCACACCAATGAGATACTTATCTCCTGTCCTGTGGATATGTTCATTTCGCAAGAGAACCCTTGTTGGCGGGATAGTTAGTTGCGGAGGACGTGCGGTATCTGCCTTTTCTACTTCCACTTTCATACTAGTAGTATATTTGTGCTTAGCTTTATAGCCATAGTTTCGCCTGTCCTTGCACTCCTGCTATATGCTCCCTTAGCACATCTTTATGCTACCTTTTTCTATCCTTTGCTAATGAAGGGGTTGTCCACTTGTAAACTATTGATGGCCCATCCTCAGGAAAGGTCATCAATAGCAGATCATAAGGGGTCCGCCGCTCAACACCCCTGCTGACCAGCTGTTTGCCGGCTCCGTGTGCTTGTGGACTGAGCAGATTTCTGCAGGAAGCAGACAGCTCCATTCCCACTACGGTGGCCAGGCTTAGTATTGCAGGCAAAGTGCAAGTTGTAGTGAATGTAAGCTGTGCCTGCAATACTACGTCTGGCCACTGCTGAGAGAATGGAGCCGTCTGCTTTCTACAGAAATCAGCTCAGTGCATCAGTACAGTGGCCCAGAGAACAGCTAAAAGGCAGTGAGCCAGAGGGTAAACCTCTGCCAATCTACTACTAATAGTCTATCTTGGCCAGTCTCACACGAACGAGTTGGATTCCGCAGCGGACTCCAACCGTGTGCTCGGCCAGCGTTTGCGCATACCTGTAAAATCTGTACTGCGGATGGTCTGCGCGGCTAGCCATCAAACAATAAAAGTTACATCTTAGATTTTTTTTTTTTAATTATTTTTATTATTGATGGAACGTCTGAGATTCCAATGCAGTTGTGAAACTAGTCGGAGATTTCCGGGAATACAAATAACAGTCATCTCGCATCAGCGTGTGACACGTAAATGATCCTCCAGGCCGTCTTCACACGCAGCGTAAATTCCACAGGACTTCCAGTACAAGCCGTGGGGGGGGGGGGGGCTTCAAGACTCTGCTTCACTGGGTGTGGAGATCGTACACAACTAATCCGCAGCTCATTCATGCTGTGGAATTCAACCCTGGAACTACAAGGGTTAAACTCCGCAGCAGATCCATAAAAAAAAAATGGCATCCGTATACATATTGGCTGCAGGATTTCTGCTGTGGAAGGCCGGCGGCGGGGGAGCGGCCCAACGCGGAGGAACGGCGGCGGGGGAGCGGCCCAACGCGGAGGAACGGCGGCGGGGGAGCGGCCCAACGCGGAGGAACGGCGGCGGGGGAGCGGCCCAACGCGGAGGAACGGCGGCGGGGGAGCGGCCCAACGCGCAGGAACGGCGGCGGGGGAGCGGCCCAACGCGCAGGAACGGCGGCGGGGGAGCGGCCCAACGCGCAGGAACGGCGGCGGGGGAGCGGCCCAACGCGGAGGAACGGCGGCGGGGGAGCGGCCCAACGCGGAGGAACGGCGGCGGGGGAGCGGCCCAACGCGGAGGAACGGCGGCGGGGGAGCGGCCCAACGCGGAGGAACGGCGGCGGGGGAGCGGCCCAACGCGGAGGAACGGCGGCGGGGGAGCGGCCCAACGCGGAGGAACGGCGGCGGGGGAGCGGCCCAACGCGGAGGCAGCCTTAAAGTGTCACATGAATACAGTGTGACAAAAAACATGGCAACAACAACAAAAAAAAATGGCGCAACGGATTATTTTTTGAGATGGATACACCATCTCAAAAAATGTGATGACTGCGTCAGGAGATAGAAGAGACGGCCTCCAGAACTACATAAAAAGTCACCAAATCCACATTGCTGGGACTAGGCGTAATATCATAATAGATCATATATAATAACACTGATTCCACACTCCTGCAGCTGAATACAATCAGAACAACCAGCAGCAATAACAATAATACTACAACATACATCACCAAATCCACAGCCCCGTAATACAAGCTCCTCCATGGATGCTGCACTCACTACAAGGAGTCAGTGCAGAAGAGATGCCACCAGCCCTGCTGAGGCCGCCCTGAGATCACTGGCACCCAGACCCGTCTGCACTACTGCCCGCTACTTCCCCTGCACAGCAGGTGCCTGGCACTGCCCACTCTCACCTTCATTTCGCGGCCTCCGCGCTCTTTGCCGGACTCATTTCGGCCACCGTCCACTCAGCTGTGCTGCCTGCGCGCTCCCGGCGCTGAAGGTGAACGCGCATCACCAAAGCCACGTCCGCAAGTACGTGTACGCCTTCATTCCCATTCGGACGTGTGACGTATGACGTTCGAGCTGAAGCCTCCTGCCGCCATGTCTAGTGTGGGCAGGAGGAGACTGTGGTGAGTAGTGGAGGCAGTTACTGTGTGTATTCCTCAGCCAGTCAGTATGGCGGGGCATGGACAGGAATGTATTAGTCATTGAGATTACATCAGGAGATACCTGTACTGTATAGCGATATAGGACCCCCACATCTAACCTAATGATATCATAGGTGTATACTGCCCCCTGCTGGGGGAAGAGTGGGTATATATGGTAAGTTTTCATGCACCTTTTTAGTGTGTCTGCAGCACTTCCATCACGATCACACGGCGTAAATGTCAAACAGATTCCACGACGATATCCGATATCTGCGCGCCATTGTTTCTCATCCGCTTTCTGTACGTGGAGACGAGTGGTGCAAGCTGCAGAAACCCGAGCACAAACTGCAGACTGTGCTGCAAATAAGGGCTCCTTCACACACGGGCGTATTTTGTGAGCCAAAACCAGGAGCCGGTCCAAAATACGGAAGAAATGCGAATCTATCTACTGGACTTTCTCTCTGTACGTTCCACCCCTGGTATTGGCTTGTGATGGAGCCCTAAGGCCTCATGTCCACTAGCTAAATGGAATTGCAGAATCCGCAGCGGATTTTGCCCATAGGGAATCATTGACCATCCGCGGTCCATTAAATAGATTTTTGCACCCGCGGATGGCATTTTAAAAGAATTGCATTTTTCATGCGCGGGAGAAAAAACGCTGCATGCTCCATTTGCCGCGGATCGGCCACATTGCTATCACATTGATAGCAATGTGTGCGGATATCTGCATGCAAAAAAATGGCATTTAAAGCAAATCTGCGGCAGATTCTGCGTGGATTGTATTTTTCTAGTGGACATGAGGCCTAAGTGTCAGCGAGAGACCGGTCTCAGAGGAGCGTATTGTACAGGTCTGTAATACAGCTCCATAATGCTGATGGCGTCAGTAGGGCGAGCGGGGCCGCTCCCCAGCAGTTGGTTTGGACTGAACTCTGTTTTCCCTACCCATGTAGCCGCCTCTGTCCTGGGGGCTTGTGGAGGAAAACTGCAGGAATGACTTGTAGCGGTGCGCCTGCTCCTTCCCGCTGTCCATTTACTACGCTTGCCCTGCTTTTACTGCTCCCGCAGTTTTCACAGGTTCCCCGGCAAGCAAGCAGCCAGCCAGGAGCGGAGGAGAGCTGCTTCCAGGCAGGCCGGAGTGTGGAGGATAAAGGGTTAATGCAATAAAGACAAAATTCCAAATCACCCCCTCCCTGGTTATGATATGTTTCTACTGATGAGCTATTCTCAGGACAAGTCATCAATAGATGATAGGCGGGAGTCTACCACCAGGGATCCCGACCAATCAGCTGATTCCTGGCACCGCTGTTAGTACAGACAGCGCAGGAAGCCGATAGCGCTGTCCATACTACAGTGGCCTGTGTTGGTAGTGCAGATGAAGCTTCCATCGATTTCAGCAGGAGCTGCTCCTGCACTACCAACTCAGACCGCTGCTGTATAAGCAATCTACATGTTGCACTGCCCGTACTGAGCAGTGCCGGGAATCAGCTGATTGGTGGGGACCCCAAGCAGCAAATCCCTGCTGATCATCTATTGGTGACCTATCCTGTGGATTTATGTTCTTGGTACTGGTGTTGTAGTTATGTTTTGAGCTTGGTTCTGTTGCTGTATGTATATATAGAGCTTAGTTCTGGTGCCATATATATAGGGCATAGTTTTTGTTCTGTATTTATGTTATGTGGTTGGTTCTGGTACAGCATTTACGTATAAAGCTTGGTTCTGGTACAGCATTTACGTATAAAGCTTGGTTCTGGTACTGCATTTATGTTATAATCTCGCTTCTGGTACTTGTATTCTTGTACAGAGTTTCTTTCTGGCTTTAATTTTCGTTCAAGCTTTAACTTTCTGCTATATGTATGTTATGAGCTTAGTTCTGGTGCCATAACTATGTTATGAGCCTGGTTCTGGTGCTGTATTTATGTTATGAGCCTGGTTCTGGTGCTGTATTTGTTATGAGCATGGTCCTGGTGCTGTATTTACGATATGAGGTTGATTCCGGTGCTGTAATCATTTTAAACAGATTAACAGACTAAGGGTGGAAACACATAGTATGTTGGCCAAACCCTACCGAAGTGCTGCAGCCAGCGGTCGCACAAGTCTGCTAATAATATGTGGGGCCATTGGCCGATGCTTGGGCATGGTTTGGGCAGCCACATCAGGTCTTCATACGTTGTGTGCTTGCCCCCTTCCCCTACTAACCTTTGCCAGCCAGCCCTGTTCATTACTATTTGATGTGTATTTGCCTCCGTATTTACTGTCATTGGTTTTATTTTGTTCTGGAAAATACGAATTTGTATTTGCCCAATAGAAAATAATTGGAATACAGAGGTAGAAATGGGGAAGACAGTCATGCTGTATTTACAAACAAACATCGTTGAAAATACTGCCTTGTGTATAGAAAGCGACTAGAAGAATAGGTTCTGCTGCAGAATGCTCAGCAGCGGTAAGTCTAAGCCATCGCCTCCACAGCTGCACTCCTGAAGGCCGCAGTATTGCTGTGCAGCATCACAACGTCATTTAAGTGAATGCCGTTGCATTGCAAGCTACAAATTGCCACGACCGGATGATTACAAGAAATCCAGCAAGCTTGTGTTTTTTGGAATTGTCAGGTCGCAGTCGTAACAGCTTGTGAGCCGCAATGCAACCGCATTCACTTAGATTAGGTTGTGATGTTGCATGGTGGTACCACAAACTTTGGCCGCACAATGTGTTTCGGCCAAAGCCTTTTTGTAGCCCTTAGCCTAAGTGTGCTACTACGGTCTCCCCATTAACGCCACCACGTGTCCAGCACTTTAGTAGAGAGTCGCTGCAATGAATATCCCTCACTCTCTGGAGGACCCAACATGTCTGTACATTAAATGCGTGGCCCATTGATTCCAGTGGTCACTGTGTGAGTGAAAGCCCTTTTACATGGACCGATAAATTGCTCGGATTCCCGCATCCAATGAGAATCTGAATGATTATCATGTAGTGTAAATGCATGCCCTGACTGAGCGACAAACATGGATTCGTTCACCTTTTGCAGAGAACTGAACGATGTACTGGCCTATGTAAACAGGCATCATCTATAGATGAACAGTCGTTCATCTATAAAGGACTACCTGTTTACTGTGAATGGAGATGGGTGGGCCAAAACAATCCCTGGTCCACTACATCTGCATTCACTGAGCAATCATCACTCCTGTGTAAATACCCCCCTTTAGCTGATTACTGGGGGTTCTATTTGCAGGGTGCTGATCTAGCAAAAAGGAATTGCAAAAATTGGACAACACCTTTAATTGTCCCACCTTCCCTGCTCTCAACAATTAAAAAAATAAGGCTTTATTGTCATTTGATCAGTGTATAGCACTGTAGGACCTTTAGCGTGCAGCACTGTAGGACATTTAGCGTTCAGCACTGTAGGAGCTTTAGCGTTCAGCACTGTAGGAGCTTTAGCGTTCAGCACTGTCGGACCTTTAGCGTTCAGCACTGTCGGACCTTTAGCGTTCAGCACTGTCGGACCTTTAGCACTCAGCACTGTAGGACCTTTAGCGTTCAGCACTGTAGGACCTTTAGCGTTCAGCACTGTAGGGCCTTTAGCATTCAGCACTGTAGGACATCTAGCGTTCAGCACTGTAGGACCCTCAGCGTCCAGCACTGTAGGACCCTCAGCGTCCAGCACTGTAGGACCCTCAGCGTCCAGCACTGTAGGACCCTCAGCGTCCAGCACTGTAGGACCCTCAGCGTCCAGCACTGTAGGACCCTCAGTGTCCAGCACTGTAGGACCCTCAGCGTCCAGCACTGTAGGACCTTCAGTCTTCTCCCCATTAGATGCGTCATTCAAGTCTCCAAACCTCAGAGAGTCTTTTGTTCAGTTACTTCAGTCAAAGATTGACAGATGTGACTATAGACAAATCTCATCCATGTATCCAATCATTATCTTACTATATCGTTATCACATGTGATTTACTGTTATCCCATCATCTTACAGAGCGAGGCCACTGACCGCACAGTGGGAGAGGGTGTTGGAAGAAACCGACTTCCTGGAAGAGAGTTTTGTCTTTATACAGCTTCTTCATTCCACAGTGTAACATTAGGTGTGTGACAGCTACGAGGGGGATGACGCCGCTGAGAAAATTACACTTTCTCTATTTTAGCAGCAGCAAAAGAAGTTTGTAAAAGAATCTCTGAGTGCAGCGATGGTGGAAAAACCAGTTCTTCATGATGCTTCAGTGATCATCTGCTCTATTTTCTCCTATGTTCCCTCCATATATGTGTGCGGAGTTACTGCTCATCAAAGTGAAACCTGCCGTCCAGCCAGGTGAACAGCTTTACACTACAGGATTACTCACACAGGCAGATACAATTTTGGACCATGAGTGATTTCCTTGTGGGTGTATGTGCATTTTTTTAAACCATTCCTATATCATCAGTTTTTCACAAGAACTGCAAAAATTGATATCACTTATTTTGTTTTCACTCTCTATTGGCAACATATGTTAAAAAAAATGGACAAGAATAGGACATGGTATGATTTTTTTTTATGTACTCTGTCAGTCCAAGTAAAAAAGACCGACGTGCATCTACCCATTCCAATGAATTGGTGCTATTATGTCCAAAAATCAAGCAGAAATATTGTCCTTGTGCATGCACCCTAAAGGGGTTCTGTCTACTGCTTTGAGCCCTATAATCTAAGTTTAGGGGCTCGAAGTAGCTGACCCACTAAGTAAGTTGTATACCTTACCTTCCCCGCCGTTCTCAAACTATGGAAAAATATTGTTTTTAAATGATGCTGTAACTCAGTGTTTCTTCAACTCCAGTCCTCAGGGTCCCCCAACAGGTCATGATTTGCGGATATCCTATAATAAGAATGACCTGTGGCAATGTCTGAGGCACCGACAATAATTACATCACCTGTGCAACACTGAGGAAATCTTCAAAAACCTGACCTGTTGGGGGTCGTGTGGACTGGAGTTTGGGAAACACTGACTTAATATATTGAAGGCACCGTTACCTCTCATGGAATAGCACTAAATGCCGGGCTGCACTTGTGTTTGGTTCAGCCCAGCAACTGTCAGGGAAATGTGAGTGCTAGCAGCCGCCGCCAGCGCTTGTGTAATAGTAGTCTTACTGCTAGACCTGCGGAATCTAAATATCACTTAACCCGTCCATCAGCTACTGGTGACCTATCTAGATCATAGGCCATCAGTTGAAGCAAGTCCAGACCACCCCTTTAAAGGGGTTGTCCCGCGGCAGCAAGTGGGTCTGTACACTTCTGTATGGCCATATTAATGCACTTTGTAATGTACATTGTGCATTAATTATGAGCCATACAGAAGTTATCAAAAGTTTTATACTTACCTGCTCCGTTGCTAGCGTCCTCGTCTCCATGGTGCCGACTAATTTTCGGCCTCCGATGGCCAAATTAGCCGCGCTTGCGCAGTCCGGGTCTTCTGCTGTCTTCAATGGGGCTGCTCGTGCAGAATGCCGGCTCCGTGTAGCTCCGCCCCGTCACGTGCCGATTCCAGCCAATCAGGAGGCTGGAATCGGCAATGGACCGCACAGAAGAGCTGCGGTCCACGGAGGGAGCAGACCCCGGTGGCCATCTTCAGCAGGTGAGTATGAAGACGCCGGACCGCCGGGATTCAGGTAAGCACTCTCCGGTTTGTTTTTTTAACCCCTGCATCGGGGTTGTCTCGCGCCGAACGGGGGGGGGGTTTAAAAAAAAAAACGTTTCGGCGCGGGACAACCCCTTTAAGGCTCTAGTATTTCAGCAAACCACATTGAGAGTCATTATCTACAAATGGAAAAACCCTGGAACAAGGATGAACCTTCCCAGGAGTGGCTAGCCTTAAAATTGCAGTGCATTGTTACGTTAATGTTATTATTGGTACCATTTAGTTTACATGTGATCATTTTCTATTTTGATTCATTTTTTTATTTTTTTTTCTTAGCAATTGTTTTTCACAATTTTTTAGTCAGTTCTTTGGGGAACTGAAGTGACCAAAACAGCAATTCTGACAATATGTTTACTTTTTTCTTACTGCACTCCCCATGCAAGATAAATAACATTAAATTAAAGGGCCACTGTGGCAGAAACATATTTTTCCATCCCTGCCCCCTCACCGGATTGCCTTGACACTCTGGGGGTCTCCTCTATTTTTACAGTTCAACTCCCTATCTGATGTCAGCCACTATCTTGAGAGTGAGATTTCTTCTTTCAGTTTCATATCTATCCCATGATGCATCACCACAGCATGAGCTGAGGCTATACCATTTTTGCCTGCTGGGGAGGGGGGACAATACTATTATCTTTTATAGTCTTCTAAATTCTGTAAGCTTCAGACCACAAGTATCCAGTTAGGAGGATAAGATGTGATCTCCTCTATAACAGCTGTGGTACAGGGGCTGTATGATCATCATCAGTAACTGTGACAGGAGATTCTGTATCCCACTGTTGGCAGTTTCAGTGGCAGTAATCAGATAATGGCATCACATATTGAGAAACTAACTAGTTTCAGGCAGCACAAGTAAATTTGAGCCAATTTGAATTTTGATCACATGACCATCAAAGGAAAAAGAGGCCGGCAGATTCAGAGTGAATGAATAAAATAAATCACTGTAGTGGCCAATTAGTGGTTTGAATTTTTTTGATCATGGCAAAAGTAGTTTTTTTTTATTATTTACATTTTTTATGTTAAAAATGGGAAAAGGGTTTTTGAAACATATATTTTATTATACTTCTACTTGCATTTTATTTTGTCTACTAGTTGGTCTTGAACGTGCAATCTCTTGATGTATTGCAGTAGACTGTGCCTGCACTATTCTATTACACACTGCAAGAGTGACATCGGTGGACTATGATGGCAGGCATGGAGACCTTCATTAGCCCGCTGGCTAACTTCAAAGTGGCTTGGTACTTCACAATCTCATTTGTAGGGGAAAGAAATTGCTTAGATGCTTCTATCAGCATTGAATATGTTGTCAAAGGGATTAAAACAGCAAGGATCAGAATTATCTCTGATCCCAGTCCCTGCAGGTGGATGTCAGCTCTACATAATGGAATGAAGCAGTCTTACCTCTTGAGATCCACATCCATACATGTATGGTAAACATTGAGAAGGGATTACAGATAGTGATGAGTGATTAGTGGAATAATCTGTTCAGGTTAATATCAAGCCGATTTCATGAAAATTGGGATGGCCAATTCCGAGTCCCATTAAAGTCAATGGGAGTAAAAATTGGGTTTACTAATTTGCCCTCCAGAAGGTATTCAGTGCAGCCAAAGCCCCCCAAATTGCATGGATATACAGCCACATATCTGGGGAACACTGTGCTCCTCCCCAAAATTGGTCAAAATAGTGTGCAGTGGTGTAGGGATCAATTGTAGCACAGTGGTGTCACTGAAAACAAAAGAGGCCCACATAGGGTCTCTTAGATCAGAAATGACATCAAGGAAGACAGCAGGTGTGCTGCTTGTTAAGAATGCAATGTCATACATTTTACAAGGATAAATTCAGCCAGGTGAAGACAACACTCCATCACGGGCCTGCTCCAAGGAACAGCTGTAAAGCTAAACATTTTGCTACACAAGACAATGTCATAAATCTTACAAGGAGAAATTCTGGAAGATGAACACAACACTCAAGCACGGGCCTACTCCAAGGAACAGCTATAGAGCTACCAAAAATGTTGCTACACAAGACAACAGGTGTGATGCTTGGTTTAAAAGCAATGTCATAAAGTTTGCAAAATACAAATTCTACGAGATGAACAGAACAGCCAAGCACGGATGTGCTCCAAGGAAAAAGTGTAGAGCTATAGCTGTTTCTTGTGCTTTTGAAAATTTTTATTTTGGGAAAAGGAGAAAACATGGTGGAAACAGAAGAAGGAGAACAGCAACGGTTCCACCACTAACAGCAGCAGCAACAGCACCTTGAGGGCAGAGTGTGCTCCTCATTGAAGCATGAGAGCTGTAGCTCCTAATTTTCATATTGCCATATTTTTTTTTTATTTGGGGGTAAGTAGGAAGAGGAAACATCGGAGAATCAGGAGAAGGAGAGCACCACCACTAACAGCAACAGCACCTTGAGGACACAGTATGGTCTTTAATATAAATCTATGCTGTCATATGTGAGTAAAAATTGCCTGCTGGCTAACTAATCAGTGGAATCTTGCATGGGGGCGCAGGAGTCAGGTGAAATCTATTCCTGTTTAATTTTTATAAAAGTCTGGTGATCCACATTGTCTGCGGACAGGCGGTTGCGTCTGTCAGGTATCACACTCCCCAAAAGAAAAAGTGTGTCACAGCAGAAGTGTTGCAACAAAATCCATGATCGTTTATTCCTCCATGAAAATGTGCAATGTTTCGACCATACCTGGTCTTTTTTAAGCATAACAGACATGGACATACATCACACATAAATAGCCAAATACAATTAATAAGTCACCAATCACATATTAACAACATATCAACCCCACCCGTCTAGGCACATCCCCCTAACAGGTGAAGTAAAATTATCAAACTACTAACGACCACTTGTCTGTATGTATGCGTGGGAGTGATTCTTATGCTCCACGCCTGGGGACCTCATTGCTCTACCCCCTGGTGACGCCATCAAAGGTCCCGGTCCTGTTACCGGTGGTCCTGCTGCTGTTGTGAGCTGCGAACCATTGGAGATGCACCCCTGATGGCCGTGGTGAAGTGCTCTGCTCAAGTTGCTTTACAGTCTGTCCTGATATTGCTGTATTTTTTCTTCTAATACATTTTTATGATGGTACAAGTACAATGCTAGCACATATGGGTACAGAAAATTGTAAAATATAGTATTACAAATGTAAGACAACTTTATATCAAAAAGGGAAAGAAAAAACAAAATTATACAAGAACCGCCTGAGAAATTATTCCTTGTGAGAATTATACCAAGACTTCCAAGAACAGTAGAAACTGATAAAAGTGTTATTCCTAAGGCGAAGAGGAGTTCATAGAGGCTGTGTTCAGAGATCAAATTTCTAGCCTTGTAATATTAGGAGGCATGGGAGATCTCCAATTTCGGGCTTAAAGAAGTTTTGCTTTGAGAAAAATATGGTTAATCAGTCTCCTATTCTTAGACTCAACCTGGCCAATACCTCATAGTACCAGAGCTAGCTGCGCATCTTGTAAGATAGAAGGATTTGACAGATTTTGCACTAAGGAGCAAACCTCTCTCCAGAATTTGACCAAAATTGGGCAGTCCCAGAAGATGTGAAAAATAGATCCAATATAACCACATCGTCTCCAGCATGAATTAGAAGAACCTGGAAATAGCCGTGCTAATTTATCAGGAGTATAATACCACCTTGTAAGTAGCTTATAAAGAGTTTCAATAAGATTAGCTGAAAGAGAGGCTTTATTGGTCCATTTTAAAGCTAAAGGCCATTGATTGAAGGAGACAGAAGTACCTTAACCCTTTCCCAGTTTAATATATGTGTTTTCTTGGACACTCCAATATCCCTTAACAACAAACTGTAAAGTTTCTCATAGATTTAAATTCTGTTTGTTCATTCTCGTTAAGTAAATCATATATGCTTTGAGGAATATTTATTTTGGAAGCTGGAGCATGATTCAAAAATGAACATATCTGTATATATTTTTACATGTGAGCGGGAAAGGTCATAATGGACTGAGAGATCATGGAAAGGCCCACGGGTTACATTGTTAATAAGGTTGGAAACTTATTTAACACCTTGCTTCACCCAGCTTCTCAAAGAAAGATTGGGAATTAAATATTCCAATACCTCTAAGGGCATCGTAAATTTCCATTTGCATATTTCCCATCAGTTTTTTGGAGTAGGTATTACCACACTTGGATAGAGGCCATTAAAGCAGCTGCTGATAGTAAAGAACAATTTCTATATATAGAATATACTAAAAGAAGAGCGTAAAGGAATCAATTGTCAGTGTAACATTTAATAGATGGTCACGTGGAGCATGAAGTCAGATCATTAGGGACGAAGTTGGTTAAAGGAGATGTCCCGCGCCGAAACGGGTTTTTTTTTTTTTAAACCCCCCCCCCCCCGTTCGGCGCGAGACAACCCCGATGCAGGGGTTAAAAAAACCACCCGCACAGCGCTTACCTGAATCCCGGCGGTCCGGCGTCTTCATACTCACCTGCTGAAGATGGCCGCCGGGATCCTCTGTCTTCATGGACCGCAGGGCTTCTGTGCGGTCCATTGCCGATTCCAGCCTCCTGATTGGCTGGAATCGGCACGTGACGGGGCGGAGCTACACGGAGCTACACGGAGCCCCATAGAGAAGAGGAGAAGACCCGGACTGCGCAAGCGCGGCTAATTTGGCCATCGGAGGGCGAAAATTAGTCGGCACCATGGAGACGAGGACGCTAGCAACGGAGCAGGTAAGTATAAAACTTTTTATAACTTCTGTATGGCTCATAATTAATGCACAATGTACATTACAAAGTGCATTATTATGGCCATGCAGAAGTGTATAGACCCACTTGCTGCCTCGGGACAACCCCTTTAAGAACAATAGCTCAATAATATTGTAAAAGGTTTGGTGGACCCAAATACCAATTTTTCCTATGAAGGTAAATAATTGAAGCTGCTATCCTAGGTCTTTAATGCACCCAAATAAACTGGAACATTTGGGATTAAAACTTAGATATGTTGAATGTGGGATGGGGATGATAACATTTCAAAAGTAATAGAATATTTTTGGTAATATGAGCATTTTATATAATGCTATGTGGTCCAACCAAGATGCTTCTATTTTAATAAGGTGGTTAAGTCTACTCCAATGAAGGTGGGCAAGTTCCGGTTGCAATAAGGGAATTAAAGGGAGAAGATTAGTTTCTACAATTTTACCGATAGGTAAACACAACTTGATGCCAAAAATGGTATTGAGTTTTACTTTCATTTAAAGAGAAATTCTTTATGGCCTGTTTAAGATAGGAGAGCACATTAGTCCCTAAAATTGGGATTGCTAGAATTTACCTTTGTAGTAAGAGACCTGAGCAAATAGGAAGAGGGATGATGATATTGCACGGAGAGATGATAATGACATCATGTTTCAGCTAGAGGTTTCATTATGAGAGTGAAAAAGAGTGGAGAAAATCGGCAACCCTGGCAAAATCCATTGGTTATTTCAGAAGGTTGGGAAAGGATTCCATTTACTAAAACTTTCGCTGAAGGCGCTGTGCATAAAGCTTAAATACCTTCGAGAATATTTCCTGAACAGCCAAATCTTTTTAATATACCGAATGCTAAATCCCAATTTAGTCTGACAAATGCTTTCTCTGCATCTAAGGTTAGAAGCCGAGAAGGCATCCGAAAGGCCGCCGCACAGGAAATCAAGTTTATTCTACATGTTCCATCTTTTGTAAAATCCATCTTGTGAATAATCCTGCATAGAACTATAAGGAAGTACAATTTGGTGGGGAACCCCCATTTATAGGGGATTTTGTCTTCTCACAGGGTTGTAATGTCCAGTGAGTAATGGACAACAATTAACTCATTGTGAGATTGTGTGAGCTCACCCATTTGATTCTCCACATGATTGACTGTGTTTCGTAAGCCATAAAGAGAAGAGTAAATTTTGTTAGGCAGGTAAAATTGTTCTGAATGGACCCCCTTAAAGCTTCATTTCTATAACAAATGCTTCAGAGACAGTTTGATTAGATGTATGTATGTCAAATAAAGGATCTGCTTCCACTGATGTTCGCTGAGGGGCAGGCAAGGTCTACTTCAATCTAGGACACTGCTTTTCAGAGCTAGAAGTAGTAGAGTTAGCAGTGAGTCTCTGTGAAACACATGTAAGCACCATCCAAGGAGGCTGAGTGGGCATGACGGAGGAGCCCACCCTGTCTGCGCCACCACCATCTGCTGCCGGAGAAACCAGCTCCTCTACAAGAGCTCGGACTGTGGGTGAGTCCCCTGCAGCCAAACCAAGGCCCTCCCCACTGTCCTGGGAGACACCAGTAGAAGAGTTGCTGTAGGTGACAGAATCAACGCTGCAACGGAATCCACGAGTCGGTAAGAAGTCAGTGAGTCGCTTTACATGGAATTTTGCACCCCTATGTCTTGTCATCTTATTTTACTCCACTGGTACCCTTGGTGGGGAGAGACAGAAGGCCTGTGGTAGATTAAAACTCGTCGCCTTGGAAGTTTTTTAGCTGAGCTCAGACAGACCCTACTGACCTCAGATGCATTCAGGATATGCTTCTGATTACTGCTGCATTTTGAAGTCACTCACCACTGATGGAATGGGAATTGTCATTTTGACTTTGTAATGGGGATCAAGGATGGTGGCCACCCAGTAATGATCTGAAGATTTAATATGGGCCATGCAATGGTCCTTCTGCCAGCACAGCAGCATAAAAGCACTCCTATGCCTTAAAGTGCCTAAGGGTGATGGCCCACATCCCTGGGGGGGTCAGGACTAAGAGCATCGTTCAGCTGGTTCTGCCATCCACGTAGAATAGCTGGGGTTAGTGATGGATGGAAAGAAAGTTGTGTAGCTCCTTTCTCTGCCTTTAGACCTATATTATCTCCCTTCTCTCCATCTTCTTCCTATACTATATTTCTTCAATTGGTGGAGAAATGTGTTGAAGAAGATGCCACTTTCCTGCCAAAAGCTTCCCTGCGGGGTTGAGTAGCGGCGGACTGGGCAGACTGTTGGGTTATTGGTATCCCTTCCTCCTCCTTCTTGTTTTGGTTGCTTCCTCAAGGAAGGCTAATATGGAACACCTATCTTTGATCTGCAGCCACTCCACAGGCGTCAAGTGACCGATTTCCATACAGCACCTGGTATACACCATCTGCTATTTCATGATAACACTCTGCTGCTGGTTTAGCCTCTACAATATATGCAATATGGTATTCCCCCATGTAGGAATGTCACAGATGAGACTGTTGAGTGGTAGCCCAAACTATTGCTGCACTTTTGCCAAACAAGAAACGGCTTGGTTTGAAGCAATCATTATAGGAAATTCAAATTTTTTTAGGTTATTTTCCCAAAAATTGGTTAAGATTTACCTGATTCGATTTTACAAAAATTGGGATGATTTTATTGCCTGGCCGATCAACACAAACAAGACTTATTACAGACAAAAGAAGTTGGAATTCATAAATTCCAAGCTTTATCAAACTGGGAGTCCTTGGGTTCACCAGAATTAATTACTTTAGGATCTATCTGACTATACAGAACAGGTGCACAGCCATTTTTAATTACAATCAACGTACACAAAAGACAGGTCATCAATAGGTTCTGGATACATTTAAAACATGAATCCGTTACAATGCAATCACCTAACTAAATACTAACCTTTGGAAACTACAGGTCAGTAAGTCTCACTTCAGTAACGGGAAAAATTTTCGAGGGGATTCTGAGAGACGCCATCGATGAGCACCTCAAGGAAAACAAGGGAATAACTCCTCACCAGCATGGATTCATGAAGGGTCGCTCATGTCAGACAAATCTGATCAGTTTCTACGATGAAGTAAGCTCTAAGCTGGACCAGGGAGAATCTATTGATCTTGTATATCTGGACTTCTCTAAAGCCTTTGACACCGTGCCACATATTAGGCTAATATACAAAATGAGGCAGCTCGGACTGGGCGAAAACGTGTGTAAGTGGGTAGAAAATTGGCTCAATGATAGAAAGCAGAGGGTGGTAATAAATGGTGCGTACTCTGATTGGACCATAGTCGCTAGTGGGGTGCCACAGGGTTCAGTTTTGGGCCCCACTCTGTTCAACATATTTATCAATGACCTAATAGAGGGGCTGCACAGCAAAATATCAATATTTGCAGATGACACAAAATTATACAATATAATTAATACAACGGAGGACAATGTGCGGCTGCAAACGGACCTGGACAAGCTGGGGGCTTGGGCAGAAAAATGGCAAATGAAGTTCAATGCTGAAAAATGTAAGACTATGCACATGGGCAGGAGAAACGGATGTCACCAATATTCACTTATTGGGGTACCACTAGGGAAAAGTGATATGGAAAAGGATCTGGGGGTATTAGTGGATAATAGACTAAACTGGAGTAACCAATGCCAGTCAGCTGCTGCAAAGGCAAATAAAGTCTTGGGGTGCATTAAAAGAGGTATAGGGGCGAAGGACGAGAACATCATCCTTCCATTATATAAGGCACTTGTCAGGCCTCACATGGAATACTGCGTACAATTCTGGACACCGGTGCTCAGGAGGGATGTTGCGGTACTGGAGGGGGTTCAAAGAAGGGCAACTAAACTAATACATGGAATGACGGGACTGGAATACCCAGAGAGGCTATCCAAATTGGGTCTATTTACTCTAGAAAAAAGAAGGTTAAGAGGGGACCAAATAACTATGTATAAGTACATGAGGGGACAACACATGGATCTCTCCCGCGATCTGTTTACACCCAGGACCACGACGGTAACAAGAGGACATCCGCTACGATTAGAGGAAAGTAGGTTTCATCACCAACATAGAAGGGGATTCTTTACTGTAAGAGCAGTGAGACTATGGAACTCTCTACCGGAGGAAGTGGTGATGGCAAAATCCACAGAGGCGTTTAAAAGGGGACTTGATGTCTTTCTGGAGAAGAAGGATATTACAGGATATAAATCTTAGGTTAATTGTTAATCCGGGTATACAGGCAGGTAGGAACTATTAGGGGTTGATCCAGGGAACAGTCTGATTGCCATTAGGGAGTCGGGAAGGAATTTTTTCCCCGAAAGGGCTAATTGGTTTCTGGCCTTGGGGTTTTTTGCCTTCCTCTGGATCAACAAAGTAGGATAGACAGGCTGGACTAGATGGACAATGTCTTCATTCAGCCTTACATACTATGTTACTAAATATAATGGGTTAATTTGGGGGTTAATGTGTGCAAGGGGTTAATTTGGGCTTAATGTGTTGTGTATTTTACAGTATGCTCTCCTTTCTACTCCGATCTCGCACTGAGGCTACCTAAACACGGTCAAACTTGATATCGGGCTGAGATACTCAGCCTCATATTGCGCTTGGCACTGTACATTTTACCCGTGGATGCGAGGCGATTTTTCGCGTAAAAATGAGTTGCATTGCTTTAGTGAACTTTCGCTCCTCTTGTGAGAGATTAACGCGCGATAGTGGATCGGAAGTGTTTCCCATTGGTTTCACTGGGAATCCTCGCAAGCATATCACATGGCATGTGAGGAACATGAAAAGAATATGCCACAATTTTTTTTTTTCCTCACCACATCGCTGCGAGGGAAAACATGTGTATGACTCCATTCAAAATAGTGTTCACATTCGCACAGGTTTGTTTTGCATCTCGCAACGCACAAAACTCGCACTAGATTAGCGCTCCCTTATAGCCCTTTTATACAGGATGGTTATTGTTCAGAATCCCATGGAATTCTAAACGATAGGCGTCCCGTGTAAATGCATGCGGCGACTGAGTGAAAATTGTTCAATTTCTGCATGCAGAAAACTGAATGACGAGCTGCTCAGTGTAAACAGGAGCTCTGAACGACTGTCTGCTTACTGTAAATGGAGGCGGGTGGGGGGGGGGGGGGGGAGAACACTTCATTTCAGCAGCGCTGTGAGCGATGCCAGCGATACTCGCTCCTGTGTAACAGCATAGGGGTGAGTATCACTGGGATGAGTGTCGGGCATCGTTTGCCCAGCAGCTCATCCTGTCTAAATCTTTTTGCTGACAACCTCATGTGGTATATAGATCATATAATGAAATACATGTTTTCACTGGGGCAGAAGAATCAACTTGATAACTGCAAAATTTCTTCACTGTGAGGATTCTTAATCTCTAAAATATAACCTTTATTGAAATTATAGACTAAAAGACTTTTTTAGAGTCTGACATTCACACATAAAATAATTCCTAAACACTCAAGGTGCTGGAGAATAGGGGCAGTGGGACCTGGGACGTAGCCCTTAGAATAGTGTAACCCTGTGAGGTACCCTTGTAGCAATTCAGATCAATGCCACATGTACAATTGAGTACTTCCAGGTTAGCTAGGTCCCATACCACACTGTTCTTATAGTATAGTGTTGCAGTGATTATCCTCAAATAATCTATGAAACAAATGTTACACTTTTAGTTGTAAATATACTGGATTTCCAAGTTCCAGTTGCAAATATATAGAAGTTCCAGTCAATATACAGTCAAACTTCTAGTTTCATTAGTAATAGTAATCTGTCCGGAAGCAATCGGCTAAACTTGAAACCAATGACGCTCAAGGTAATTATTTCCATAGGAATCAATGTAAGTCCAATTAATTCGTTCTAGACACGTTCCAAAAAACACACCAAACCACATTTTTGTACAGTCTTTAGTGCTGCTTTTTCAGTGCAGGGCTAACGCTGTACAACGCTCCCACTCATTTCAATGGGGCTGTTCACACAAGCATTTTCGGCCCTGCATCGCCCATTGAAATGAATGGGCAGCGGTTTCAGCACTGCCGAAAACGCGGCACAACTTGGTACCATGTTTTTGGCAACGCTAAACACCCTAGCTCACTGCCTGGGAAAAAAATCTATATACTCACCGAGCAGGTACTGTTGGTGTCCTGGGGCCCGCTCTCTGGAGCTCCGTGCTGGCTTGTCAAGCCGGCAGAGCATCTTGCTAGTGACAAGGGATTGAAATCCCTCATCTCCAGCAAGAGATTACTCTGATTGGCTGAGTTACAGCCCACTGAGCCAATCTCAGCCAGCGCTGGATGCTGACGTCAACTGCGAGGTCACGTGGGCCAGTGTCTGCCGGCAAAACCAGAAGCAAGCAACAAAAGAAGAGGCAAGATTCTGCACTGAAGAAGCAGCGAAACTGGTGAAAGACGAAGCCAACGAAAGTAGAGGTATGACATATATATATATATATATATATATATATATATATATGTATATATGTGTGTGTGTGTATATATTTTGTGGCAATATAAAGGGTATTGAGCTCCTGGGAATTACATCTGTCCTCCACCTAGTTGGGTGGTCGCACCTCAGTAACGCACGTCCAGGCCAAAATTGGTGGTAAAACTCAGGAAGTCCATTTATTTTTGTAACTTAATAGACATCCAAAGTAACAAAATCTTCACATTGTTATTAGTCACAGTACACACTTATGATAAACAACCCTAAATAACACCAGTTATCCTGCACTAGCTATATCAGGCCTAATGCCTCAAACACAAAGTCCATCACATATCCTACCCAATCAAGGTGTCAGTCTAGGGGGCGTCTTCCCCTGTCTGACTCCTGGTATTCAGCCACAGCAACTTGCTCTCCACTGGACCTCTCTCAGAGACTGCAACTCTCTGGCTTTAGTACACAGAATGCCAATTTTACAGACCTCTGCAGGCCATTCTGTGCACGGCTTTGGAACTATATGTATGTGTGTATATATATATATAAAATCTGTAATGAATTCTCACAAGTCACTGATCTGATGTATTGGTGATTAATTTTTTAATTTCCTGAATGATTACTACTAGAGATGAGCGAGCACCAAAATGCTCGGGTGCTCGTTACTCGGGACGAAATTATCGCGATGCTCGAGGGTTCGTTTCGAGTAACGAACCCCATTGAAGTCAATGGGCGACCCGAGCATTTTTGTATATCGCCGATGCTCGCTAAGGTTTTCATTTGTGAAAATCTGGGCAATTCAAGAAAGTGATGGGAACGACACAGCAACGGATAGGGCAGGCGAGGGGCTACATGTTGGGCTGCATCTCAAGTTCCCAGGTCCCACTATTAAGCCACAATAGCGGCAAGAGTGGCCCCCCCCAACAACTTTTACTTCTGAAAAGCCCTCATTAGCAATGCATACCTTAGCTAAGCACCACACTACCTCCAACAAAGCACAATCACTGCCTGCATGACACTCCGCTGCCACTTCTCCTGGGTTACATGCTGCCCAAACCCCCCGCACGACCCAGTGTCCACAGCGCACACCAAAGTGTCCCTGCACAGCCTTCAGCTGCACTCATGCCACAGCACCCTCATGTCTATTTATAAGTGCGTCTGCCATGAGGAGGAACCGCAGGCACACACTGCAGAGGGTTGGCATGCTTAGGCAGCGACCCTCTTTAAAAGGGGCGGGGTGATAGCCCACAATGCTGTACAGAAGCAATGAGAAATATAATCCTGTGCCACCGCCATCAGGAGCTGCACACGTGGGCATAGCAATGGGGAACCTATGTACTACACACTATTCATTCTGTCAAGGTGTCTGCATGCCCCAGTCAGACCGCGTTTTTTTATAAATAGTCACAGGCAGGTACAACTCCGCAATGGGAATTCCGTGTGCACCCACAGCATGGGTGGCTCCCTGGAACCCACCGGCTGTACATAAATGTATCCCATTGCAGTGCCCATCACAGCTGAGGTAACGTCCAATTAAATGCAGGTGGGCTTCGGCCCACACTGCATGCCCCAGTCAGACTGGGGTTCTTTAGAAGTGGACACATGCAGTTACAACTCCCTGTGGACCCACAGCATGGGTGGGTGCCAGGAAGCCACCGGCGGTACATAAATATATCCCATTGCATTGCCCATCACAGCTGATGTAACGTCAGCTTTAATGCAGGTGGGCAAAAAATTAATTGGATTACACTGTAGGCGAGGGCCCCAAAAAATTGGTGTACCAACAGTACTAATGTACCTCAGAAAAATTGCCCATGCCCAACCAAGAGGGCAGGTGAAACACATTAATCGCTTTGGTTAATGTGGCTTAATTGGTAACTAGGCCTGGAGGCAGCCCAGTAAAAATAAAAATTGGTTCAGGTGAAAGTTTCAACGCTTTAATGAGCATTGAAACGTATAAAAATTGTTTACAAAAATTATGTGACTGAGCCTTGTGGGCCTAAGAAAAATTGCCCGTTCGGCGTGATTACGTGAGGCTTCAGGAGGAGGAGGATGAATAGAATACACAGATTGATGAAGCAAAAAGGTCCCCATTTTTGATGGTGATAGAGAACGATGCTTCCATCCGCGGGTGCAGCCTACGTATTGCTTAGGTATCGCTGCTGTCCGCTGGTGGAGAAGAGAAGTCTGGGGAAATCCAGGCTTTGTTCATCTTGATGAGTGTAAGCCTGTCGGCACTGTCGGTTGACAGGCGGGTATGCTTATCCGTGATGATTCCCCCAGCCGCACTAAACACCCTCTCTGACAAGACGCTAGCCGCAGGACAAGCAAGCACCTCCAGGGCATACAGCGCGAGTTCAGGCCACATGTCCAGCTCCCGCCAACTCAGCCTTGACTGGGGAGCAGTGACACAGTCTTGCTGGGGAGCCATAAAGCTGGCAATGGCCTTGGAGAATGTTCCCCTGCCTGCGCTGTACATGCTGCCTGATCTCTGCGCCTCCCCTGCTACCTGGCCCTCGGAACTGCACCTTCTGCCACTAGCGCTGTCGGATGGGAATGTTACCACCAGTTTGTCCGCCAGGGTCCTGTGGTATAGCATCACTCTCGAACCCCTTTCCTCTTCGGGTATGAGAGTGGAAAGGTTCTCCTTATACCGTGGGTCGAGCAGTGTGTACACCCAGTAATCTGTAGTGGCCAGAATGCGTGTAACGCGAGGGTCTCGAGAAAGGTTTCCTAACATGAAGTCAGCCATGTGTGCCAGGGTACCTGTACGCAACACATGGCTGTCCTCAATAGGAAGATCACTTTCAGGATCCTCCTCCTCCGGCCATACACGCTGAAAGGATGACAGGCAAGCAGCATGGGTACCCTCAGCAGTGGGCCAAGCTGTCTCTTCCCCCTCCTCCTCATGCTCCTTCCCCTCCTCCTCAACGCGCTGAGATATAGACATGAGGGTGCTCTGACTATCCAGTGACATACTGTCTTCCCCCGCCTCCGTTTCCAAGCGCAATGCATCTGCCTTTATGCTTTGCAGGGAACTTCTCAAGAGGCATAGCAGAGGAATGGTGATGCTAATGATTGCAGCATCCCCGCTCACCATCTGGGTAGACTCCCCAAAGTTTCCAAGGACCTGGCAGATGGCTGCCAACCAGGCCCACTCTTCTGTAAAGAATTGAGGAGGCTGACTCCCACTACGCCGCCCATGTTGGAGTTGGTATTCCACTATAGCTCTACGCTGCTCATAGAGTCTGGCCAACATGTGGAGCGTAGAGTTCCACCATGTGGGCACATCGCACAGCAGTTGGTGCACTGGCAGATTAAACCGATGTTGCAGGGTCCGCAGGGTGGCAGCGTCCGTCTTGGACTTGCGGAAATGTGCACTAACCCGGCACACCTTTCCGAGCAGGTATGACAAGTGTGGGTAGCTTTTCAGAAAGCACTGAACCACCAAATTAAAGACATAGGCCAGGCATGGCACGTGCGTGAGGCTGCCGAGCTGCAGAGCCGCCACCAGGTTACGGCCGTTGTCACACACGACCATGCCCGGTTGGAGGCTCAGCGGCGCAAGCCAGCGGTCGGTCTGCTCTGTCAGACCCTGCAGCAGTTCGTGGGCCGTGTGCCTCTTCTCTCCTAAGCTGAGTAGTTTCAGCACGGCCTGCTGACGCTTGCAGACCGCTGTGCTGCCACGCCGCGCGACACCGACTGCTGGCGACGTGCTGCTGCTGCTGCTGACACATCTTGATTGCGAGACAGAGGTTGCATTGGAGGAGGAGGAGGGTGGTTTAGTGGAGGAAGCATACATCGCCGCAGATACCAGCACCGAGCTGGGGCCCGCAATTCTGGGGGTGGGTAGGACGTGGGCGGTCCCAGGATCTGACTCTGTCCCAGCCTCCACTAAATTCACCCAATGTGCCGTCAGGGAGATATAGTGGCCCTGCCCGCCTGTGCTTGTCCACGTGTCCGTTGTTAAGTGGACCTTGGCAGTAACCGCGTTGGTGAGGGCGCGTACAATGTTGCGGGAGACGTGGTCGTGCAGGGCTGGGACGGCACATCGGGAAAAGTAGTGGCGACTGGGAACCGAGTAGCGCGGGGCCGCCGCCGCCATCATGCTTTTGAAAGCCTCTGTTTCCACAAGCCTATACGGCAGCATCTCCAGGCTGATCAATTTGGCTATGTGCACGTTTAACGCTTGAGCGTGCGGGTGCGTGGCGGCGTACTTGCGCTTGCGCTCAAACCGTTGCGCTAGCGATGTCTGGACGCTGCGCTGAGAGACATTGTTTGATGTGGCCGAGGACAGCGGAGGTGAGGGTGTGGGTGCAGGCCGGTAGGCACTCGTGCCTGTGTCCTCAGAGGGGGGTTGGATCCCAGTGGCAGGTTGGGGCACAAGGGGAGAGGCAGCGGTGCAAACCGGAGGCGGTGAACGGCCTTCGTCCCACCTTGTGGGGTGCTTGGCCATCATATGCCTGCGCATGCTGGTGGTGGTGGCTCCCCAGCTGATCTTGGCGCGACAAAGGTTGCACACCACTGTTCGTCGGTCGTCAGGCGTCTCTGTGAAAAACTGCCACACCTTAGAGCACCTTGGCCTCTGCAGGGTGGCCTGGCGCGAGGGGGCGCTTTGGGAAACAGTTGGTGGATTATTCGGTCTGGCCCTGCCTCTACCCCTGGCCACCGCACTGGCTCGGCCTGTGTCCACACCCTGACTTGGGCCTCCGCGTCCTCACCCGCGTCCACGTCCTCTAGGCCTACCCCTACCCCTCAGCATGCTGTATTACCAGTAGTGCAGAAACAGAACGCTGTAATTAAATGTGCCGCTTATTGGCCTGTGGTTGGAGGCTGACTTCGCTTACGGAACGCACAGCAGAGGCAGGAAAGAATTTTGCGCAAGCCTGCTGTAACACTTAGCTGGCTGCGTATGAATTAGGACAACTACCCCCAGCAGAGACGCAGTACACTTGTGGACAGGAATACAGCGGCGATGTAAGAGGCAACACAGAGGCAGGAAAGAATTGTGCGCAAGCCTGCTGTAACACTTAGCTGGCTGCGTATGAATTAGGACAACTACCCCCAGCAGAGACCCAGTACACTTGTGGACAGGAATACAGCGGTGATGTAAGAGGCAACACAGAGGCAGGAAAGAATTTTGCGCAAGCCTGCTGTAACACTTAGCTGGCTGCGTATGAATTAGGACAACTACCCCCAGCAGAGACCCAGTACATTTGTGGACAGGAATACAGCGGTGATGTAAAAGGCAACACAGACGCAGGAAAGAATTTTGCGCAAGCCTGCTGTAACACTTAGCTGGCTGCGTATGAATTAGGACAACTACCCCCAGCAGAGACCCAGTACACTTGTGGACAGGAATACAGCGGTGATGCAAGAGGCAACACAGAGGCAGGAAAGAATTTTGCGCAAGCCTGCTGTAACACTTAGCTGGCTGCGTATGAATAAGGACAACTACCCCCAGCAGAGACCCAGTACACTTGTGGACAGGAATACAGCGGTGATGTAAGAAGCAACACAGAGGCAGGAAAGAATTTTGCGCAAGCCTGCTGTAACACTTAGCTGGCTGCGTATGAATTAAGACAACTACCCCCAGCAGAGACCCAGTACACTTGTGGACAGGAATACAGCGGTGATGTAAGAGGCAACACAGAGGCAGGAAAGAATTTTGCGCAAGCCTGCTGTAACACTTAGTTGGCTGCGTATGAATTAGGACAACTACCCCCAGCAGAGACCCAGTACACTGAGGACGGTCACAGGCAGCCCAAATAGATTTTTTTCCCCAAATGTTTTTGGAAAGGCCCACTGCCTATATACACTAAATATGTCTTCTGTCCCTGCCTCACCACTACTGGCCCTGGACAATGTAAAATTACTGCAGGACGCAATGCTCTGCACGGCCGATATACAAAAAAAAAAAAAAAGTGCAATACTGCAAAAAGCAGCCTCCACACTACTGCACATGGTTAGTTGTGGCCCTAAGAAGGACCGTTGGGGTTCTTGAAGCCTAAAATAACTCCTAACGCTCTCCCTATAGCAGCTCCGGCACCAGCAGCACTGTCCCTGATCTCTGTCAGAATGCATCTGTGGCGAGTCACGGGAGGGGCCGATTTATATACTCGAGTGACACCTGATCTCGCCAGCCACTTACTGCAGGGGGGTGGTATAGGGCTTGAGCGTCGCAGGGGGAAGTTGTAATGCCTTCTCTGTCTTTCTATTGGCCATAAAAGCGCGCTAACGTCTCAGAGATGAAAGTGAAAGTAACTCGAACATCGCGTGGTACTCGTCTCGAGTAACGAGCATCTCGAACACGCTAATACTCGAACGAGTATTAAAGGGGTTGTCCCGCGGCAGCAAGTGGGTCTATACACTTCTGTATGGCCATATTAATGCACTTTGTAATGTACATTGTGCATTAATTATGAGCCATACAGAAGTTATCAAAAGTTATTCACTTACCTGTTCCGTTGCTGGCGTCCTCGTCTCCATGGTTGCCGTCTAATTTTCGCCGTCTAATGGCCAAATTAGACGCGCTTGCGCAGTCCGGGTCTTCTGCTCTTCTTAATGGGGCTCGGTGTAGCTCCGTGTAGCTCCGCCCCGTCACGTGCCGATTCCAGCCAATCAGGAGGCTGGAATCGGCAATGGACCGCACAGAAGAGCTGCGGTCCACGGAGGTAGAAGATCCCGGCGGCCATCTTCACCGGGTAAGTAAGAAGTCACCGAAGCGCGGGGATTAAGGTAAGCGCTGTCCGGTGTTCTTTTTTAACCCCTGCATCGGGGTTGTCTCGCGCCGAACGGGGGGGGTTGAAAAAAAAAAAAACCGTTTCGGCGCGGGACAACCCCTTTAAGCTCGGACGAGTACGTTCGCTCATCTCTAATTATTACAGGTTAGTTAGGTTTTCTCTGCTGTATGACCTTGAGGGTGCATCCACTGGGGTGAGGAAAAGTTGTGTCAGTTTTGTGCGTTGCAAGCCACACAAAACTTGCATGAAAATGTAACCATTATTTGTAATGAGCAATTTTTCTCTCGAAGCATCTTCAACTTTTGTGCGATTCTCGCACAAGAATAGAGCTCGCAGATGTGTGCTCGGCTGCACACTGTACAGTGGGACTAAAAAAAATTAATAGCATTTTTTAAAATATAAAAAAAGGATCATATTAAAGGTGCAAAATAGAAACCCATTTTTCCAATTAAAAAAATCAAACCTTATAAGACTTAAAGCAACCCATTATTCGACATAAATTGCCACATCTGTAAAACTCCAAACTACAAAAATAACATACTACGGTATTTATCCCACTGGGTAAATTCTTTTATAAAAAGTACACAATTCCAATGCAGTGGATTTTTCTGTCATCACTACTGCCAAAAAATACATAAAAAGTGATCTATAAGTTGTATTTACCCAAAATTGGTACCAATAAAAACTACATCTTGCCCTGTAAAAAACAACACAACTCCATGGCTATAAAAGTACTGTTATGGGTCTCAGAAAGCAATTAAACAAAAAAGTTTTTTTTTAAGTATTAAAAAAGAAAAAACTATTACCATCATTGTACTGACATGCGGAATAGAGGGAATATGCCATTTTTCCTGTGCCATGAATTGAACATTGCTTAAACATTTTTGAAACATTTTTTAATAAATTAGGGCGCCCACCCACTGGCGTTTGCGATTTTCGTGCGTGAAAAACGCAGCATTTTCGCAGCGTTTTTCCCGCGTTTTCCGCTGCGTTTTTTGCCGCGTTTTCGCGGCTTTTCCATTAATTTCCATTGACTTTCATGGGTGCATTAGGAGAAAAATAAGGACACATATGCAACTGACAGTTCCTATGTTAAAAATCGCAACGCAACGCAAAAAAAAACGCCAGTGGACAGGAGTACATTCAATTCTAATTGCTCTTGAGAAAAAACGCAAAACGCAAAGAAAAAAAAATCGCCAGTGGGTGGGCGCCCTTATATGGTGCATTAAATGGTACCATTAAAAATACAAATGATCCCGCGAAAACCAAGCCCTTTTACTGCTATGTTGATAAGAAATTTTAAAGGTTATGGCTTTTGGAAAGTGGGGATGAAAATACGAAAATGGAAAAATCCTGATCTTGAAGGGGTTAAGGCATAAAAATTGAATATTAGCTATAAGCAATTCAATTTCTGTTCCTTTTGGTGACATCAGCAAGGTGCAGGTAGCATGTAATGTTCTGAAGAGAGACTCGATGACAACTGTCCTTTGTGCATGCAGAGAAGTTATACCTTTTTAACACACAGCCAACAGAAATACTTGTAGTCTGGCATTAAATCATTTAGCCCCACGTAGGTGCACCATGGCACGTCCCTTTTGTACCATGATTAATGACATGCTCTTTGTGTGCTTTCACTCTTTTTATATTCTCTTATTCCCAGTGTTGAGAGAACACGGCTCATAAATGCTCCGAATAATCAACGTATCATCAAACGCTTATTCATTGTGCAGATTGAAGGGTGTCTTTCTCTGATGCAACTAAGGTGGGATGAATAGTATGAATAATTAATGGTATTCACAACTGCTCCACAATTAATGATGGTAACATCATAGAAAATATAGTCTGAGAGTTAAATGGTAGCATATTCCATGGTGACTTCAATCTACCCCTTCTTTGGTTTGCTATTCAATGAAACTAGGGCATCCAAATGGAAGATCGAAAAATGCATTTTAAAGGGATTCTGTTAGCAGGGTCATGCTACCCAAACCACAGGCAGCACGAAGCCAAGACAAGTATGCATAGCGCACCCATGGGTATTTTACTCTGAAACGCCGCAATGTTCCAGAACAAACACACTTTGAAGTGTGAGCCCGGAGTCATAGAGGCGGGCAGCGCAAGCCTCTGCCCACCCACATCATGCAGAATGGCAGCTCTGTATAGATATAGAATAAAACATCCATAGGGGGTGCTGGGCATACTTGTCCCAGCTTGATGCTGCTCATGGTTTGGGCAGCAGGAACCTGGTGACAGAATCCCTTTAAAAGAGTGGATTCTGACTTATAGGTTAGCTACCATCCAATAGATGGTACTATGGAAACATTTTTTCACTGTAATTTGCACACTTTTTCCCTAAAGAGGATTATATGGCCTATAAGACTCCATATGCCATCTTGGTGTCCTCCACAAGAGTTAACAATGCCCTCCAAGCCAATGTTGAAGGCCTCTCTCCCAGCCAACCAGAATCCTGCTCTGCACTGATGCCTGAAAATGGCTGTCTAGAGATGGGCGTTGCAAGGTATGTTAAAGGGTTGGACAACTTCTCTTCTTTACCCATTTTATATTGTTAGGAAATGCTAAGGTTTATTTTCGTGAATCTTGGAGTATATACTTTTTAAAGTGTTGTCACAAAGAATGGCATACTTGCTTCACAGATTAGCAATAACACTCTTTTTGAGCAAAAACAGGTTGGACATTGACTTATTGATAGCTATAAGTCAATGCCGTGGAGGCATTTTTCATTCTTCCATTTGCATACCTTTTTTTTCCCAGGGACCATTGAATGGCATATAAAACTCTCTATGCCAACTTGGGGAAACAATACCCCTCTAGTCTCATGTCTAAGGCCCTTCACCAAGCCAACCAGAATCATGAAACAGTTGCCTGTAGATCGGTGACTTTTCTCATGGAGTAGACTGATTTGTTGTCCAGCCTTAATCATGTTGCTAGGTGTGTTATAGGATTTGACATTGACTTATACCTACCAATAGCTGTTGATGTAGCGTCATTTTCCCTCTGTTTTTGCATACTTTTTTTTCCCAGTGAGCATTGCACGATCTGTAAGGCTCCATATACCATCTTGGAACTCTGCATAAGGAGAAAGAGTACTTCCATCCAGATTAATGAAACCAATGCATATCCTTTCACTTGGGGGAGAACAGTAAACCACCTACTTTATACAATTCTCAGCTTTATCTAATTAAGACCCTCTTTTATCACTTGACCTATTTACTGAACATTTTCATTTTCAAACACCCCCATCACGCTTTTATCTACTAAAACGATTTGTAAATTTTAGATGTAATCTAGATTTTAAATTCTAAGGGTCTTGACCAGACAGTAGGATGGCATCAAGTATCTGAGAGGCACTTTGTTTATGATCTCTCACAACTACAGCTTCCAAGTGATTTTAGAACAAGAATGTTATTTAGAGCATTTCCAGGAGTCTGGATTATACCGGCATGCAAGAAAATAGAATAGATGACTCTACGCTTCCTAAATAGTGCTTGTTTCAATCAAGTATCTTGGTTCTTCATTCACTCTCACTCGAAAGCAGCAGCTTGTTATTAATTTGGCTAATCCACTGTGGCATCTCTTTCATCATCATCCAAGTATGGCAGCAGCGTATTAGAACAATGCAGGGGAGGATGCATTACATATTTTCTCAGGTTCCAAATGAGCAAAAATATTCGTTTCTTTATTACCTTATGTTTTGAAATACATTTTATGTATTTGGGTGGTAGCAGCTTCCTAAAGCGGATGTTATGGCAGACGGTAGTAGTTGTAGTACCCTAGAGCACAAATCCTCAACTTGTACTACTGGGGGAACACATCATGACCTTAAGTGGCACTCCCAACTCACTGTGCTTTGAATAGGTGTAGCACAATATAGAATTAGGAGTTTTGGGGGTACTTGATGTCATTTATTTGTGTAGCGAGTACGCTGGAAAATGCTTCTCCAAAGTATTGGTGGCAATATACTGCTCAAAATTAAATGAACACTTATATCACACAATGGATCTGGATGAACTAAACACTCTAATTGAAAATCGATTCTCATATAAATTGTATAATTTGTTGAGTACAAGATTATGTATCAACAGTAGAGATGAGCGAGCACGCTCGTATAAGACTGATACTCGAGAGAGCATCAGTCTTTTTGATTAACTGCTTACTCATCCGAGCACCATGCGGGGGGGGGGGGGGCAGCAGGGGGGAGAGTGAGAGAGATCTCTCTCTCTCCCTCCCGCTCACCATCGTTCTCCCCGCATGTTGCTCGGATGCGTAAGCAGTTACTCGAAAACACCGGTGCTCTCTCGAGTATCAGTCTTAAACGAGCGTGCTCGCTCATCTCCAATCAACAGTCAACCAAAACCAGTCATGAAAAAATGAAATATTTTCAAATTCAGATCAGAAAAAAACTTAAAAGGCTAGGCAGCACTCTCAATGACATCAGAGTAATAATTCATAGAGAAACAACAAACTACCAAGAAATCACCACCAGAGGCTGTAAGAAACTAGTGCTGGATGGGGAGTAGCAGCTTGCCTTTCACTTGTCTCAGGCGCAGACAGAGTTGTGATTGGTATGAAAATCTATTAATCCTCTAAACAACTCCTTATTCTATCACCAGTGTCTGCAATAGAGACTACCTTCCAGATACTTTCTGACCATAAAGTCAGCGCCCCCTGTAATTTACCTTTTGCTTTTTATCCATACAAACCAATCGCATTTAATTGCTTATTCTATAAAGGTTACAAAATGAATGCAACTTATTCTGCACACGTTTCTACAAGCCCCCACTGAGACTTAGTAATTTGAGGTCAACTGTCTGGCTGTTCGGCTTTTGTTTTAGAAGTTGTTAACATCTGCAGACAATAAAATTGATATGTTATAGTACACTGATATGACATTTGCTTCAAGTAAGCATTAAATAGTTGCCACATAGGGAATAAAAGTATAATAGAATGGAAAATAATACAGTAAAGACAGATAATTAGTAATAGAACTTTCTTTGCTATACAATTCTATTAAACATGCAACTGCAAAGGCTTCTGACAGTTTGAGCCTGTAAGGGACAGGGTCACATTCTGAGACAGGGACAAAATATGAATTTGGAATCCTAGAAAGATGGTTAGGACGACTGCAAAGAAAATATCACCTTCCGCCGACTGCAACTGGAGTTTGGGACCAGGTTGACGTCATAACATTAGCCCCAGCTTACAGCGTCCATACTTTGGTGCATGCTTATTGTCATTGGATGCTGACAGCGACACTTTTCCTGTGTATGGGCAGAATGGTTAGGTGAGAGTTGGGACAATGCAGACAACCAATTGGCATTAGTCCCGATTATTTTTTGCCCTAGCGAACGAGCTGATGACATCATCACAGCACATTCGCGCTCTTGCAGCCTGTTTAGACTCGTTGAGAATCATGCAGTTCTCATTCACTTATTGTTCATTATTTCCCATTCCTATGTGAAAGACTGAACGATCAGTGTTTAACTTGCCGGACAAGTAAACAAGTCGGTGCTGATTTTTATGCAGCCTGAAACTGAATGATGAATGAGAACCTTTCGATTCTCATTCATCATTCAGCCGTTGGCTCACATTTAAATTGATCACTTTCGTTCATTTTAATAATTTTGTAAACCATAATTGTTCCATCTAAACACAGCATAAATTTGATGTTTATATAGTATTACTTCTGGGGTGTTTCTACATCTTATTCCCTGTGCTACTGTGGTCAATTGGACATTGTGTGTTATCTAACCTTTGCCGCTATTTCATGTCACCATCTAGGGAAAGTCGGGATTGCCCCAGGTTCTTCCTGTAGGGTTGCTCTCATCAGGGTGAGCACTTCATTTTTAGGCATGGATCTATTGTATAACATTTTGTGTTGTCCATGTTTCTAGAGGCGTACATACATTCGTCCATGGCGAAAAGCTACCGACATGTCCTGCCAAGATGTAACATCTGATTGGAGCTTCTATATTCTCCCTGTATATGAGTGTCCCTTAGATCCTCTGGTTTCTTACCACATTCCAAGACTATGCTGGCAGGTTGAGTGGATTTCTATGAATTTATACCTACTATGTTTTGTGTGTTCATTATAAGGAACATAGATTTAAGCCACATTTGGTACAGTGAATGATTGCAAGAGTGTTAATGATAGTGTTATTTTTTCTCAGAACAAGAAATATTTATGCTCTTTCTGTTCCATTTAATTAACTGTAGATTTAACGTTACAGAAGATTTATATATTTTTTTAAATTAATTTTATTGAACAATAAAGGGCGATGAGTATAATAGAAATCGGGCATCAAGGTAAATCGTAGATAGGCTGGGCTCACACGAACGGGTCGGATTCTGCATGCGGATTTCCGCAGTGGAAGACCTGCGATACGTCGCAAAAGTGATTGCGAATGATCGCGGAAAATCAGATACGATCGTTTTTCCTTTCAGATGTATGCAATGCACAGTGTATCGTCCATGTGGAAGAAAGATCTCTTCTCTCCTCTTCAGTCGGCATTCCGGCTTTTCTATCTATTTTCCTATGAACTATGGAGCGTTTCCGCTGCTTATATGCAATGTTATTTGCATTTGGGTGACCGAACACTCGCATCCATTGACTTCAATGGAGGCCGTCTGCGTGGAATCTACGCTAAAATAGAGCATGCTGAGATTATTCTTACGCTTGCAGAATATGCAATTCCTACTTATACATCTGAGTGCAAAATAATGCGTGCGTGTTACTATGTATCATCCGCACAGACGCCGTTCACGGAATCCACAATTCAAGTCCACCCGTGTGAGCCCGGCCATATAGAAGAGAAGAGCAAAGGCAAGCACAAAGCAAATAACCAAAATACGTAAGCAATTATTACAGGAATACCACAGAAAGAGACTTAAGTAGCAAATTAGGCTAAATGAGTGAGACCTGGAGCCGCACACCTATCTGGCTGGATATGGTTTAAAAAACTTAAGTTGCAGCAAAACGGATCAAAGTAGTGCACGATGCACTTTAAAAATATATACATAGTTTTACACCTATGTAAATAGACTAATAAATTAAAGGAGCTGTTCATTATTGAATTACCTATTATATAAATCACATTTTTGTGTTAAACGTATTTTTTAAAAAGTCAATGGGTCCCTCCGACTCATTGTGGGAATGGCCCATGAGACTGCCATAAAGCATATCTCTAAATGCTGCACCTATAGTCATGTACAGACAGCAGAATAAAAAAATTCTATAGTCAGGAAATAAAAACATATTAGAAAAATGGAAAATGTTTTTCTATCTGGTTTTAATTAAAACAAAAAAAAATGTTGATAATATGATCCCTTTAACACTGGCAGAAGAATACTGATGAAAACTGTGTGAAAGCAACTAATATTTGTGAATTGGTCATGATTGTCCTTGTTACTTCTGGGCCTACAGTATACATTTATACGGAAACATCAATATGAGGACAACAAAGAACGGAGTTCAGTCAACATTACATAATAACTGCATAATAATTAGGAAATAATTTGTTTCATCGACACTCCTGAAGACCGCAGTGGAAAACATTGTACTTCGCATTCCCCATTCTAATATATCTTAAAAGCTTCAATATTGATTCAATGAAGTGAATGGGCGAATCATTTCTGGGAGGCTCTGACAAGTAGACAATGGCTTCCATGGTTACATTTTGATATGCAGTGTGGTCAGTGTGCTTTGTTGGGTTCCTCCCCCCTCCATTGAAGTAAAATAACAAACCACAGGAGACCCTGCCACACATGGTGAGCATCATCCTGGAGCAACTTTAGAAGACCAGGCTGGCTGCTCAGGAATAAGCGTTCTTCTTGGCTGGGACTTTTTTTTTGAAAAAGGGGAAGAAAAAAAAATCTCATTGCACACATTAGATTGTGATGGATAGACACATTTTATCATGCATCAGAATAAAGCTGTAGCAAGCATTTCAGGTTCCCGCCGCTGCGTGCAGAGCAGAGGAGTGTGAGCGTAACAAGTGGGACGACTCTACATCTATTGCTTTTACGCTTCCAGCATCCTGAGCATCTGAAGGTAAGGGCTTTTATTGCTGTAGATGAATATTGGACTTCACAATGCATTGTAATTCCAAGTTAAATATATCACATCAGACTTGCATCTGTGCCACACGGACGGGGTTTTAATTTGTACTTTACTTAGTTTGTGAATTAGTAAGTCATCTGCAGTCCCATGTAAATATCACAAAGAGTTCTGCAAACGTAGCTTGGTCACACTGTCTTTGGAATGCTCTTTGCTAGTTAGTGGATATGCTTTGTGATCAAATAAAGGAAGGATTTACTAAAGATCCTGATAAAACGTATAACCTGAATTGTATTATGAATATTTCGTGAAGTTTCTTACAAAGGATTTCTGTTTAGAAGAAAACTAATACAAAATATGATCCAACATTTTCATTTGCATCAAGGAAAGTGTAGTTTTGGGTCAGCTAACTTATCCCACAGCCGTAGGGCGCACTCATATGGGTGTATGTCGCCTGCGCCTTATGTTCATATTTTTGTAATACACAGTTCTACAAGCCCATTGATTTCTATTGGACCATACGTTTTTTTCACGGATGTATTACGCAGCATGTCCTAACCTGCTGCACCAAAATAAGCTATGGGGATCTGACATAAGCATCCAATACCCATGTGCATGCATATTTGCTGTGTAATGTGTATCTTACACACATGAAAAATACCTGCGTAATACACGAGACACGTACACCTTGTGAGCGAACCCTTAAGGCAGGCAATTATTTATGCTACTCATGACCTATACAGCCTCTAAAGAAAAAGTCGCCTTGCAACAAAGTAAAAATTGTCAAAATGTTGTGTAGGATCACTACAATTTCACATCATAGCTGGTAAGTTGCTTTCTAAGTTGAAATGTCTCTTCTTGTTTTATCCCATCTCCCATAATGCACCATTAAAAATGGATTAATAAAATGTTTACCCAATAGTGCCCCTTCCCAGGACTGGTGGCCTATTTAATAGTTAGAAATGCTGGCGGTCAGTAATCAGTATGTACTGCAGGTGTTTCTAGAGATGGTAACGCTCTGCTGGACACAGAAGTACGGAGATCCAGAGTAGTCACCTCTGATTACTGGGTCTGTGTATAGGCAAGCCCTTAAATTTGTGTAGCCTTTTCTTAGTAAGTTTAGAGATCTGCCTCATTAATAAATATATCTGGAATTTCCTTTTTTTTCTGCTGACTTGCCCCTTAATGCATACAGAATAGACTTATTCCATACACACCATAAAAAATTCTCTCCATAGTTCTTCGGGTTTGTAATGTGTCATCCAGTACTTCTACATCTTCAAGGTATATAGATGTGGCAGCTAAGATGTTCTAACCAAATGTAATGTGGTGCCCAGCATAAATGGAGATACTTTTTTGTTTTTACAAATGTATCACAATGTTTATAAATAGTCTCAAGTGTTGCAGCAGATGTGCCTCCGCATATAATGGTTATCAGCATATGCATTTACTGAGCTTTTTATCCCCCGGTAGCTGATGGTGCACAATGATAAATACATGAGAACATATTTAGGAAAAGGAGGAATGCTCAAAAACACTGAGAAAGGACAGGCACAGCAGATTAGTTATTCACTATTGTATCTAGTATGTATTTGGTCCTGAAGTCACTAAAACTAAAGTCCACCATATTAATAGCTGAAGTGGGCCCCCAATTCGGAATGGTGTATTGCACATAATTAGTATTTATATTGCATTGATTAACTATCCTTGATAGTTAGGTACATAGTTCTCTCAGTAATATGTGACTCCTTGGTGATCGCTTTAGTATGTGTTTCATCATCTCTTATGTAGTAAGGATGTTACTTTATGTGTATAGTGACACATAAGTAGTTCTTTTTAGTTGTTGGTCTTGATTTATTGTTGAGCTTCTTTTACTTTATCTTCACTTTTACTAATTTCATTCATTTAACCCTTTTGACACTAAAGGATGTCTATGTACACCCTCCAGCAGCGGGGTTTGTATGGTGCTGGCCCGACAGCCATAATGCTCCAAACACAGTGGGTGCCAACTGCCTTTAACAGGTGAAACCCACTCGCAACAGCCACAATCAGCGTTCATGACAGGCGCGGTTGTTAACCCTTTAAATGCCGCTAAAAATTCGAACACCAGCACTTAAATACCTCGATCAGAGTTTAGGGGTCCCGAATGCCCCCCCCCCTGCCCTTCCCCACAATGACATCACAAGGTACCTTTCAGTTGTCATGGTGATGCAGGATCTTCTGAAATCCCCCAGGGTTACCATGCCTGTCTTAATAGAATGCCAGTAGAATTATCATATACTGCAATACTGAAGTATTTATAACATGCAGTTCAAGTTCCTATTGGGATTTGAAATAATAAAAGGATAAGTGAAAAAAAAGGTTTGCTATTATTGTAAAAAATAAATTATTTTAAAAGTTTAAAAAAAAAATCCCGTTATTTATATAAAAAAAATCAAAACCAAAAAACTGTGATACATTATTTATCCCTCATGATGAACGTTGTCAGAAAAAAAAATACACAACGTCAGATTTATCCTTTTTTGGTCATTCTGTCTCCAAGAATCAATTTTGAGCAAAAGTGAACAAAATGTCATATGTACTCCAAAAAGGTACCAATGCAAGTCACTGGTCGTTCCAAAAATAAAAGAAAGCTGTCGCATAACTCCATAGACAGAAGGAAAGGTTTTGGCAGTCAGAAGATGGCGACAGAAAAGAGTTCCTTTACATTAGCGATGTTTTGTCTGATGCTATGTTGCTAGAAAAAATAATTGTGGCATGCGCTATACTGCCGCGATTTGCAATGTTTTGTAACCCATGTCTCCCTATGAAGCCTCCTTGTTTATGGCATCGCACAGCACTTACTTGTGATTTTCGCGCTATGCGATAACATTTTTAACATTAAAAACTCCTATTAACTGTCTCATGACAAAATTGCGCAAGAAAATCGCAACACGATGCAACATTTTTCACAAGCAAAAAACTATAAAAATTGGTCCAAAAAATGGCCGTCAATATCACACATCCATTCGAACGGGTGTATGCAGATGGATTTTTTTTACTCGGATGAATAGTCAGATTAAAAGAAATCGCAGCATGTCCTAGTGTTGTCTGATTATCGGACAAGAATGGCACATGTCAATGTGTGGCGTTCAGCACGAGACAACACACGGCCGGGCATCTCCCATGTGCACGGACCCCTATGTGACAGTGCAGCAGACTCATCAGGGTGTTAGAAGGTCCCTGAGGACCATTGCTGATATTAATTAAGCAGCTGAGATCTTTTTGGAGACTTCTAATGACACCCCTCGGGTCAGTACAGGGGTATTATAGAGGGGTGGTTTGTTAGTTGGGTACCAGGATGTAGTTATAAGGGTGTGTTCACACCTCGCTGATTGGTTGTGGATTTTGTGGTGAATTTTGATGTAGATCAATTGAAATGTTGAATAAGTTGCAACGAAATCCACAGCAAATCAGGGATGTGTGAACACACCCTTAGGGCTCTTTCACATGAGGGGTGTCGCGGCATCGATCGCGGCTATACAGCGGTAAAGATTGCATGAAGTGGTTAATTAAGCGAAGTAGCTTGTTCACATGATCCGTGGTGCGAGCTGCATCTTTCCAGCTCCCATAGGAGCCTATGGAAAGCATGCAGCAAAGATAGGACAGGTCCTATCTTTGGCACCCTACGGGGCTAGGTGCGGGCATAGCACTCGCAGGTCCTATCTTTGGCACCCTACGGGGCTAGGTGCGGGCATAGCACTCGCAGGTCCTATCTTTGGCACCCTACGGGGCTAGGTGTGGGCATAGCACTCGCAGGTCCTATCTTTGGCACCCTACGGGGCTAGGTGCGGGCATAGCACTCGCAGGTCCTATCTTTGGCACCCTACGGGGCTAGGTGTGGGCATAGCACTCGCAGGTCCTATCTTTGGCACCCTACGGGGCTAGGTGCGGGCATAGCACTCGCAGGTCCTATCTTTGGCACCCTACGGGGCTAGGTGTGGGCATAGCACTCGCAGGTCCTATCTTTGGCACCCTACGGGGCTAGGTGCGGGCATAGCACTCGCAGGTCCTATCTTTGGCACCCTACGGGGCTAGGTGTGGGCATAGCACTCGCAGGTCCTATCTTTGGCACCCTACGGGGCTAGGTGCGGGCATAGCACTCGCAGGTCCTATCTTTGGCACCCTACGGGGCTAGGTGTGGGCATAGCACTCGCAGGTCCTATCTTTGGCACCCTACGGGGCTAGGTGCGGGCATAGCACTCGCAGGTCCTATGTTTGAGACATGCAAGTGCTTTGCGCGGCTATAATTCCTGCATCAGAACGCTTCTATAGGAAAAACTTGTTTCCTATTAGCGCTTTCTATGCACTCCTAACCAGCGTGCCCACAGCGTCCGTGTGAAAGAACCCTTAGGCTAATTTCACATGGGTGAGGGCGATATGGGACAGTGATTCCCACCCCCATATCACGCTCCCCACCATGTGAAATCCCCCAGGATGTGAGGCGTTTTCATGTCAAAACAGCCTTGCATCACTTCAGGGATCTTCTTGTTCTCAATGGGAGACCTTGCATCGCGGGCACCTAGCAGCGGTGCGGCGCTGCTACCGGCCCCATTAAAAATAATGGGTGCTGCGATACGGCATCATGCTCCAAGATGGGACATGCTGCGATTTGTTTCCCGCATTGCATCGCAGTGCCTTGCAGGAAAACATCACTCATGTGTATGACCCCATTCAAAAAAATGGGGTTCATATTTGTGCAAGATTTGTGCGTCTCGAAGCACACAAATTTTGCACGATTTTATCGCCCGTGTGAAGGCGGCCTAAGGCCTCCTTCCCACGAGCGTGACGGGGTCCGCCGCGTAATATTACGCAGTGAAGCCCGTCACGGCGCCCCCCAGAGCCCCTATACTTACCTGCGGGAGATAGCGTGAAATCGCTTCCCCGCCCACCACCGCCGCGTCACCGCCCGTCACCGCCCACCACCGCCGCGTCACCGAGCGTGTCACGTGACGCGGCCGGCCGTGTCACGTGACGCGGCCGGCCGCGTCATTTGGCGTCAGATGACGCGCGGCGGTGGGCGGGAAAGCGTTTTTTCACGCTATCTCCCGCTGGTTACAGCGGGAGATAGCGTGAACGGACGGCTTCCATTGACTGCAATGGAAGCCGTCAGTGCGTACAGCCCGTCCTCACCCGCAGAAAATAGAGCATGCTGCGGGTGAGGACGGGAGAAATCGCGGTGCGTAATTCCGCGCTGGAATTACGCATCGTGAGCATTGTGCTATTAGGTTCAATAGAACCTAATAGCTGCGGGCAACGCAGCGGATTTTCGCCGCGAATTACGCGGCGGAAATCCGTTCGTGGGAAGGAGGCCTAAAGGAGGTATTCCTGTATCAGTAAATGTTATTTGATGTGTTATTAAAAGTTTTACCATTTGCTGAAAATATTTTGTATAAATTCTTCATGGTTTTCAAGACCTCTGCTTGCTGTCAGTCAATTGAAATCAAAATGTTTTACTTCAAGGCATAATAAATTCTGTCCCGGTCGTGTAATGGCCACCAAGGTGTAGGACTTATTACAGGTATAGTATAGTTATCAGAGCTGTGTCTTATAACGAACCATGTATCTCTGTGTCCATCACTTGAACAGGACAGATGTTCTTTTCAGTAGTCATGTAATTATCCTCACAGGCAGTATTACAATGAAAGGTTACACACATAAATGCTATAGACTCCACCATTCACAATAGGTGATGGTCACAGCTCACCTCCTCCTCTCCCTGCACAGTGACCTTTCTACGGGACTCAGAGCATGCCTGGAACAGTAGAAGTCCCATAGAAGTCAGTAAATATCCTCTGTGTATCATTTCTCTGCTTCACATTACTGCTGTACAGAACAGCAAGTATCTGTTGGGACTATTATGAGGTTCCATGTCCAGAGTGAAAACTGCAAGTTATTGGGATTTGTTTAAATACACATAGTAATATGGAAAATGTAAAAAATATATTTTTATCATCAAATTAGGGTATTTTCTGATGACGCAATCCCTTTAAGTTGAAATCTAGTGTTCTATCGGTGGATGGGTAGGTAGTATTATCAGCGTGTTTCTTGGCCCTGGATTGATACTAGTGGCCAAAGTTTACCCTTTCCATTCCCCTGTCTGATGTCTTCCAACATTCTGATTGAAGCCTGTACAGCTCCGATGTCGGAAGATGTCTGGCAGGGTATTCTTACTGTATATTACTGGCCGCTCTGTTGTCGGGGCCTCTCCGGCATGTCACGTACTGGCTCTAACCAGCGGATGGTGCCATTGTATAATGGCAGAAAGAGAACGCCCCCTAGGAAACCCTGAATCCATAATTGGATTGCAAAGGGTTAAATCACTGTATAGTAGTATCAAATTCCAATAAGGTTTTTATATCTCCGATTACCTATTGCATTGCAAAGAACCGTGGACACACACAATGCTATCAGAAAATTCACTTAATTGGTTTTTATTTAATATTATTATGTTTTGGGGCTTTTAAGGTGTAATTTTTGTTTCCATTTTCTATTTCCAGCTTTGTGCGATGTAAACAACTGGGAGCAAGTTCAGAGCAATGGGAGGAAAGTTCCACCTGTGTCTCCAGAGGAGTAGAGGTGCCGTACCTGAATGATCTTCTATTTGTTAATACATGATACAGTTCAGCATTTGGTTACAGTGCAGCCATAACATTCTAAAACATACAGTTATTCTGTCATTGGACTTAAAAGAAGAATTTGCAATAGTTATTGTGGATGTAGCAAAGCATGCAATGCAGAAATGCTGCAGAATACCTCTAGCATTTTACAGTAGCAGCAATTCCATCCACACGCTGGAGAGAAAATCTGCAGCGTAAATCAAACTGTCCATCTGCAGAACATGAAATTATGCTGTGGCTTTTCATTTCGGATTTGATCCCTTCTAGTGTGGGGGTGAAATCCATCGTGAATCTGCACTGAAATATGCTCCATGTGGGGTGGATTTAGCGGCTGCGGATTCCACTGCAGGGGAAGGGAGTGCATACCCTAAAGTAAGCATACCACTGATACTTTTTGCATTTGAAGCAGCTCCCTAAAATATATCCACAAGGTTATTACAAATGATTTTTCCTATTTGAAACACTCACAACTCATATTTAATGACCGGCCAGGATCAGTACATGAGGACACATATTAAAATCCTACAAGAATAGATCAAAAATCTGCATAGAAGCGTGATACATACAGTTAGCAGTCTGTTGATGGTGAATAGTGAGTTACAAAATAAAGTGTTTCTGCCTATTAAGGCCGCGGTCAGACGAGCACCTTTTTTTTTGCGCACCTATGTTTGCAAAAAAATTTGCATCTATTAGAACCATTGGTTTTCTATGCAATGTTCACATGTCTGTTTATTAGAGGCGCAAAATACTCGCACCTGCAAAAGATAGGACATGTGTGTCTATAATGCCCGTCGGTAAGGTCCGTGCTGCGCGTAAAGACATTATGGGATGTTACAGAGGTGACAGGGGATGAAGGGACTCCAGGAAGGTTCCGTTAATCCCCGCAGGGAGTCCCCTCATCACTGAACACTGTGACAGCATTGTTGCAGTGTTCAGTGAATAGGGATCTGCAGCGGGGATGAAAGAATCCCCTGCCACACCTGTGACAGAGGAGCGCATGCTATTCCATTGCTTTCAATAGGGCTGGCGCTGCTGCCACTCCATTAAAAAAAAAATGGGATGAAGGCAACCCCTGCAGCAATGATTTTCAGGGGCTTGAAATATAAGCCCTAACCCGAAAATCATCCCTAACTGTAGGAAAAAACAAAACAAAAAAACAACTTAACTCACCTAGAAGCGCTGTCTGGCTCTTCTCCCCGTCCCTGGCAGTTTTCTTCTGTATTCTGATGGCTGGGGATTGAAAAATTCCTGCCTTCAGAAAGCCCTGCCAGAAAGCACTGCCTTTGATTGGCTGAGCGCTGTGACCAATCGGAAGCAGAGCTCAGCTGTCATTCAATGGCTAAGCGCTGTCTCGGATTTGTCAATCCCCTGGTCAATTTGTCTCAGATTTGTTAATGCCCGGCCACCGGGATTACATTGCGCTCCTCTGCCACAGCTATGCCAGGGGATTCTTTCGTGCCCGCGGGGAGTCCGATCATCACTGAACACTGTGACAGTGCTGCTACAGTGTTCAGTGATGAGAGGACCTTCATAGAGCAGCTGCGCTTCTACAGGCACAGCTGCTCCAATGAACAAGCATATGAAAATTTGCCTGTTGAAGGTCTGAACACACTCTTTTGCGCACATGTAAAAAAAAAAAGCACAGAGCTTTGGTCACGCGCATTTTGCATATCCATGAAGCGCAGTTGTTATGGTATTAGAAATCTGCTGGAATCTGCGGTAAATGTGTTACTCTTATATGCAACCACTTTGTGAAACGTCGCTTTTCAAGATTCTTAGGTGTATTAACATGGATGATTTTACACATGCGAGTTTTGTCCGATTCCAAATAAACTGAATTCACACAGGAAATTAACTCATTCATTTAACAGGAAATTAACTCATTCATTTAAATGGGTTAATTCACACTACTGATTTTTCTCTTGGACTAATAGTCCGAGTTAGTAAAATCGCTGCACGTCTTATTTTTGTGCGATTCTCCTTTAAGAATTATCAATTATTTTCTATGTCAGCATTAAAGGGAACCTGTCATGTCCCCACAGCTCCATATACTAAGTTATGGTACTATTAGCGGATGTGACAGGGAGACAGGTTTTTTTTTTATACTCGCCCCACTCCTGCACTGGTGAAGATCGCTGACCAAAACTGGACTTGCCCGCAGGGTTGCCAACCTAAATGATTTCATTTTCCAAACAACTTATCCAAAAATCAAAAGCAACCAACATTTTTAGAGACACTTCAGAAACCACAATAAATGCTAAAGAATATAAATGATACACGTTTATGGGTCAAATACTGATACAAATATATTAACAACATTTACTGTAAGCTCTAAAATGTAATACTTACAATATTGATAATTACCATCACTATGAATTACTCAAGTAGCAGCAGCCTCCCAAAAAAATCACTGGAAAAAAATGCCATGTTCTTACGGATGGTCTAGTAATTCCTGGATGGTTGGCAACCCTGCTTGCCCATGTGAATACTGCCTAAGTGGGTACTTTCACTGAGGACCTACGTGACTATAGAAGCACTCTGCTGCAGGAACTTGTAGGCAATTATAGAGGGTGCGTTGTTCATTACAATATACCCCTTCAGATGATGCAGAACTTCTTTGTGAACATGAAGAAGAACCTTTGTGTCGGTTATTGATTAGCTACTATGAGGCGCCCTTTAAAAGCAGAGTGCTGAGCAGCCTGTAGGTGGTATTTTGAGGTTCTGCAGCAGCTTGTAATTATACAGAGGAAAGGAGATCGTCATTTCATTTTGGCAGTGATAGGTATGAGGCGCCCAAATCCTCTTGAAAAAGATGTTCTTTCTGTAAGAGGTTCCTTGATGTCTCAGCTAGCCAGTAAACTGATCATTGAAAGCAAGGGACGTAACAATTTTGTTTTGTCCAAGGGCCATATTACACTACAAGGTCAATTATATACAAGGGCATCAATAAAACCTAAACATATATTACCATCAGAAACATTTATGGCATTTTGACAGTATATGCTGTAAATGTCTGATAGGTGGGGGTTCTACTTCTGACATAACCACCTATCCATAATGGATCTCCACATTAATACCATCAATGTCTGTTGTAGGACACCCCCTTTAACCTTTTCCAATCCACTGTCTGACATCTGAAGACATTCTGATTGCAGGCTGTACAGCTCCGATGTTGGAAGACGTCCGGCAGGGTATTCTTACTGTATATTACTGGCCGCTCTGTTGTCGGGGGCTTCTCCAGCGTGTCCCATACTGCAGTACTGGCTCCAGCCAGCAGACGGCGCCATTGTATAATGGCAGAAAGAGAAAGCCCTCTAGAAAACACTGAATCCAAAATTGGATTGCAAAGGGTTAAACCTTTCTACAACTAGCAGGAGTTGGTAGAAGATGTGAGCTCAAACATTAGTTGCATTTTCAGCTACAACCTCTTTTTATATATGCACAAATCTTTTAATAAGCGCATTAGAAGTTAATTTATTAGGAGTTGAAGCTATGTAATGCTTACATGGAGCTCTGGTGCCCAATTGCCCGCACACATAACTGGCAAGATTGTAAAGAGCCCACAAGTTCCTCTAGGGGGAACAATCTGTATTTAGAGTAAGTTCACATGTGGTAGATTTGATGCAGATTTTCTGCAGCAGAAAAATCTGCATCAAAATCTTTGTCAAGGTTCAGCGCATTAGGTGTGGATCGTGCCGTGGACCCGCAGCAGACTTCACCTCTTCAACTGAAGTAAATTGAATTAAAAGGGTGAAATCTGCTGCGGATCCACAAAAAAATCTGCATCAAATGTTACAGATTTTGACATGAATTTGGAAAATCTGCAGCAAATCTGCCACACAAGAACATACGCTTAAATGTAGTACACATTTCTATATAATATTTAAGTCAGCAGAACTGGGAACACACCTTTGGATATGAATAGACAATAAAGTATTCTAAGCAAATAACAGTGCAAAATAAGTAAAGCAAACTATTTGTCAAGTCCTCCTGTCATTGGTGGCAAGTGCTGCATATTCCTCTGTTTCAGGTTAGCTGTCTCTGTCCTCCATAGGGTGCGCACTTCTATGGCCTACCATTTAAAGGGCCATCACATGCACCCAGCTTTCCAGTCCTAGGCCAATCCTGACAGATCTTGGCCTATTCGGAGTCATGTTTTTGAGTGAAGGGTGCCTGAGTAATTAGTAACTACTGTGTGCAAAGGTGTCTACTGTTCTGATAGATCCCTTAGTTTTCATCCGTACCTGTTCCACTCAGCTTTTCCCATCTTCTTCACTCCTGACCTTCGTTTCATTATTCACCACATTTACTCTATATGCTGCCTGCCAGTACTGTGCCTTGATTATGTTCCTTTCACACTCACTGGTACCATATTATAGTAATCCTTACCAAATTGTGCCAGTTGCCTCTTAACTGAGATCAAGATTCAAATTGGTGGTGTTAAAGGGTAAAAACTTGGCAACTCCAGGTGCAGCCCCCAGATCTAGCCTTACATCAAATTGTTTTTTTGGCACAGTAGATCCACATCCACTGCCTTGACACCCTCTCACTGTTTGTCTGGAACAACGTTTCTGATTAGTTGGATTTTAGGGTTACTCAGGGATAGTGGTTTCTGGTGTTAGGGTCAGGGAAAGCCTACTGTCTCATTACTGGAAGCCACCATTAGTAGCCAAGAAGGGCGATTGCCATAGGGAAAAATCCAATTCAGCCTTCTAGTGTCCATCCACCATTATTACAATGTCCTATTTACTTGTTAGAAAAGACTATAGTATAAAACATTTTAAGACTCTAAGGTAAGTCATATACTACATAGACATTTGTACCCAAATTCAATCATATTATATGTATAACGAGTACGACATAGGCTACTTTTGTCATAATGTAACTAAAATATATCTTTTATATCTAAGCCAAAATGTTGAATTAACCCAACTTCTGTTCTTAACCCATTGGATAACATCATAGATTTATTCAGTGGTCTTGGCACAGTGTGATTATGGAGAGGGCACTTGGGGTATGCACCCTTTGGCTTCCACCATATTGAGGACCTTTGAGGCTTCTACTATCTTGTGACCCTAAAACACCTCCACTGTCTATTCATTCAGTTGTCCATTTGATGATCCTATATTTCTGAAGAGGTAAAGAATTGACCATATATGTGTAGCTCTCTCTATAGCCTTATCAGTCTCTGGCTTAGTGGTCTCCATAACACCTGTAAATATCATTGTGCAGAGACATGGGCACCCACAGCTACCTTTTCCAGAGGTGGGATGGAGTCCCTATCTTTTTTTGCCCAAGGTTCTCCATCCACTTTAATCTAGCTTTTGGTACCTATAAATCAGGGATAGATAGTTTATAATACCTGAAAAGCCACAAGTGGTCTGAAGAAGCATTGAATTACTCTACAATATTTGCTAACTAGTTCAAAATGAAGTGTCAGATGTAATGATAAACCCCTATATGTCATCATGTCTATCCCTAAATACTGCAGACATGGGATTACGTTACTACACATTACATCTGCCATATGTCGGACTTGTACATTTTCGGATGTGTTGTAGACACGGTCTCTGTGATAAGCTGTAACTGATAAACCTGTGCTGATGATCTCAGTGCCAGGGCAGAAGGGCAGTGATACTTTTCAGTGATGATGCTTGGATTAGTAGCAGGCAGTGCAGCTCCTCCCTCCTCCATGTACTCAGTAAGACACTGACAATGTGATACCCTCAAGAAGCTCGACACAGCAAGACATGTCACACTAACCCATCTCATCTCCCATCTAGACTGCCTGTGCGATCAGCCCCATGGTTCAGGTAAGTGGCATGATCCCAGTCAGCTTCACATCCGGTACTTCTTCATTAACTTTTACATCTAGACATGAGGATTTGCTGCTGGAAGGATTACTGTTGTGTAAACACTAATTCCAGATCACCCTAATTTTCATTGCTTGGGGAATCCCTCATTCAGTAGAAAACTATTGTACTACAGCAGATTGTGCAGCAATGTATTCATTCTTGTATCTATTACACATTTGTGAGGTCAGAACATCTTGAATTCATAAAATAAATAAGAAAGTGATCTGAAACTATCCAATCCAATGTGACAGTAATGTTTGTCCAATGTGGAGTGGATATGTTTGTGTTTGTAACATTGTATTTAGTGAAGTTTATATATTATTGTTGTTGTTTGCAAACTGCTACATTATGTTCTTCTTTATGTTGGCTCACATTTTCCCTCTTATATTGCTATTCCTGCTTGTGATAATTGGAAATATTGGTGGCTGCAGTTTTCAGAAGGATTGCTGCACATGTGCTTCATCTGATATCTGTGGTGACTTGTATACCTGGAAGTCCGTCATGTATCTGACAGTCAGAAAGTAACTGTGTACCTGTGCAGTTCACCTGAGCCCATGCCAGGATTATGTTACCATATTTCAGTTTCGCATTGTGGTGCGGGTTGCATTCTTTCACAATGAGCTGCACTCAGGTGTTAACATTAAATAATTCAAACTTTTTGGTTTTGTTCAAGACAACAGGAGCCTGTCAGTACAGAGAGGGGTTATTTGCAACAGCTTTGTCTATGTAAAGCTATGTAAAGATGTTGCTTTCCATAAGAACGAATTTCCATTATTTACGTCATATTAGATTTTTTTTTAATAAGATCTCTTTTTATTGTGTCTCTTTAAAAGGATAACAAGTTACATAGTGATGCAAATGTAAAAGTGCATACAGTAAGGATACCGAGGTCCTCATGCATGGGGTGCACAATAACGAAAACGTGTCCTGTAATGTAGAATTTATGCAATACCAACTTTCATATAAAGTAACACATTTAGGGCTTATTCACACACACACACGAGCTTTATTCACATGAGCATGCCTGTTCTGTCCTTGGGTGTTCCTGTGGAACGCCTCCCCCACTGATTTCAATGGGACCTTAAAAGACATGGCATGGCACTTGCATGCCATGCGATGTGCATGCGAGTGCGATGTGATGTTTCCCATTTAAATCAATCGGAAACACTTGCGATCCTTTGTAGCACGTGTAACACTTGCCTGAGGATCGCAATCTCACAGAAATTTTTGAATGAAAAGCGCCTCGCATTAGCATGAAAAACACATGTTGGCAAGTGCAGTATCACGCCGAGTTCCCCTCCCATGTGAATGTAGCCTTAGAATTAGATAATGTAGCATTATTGGCAATTCCATAACTTTTAGTTGCTGACCAAATTGCAAGCAGTACTCAATCAGGGGACAGTCTGCAAGGGAGATGTGACCTGCCTTAGACATGCCCTCTTTTAATTTGCAGCTTAAAGGGAACCTGTCGCCATCATCTTACCCCCCAAAATTTATTTACTGGCAGGTGATAAAACCAATCAATTCTAGGGCTTTCTGCTTTTCTAATGTGTTTATGTGTATATGTTATTAAAGGGGTTGTTCAGGACTTTTTGGATTATTTCTATCGATGGCTTATCCTTAGTACAAGTCATCAATAGATGATCGGCCGGGGGCTGCCACTTAGGATCCCTGTCAGCTGATTTCTGGTGCCACTGTCACTATGGACAGCGCAGGAAGCAAATCATGCTGACCATAGCGCTGCAGCCTGAGTTGGTATTGCAGGCATAGCTAGCATTGAATTCAGTAAGAGCTGCGTCTGCATTACCTACCCAGGCAGGTCAGCATGATCTGCTTCCTGCCTTGTCCATAATGACAGTGGCACCAGGAATCAGCTGATCAGTGGAGATTCCGAGTAGTGGACCTCTCCAGAGCATCAATAGAAAAAAAACTTATGTCCTAGACAACCCCTTTAAGTTAGAATCATGTAATGGTAGAGTTGGAAGGGACCTCCAGGGTCATAGTAACATAGTAACATAGTATGTAAGGCCGAATGAAGACATTGTCCATCTAGTCCAGCCTGTCTATCCTACTGTGTTGATCCAGAGGAAGGCAAAAAAAAACCCAAGGCCAGAAGCCAATTAGCCCTTTTGGGGGAAAAATTCCTTCCCGACTCCCTAATGGCAATCAGACTGTTCCCTGGATCAACCCCTAATAGTTCCTACCTGCCTATATACCAGGATTGACCCTTAACCTAATATTTATATCCTGTAATATACTTCTTCTCCAGAAAGACATCAAGTCCCCTTTTAAACTCCTCTATGGATTTTGCCATCACCACTTCCTCCGGTAGAGAGTTCCACAGTCTAACTGCTCTTACAGTAAAGAACCCCTTTCTGTGTTGGTGATGAAACCTACTTTCCTCTAATCGTAGCGGATGTCCTCTTGTTACCGTCGTGGTCCTGGGTGTAAACAGATCGCGGGAGAGATCCATGTGTTGTCCCCTCATGTACTTATACATGGTTATTTGGTCGCCTCTTAACCTTCTTTTTTCTAGAGTAAATAGTCCCAATTTGGATAGCCTCTCTGGGTATTCCAGTCCCGTCATTCCATGTATTAGTTTAGTTGCCCTTCTTTGAACCCCTTCAAGCACTGTGACATCTTTCCGGAGCACCGGTGTCCAGAATTGTACGCAGTATTCCATGTGAGGCCTGACAAGTGCCTTATATAGTGGAAGGATGATGTTCTCGTCCTTCGCCCCTATACCTCTTTTAATGCACCCCAAGACTTTATTTGCCTTTGCAGCAGCTGACTGGCATTGGTTACTCCAGTTTAGTCTATTATCCACTAATACCCCTAGATCCTTTTCCATATCACTTTTCCCCAGCGGTACCCCATTAAGTGAATATTTGTGACATCCGTTCCTCCTGCCCATGTGCATAACCTTACATTTTTCAACATTGAACTTCATTTGCCATTTTCCTGCCCAAGCCCCCAGCTTATCTAGGTCCGTTTGTAGCCGTACATTGTCCTCCGTTGTATTAATTATATTGTATAATTTTGTGTCATCTGCAAATATTGATATTTTGCTGTGCAGTCCCTCTATCAGGTCATTAATAAATATGTTGAACAGAGAGGGTCATCGGGTCCAACCCCCTGCTCAGTGCAGGATCACTAAATCATCCCAGACAGATATTTGTCCAGGAAAAATGAACAAAGAAAAATGTGCTGCTCACCTGTGGGTCACAAAAAAGCACACAGATAATTCTTGGAGCTGCGGCCAGAGTTCGCTGAAATGGTGAAAAATGAAGGGAGAAATCCAAGGGCAAAATAATCCAGCAATTATATAAAATCCTTAATACTTTATTGTGGGATGATCATAAAAATATACAAAGACATACAAACGTTTGCTAGCAACCGCTAATGCATTTCAACCGGACAGGTCTTACTCATAGCATGAGAATAGGGCTGATCCCTCCGCACTGTGACAGCCCTTCAGATATTTGTAGACAGCTATTAAGTCTCCTCTCAGCCTTCTTTTTTGCAAGCTAAACATTCCCAGATCCTTTACCCGTTCCTCATAGGACATGATTTGCAGAACGCTCACCATCTTGGTATCTCTTCTCTGAATTTGAGGGGGATAATTACCTCCCGTGATCTAGACTCTGTGCTTCTCTTAAAACATCCCAGAATGGTGTTTGCCTTTTTGGCTGTTGCATCACATTGTTGACTCATGTTCAGTCTATGATCTATTAGTATACCCAAGTCTTTTTCACATCTGCTTCTCCTTTGCCCAATTGCTCCCATTCTGTATGTGCTTTTTTTCATTTATCTTGTCCAGATGTAGGACTTTGCATTTCTCCTTGTTAAATACCATTCTGTTAGTTGCCGCCCACTGTGCAAGCTTTTCTAGATCTTTTTGAATACTCTCTCTCTTCCCGAGTGTTAGCTATCCCTCCTAGCTTTGTGTAGTCTGCAAATTTGATCAGTTTCCCATGAATTCCCTCCTCCAGGTCATTTATAAAAATGTTGAACAACACTGGGCCTAGGACAGAGCCTTGTAATACCCAACTTGATATGTTCTTCCAAAGTTTCAAAGTTATCCTGCACCATATGCAAATGAGCAGAGAAGAGTCATCTGGCTGAGAAGAGTTACGCTGATTCATTGATCCATGAGCTGCCAGGCTAACCACGCCACCTTTCTCTTGATAGATAAAGTAATAAATACAGTCCTGCAGCACAATTCAAAACACTTCAATAGTAGCACAACACATGCATAGTCACCTGGAACCAGAATCCATGGATCCAATCTGGAATCATAGAAAGAAAATGTGACAGCATCCTGGGTGCAAATATTAAAAAGTCTTTATTCTTTTAAGAATCACAGCAGCAACGTTTCGACCATAAGGTCTTTGTCAAGCATACAAAAAACACAAATGTATCCCATATTCATAGTAACGAAAAGGTATAAAACATACAAGCCACTTCCAATGAAAAGCTAGGTATACTTACACCACAGGCCATTCCCATGTGCATAGCAATCATGGCGCCATCCATTCCTCTTTGACATCATTGCTCAATAACTGTGCAACCATAGGAAATAGTTCCCAAAATCCCATGAGATTATAATCACCCGGGCACTCCAATATGGTGCTAGCTAATCACATTCAAAACCCACTGTCACATAGATCATGCACGTGCGGGACACAATGAGTGATTCCTGCGAGACCAAAACTATCAGACCACATCAGCTATCATAGTCTCACCATTACTCCAGTGTCCCCCGCGTGCGCAAAACACTGCCAGTATGCACCAGCAACTATAAGCTTACATAGGCATATTAGCATTCGCAATATCTTGGGATCAATCGGCTGCAGTATCATGGGAACGGAAAAAATTCTTCTATAGCAGTTGGTCTAAATAGACCCCATACCAAGGCAATGTGTACTGTTACCAAACTGATGCTTTAAATACACTTTATGCTAGAAGCTCCTAAGATATATCTATGTAGGAGATAACTTGCAATCTTAGTACAACCCCTTTAAAATGTGCTAAAAACTGCCCTACATAGCATGTACCACATTTATTATCTCTTTCTCCCACTTCTTGACAGATACTTTTAAAAAGTCTCTAGAAAAGGAGATGCTTTTGTTGAGTCAAAAACTGCATCAAATGTCTTAAATTTTTTTTTCCAGAATCAGAACTTATCTCCTGTCCATAGGATAGAGGATAACTTGCTAATCAGCGGTGGTCTCACTGTTGAGACACCTATTGATCCCGAGAATGTAGGGCCCTGTGTCCCCATCTGCCTCACTGCGGGCTTTCTGCAGCCTCTGAGTAGGAGACTAAATGGAGTGCGGGTTGCACAAGTGTGCTGACACTCTATTGAATGGGACTGCGGAGATAGCCAAGTGGCAAGCACTGGGGTATTTCCATCACCTCCATTGAAATGAATGGAACGCCAACTGCACATGTTCGGCCAGGGCCCCATTGATTCTGAGGTCACTGTGGGGGAAAAAGCAGAGGGGAGCTCGAGACCCCCATTCTTGAGATCGGTAGGGGTCTCAACAGCTGTATATGGGGGTTAACATCTGATCCTTTAATAGCGTGCACTAGTTTTTTGCTGCAGAAGACTGGTCTACATATCTAAAAAGAAGTTGTATAAGGAAGGTGAGAATCTTACGCGAATCAAATATGTCACACAGCGTGAGGTATATTTGGCGCATCTTCTGACTTCCTCGTCTTTGTTTACCCTGTTTAACTATTAGACAACATCAGTAAATTTACTGCATTGTGCCTGGTTTAGGTGACAGGGAATTATTATGACTGCCTACCTGAAGCCAGGGTGGATGGCTTTCTTACTGAGGGTGCTTTTCTAAATGAATCACATATGTACCCCTGTAACTGGCTGCTGCTATTATGTCTGTTATAGGACTATGGCTGTTAGTATGGAGGCCAAGAACAAGAGTTATGGGGCCTGGTTAAAATACTTGAGTGATGCTTATGCAAAAAAAATGACTATAGTGTACTTCACTCCCTCTGTTTGTCTGTGAGGTCATTTATTAATTTACCATAATTAGGCAAGATGTGTGTGTAGTATAGCCCACTTAGCCATCTGTTCATTTCTGGAATGCTTTATACATGCAGGGTGATTAAAAACATACATAAATACTGAAATGTGTAATACAGGGCAATTCAAAAAGAATGGTGCAGAAATAAAGCTGACTTATTTGTACATGAATTTATCTCCAACAGCCAGAATGACATGAAAAGATAGAAGAACTCTTCAAGTTTTTATTGCACCTTACAGATATTTGATGTGGGTACTGTTGGTGATACTAGATGACCTAAAGCAACACATCACCACTGCAGTAGGACCGATAACAAAGGATAACACAGGACACGTCTGGGCAGAACTAGACTACCAACTTGACATCTGCCGTATCACCAACAGCACGCACATCTGTAAGGTGCAATAAAAACTTGAAGAGTTCTTCTATCTTTTCATGTCATTCTGGCTGCTTCATGTGAATAAAGCAGCTTTACTTTTGCACCGTTATTTTTGAATCATCCTGTATTACACATTGGAGTATTTATGTGTATTTTCATAAATAGGAGTTTGGAAGTCTTTAATGTAGTACACTGTCTGCTCAGATCACAGGAAATAATCAAGAACTACAAGAGATCAATATGTTGTGTTCCAAAATAACTAAAGTCTCTTATGCTCTATCTCTTGTGTTTTGAAGAGTAATTAAAGCCTGTGGCTGACCCACAGTTGGTCCTCCCAAAGCATTTAGTATTTCACTGTTCCTAGAAAACGTGATTGATCATACCCGATCATAGTAGCAGGAGTGCACTACTGGAGAACATCTGCAAACATTTGTCTTGTACTGTGCAAGATTCCTATATGTGTTTATATTCAAATTCTGACATTTTTAGACCAATGAAACCAATGTTGCCTATATTTTCAGTTTGTGTAAGTGGTAAAACTTTCAATGTTGAGAAAGCTTTCATACACATTCTGTACACTTTCCCATTGCTCCGGAGCTATGTCACTGCTGGAAGAGTCATTCTCTATTAAAAGCGATCTTGGCATCCGTGCTTTTTGAAGTAGCTGGAGGAGCAGTGCTTTTATGTGACAACTCTCTTGCATTGTCAATACACGGCTTATTGGATTGCTGCTCCAGCATGTAGCACTAAAGTGGGGGGGAATTAGAAAGGTTTCCCTTTGGTCACGGCAACTTGAGTTGGTCCTGATGAATAGAAACCATAGTCTGGGGATAAATACTGAGCAGTGTTATGTCTGATCATTCAGAATAATCCAGGTGGGGCATTGTTATACCTCCTTGCTGTGCACATTCTATTCAGAATTAGCCAGGAGGAACACAAATTGGCTGAAATACCACAGATTCTGCAAAAAATAATTGGCTGAATTAGAAGTATCGGTACAAAAGAAGAAGACATCTTGCTGTGTCAAACTATACAAGAACTAGAAGGAGGTTTTTTTTTTTATTTGGTTCAAAAACTTTTTGGGGGCATGTAACTCTGTTGATTGAGAAGAATACTGTTCTTATATGAAACAAGGCCAGGGGTGGACAGATCCGAGGAGACAGGTAGTCCAATCACTAGTAATTGCTTTGCACTGCTAAAGTTTATTTTTCTGAATGTTAGTAGCATTTTGCCAGGAGACAAAAAAAATAATTTGGCTTGTGGCCATGCCTGATTTTAACCAATTAGTGACCAGCGATACCCCCTTTTCAATTGTCACTAATGGGCTTTAAACCTGCACATTTGCCTTTTTACGGCATTGCAGGTTTAGCCTGGCACAGGTGTCCTATGCCTGAAGAACCTGGGGCTCAGCTGTCTACTGATCCCAGCTGATGCTGCCCATTGAACACCTTTTGTGGCATCTAAGCTGTTCATGGGGGGGACAATCTTAAAGGTATTATAGCACCATTTTTTTTACTATCTCTACAGTCACTTACTATAAGTTGCACAGAGCCTGTGTAATTGCCTCTTTCTCTCCTCCTCTTCACTTTCCCTTCTGCTCTCTATACACTGCAGTGAGCACAATGACTCCTCCCCCTCCTCTACTCCCTGTTTTGCCATTGTCCTGCCTCCAGTGACACACTTGACACCAGGCTGTGGACAGGAAATTAGGAAGAAGTGAGACCCCCCTAGTAGTCAGCACTTTATAGTGATTTGTCAGCACAAATACATCATTTTAGATAAAAACAGTAAAAGGCAGTTTTTGTAGTTATCACATTGGCTATCATATAAACACAAGTTGTTTGAAAAGTTAGTTACCATTTAAGTTGCCCATACACTTAAGATATGCTTGGCTCAGCATTTCAGAATAAGTACACTTTGAAGTTTCATACGAAGTTGAGCTCCGAGTCACGGGGGTCCGGCCCGTCCCAGACCCTCCTCACCCACTGAATTAGGAGCTCATCTCCCTGTTTGTGAATGGGGAAAGGAGCTGTCACTCTGCACACAGTGGGAGGGGAGAGGCCAGAGTGGCTCAGCCCCTGTGACTCGAAGTTCATCTCTGAGTCAAACTTCATAGTGTATTTATTCTGATATGCTGCAGCATTTCAGAATAAAGCATTCACATGGGCAACGGGCATCTCTGTCTCAGGTTCATGCTGCCCATAGTTCTGGCAGTGTGAATCTGATGATAAAATCCCTTTAACCACTGTCAGAGCAATCCGCCCGTGGCTTATTCCCATCTCCCACTGAAATAAACATGGTCAGCTGAGCCAAGCATATCTCAAGTGTATGGGCAACTTAAATGGTAGCTAACTTTTAAAACAACTTGTGTTTATATGATGGCCAACGTACTATTTACCGTTTTTTACCTAAAATGATTAATCTGATGACAGAATCCCAAAAAAACAATTGTAGGAAAACGGGAGTGGGCATATTGAAATCTGAAACTCCTGATACCTCTTTCTGACATTTGTGATGAGAGGAACAGTCAGGAGACCCTTGAATATGAGATTGTTGACCAATTCAGTAGAGATCAGCAGGTTTAGGCTAATATTATCTCAAGCCTATGGCCAGCTTTAGAGTAGAAGTTACAGAAATACTGCCAGGAAGTGTTAATTTTAAATATCTGTTTTAATTTGTAATTTGGCATTCTGTGTATTTGGGAGATTATAACATTTATAGCTTCTGCTAACTTGTCAGGCAAAAGTTACATGCAAACTTGTAGGCTGTCATAATTGGCATCCAACATGGGCCCATACATGTTCTATCCGCAATAGATCTGGTGACCGGGCAGGCCAGGGAAGTGTGGTAATGTTGTGTAGACATTCCTGTGCAGGGGCATAACTATAGAGGATGCAGGGGATGTGGTTGCACCCGGGCCCAGGAGCCTTAGGGGGCCCATAAGGCCTCTCTTCTCCATATAAGGAGCCCAGTACTATGAATAAAGCATTATAGTTGGGGGCCCTGTTACAAGTTTTGCATCAGGGCCCGGGAGCTTCAAGTTATTCCTCTGTTCCTGTGACCCCCTTGTGTGTGCAGCCGAGCACTGTCCTGCAGGGAAATGCCTCTTGGAAGCCGCCATAAGAGGAACACATGTGGCTACAGAATATCCTGAACATATCACTGAGCTGTCATTGTCCCTTGTACCACTACTAGGGGTGACCAACTGTTGTATGCGATGGCCCCCCAGACCATCACACCAGCAGGGGGCAGTGTGCCGCTCCACAGCAAAGGGCACGGCCGTCGTTAGTGCCCAAACTAAGCCTGGATTTGTCGCTGAAGACAACCCAGTTCCACTCTGTAGCATCCAGCTTCATTGTTCATGACAACACTGCAAATGGAGGGAACGGTGAGTAACAAAGGCAGTAAATGTAATTGGTGCCTTGAGACCAAATGTCCTTCAGTCAAGCACCTGGAAATGCTTCTGACATACAGGAGCTTTAACAATGATGCCACCTGTCTCTGGATGGTGGGCAATGAAACAGTTGGAGCGGCTCGCGCTTGTCGGACGATCAGTTGATCCTCTCTACTGGTGGTCTATCAAGGGTGTCCTGAGCCCATTTTCCATGTGTGTGTGCCCTCATCCATCCACTGGTTCCAACACCCCTTAACAGTCTGGTCAGAATGGCCCAAGTGGTGGGCAATTTATCAATACGACCATCCAGCTTTTCGCATTCCAATTTGACCCCTCTACTGGTCAACAAGCTCTACACAAGCTGGAAAAGAGGTCCACTACACAAAAGTCGCCTCTGAGACACATTTTATAGGCCAAGGGTGGCAGTACTTTTAGGGCCTCAGGTGACAAGACTGTTCATCTAATCACACCACAACTTTAATAATTTGCATAGCTGCCTGAGATGTAACTACATGCCGAGTTTTGCAGCAAAATGACAACTTTGTCTAGATGCTTGATTTTTTTTGACAAAGAGTGTAACAACCTTTATAGGTTTTCTGCTATGTCCTTAGCTACCAAAATGCTTAGCCATGGGTAACTCGGTCTTCTTCTTTCTTCTAACTTCTTTCTTTAATTGTGTAGTGATGAGATCTCATACTTGCAATAGGTTTTTGTTCTGTTTCTCTAATTGGACATTTAATGCACAGAATCAGTTACACAACATTGTAGAAGGGCACATGAATTTGATTTATATACTGTTTTGTCCAGAATACAGTGTGTATTGTATAGCCTTTTTTCAGTTTCTGCCTACTTCTTCTAGTCAGGTAGGTACATTGGGAATATAATCTTACCAGTAAGGTAAAACATGATGGAACAGAAGGTGTGAGGGCTCTGCTCATTGGAGCTTACAGTCTATGTATTAATCTTCATGCCTGTCTGATATCTTAAACATACCCCTTTGGTTACATAGAGGGGTGACAGCGCTGTTTTACTTCTTCTTTTGTTTCGTTTTTGCTTTTTTGGAGTTAAACAAAAACTTTTCATTTTCCTTTGCCGTCTTGAAAAAAAAAAGAGGATTGTTTACAGCCATAAGTTACATAATCACAACTTAAGACGATTGTAAGCACTGTTTAAGTGGAATATTTGGTGGAGACACAATCTGTTCCCGTATTGTCTGTTTTTCTACAGAAACCTTTTCTTTCTTTACCAGCTTCAAGCATTATTTTATTAAAGCATTAACAAGGACTTAATCCAGCCATCTGGTGGAGGCTTGCTTAGGCCATCCGATTTGTGATGGCCGTCTGGTCTTTAGAAATTTCCCACATTTTTAAAGGTTACACAAGGAGCTACCTTTATGAATGGATTTTGAATAATTCTCATCAAGACAATGGACCAGGAGTGGAATAAAAAATGTGCGTCATTCTCTGAAGCACAAGATCTCCTGGCCGTCTATCCTCATTGCTGAAAGGCAATTAGCATTTCAACTAGCCAATTTGGTTAGATGCAATGAAGTGCATGGGTGTGTAATTTGCTGCTCTCTGCTTGATGCTGCTGAGAACTCGCCATTGTGTTGTCCTGCCAAAGTAGCTCAGTTTCTATTATTGTCTGGGGCCCGCAGAATGAATCAACAAAGACATCGCTGTACATCAAGCCAAGGGGAATCACAGGAGAGGCGGCAATGTATTAATAATTATTAAATTACAATTATGATAATGGCCACGAAACAAAACAGTGTGACCATATCTAGTGTAATTAGTCTAGCCATTTAATGAATTGTTCCCATTCATGTAGTGCAGCTTCTACTGTTTACCCCGTCATAGCTTTTATTCTATATATTGTTTATCATGTTGAAGCAAGTAGAACGGCATAAATTAGTGGACGTAGCTATGAAGACATATATATATATATATTGTTGAGCCTTGATAGAGTTATTATGCACTTACTTTTAATATTTCGCAGTCTAGTAATAACCGCTGTAAACAGAGAATAACATTTTAATTGTATGGAGCTCTGACAGTTCACCCCAGCATGACATGATCTCCTCTTTAGACACCATGTTGTAGGCTTACATGCATGTATAGGATTAGTGTTACAAGGCATGACAAATAGTTAGTTAAAGAAGTTGTCTACTTTGAACAGTTTTTTTCTTAGACTAGGTCATGTGACATCACATGAGATTTCATTTCATTGCATTGCTTGACAAAGACCCCATAGGTCGAAATGACACATATCTGATGGATACCATTGAGACACAATAAATGGTTTGAATTTTTTCATAATACCTTATGGAGAAAGATACCAGTTCCTGAGTGCCGCACACCTGTTCTAATTGTTAGAGTTCATTTCATTGCATGTCATTTAACATTTGAGTCCCCTAATAGATGACACTCCAAAAAATGGGAGCAGAAACCAAAAAAATGGCAACAACACACTAAATACATTTACTATCAGAGGTATAAATACCTATAATCAGTACTCTAACCACATTAAATAATGCAAGGTTCTTGGTATATTTGATCAAATCATATTGGCCCATCTACCAACGTCCAGGTGACCAAGCTTTCACATGGACCCTAACACTAATATCAGGTGACCAAGAGAGGAGCATTTTTAAAGGTAGATACCCATCTTTCACAGGCTAAGATTAAATCACCTGGTATTAGCTTTAGGACCCATCTGGAAGCTTGGTCACCTGGACGTTGGTAGATGGGCCAATATGATTTGATCAAACAATATACCAAGAACCTTTCATTATTTAATGTGGTTAAAGGTATTTATTTTAGGTATGTATACTTCTGATAGTAAATATATTTTGAGTGCTGTTGCTATTCTTTGGTTTCTGCTTCTATTGTATGTTGCAGCCATAGTTTAATAACGCGCACCTATAGATTTCTATAGGGAAGTGCTGACCTATTTTATCCTTTTTACTCCAAAAAATAGGGATATATCAAAAATGAGTTGCACACAAAGTACTGTACATTATACACTATTTTGGAAGTGTCACCTAGGATATGCAGCCAAAAATACGGTAGATTTGAATTTTTTTCCAAATGTCATGTTGTGGATGCATCATTCTAATGCTAGAGTTGGTTTACCAAGCCAGATAATATCTATCTATCTATCTATCTATCTATCTATCTATCTATCTATCTATCTATCTATCTATCTATCTATCTATCTATCTATCTATCTATCTATCTTTGCCAAAAATCTCTCTCTCTTTCTGTATAGTGGCAGAGGAGTCACTGTAGTGACATATTTGAGCCACTAGGAGTGCTTAGGTCAAGGAAAGGGGTTGGCAGAGAAGGACTGTCCCCAGCTGTGGAGTAGGCTCATTGTAAATCACATGCAAGGATTTCTTTAAAAAAAAAAAGTGTGTGTCTCAGAAATGGCCCCCAACCTGAGAGGGTAAGGCTCTGTATGGCCCTGATCACATGGAGGTGATCATTTAAAATAAAATGGCATATTCTGTGTGCAGACAAAATACTGCATGTTTAATGCAGTCCTATATAACTCCATAATAACACAATAATATTACAGATAAAGTAGTACATATATGCAGTCCTATGTAAGTGCCTTTTTACATGGGCTGAGAAATCATTCAGATTCCACCGATCAGCGAGAATTTGAATGATTATTGATCAGTGTAAATGCAGGCACGTGTAGAACAAAAAAAAGAGAAGGAAACCTCACCTTGCTGCAGATCAGCACGCTCTTTAACTTTATTCTCATGCAGAGAAGTCTTCACGCCCTTTGCCACTTAGTCCTGGTGGCTGCTTAATGCACAAACACGAAAATTCGGGAACCTGGGCTTGTGAAAAAATTCTTGCTGCTTTATTAATATACAAAAGTGCTTAATACATCAGGATGACAAAAACTGGAGAACGCGTTTCGATTACGTGGAACTTTGCTCACCTCCTGGTGATAATTAATTAGTTGCTCCAGTGGGTGGATGTAAAAGGGCAGAGGAAATGTGCACCTTCTTTCTCTGCTTGGTGACACAGACACCTAACTGTGAGAGCTGCTATATCATGAAACCTGGTGTGAGTACAGGACTTGTGTGGTTTTGGGCTTAGGCTATGGGGGGATAGTCTACCAGTCAGAGGTTAGGGCCAGTTTATGTAAAACCTTAGGCAATGGTCACACTGGGCGGATTCCCGACGAAAATGCCGCGGTTTGGCCGCAGCGAAAAACCGCGACATTTCCGCCGGGAGAATCGCTGTAGCCGCGGCTTTGAAGCGGCCCGGCCACTCGCTCTTCCGCTGCGGCCGGCGCTCCCATAGAGGAGAGCGCGGCCGCAGCGGAAAAGAAAAATAAAATAGACATGCTGCGGTCGGCAAATCCACGTCGCAGCAGCAGCTTCTGACGGATTAGCCGCTGCGAATCTGCCGTCCCGTGTGGACGAGATTTCTGAGAAATCTCGTCCACTTGGCTGGCTAATCCCTGGATTAGCGGCTGCACGCGTATTTGCCGTGGTGAAATTCCGCACGGAATTTCCACGGCAAATCCGCCCTGTGTGAACCCAGATTTTACTGCTATTACTTTTTTGACTTTAAATTTGCCCGGGGCATTGCCCCTCAGTTGTGTTTTATACAAAAGTTTTGTTACCTGTCATCTGTTCTGACACTTGAAGACTATTCTTGGCTTCACCAAATATCACAAGAGTACTGTTTTACGTCAAATTTCAATGGTTACTATTATTTTAACTCCCGTCAAGGGTTTTTACCCACTAGCGCTTTTTCAACGCTGCGATATCGCTGGATTTTTTCCAATGGGACTTTCTAATGTTAAAATCGCACAAAAATATTGCAAATGCACAAACTTGCGATTTTTGTGCGATGCGATTTTAACATTAGAAAGTCCCATTGGAAAAAACGCTGCAATATCGCAGCGTTAAAAAAACGCTAGTGGGTAAAAGTCCTAAAATAGTAGTCAATGTGAAAACTAGAAAACTTATATTTCACTTTAACTGATGTTTTCTGCCTGAAAAATTGCTCTAAAGCATTAAGGGTTTGCTTTTCTTCTAATATGCAATCACTGCCTGTTGTCAAATGATATCTGTCTGTAGTAAACGGGGGGTATCTAGTATAAGGGAGGCCTGTGTACTACGTACGCAGCGGAATACCGCTATGATCCCAGACGACGACCCAGCGTACCTGTTTCTTCTGTATTGCAGATGACTGCAGACGCTCGCCGTCGGTCATGTGCAGTACAGGTTTTTTTTTCCTGCACATTGCAAGGCTATGACACAGGTACCTGCAGCCTATCTGCAATGTTAGTTGCAGATGGGCCACGAGTTGGACCGCTTCTATTGACTTCAATGAAAGTCATCTGCAGCAAAATAGAGCATGCTGCAATTTCTTCCTCCACAGAAATTGCAATTTGTTTCGGCGAGTGTGAAGGAAAAAGCGATTTTTACATACCTCTCAATGCATGCCTTTTGCTACGACTCCTCCGTGCGGACACTGATCGTGGATTCCGCAATGGAAATCCGGACGTGAGACAAGCTTAACTTGTATTTTATTCACTTTAATCCCTGCTCGTTCTGAGCTTATAGCCCTTTTACACGCAAAGATAACTTTTCAAGCGACTGAAAGTTTGAAAAATTTTGCATGTAAAAGGACCTCCACTAGTTGTTTGCAGAGCCCAGCGTGTGTTTAAACTCATGACCAGCTGTGCATACAGCTGCGGGGACACTTCCTTAGTTCTCCTTGAGGTTAGTGTAATAAAACTCTAGTTTACTATCTGCTTCCTATTTATAGCCTTCAGATAGCCATACATATTTCAATTCATTAAAATACACTAAGGCCTCCCTCACACAGACGTTTTTGTACAGTGTTTAGCGCAGCGTTTTCAGCGCTGTGCTAAACGCTGTACAAGTCTCCCATTCATTTCAATGGGGCTGCTCACACAGGGCTGAAAACGCTGCGTTGAAAAACGCTGCGTTTTGAAAGCGTTGCATGTTGTATTCTTGGGCGTTTTCAGCTGTGTGTCTCCCATTGAAATGAGACCCCCTTTGGCTTTCAGAAGTGTTACAGTTTGCTGTGGCATAGATTCCACTAGGTGTTGAAATCACTCTGCAGTAGTATCGGCCCCTGCTTACAGGAAGCTTCTTGCAGTTGCTGCACATTAGACGAAGGTGCTGACATATACTCTGAGCAGCTGATATGAAGGGTTCATCAATTCATGCTGCTTGCACCAAATTCTGACCTGTCTTTCAAATAACTCAATTTTCCCATTTTAATGCGGATTCACCTAGAAACTCCTCCATGAAAAACTTGCTGACTTGATTTTATAGTGCACTGTGTGGTTCCATGCCTAATTTCCATACGCATAAGCTCCAACCATGAAAGGGCTGGTGTCACTAATAAATTGGCTATTGGCAATGGCGTACCACTAGGGGTCGCAATTTCGACCTGGTGCCTTAGCAAATGTGGGCCCTTGCCGTATGCTGTTTCACGTGTTTGAAAAGCCTGTAGGTGGCTCTGGTGGTGTTAGCTATAAGCCTCCAGTTGCCAATCTATGCGCCAATCTATCGAATTCTGGCAAGTGCTTCTGTCAGTCCGTATTTAATTACTAATAGCCATCTCAGTTCCTACCTCCCCATTCTGTAGCTGTCAATATCACGATCCAACACTGACATCACTGTGAGGTTCCTGATGAAATGTCAACATCAGACATGGAAACAAATTTATAACCATCTTTGATACTCACAGGAATGGAATAAACCTCGGAGGGGGCTTTTTGCATCAGAATATAAGAGATGGGAAGTAGAGATAATACGCTGGCCTGGTGACCCCCTAACCCCAATTTAGAGACCATAAAACTTTCATATCTCTTATCAGTGGACTAGTTAAGTATTTACTGCTCATCTTTTTCTGCTATTTTTCTAAGTGCAAATTAATCACACCATGTCTGTGCCCTTTCATTAGTATATGTATAAATAAATCCGTCTTCAGATCCATTTCATTCAGCCTGAGGAAGAACCCTGCATAGGTTTGAAAGCTCTCTATAACATCATTATTTTTGTTAGCCATTAAAAGGTATCATATCTACAAGATTACTTGGTTTCTCTAGTTGGGGACTGTCACATTTTGCAGTTTCTTAAAAAACACGTGATTTTTGAATACCGCATTCAGTTGTTGAATGTGCATTTTTCAAAATCATGGTTCAAAAATATGAACACAGCCCAAGGGGCTATAAACACATTTCATGTAGTCCAGGAAATGAGTCATGTTTGGAAAACTTATGCCAAGGGGCTAGACCATGTGTGTATATCCGCTTTGCAGCTGTATGCAGCACGGTTTAGGTACGAGTACAGGTGTGTGGGGGGGGGGGGGGGGGGGCTGAGCTTAACTTTTTCACTTGGGCCCCTGAGCCTTATGAACCATCCTTGCTAGTAGATACTCTACCCCTTGTCCACTTTACTTTGTACTTTTAACTTCATGAACACTTTAATAATGACTAAACCTCAAACCACCAAGTTAAAAAATGTGAAAACAGAGATCAGAGGAAGTTACTAAGAAGGAGAAGGTTTTACTGAATTATTGATTCTAATATTATAAAACCTCCCTTAGATCACAAGAGTAATTGCATAGTCTTAAACATCCACGAGTCTTGGAAATAGAAGACTTGTAACCTAAGACATTGTTAGCATCCCCGGGAAAGGTCCTGTTGCTGGTATTAATTACTTGCTGTGCTCACTCAGGGAAGACACCTGCATATACAGTAGTAAGTACGCTCATAGCCTATATACAGTATTTCTACTTTTTGTTACAGCTGGTTTCTTTGTAGGAAGAATTGTTTTGTGCACAAGGTTTTCTTTTGTGAGAATGCTATATGTATTGGTTTCATTCATTGGAGAATCAGAGCAGCATTTTGGTCTTATTACTTAGTATAGCATTGCAGTAGCATTAGGTCCTGGCTTGATATTGTTAATGTTGCATTGTTAAGCTGTATAAGTTGCACAACTGTCATTTGATAATAACGAGAATAGGATGAATGGTGACCAGTGAAGTCATTCCAGTGTAATATGACCTTGTTCATTCGCTTCCAGTGACATGTGGTGAAGAAGGTCACGGAACGTAAATCTCTGGGAAGTCGCAACATGCTTCTAGATGCATGATTAACCTGCATACAGCCAATATTGTACAGATGTAGCAAATATTAACTTGATATTTAAAGTGGTTTTTCAGGGAAATACTATTGATGACCTTTCCCTTCGGGACCCTGACTGATTGGACATCTGCTCTCAGTGCCACCTCTGTAGTGGCCAGTGCCTGTAACTGCAAGCATAGCTGTCATTAAAATGAATGGGAGCTGCACCTCCTGCAGTTAAAAGGACCAGCCGCTACACAGGGGTTGGAGCAGCAGCTTCTTCTCCATTATCCTGTGTGTTGTCAGCGGACGCCCGATCAGCTGATCTATCAGGGATCCGAGTGGTGGACCCCAGCTGATCAACTATCCTGAGTTTAGGTCATCAATAGTATTTTCCTAAAATACCCCTTAGAGAGGGTTGTCCAGCCAACAAATTCAGTTGAATATGGCTCAGCATGGTTTATAAACATTAAAAAACATACTCACTTCACCAATCCCTCATCACTCCTCTTCCAAAATTATTAGGTAACCGATCACTCCCTACTTTCTGTTGCAGCAATGACGTCCCAACAAAGGGAGACGTGACAGCTGCTGCCAATAACTTCAGCCAGTGATTGGTTGCAGCCATTACACCAAAAGCCAGTCAAATTAAAGTTTATTGTAACTCTGGATTGAAAGCTACCATCTGGTTTCAGGCCAAAATTCTTTCCCAGGACTTAAGAGGGATTGGAGTATATTACCTGCAGTTCTTTTTCTTCGCCATTCTTCTCATCCACCGATTCCGGGTCCTGCTTTGAATTGTCCAAGATGGGCAATGTCATCTTCAGACTATCTAATCCCCGTAGTGCATTGGTAATGTTAGACTACCAATGCACTATTCTTGTACTCTGATTGGCTAGAGCAGCGCACGTGATCAGCACTAGGCAATCAGAGAGCAAGGCACAATGTATATTAGGTAGTTAGAAATTTGCAGTGACCATCATGGACTGTTGAAAATGAGGCCCAGAACCTGAAGATCCGCAGGACGGCAGAAAACAACAGCTGTAATACACCCATTTCCCTTCTATCTCTTTAACACATTACGTTTCAAGTTAACGTTTGCTGCATCCGTGTGTACAAAGTTAATTTCATTTCATGGAAGAAAAGACTTCTGCCCGCAAACTGTACACATTTAATTATTATTTCAGCATTATGCTATGAAACCAATTGTAGCTGCCCTGTGTGAATTATGAATTTGACCGAATAAGTAAAGTTTACCATTGAGTAAATAACATTTGTCGTGTCAGTTTCTAATCTTGTGCTGTATGCTAAGTCTACAGAATGATATAGAGAATGGAAGACCGGCAGCCGTTTTGTTGTGTATGTCAGGCTGTAGCATATCAGCATTTATTTGTATCCACTGTATTAAAGGGGTTGTCCCGAGGCAGCAAGTGGGTCTATACACTTCTGCATGGCCATAATAATGCACTTTGTAATGTACATTGTGCATTAATTATGAGCCATACAGAAGTTATAAAAAGTTTTATACTTACCTGCTCCGTTGCTGGCGTCCTCGTCTCCATGGTGCCGACTAATTTTCGCCCTCCGATGGCCAAATTAGCCGCGCTTGCGCAGTCCGGGTCTTCTCCTGTTCTCTATGGGGCTCCGTGTAGCTCCGTGTAGCTCCGCCCCGTCACGTGCCGATTCCAGCCAATCAGGAGGCTGGAATCGGCAATGGACCGCACAGAAGCCCTGCGGTCCATGAAGACAGAGGATCCCGGCGGCCATCTTCAGCAGGTGAGTATGAAGACGCCGGACCGCCGGGATTCAGGTAAGCGCTGTGCGGGTGGTTTTTTTAACCCCTGCATCGGGGTTGTCTCGCGCCGAACGGGGGGGGGGGGTTTAAAAAAAAAAAACCCGTTTCGGCGCGGGACATCTCCTTTAAACCATCCAGGTGTTGTGTAGTTAGATTGCATTTGTAGCTGTTCAGTCACCCTTTCACCCATTTCCTCATTCCTTCTTTTTGAATATTCGCATTTAGAAAGGCAACTAGTCTGACCTTAACCTGGACAAACCTTACTTTCTTCTTTGCCTCCTGTCTCCACCTGTCTGTTGAGTTTGGAATTAGCATGAGGAAACCCAATTGTGTGACCATTTACTTGTTAATGATGTCTAAGGAAAGTTTTTTAACTAGGAGCTGGGTTCTCCCAGACACTGTGGCGTTGGGATGCAAATTAGGGGAAAATCTTTTAATAAGGATTATTGGTTGTATGAAGGTCCTAACTAGAGAGAGAGAGAGAGAGAGAGAGAGAGAGAAAGAGAGAAAGCTCGGCATCGGGCGGGTCAAATACAAAAATGCTCGGGTGTCCCTTTGACTTCAATGGAGTTCATTACTCGAATAGAGCTCCTGAATATTACGAAAAGATCGACTCAAATAACGAGCACCCGAGCATTTTGGTACTCACTCATCTCTAGTCCTAACCCGATATGAATTACACTTTTGGAATGGGGTGGGCTTCTAAAGTCATGGAGGTGTAAGCCCCAGAACACCCCCAAATGACGTATCTGCGAACCTGGTTATAATTCCCATGTCATGTTTGGTATCGCTGAGTAGATAAAATCATGACCGGAAATATGCCAGGCATATATTCCCGATTTTAGGATCTCCTGCGGAAATAAGGCCGAAATGGAAAATTATGTTTTTTCACAGTTGCATATGCATTTACCCCATCCCTCTTTGAATGACCTCAGAGGTGGCGAGGGGAGGTGTGTCCTGGAGAAACTTTAAAAACTAGGGGGTCAGAGGGACCAGTGTTAGACCTTCGGAGGTGCGCTACGGCATATGGACCTTCCCGTTTGTTTCCAGTGACTCCTCACAATCAGAACCTTGGGCTGAACATTCCAAATCTGGTATCTCTCTTTTATCTCCTACTTGTTTTATTTTTAAGTACTGTCTGTTGTATCAACCTGTAAACCTTATCTCCACCATAACATCTTTTTTTGTGTGTATATATATATATATATATATATATTGTGAGGGATTAGCGTTTAGGGGCAGTAGCAGCGTGGGCATCCGCGGCCAGAGACAGTGACACCGGGCAACAACGTTCTTTAGTCCAGGCTTTGCCTGGGTTTATTGCAGCAGAAACAAAACCAAAATGGAAATAAACACCTGCTCGTCTGAGCACTCACTATACATATGTTTGTTCCTGACTACTCACTGTCAGAATACTTCTTGCTTGCTGCACACAGCCAGTCCGGTCCTCAGACCTCTGGAGGTCTCACCACACCCTCCTGGGTGTTGAGGTTAGGGGCGTCACCCTGTCAACCTCGCCTTTTGGCTCTCTTAGCCCACACGCTGGGCTAGCCGGGCTCCTTGCTCCACAGAGCCCTCTCTCTGGCTCTCAGCCAGACGCTTTCTCTCTGGCTCTCAGCCAGATGCGCTCTCTCTCTAACCTGCAGGCCCAGGCTTTATAAGGCCTGGTACCAGCCCCACCTGGTACGTGGGAGTGACCATCCCACCCTTCACTTTGGTCACTCCAGGAAAAGCCGGCCCGGACTATGCGGCTTGGAGCCACTTACAAAACTACAACGTGTCAGTAACATAGCGTTACTGACACAGAAATGCTGGCTTCCTCCACCGAGCCCAGGCCGCTCAGTGGCACGTATCCACCCTCCAGCACTTTGTCAGTCACTGTCTCACAATATATATATATATATATATACTCTATTAGTCTTTTTTAAGAAATAATCCTGAAATTTATTAGTCAAACTTTGTCTGTTTTAAAATGAGCCACAACTCCGAAGATTTTGTTAGTAATTCCTAGTCCGGGTTCCAGCTTACCTGGAAAACAAAAAGCTGGTTGGATCAGTAAATGTGTGTGGGTATTGTTGAGTGCTAGAGGCATTGGACCAGATCAAGGTATGATTCGAGCTTTCATTCTGCATGCGTGCAGAAGTCCGGGAAAGCTGGGTACAAATCGGCCTGTACTCTAACGCCTCCACGCTTGCAATCCTGCTAGAGGGATCAATCAAGGCTCTGCCATGACAAGTGGTCATAGCAGTGAGAGTGCTCAGATTAGTCGATCCGTGACAAATCGGTGATAGAGGCAGGATTGATCGGGTCCCCCTCCTCTCTCTCCATGACATACAGTATATAAGGAATCTAAAGCCATACTGCCATTGCACTCTGACTGCATACACAAAGAGTAAATCCACCATTTTACAATCTTTATCATCTATTTTTCTACTTGCCTGTCTAGATATATAAATAAGCAGTATATAAACATTTTGAAGAATTTTGTCATTACCTATCAATAAGTAAGGCTGCTTTCACATCTTCGCTTAGGGGTGTAGTTTTCCTGCTCCATACGGGGAGCAGGAAAGTGGTCTTTTCGGCGCTTTTTGGTTCTGTCATAAGACGGATCCATTTAGCCAGGGGATTCTCCTTTCCTGCTCCCCGAAAGGAGCAGGAAAACGGCACCTCGAGCGCAGATGTGAAAGATTGTCTATAATGGGGTTCGTTTGGTTTCTGCTCAGCTGTTCAGCATTTTACTGGCTGAAAAAGCGCTGCGTGCAGTGTTCTTTCTTCTGGTATTTTGTTCAGGATCTGCGAAGGAACTTCTAAAAGGAGGCTCCAGCACAGATGTGAAAGCGGCCTAAGGCTGCTTTCACACATGCGTTAGGGCTCAGTTCAAGGTTTCCGTCTCTGAAATAAAACTGAAAAAAAGCTATCATTTTTTCCCCATTGATTTGAATGGGGTTTCAAAAAAATGAAAGTAAATGGAAAGGCCTCTGTTTGCTTCCATTCCGTCAGGTTTCCATTGGAGGTGCCTTCATTGTGGTTTACAAGTTCACACAGGACTTGACGCAGTTGAGTACGTTTATTGAGGTTTCTGATTACACTTCTGCTTGACCCCGATTGAACATGATGTTATAATTAATGGAACTCCTATTGAACAAGTCTAGTGCAAAATCTTTTTAAGGGGCTAGAGGTAGACAGACGATACTCATGGTGTCATGGAGGTGAAAGCAGTGAGAAACTCCAAATCTTTACCTCACTGGACTTTACATGAAAAGTGAGTTGAAGATTTTAGGGTACCACAGACCCCCAAAAAACAGAGCAGCTGGGTTGTAGGCATTGATCGTAGTTTTACGTAAGGTTTGGAAGCCTTTATAAAGTTTTGATGCCGGATTAGTGTTCTGGGACATTATATCAAAACTTTTGTCTTGTGTCTCTTTTTATTGCAGGGATGCCCTCAGTTCCTTCCACTGCACTTATTTTCTTAGCATTATTAGTCTCTGCCATATCTGGAGAAACACAAGTGCAGTTTGCTGGACAAACGGAATTTTTTGTGAATGAAACGGCAACTACAGTCATTCGTCTGGTGATTGAAAGGACTGGAGCCCCTGTTAACATCACTGCGATAGTCCTGGTAAGAGAATGTATACTAAGCCTGTGACATTGCCAATAACCACTCTGTATTAATGATTTGTTATAAATTATGTATACCATAAGATTGCCAGTCTGCCTTCTTGTTTTCTGCTTGGGCTGTCTATAGTCAGAGCATTGCTGTAGAGCACTTCCAATGCTGCAAGTTGTATGCTTCTACACTTTATTGATATCAATTGGCATAACTGTTGTTAAAAGGAGACTCACATTTCACTAATCTCTATTTAATCATAGTTGACATATCAATTACTATTAGGTTAAATATACATTTAAACCTTGGAGAAATGAAACAGAGACTACAGCCTAGGATAAACGTGCACAACATTATTTTATATCCATGCAGGACTATTCAACATGGCCTACATGGGTGAAAAAATAATGTCTTCACTGGGCGGATATACACATAGTATACTAACGTGAATAACATTAAGGGCTCAGTCAGACGAGCGTGTATTTGTGCGCACAAAACAGCACGTCAACGGATGTGCAAAAAAGCGCATGACTATAGCTCTGTTCCCATTGCTTTCAATGGGGCCGCTGCTGCTGCCAGGACGCAGGCAACCCCCGCAATGATTTTTGGGGTAGGGCTTTAAATATAAGCCCTTCCCGGAAAATCATACCTAGGTGTAAAAAAACAAAAACATTACTCACCTAGCAGTGCTGTCCGGGCTCCAGGGCATCTTCACTCTGTCATCCCCGGGGCACTGTTCTGAAGCATTTTCCCTGGGAATGCGCTCGGTCTGATTGGCTGAGTGCTCAGCCAATCACAGTCAGCGCTCAGCCATTCATTGAATGACAGCTGAGGGCTGCCTCTGATCGGCTGAGCACTGTGACCAATCATGGGCAGCACTCATCTGTCATGCAATAAAAGGCTGAGCGCTGCCTGTGATTGGCTGAGCGCTCAGCCAATCAAACCCAGCGCATTCCCTTGGTGGGGATTTTTAAATCCCCGCCCAGGGAAAGTGCTTTAGAACAGTGCCAGGGATGCCAGAGAGAAGATGCGCCGGAGCCTGGACAGTGCTGCTAGGTGAGTAATGTTTTTTTTTTCTACACCTAGGGATGATTTTCAGGGAAGGGCTTATATTTAAAGCCCTTCCCTGAAAATCACTGCGAGGGTTTCCTGCTGCCCATCGCTTTCAATGGGGCCGCTGGCAGTAGCTGTGGCAGGGGATTCTATCCTCCCTGCGGAGGAATATTTACACGCAGCACTGGGGAATATTTACGCATAGCTCGGACCTTCCCAGCACGCAGATGTCCTATCTTTTGCACGTGCACGAATTCGGGCGCTTGTAAAAAACGGACATGTGACCACATCATAGGGAACAAATGATTCTATCAGACGCGCTTTTTTCAGCGCACATAGGCGCGCGCAAAAAAAACACGCTCATCTGACTTTGCCCTAATATATATATACATATATATGTATATAATATCTATATGTATATATATATATATATATATATATATATATATATATATATATAAACTAAATAGTTGGGAACAGGGAAATCTGACCCTAACCTACTAATGGAAGCGAGCCCTGCCTATAAGCAGCATGATCACCCTAATAAGGACAGACCCATATCACAGGGTATTACAGGTAATGTGGTAATGTGGCAGAGGTAAATGGAATCAAAAAGTAAACGCCACAGATTAAGAGGAATAAGATGTAACCACACCCCAGATAAAGTAATGACCAAACAGACTTGTCTTGACAAAGTCAGGTCAGGTCAGGTCAGGATCAGGAACTGCTGACTGCTCCAGATACAACTTCAGGCATAGGGTTTTCAGATAGGCATCATACACGAGTTAGCTAGGAAGGAGTCAGACAGGAGTAAGCCACATCTTGGACAGGAGTAAGGCAGCAGTCAGACAGCAAATCAGACCAGACCAATTGAAGCAGGAGTATGACCAGCGGCCTCAGAGAGGAGGGGCTAGAATAAATATACACAGACTCATAGAAATTGACTGAGCTGTCCCACCTTCCAGTCAATCAACTGTCCACAAACAGGACAACAAGAGATGTGTCACCATCAGCACAGTGTCGAAATGACAGTGATCGTGTGCCGGCGTGAGGATTTAGGAAGCCGGGGCTGCCAGAAGGGTGTCACTACAAACCTGAGACAGAAAAAATTGAGAATTCATACTGATAAGAACTTTCCAGTCATTGACACAAGGACTTAACCTAACCCCTGGGTTTATGAATCTTTACATGGACATATCACATCCATCAACTTGAGTCCAGACTTGTGACCGCCTAAATCATCGCCTTTTCCTCTTTCATCTTATCACAAACCTTAGTTTTATTCCTCAAGCTTTTTTTGATGATGGATCACCACATGTGGAGGATCTGAGTGTGATTGTTCTCAGTAAGAGAATAATCACATTTTGCTCTACTGGCTAACACGGTACCAAACTTTTTTCAGGATCTGAATGTAACACCATTACAAGTATTGTTGCTTTACTCTCTGCTGTTCATTTGCTATTGCCTGTGTGCTCTGAAAGTTTGCAAATATAATTTTTCTGGTTAGACAATCAAGGTATCACTTCTATAATTCCTTCATTTTATTTTTATACAAGAGTATTTAATATCACATTAAAGGGGTTGTCTCACGAAAGCAAGTGGGGTTATACACTTCTGTATGGCCATATTAATGCACTTTGTAATATACATCGTGCATTAAATATGAGCCATACAGAAGTTATTCACTTACCTTCCCTGCGCTGGCGTCCCCGTCTCCATGGCTCCGTCTAATTTCGGTGTCTTCTTGCTTTTTTAGACGCCCTTGCGCAGATGGATCTTCTCCCTTCGGCTCGGCTCGGCATCAGCGGCATTTTGGCTCTGCCCCCTTCTACACGTCATCGCGTAGCTCCGCCCCGTCATATGTGCTGATTCTAGCCAATCAGAGGCTGGAATCCGCACACGTGACAGGGGCGGAGCTACGCGATGACGCGTACAAGGGGCGGAGCCAAAATGCCGCTGATGCCGAGCCGAAGGGAGAAGATCCATCTGCGCAAGCGCGTCTAAAAAAGCAAGAAGACACCGAAATTAGACGGAGCCATGGAGACGGGGACGCTAGCAACGGAGCAGGTAAGTGAATAACTTCTGTATGGCGCATATTTAATGCACGATGTATATTACAAAGTGCATTAATATGGCCATACAGAAGTACTTAACCCCACTTGCTTTCGCGAGACAACCCCTTTAAGCCTTGGCAACGTCATCAGTCCCCTCTGGGTCATCAGATATTGGCTTGGCTGACTATAACAGCATAGCAAAAAAAATATTCTAAAAACGAATAAGATAGTGGAATATTTTGTCATAGTATTTTATTTTGAAAAGTCTCCCTCAAAGCACTCTACATCTTAAGGCCCTTTTAGACAATACGAATCTCAGGAAAACGATGCCCGAAACTCATCCCCGCATATACTCGCTCTTGTGCTGCTGCACAGGAGCTAGTATCGCTGGCTCATAGCAGAGAGGCTGGAGGAGATTTCTCTCCTCGCGCTTCCCCGTCACACTCCATTGACATAACATAGCGGCTGTTCAATACTGAATGGATGCTATTTACACTGAACGATCATTGTTCAACTCATTGTCCATCATTTATGCAGCATAAACAAGTGACGATAAGCATTCAGTGTAAATAGCGTCTGTTCAGTATTGAACGGCTGCTATGTTATGTCAATGGAGAGGGGCGAGGGAGCATGTGGAGAGAAATCTCCTGCTGGCTTCCCGCCCCCCTGCTGGCCACTCTGTGAGCGAGCCAGGGTTACTTGCTCCCATGCAGGAGCACAGGAACGAGTGTATGCGGGGACGAGTGTCAGGCATTGTTTGCCCGACATTCGTGCTGTCCAAATGGACCTTAAGGACTGGGCTATGTAGATACTTTTTGCAGCACTACTAAATGATTTTAGCTTTGAGGTCTCAGTCACACGAGTGCCGATGTGCCCGTGTTTCTGCAGGATAAGACCGCTGCACTGCCGGTGCCGACGACTCTCCGCATTGGCCGGCAGATAGAACACATGGCCAGCAATGAAACTGGTCATGCAGAGAGACGTCTGCACCTGGTGCGGCCGTCTTATCATGCAGGAACATGGGCGCATTAGCGTCCATATGACTGAGCCCTCAGGCTGCAGCTGCAGTCCAAAGGAATTGGTTGGGTTATCTGTATTCTTGTGGACTGCCACTGTCGGTCTAGGTAAAATCAATAGCACTACAGAAGTCTCCATGTAATGTAGCCTTGACCTAAAAGTACATTTTAGATATTTGTGTACAACTGCCCAGCAATTGCGACTATATGTAGCTTTTCCAAAATTACCAATTAGATTCAGGTAGTGTTTATATGTGCCATATTTGTAGCATGTTTTGCAATAATTATGTAAAAATCCTAAGAAAAAAATGCTACAAAATTTGTACATTTAAATATACCCTATCACCGGTAAAACGTGAGTAGCATTAGGGGCAAGATGTTGCACCAATTTGCCACTTTGGTCTGTGATTGACTGTACCTAGGTCAGTATTCCGCTCCTCCTCCTGCTCTTGGGGCTGCCCAGGTTGGCATTGTACACTAGTCTAGTCGCTGAATGTGAGTTTCTCTGGTTCTGCTCTTACTGCTATGCTTGCTGAAATTCCCTGGGATCGGGCAGTCAGGACAAGGAGGAGACTCCAATCCAAATGTGACATCACTGTGCACAAACTGTTTTATTATGCACAAATACCGCCACCAGCTATTGCCATAAATTGTATTTTTTGGTGGCACCAGTGTCCCCGTATAAATGGCAGCCAGACCGGTGATTTACTGGCCTGGGGGTAACACTCTGCCTATGGTGAATGCATCCTTAGAATGAGCATCACTGTAGTAGGTTTTCTATTTTACGTACTCTATGACTTATAACAATGTGTACACAGTCCTTTTAAGTGATTTTTATTTTCTATATGTGCCATTTATTATACAATATTTTGACTACTTTGTCTCAGCACATAAATACATTCCTTATACTTCTTTATAGCTACAAGAGGAAAACACTGGAGACTTTATAGCAACTTCTGCTGCTGCATTCATACCGGACTGGGAGAAAAATCGGACTGTCTATATTTCTGTATGTGATGATGACTTGCCGGAGGCAGACGAGACATTTCATTTCCTTTTGATATTACAGGTTGGTAGAAGTAAGACATTGAGTTATACTTGGCAAATGTATGGCCATGATGTTTGGATGCTTTATCATCTAGAGGTGGTTGCCGTGTTGCCTTCACCTTACAATTTAGCAAAGATAGATGGAGCCCCTCTCCGGTTTACACGTGCTGTCAGGGAAATTCTAAGTACAGCACCAATCAGGCCCACCCCACTTGCCCCGCTGCCGGCGGTAAAGAAGAAAACACCACACGGAGGTCTGGTATAGTTTCTCACACGGGTACATGACTGCGCTTCGCTTTTTTTATTACAGATTACATGAGATCTTATAGCCTTTTGTCTCATCACCAGCAATGGGTGATGGGCTCATTGGCTAAAATTCACAGCATAACCATATATGGGAAGTCCGGATTTCCGGCCTGAGACAGTGAAAGTTCAGATGCATAGTTGAACAGTTGTTATCTTGCTACGGCGCCTCTGGAAAAACAGCCAAGTACGCGTCCTTGTGTCTGGTTCTTCCTTTGCTGGGTTTTAAGATACATTTTGTCTTTGTCTCGCAAGGCCTTTGGAATATCTGATGTAAGGCGACAGATTAAGTTTTTTTCTCATTTGGAATTGAATAGAACTTGCATATAGGTATAAAGCATAAAAAAACATATGGCAATATATACATATACCCTCACAAACCCCCCTAAAAAACTTAATATGGAGATCAAGCATCAGACCTTGCACTCTTCCTCGGTCGCCTCTCCCTTACGTCAGGGTTTCCCCACTGCCCGTAAGGCCCTACTCCTAGGAGGGGGGGATCCCTACCTCACCTCAGAAGGAAGTGAAAAGAACTGGTATGGAGGCGCAACACTCTAAGCTACTGGAAGATGTAGATCAAAGTCCAATGTGTGATGGTGAAAGCACTTCTTTTTTATTATTTTTTCAGAAATTAAAAACCAGCAATGGAATACGCGTTTCGGGGAAGAACCCCTTCGTCAGTTCGGCTGGATAGGACAACAGGATGCCTAGGGGTGACACGATTCCAAAGATGTATAGAATGTGTCGGAGGTCCTGTGTGCAGGAGGACAGAGGAGAAAAAAAATGCTTTTTTTTTTCTCCTCTGTCCTCCTGCACACAGGACCTCCGACACATTCTATACATCTTTGGAATCGTGTCACCCCTAGGCATCCTGTTGTCCTATCCAGCCGAACTGACGAAGGGGTTCTTCCCCGAAACGCGTATTCCATTGCTGGTTTTTAATTTCTGAAAAAATAATAAAAAAGAAGTGCTTTCACCATCACACATTGGACTTTGATCTACATCTTCCAGTAGCTTAGAGTGTTGCGCCTCCATACCAGTTCTTTTCACTTCCTTTTCGCTACACTTACGCCCACACTGGTGGAGCGTCATCTGGTTGGCAGCACCTCCACCATTCAAAATACTCAATCATTGAAAACTCTTTGTACTCCATAAATATTCCACTACCCTCACTGGGTCTTGCTCCACCCTCCTTTTTCATTTCTTTTACTCACCTCAGAAGGAGGCCATGGATTCCCTGGGCTTATTTCCGGGCATCCATACCCTCTATCTGTACGAGTTAACACCCCACAGGGTGTGCCCTCGCCGGAACCTAAGGTCTTCTGTACTATCCCTAGGCAAATGGGAATTCCACTGACAGTCCATCTTATGAGACCGGGGCGGCGCAGTACTAGTACATTTCTCCATTCTTCTGGTAACGTACGTGGTTGGCATTATCGGAACTGGCTCTTCATCTTTTTCAAACAAGGGAAATGTTGGTGTCACATTATCCATTCCCTTACTCATACTCTTTTTGATCAAGGGGGTTAAACACATACAGGAAATTACATACCCAACCTCTTTCTGCTAAAATCATATCCAGGGCCACTCTAGAGCCATGGATGCAGTGGGCCCTAACTGGTCAGCTAACCCTTGTAAAGCATGCCTGGTGTAGTTTACAAACCTCTGCTGATTGTAATAGATATAATTCAAGCAATCTACATTATTATTAACAGTGACAATAGCAAATAAGAAATCAAAACCTGCTTTAACCTGATCTCTAGAATTAAATTCATCTGGTACCCCCCTTGGCACTCCTATTGCATCTATGTATACATGTGGATCAAAGTTACCACCTTGAGCGTCAAATTCTCTCTTAGCACGATGCGGTGTTGGATTCTTACCCTCAGTGTAGTCTTCATATTGCACATTTTATTGTATTAATTTTGTTCTGTAACAGGGGGCTAGTGTACAGTAGTCAAAGGTGTGTGTTAGAGGAATTGTACCACATTATAGCATGTAAAGGATATGCAGGATCATGAGTTCTTTCAGTGCGAAGTGTGGATCTAAGTGGACTTTCTTTCCAGCTTGACTGCAGTTGGGGTGGTGAGCAACATCTGGTAGGGACATTCAAACAGGGTTTCTCTCTCAAACTTTTTCACATAGACCCTGTCACCTGGTTTTAGATTGTGACACTCATCTGTAGGACCTGGGATAAAAGCAGAGACTGCAGAATGCATTATTGACAATTCCTTGGAGAGGCCTATGACAAAATTAACAAGAAAATCATTCCCCAAACTCAGCTACTGTGGCATGTAACCTCCGGAGAAAAAGAAAAACTAATGGAAGACACTCAATTCAAGATTTGCCCATTTTCTTCATTGCCTTTTGTATCTACTTTCCCACTACTCCACGGATGGTAGGGTGTGTGAAAAGCCTGGAATGTACCTAAACAGACATGATGTATTGCATTATTTCACCTGTGAAGTGTGTACCTTTGTTTGACTCAATCACGTCCGGTGCCCCGTATCGGCAGATTACCTCATTCATGAGCTTCTGTAGAGTTACCTGCTTATTTACTTTGGCAACAGGGTAGGTCTCCAACCTGAAAAGACATCAACAACAAACACATATTCATGCTTCCCGACAAGTGGGAGCTGAGTGTAGCCAATTTGCAATCCCTGAAATGGGTAGAGTGGTCTAGGCAAGTGTGATGTGGCAAATTTACTTCTGCCCTGTTGCTTACGGCAAAGATCATGCAAAATTGGACAAATGATGCAGCAGCTACAGAAAACCCAGGAGCCACCCGTCCTCGTTCAAGCATCGACATCATTACTGCTTTGAGAGGTGCGTCTTTTCGTGCGTCAGCTGGGCCATCATGGGGCACAGGGACCGTGGTAGGCAAGTGCTGTTGACTGTTCGCCATACACTGTCCCTTTTTAGTCCATTTTTCCTTTTTCTTCGTTGCTGGCTTGTAACTGTAAAGTCTTTAGCATATCAAAGTCCAAAGTTATTATCAAAGTCCAAGTTTATGGTTAAAGTCCAAAGTTATTATCAAAGTCTAAAGTTCTTGTTAAATTCTTCTTTTCTTCTTTTCTTCCACGGCTTGAGGGCCGCTGCCTTTGCTGTGTGGCCTGTGATGGCATTGCCTCTTGCTTCTCCGGTGTAGGAATTGGTGTGAGCTTTCCACTTTGTCAGGTAGAAGTAGGGTCTCCCTGAGACTGCACCGCTGCACCATTCTTAATTGGCTGTCCTGCTGTGGTAAAAAACTGTCTGGCCTTCCATGTTGGGCCGTAATCATGAGCTATGCCAAATGCATACCGGGAGTCAGTGTAAATGTTTGCCATCTTACCTTCCTCCACTCTACATGCCTCAGCGAGGGCTTTTAGTTCCGCTTCTTGTACTGCGACATGCGGAGGCAGAGGTTCTGCTTTTACCGTGTCATGTTGTGTTACGACTGCATAGTTGTGTTACGACTGCATAACCGGAGTGGAGTTGTCAATCACCCTGGGTACCATCTATAAAAAACAACTCAAAATATGCATTATTAACAAGGGCTTTCAGTAACTTTTTTAAAACGTAAATTTTCTTGTTGCATCACTGCTAGACAATCATGCTGGTATTTTATTTCAAAAAGATCAGAATCTTGTTGCAAAAAAATTAAAAATGGCTGATTTGCAATACCTAGATCACCTATGCCTTCTCCTCCCCCCCTTTGAACCCGGGTACTCAATTGGAAGAAATAGTAGCCGGGTTCAAGTTAGTACAACATTGTAAAAAGATTTGATGGATGCAGATAAGGCTTGTAAAATGTTAGCACCAATAACAGAGACATGAGTTACATCGGGGCAGAATAACCTACAAAACATCTATTCATATTTGAAATGTGATATTCCTTTAAGCAAATTCATTATTAATCTGTTCCTGCCTGCAATGTCTTATCAAATTTGAGACAGGAGAAAAAACAAAACAAAAACTTTTACTAGCTGCTCAAGATTCTCACCCCCTCCCTTGTGGACAAGAGGGATGACCCACATTACGTACTATTACATCATCTAGCTCCACCCCTTCGATACTGGCTGCGTGCGTCTTTTTTCACAGCTCATTTCAGCTTAACAGTCTACACGTCCACATCTCAACCAAGCAAAGTCCCATGCATGGGGGGGACTTTTATCCCCAGTCAATATCTGCATCACACATTCCACACTCACCACAGCCCAAACAGGGGTCACTAACTCTCATCCATTCATGCTCTCAAGTCTGCTCCGTCACCCCCTATTGAAGGTGTCCCAGTACATGCAGATGCACAGACAAAAAAGTTTGACAAACATACATACATCAGTTGAAAAACATTAAGGTGAGTGCTATAATGTTATAAAGTACATGATTCTATTGAGATGAGATTGTGAATGAGTGCTATCTTTGACAAATTATGTGAAAAAAATTTGCTGAGTGACTGAGACATTCTATCTTTCTTATTTACTGAAGCTATTATATGTTATATTAAACGCTGAAGTATTTTAGAATCTGTGGGTATCTTTCAGCCCCCCTTGTCTTTCTTTCTCTGTATTTGACCCTGAACAAAAAGTGAAGTCTGAAAGCCCCCACCTTTTCAAAACATCTGTTATCTCTCTACGAATATGAAACACAGACTGAATAGAGTTGTTTTAGTTTAACTATTCCCTGCATTTGAACTCATAATTAACACATATGCTGGGACCTTGCAACATTCATTTTCAACCCCTGTATAAGTAAGAATATACCTTAGAAATTGCTATATTTCCTGCCTACTAAGACGGTATAATTAATTAAATTTATTTCAAGCCTCCATTCCATTTAAGCAAGCAAAGATATTATCCAGGGTTATTATTGCATTTTCTCCACTTTCTCGCTTGACCTTGAAAACGAGACAGACTGCAGCTACATGTCAACAAGCCTTCTCACACTAAAAGCAAGCTACGTTAACTATTTGCACATACAGTATATACATATATACACACATACATCTATTATCTATCTTGTATTATACACCTTTTCTTCTTTCTCTCTGCCAACAAATCACATGCTTTGTAACTTTCTTCTCGACTTTGCTTGTTCCTTCAGCACTTTCTCCCTACCTAACTGCCAATATAACCTTCAATAGACACTCTCCCGACACCCTCTTGATCACTTACTGTACTTTCCAACATTTTACTTACGGATACTTTCTTAAACAAATAATGTGTACATACTTAACTTTCTCTGACTGTCTCTCTCTCCTCCTCCTCCAGCACTTTCTAGCAAACCTTGATCTTTTAAGGCACGCTTCTTGGTCCTAAAGACCTCCTCCCAGACACCATTTTTGTAATCTACCGTGCGGGTCGATGTCACACATTTTCATAAGTTTTCTTACATTTTACAAATTGGAACTCTCCTCCACCAATTGATCCGCACGGCGGCAGCCCTTGAGGGGCTCTGTCTTCTTTAATAAGGTCTTACGCATATTAGAACAACAACAACAATAATAATAACACGCTCCATAGAGTGCATCCCTCTTAATTCCAAATTGTCAGCCCCTTATATACCGGCAAAACAACCGAGGGTCTCTTCTCCTATGGAACCAGCCTCACAGAATGCATCTCTCTGAAATCAAATCATTAGCCCCATATATAAGGCAAAACAACCGAGCGTCCCTTCTCCTATGAAGCCTGTCTCACAAAATGCATCCCTCTCAGCATGCATCCTTCTTAATTTTCAAATTGTTAGTCCCTTATATACTGGAAAAACAACCGAGGGTCACTTCTCTTATGAAACCTGTCTCACAAAATGCATCCCTCTCAGCATGCATCCTTCTTAATTTTCAAATTGTTAGTCCCTTATATACTGGAAAAACAACCGAGGGTCCCTTCTCTTGTGAGACTAAATACAACAAACAACCTTCACTATCGTTAAAACACCATGGACTTCAACAACAAATAGACTACAGACTAGTTCCTGGGTGAGCGATTGGTGCGCATATCACGGTCAGTGGTCCATGATGGCAAACCCGAAGCCCACACGAGTTACCGTGTAGAACTCTTAACCCAACCCGTCCGGTCACAAAACACAGTTAGTCCCTCCTGCTGCAAGACTCTCAGCGTAAAACACAACATAAATATATGCTGGTCTTACCTGGAGTTCTGTGAGTTGATCAGCCTCGGTTTGCAGCAGGACGGCTTCTCCGCGTCGTGGATCCGGGTGGAATGCGTTGTAAGCTCCGGTTTTGTCGCCCCAGTTGGTTGCGCCAAATTGTCAGGGAAATTCTAAGTACAGCACCAATCAGGCCCACCCCACTTGCCCCGCTGCCGGCGGTAAAGAAGAAAACACCACACGGAGGTCTGGTATAGTTTCTCACACGGGTACATGACTGCGCTTCGCTTTTTTTTATTACAGATTACATGAGATCTTATACCCTTTTGTCTCATCACCAGGAATGGGTGATGGGCTCATTGGCTAAAATTCACAGCATAACCATATATGGGAAGTCCGGATTTCCGGCCTGAGACAGTGAAAGTTCAGATGCATAGTTGAACAGTTGTTATCTTGCTACGGCGCCTCTGGAAAAACAGCCAAGTACGCGTCCTTGTGTCTGTTTCTTCCTTTGCTGGGTTTTAAGATACATTTTGTCTTTGTCTCGCAAGGCCTTTGGAATATCTGATGTAAGGCGACAGATTAAGTTTTTTTCTCATTTGGAATTGAATAGAACTTGCATATAGGTATAAAGCATAAAAAAACATATGGCAATATATACATATACCCTCACAGTGCGATGTACGACACAACGGCTCTGTTTTCACATTTATATTTATCTTGTACAATGAAGCTGGAAGGTTTGTAGCAAAGTTAGAAGTTATGGCCCTTGAGTTAAAAGTAAGCAGAGATCCATATGTAGCGGAGTCTGTCTATCTGATATATTAACTCACATGGGGAAGACTTTTACATTATCTGTTTGCATTAGCTGGTTGTCACCACATACAAGTCAAGAATTTTGGTCATGAGTAGAGATGAGCGAGCACCAAAATGCTCGGATGCTCGTTACTCGGGACGAAATTTTCGCGAAGCTCGAGGGTTCGTTTCGAGTAACGAACCCCATTGAAGTCAATGGGCGACCCGAGCATTTTTGTATATCGCCGATGCTCGCTAAGGTTTCCATTTGTGAAAATCTGGGCAATTCAAGAAAGTGATGGGAACAACACAGCAACGGATAGGGCAGGCGAGGGGCTACATGTTGGGCTGCATCTCAAGTTCCCAGGTCCCACTATTAAGCCACAATAGCGGCAAGAGTGGGCCCCCCCTCCCAACAATTTTTACTTCTGAAAAGCCCTCATTAGCAATGCATACCTTAGCTAAGCACTACACTACCTCCAACAAAGCACAATAACTGCCTGCATGACACTCTTCTGCCACTTCTCCTGGATTACATGCTGCGCAACCCCCCCCCCCCCCGCACGACCTAGTGTCCACAGCGCACACCAAAGTGTCCCTGCGCAGCCTTCAGCTGCCCTCATGCCACACCACCCTCATGTCTATTTATAAGTGTGTCTGCCATGAGGAGGAACAGCAGGCACACACTGCAGAGGGTTGGCACGGCTAGGCAGCGACCCTCTTTAAAAGGGGCGGGGCGATAGCCCACAATGCTGTACAGAAGCAATGAGAAATATAATCCTGTGCCACCGCCATCAGGAGCTGCACACGTGGGCATAGCAATAGGGAACGTATGTGCCACACACTATTCATTCTGTCAAGGTGTCTGCATGCCCCAGTCAGACCGCGGTTTTTTATAAATAGTCACAGGCAGGTACAACTCCGCAATGGGAATTCCGTGTGCACCCACAGCATGGGTGGCTCCCTGGAACCCACTGTCTGTACATAAATGTATCCCATTGCAGTGCCCTGGACAGCAGAGCTAACGTCAGATTAAATGCAGGTGGGCTTCGGCCCACACTGCATGCCCCAACCTGACCGGGGTTTTTAATTCATAGACACACGCAGGTAGAACTCCCTATTGTGAAGTCCCTGTGGACCGACAGCATGGGTGGGTGCCAGGAAGCCACCGACGGTACATAAATATATCCCATTGCATTGCCCATCACAGCTGAGGTAATGTCATGTTTAATGCAGGTGGGCTTCGGCCCACACTGCATGCCCCAGTCAGACTGGGGTTCTTTAGAAGTGGACACATGCAGTTACAACTCCGTGTGGACCGACAGCATGGGTGGCTCCCTGGAACCCACCGGCTGTACATAAATGTATCCCATTGCAGTGCCCTGGACAGCAGAGCTAACGTCAGATTAAATGCAGGTGGGCTTCGGCCCACACTGCATGCCCCAGTCAGACTGGGGTTCTTTATAAGTAGACACAGGCAGGTACAACTCCCTATTGTGAAGTCCGTGTGGACCGACAGCATCGGAGGGTCCCAGGAAGCCACCGGCAGTACATAAATAAATCCCATTGCATTGCCCAGCACAGCTGAGGTAATGTCATGTTTAATGCAGGTGGGTTTCGGCCCACACTGCATGCCCCAGTCAGACTGGGGTTCTTTAGAAGTGGACACATGCAGTTACAACTCCGTGTGGACCGACAGCATGGGTGGGTGCCAGGAAGCCACCGGCGGTACATAAATACATCCCATTGCAGTGCCCAGGACCGCTGATGTAACGTCAGCTTTAATGCAGGTGGGCAAAAAATTAATTGGATTACACTGTAGGCGAGGGCCCCCAAAAATTGGTGTACCAACAGTACTAATGTACCTCAGAAAAATTGGCCATGCCCAACCAAGAGGGCAGGTGAAACCCATTAATCACTTTGGTTAATGTGGCTTAATTTGTAACTAGGCCTGGAGGCAGCCCAGTTAAAATAAAAATTGGTTCAGGTGCAAGTTTCAACGCTTTAATGAGCATTGAAACGTATAAAAATTGTTTACAAAAATTATATGACTGAGCCTTATGGGCCTAAGAAAAATTGCCCGTTCGGCGTGATTATGTGAGGTTTCAGGAGGAGGAGCAGGAGGAGGAGGATGAATATTATACACAGATTGATGAAGCTAAAAGGTCCACGTTTTTGATGGTGATAGAGAACAATGCTTCCATTCGCGGGTGCAGCCTACGTATTGTTCAGGTATCGCTGCTGTCCGGTGGTGGAGAAGAGAAGTCTGGGGAAATCCAGGCTTTGTTCATCTTGATGAGTGTAAGCATGTCGGCACTGTCGGTTGACAGGCGCGTACACTTATCTGTGATGATTCCCCCAGCCGCACTAAACACCCTCTCTGACAAGACACTAGCCGCAGGACAAGCAAGCACCTCCAGGGCATACAGCACGAGTTCAGGCCACGTGTCCAGCTTCGACACCCAGTAGTTGTAGGGGGCAGAGGCGTCACGGAGGACGGTTGTGCGATCGGCTACGTACTCCCTCACCATCCTTTTACAGTGCTCCCGCCGACTCAGCCTTGACTGGGGAGCGGTGACACAGTCTTGCTGGGGAGCCAGAAAGCTGTCAAAGGCCTTAGAGAGTGTTCCCCTGCCTGTGCTGTACATGCTGCCTGATCTCCGTGCCTCCCCTGCTACCTGGCCCTCAAAACTGCGCCTTCTACCACTAGCGCTGTCGGATGGGAATTTTACCATCAGCTTGTCCGCCAGGGTCCTGTGGTATAGCATTACTCTCGAACCCCTTTCCTCTTCGGGTATGAGAGTGGAAAGGTTCTCCTTATGCCGTGGGTCGAGCAGTGTGTACACCCAGTAATCCGTAGTGGCCAGAATGCGTGTAACGCGAGGGTCACGAGAAAGGCATCCTAACATGAAGTCAGCCATGTGCGCCAGGGTACCTGTATGCAACACATGGCTGTCCTCACTAGGAAGATCACTTTCAGGATCCTCCTCCTCCTCCTCAGGCCATACACGCTGAAAGGATGACAGGCAAGCAGCATTGGTACCCTCAGCAGTGGGCCAAGCTGTCTCTTCCCCCTCCTCCTCATCCTCCTCATGCTCCTCCTCCTCCTCCTCAACGCGCTGAGATATAGACAGGAGGGTACTCTGACTATCCAGCGACATACTGTCTTCCCCCGCCTCTGTTTCCGAGCGCAAAGCGTCTGCCTTTATGCTTTGCAGGGAACTTCTCAAGAGGCATAGCAGAGGAATGGTGACGCTAATGATTGCAGCATCGCCGCTCACCATCTGGGTAGACTCCTCAAAGTTTCCAAGGACCTGGCAGATGTCTGCCAACCAGGCCCACTCTTCTGTAAAGAATTGAGGAGGCTGACTCCCACTGCGCCGCCCATGTTGGAGTTGGTATTCCACTATAGCTCTACGCTGCTCAAAGAGCCTGGCCAACATGTGGAGCGTAGAGTTCCACCGTGTGGGCACGTCGCACAGCAGTCGGTGCACTAGCAGATGAAATCGATGTTGCAGGGTGGCAGTGTCCGTGTTGGACTTGCGGAAATGTGCGCAGAGCCGGTGCACCTTTCCGAGCAGGTCTGACAAGCGTGGGTGGCTTTTCAGAAAGCGCTGAACCACCAAATTAAAGATGTGGGCCAGGCATGGCACGTGCGTGAGGCTGCCGAGCTGCAGAGCCGCCACCAGGTTACGGCCGTTGTCACACACGACCATGCCCGGTTGGAGGCTCAGCGGCGCAAGCCAGCGGTCGGTCTGCTCTGTCAGACCCTGCAGCAGTTCGTGGGCCATGTGGCTCTTCTCTCCTAAGCTGAGTAGTTTCAGCACGGCCTGCTGACGCTTGCCCACCGCTGTGCTGCCGTGCCGGGCGACACCGACTGCTGGCGACGTGCTGCTGCTGACACATCTTGATTGCGAGACAGAGGTTGCGTAGGAGGAGGAGGAGGAGGGAGGTTTAGTGGAGGAAGCATGCACCGCCGCAGATACCACCACCGAGCTGGGGCCCGCAATTCTGGGGGTGGGTAGGACGTGAGCGGTCCCAGGCTCTGACTCTGTCCCAGCCTCCACTAAATTCACCCAATGTGCCGTCAGGGAGATATAGTGGCCCTGCACGCCTGTGCTTGTCCACGTGTCCGTTGTTAAGTGGACCTTGGCAGTAACCGCGTTGGTGAGGGCGCGTACAATGTTGCGGGAGACGTGGTCGTGCAGGGCTGGGACGGCACATCGGGAAAAGTAGTGGCGACTGGGAACTGAGTAGCACGGGGCCGCCGCCGCCATCATACCTTTGAAAGCCTCCGTTTCCACAACCCTATACGGCAGCATCTCAAGGCTGATAAATTTGGCTATGTGCACGTTTAACGCTTGAGCGTGCGGGTGCGAGGCGGCGTACTTGCGCTTGTGCTCCAACACCTGTGCTAGCGACGGCTGGACGATGCGCTGAGAGACATTGGTGGATGGGGCCGAGGACAGCGGAGGTGAGGGTGTGGGTGCAGGCCAGGAGACGGTAGTGCCTGTGTCCTGAGAGGGGGGTTGGATCTCAGTGGCAGGTTGGGGCACAGGGGGAGAGGCAGCGGTGCAAACCGGAGGCGGTGAACGGGCATCGTCCCACCTTGTGGGGTGCTTGGCCATCATATGTCTGCGCATGCTGGTGGTGGTGAGGCTGGTGGTGGTGGCTCCCCGGCTGATCTTGGCGCGACAAAGGTTGCACAACACTGTTCGTCGGTCGTCTGCACTCTCAGTGAAAAACTGCCAGACCTTCGAGCACCTCGGCCTCTGCAGGGTGGCATGGCGCAAGGGTGCACTTTGGGAAACAGTTGGTGGATTATTCGGTCTGGCCCTGCCTCTACCCCTGGCCACCGCACTGCCTCTTCCAACCTGCCCTGCTGCTGCACTTGCCTCCCCCTCTGAAGACCTGTCCTCAGTAGGCGTAGCAAACCAGGTGGGGTCAGTCACCTCATCGTCCTGCTGCTCTTCCTCCGAATCCTCTGTGCGCTCCTCCCTCGGACTTACTCCAATTACTACTACCTGAGTGATAGACAACTGTGTCTCATCGTCATCGTCCTCCTCACCCACTGAAAGCTCGAGACAGTTGCCGGAAGTCCCCAGCCTCATCCCCCGGACCCCGGGAACTTTCCAAAGGTTGGGCATCGGTCACGACAAACTCCTCCAGTGGGAGAGGATTCGGAACCATTGCTGCCCATTCTGGGCAGGGGCCCGAGAATAGTTCCTGGGAGTCTGCCTGCTCCTCAGAATGTGTCATTGTAATGGAGTGAGGAGGCTGGGAGGAAGGAGGAGCAGCAGCCATAGGATTCAGAGTTGCAGCAGTGGACGGCGCAGAATTCTGGGTGGTCGATAGATTGCTGGATGCACTTTCTGCCATCCACGACAGGACCTGCTCACACTGCTCATTTTCTAATAAAGGTCTACCGCGTGGACCCATTAATTGTGAGATGAATGTGGGGACGCCAGAAACGTGCCTCTCTCCTAATCCCGCAGCAGTCGGCTGCGATACACCTGGATGAGGAGCTCGGCCTGTGCCCACACCCTGACTTGGGCCTCTGCATCCTCGCCCACGTCCACGTCCTCTAGGCCTACCCCTACCCCTCAGCATGCTGTATTACCAGTAGTGCAGAAACAGAACGCTGTAATTAAATGTGCCGCTTATTGGCCTGTGGTTGGAGGGTGACTTCGCTTACGGAACGCACAGCAGAGGCAGGAAAGAATTTTGCACAAGCCTGCTGTAACACTTAGCTGGCTGCGTATGAATTAGGACAACTACCCCCAGCAGAGACGCAGTACACTGAGGACGGTCACAGGCAGCCCAAGTAGATTTTTTTTCCCAAATTTTTTTGGAAAAGCCCACTGCCCAAATAGACTGGATATGTCTTTCACTGTCCCTGCCTCACCACCACTACTGGCTGTGGACTATGTAAAATTACTGCAGACTGTTTCACTCTGGACAGGATGACAGCGGTAATGTAAGAGGCAACGCAGAGCCAGGAAAGAATTTTGCGCAAGCCTGCTGTAACACTTAGCTGGCTGCGTATGAATTAGGACAACTACCCCCAGCAGAGACGCAGTACAGTCAGTACGGTCACAGGCAGCCCAAATAGATTTTTTTCCCCAAATTTTTTTGGAAAAGCCCACTGCCTATATAGACTGGATATGTCTTTCACTGTCCCTGCCTCACCACCACTACTGGCTGTGGACTATGTAAAATTACTGCAGACTGTTTCACTCTGGACAGGATGACAGCGGTGATGTAAGAGGCAACGCAGAGGCAGAAAAGAATTTTGCGCAAGCCTGCTGTAACACTTAGCTGGCTGCGTATGAATTAGGACAACTACCTCCAGCAGAGACGCAGTACAGTCAGGACGGTCACAGGCAGCCGAAATAGATTTTTTTTCCCAAATTTTTTTGGAAAAGCCCACTGCCTATATAGACTGGATATGTCTTTCACTGTCCCTGACTCACCACCACTACTGGCCCTGGACTATGTAAAATTACTGCAGGACGCAATGCTCTGGACGCAATGCTCTGCACGGCCGATATACAAAAAAAAAAAAAAAGTGCAACACTGCAAAAAGCAGCCTCCACAGTACTGCACACAGTCAGATGTGGCCCTAAGAAGGACCGTTGGGGTTCTTGAAGCCTAAAATCAATCCTAACACTCTCCCTATAGCAGCTCCGGCATCAGCAGCACTTTCCCTGATCTCTGTCAGAATGCATCTGTGGCGAGCCGCGGGAGGGGCCGATTTTTATACTCGGGTGACACCTGATCTCGCCAGCCACTCACTGCAGGGGGGTGGTATAGGGCTTGAACGTCGCATGGGGAAGTTGTAATGCCTTCCCTGTCTTTCTATTGGCCAGAAAAGCGCGCTAACGTCTCAGAGATGAAAGTGAAAGTAACTCGAACATCGCGTGGTGCTCGCCTCTAGTAACGAGCATCTCGAACACGCTAATACTCGAACGAGTATCAAGCTCGGACTAGTACGTTCGCTCATCTCTAGTCATGAGCTCCATTAATTTACACATAAAAGTTATTAATTTAACTTTGCACTCTTCCACTAAAAAGCTCTTTTTCTGTCTTTGGAGCAAATATTATAGACTCATATGTTAAATATATTCTGCTCTATGTGACTGTGATTTTCTTCCATTAATGTACATTTATTGGGTGTGTTAACAAATTGCTACTGATGAGTATTCATTGGCGGGTCTGTCCGGTCCAGCCCTCTTAGACTACAGGACTAAAAGTAAAGACACATGGTCGGAGTGTGATGAAAAACCACAGGCAGTTGATTGCATTTGATTTTTGTCACCAAGTTGCTACAGTTGCAATGCGTTTTTCTGCTGCATATTTAGAGCATATTTACAAGTTGAACCTTTAGGCCATGATTTGCTACAGAATTTCCATGCAGAAAATCGGAAGTGTTTCCGTGGGTAAATAAACCCGCGGCAAATGTTGCTGATTTGTTATGTATTGTGCTGCTGATTATTTGCTATTTTGCGGCAATCTGCTCTCCAAATCCGCAGCTATTGTTGGGGTTGGCTGTGGATTTTTGGAGAATTATATTATATGTTCACTTCTCTAATATAGACTTATCACTGTTACTAAAGCAAATGTTACTTTTACTGTACGATGAGCCAGACACTAGCCCATCAAATTCCCTGCTTCCAAATGCCTAACTATTTTAACAAACTCCAGCTTTTCAGCTCCCACCATATTCTTGTATCTTGCAGTCTCATCCAAGTTTGTGGGAACACAGTTCACATTTATATTGGAAATGTCTGGAGAAACGAACATCTTTGAACTAAAAAAATCACACAGGCATAGGACCAGTTTACAATTGCTCTAGCGATCAGAATCCTAGATCATTGGCATCTACCAATAATTACTTTCTGACATGTCTCTATGACATATTACCAATCTCAATAAAATAGTTAAGAGCAGCGACATCACACTGACAACGAAGGTCTGCATAGGTAAAGCAATGATATCCTATGGATGGGAGAGCTGGACCATAAGGAAGGCTGAGTGAAAGAAAATAGACGCTTTTGAACTGTGGTATTGGAGGAAAATGCTGAGAGAGCCTTGGACCGCAAGAAGATCAAATCAGTCCATACTCCGGGAAATAAAGCCAGACTGCTCACTGGAGGGAGGGATATTAAAGGCAAAACTGAAGAACTTTGGCCACATAATGAGAAGACAGGATACCTTGGAGAAGATGCTGATGTTGGGGAAAGTGGAAGGCAAAAAGAAGAGGGGCCGACCAAGGGCAAGATGGATGCATGATATCCTTCAGGTGACGGACTGGACCTTGGTGGAGCTGGGAGTGGCGACAGCCAACAAGAAGCTCTGGCCTGGGTTGGTCCACGAGGTCACGAAGAGTCGGAAGCGACTGAACGCATAAACAACAAGTAGTATTCAGCAAACCAGTAGAACCCTGTCTTTGGCACAAACTAGAATCAAGCTTTCAGCAAAGTTCTACCCAAAAGAAGGTTCTACATGTTCGGTTCACTCAACACTAGTTCTGAACACTGGTGTATAACACTGTCTAAGAGCCACAAAAGCCCTGTTTGACACTCTCAGAGACAATTTTGTACATCAGTTTTAGGGGTTTTAGTCAACTTTTGGGTTTAATTAATTTGTACCAAACTTTTTGCAAAAGTTTGTCAAACGATTCAAATCAAACTTTTCACAAATTCGCTCATCACTAATTCTAAGACTAGACATACACTTTAAACTTGAGCCAACCATTTACAAAGCTTTTTAAATAATTTCTATGTCATTTTGAAGTGCATAAGTACCTCCTTTGGTTCTAAAAGCTAGCATTTATTTGCTGTGATAATTTGAATTTGCGGTGATAATTGTATAGAGTTATCTCAGCAGGTACCCTCTGTAATGCTGCGTGCATAGTTAGCACACCCATAACTGTGTGCATTACAGTTCAGTTCATGAGAACAGCTTACAAGAACAAAAGAAAGCAGTATAAATGTCGCATTGTTCTCATCACTAGAAAATCTTTAATGTTCTCCATCCTCTGATTTTTTTATTTCCTATTCCTCATTTCTATGGTGTCAGTAATGGGCTGTCAGTATATGATTAATGGTCCCCTGAATGCCCTCGTACACATCTTCTCAGGCGACATGATACCATCCAATAATGTTACTCACTCCAGACTGTTTGCATTGCATCTCCTTTCTTAGCTCGCTGGTACACATTATTTGACATGGGAAAAGTTAAGCTTACACGCTATATGAAACTAATTATTTGTTGTTCTCTTGTTTCCAGAATCCTCCACTGAACACAAAGCTGGGACCCCAGAAAGTCGTTGCTGTCACTATATTGTCAAACGACAATGCCTTTGGAATCATCTCTGTCAATATGGTAGAGAAGCTGTCGTATTGTCATCCTTTATTCTTGGGTTGCAAAGGGGTTTGAAGATTTTTTTCATATCTTTGTAGCCTTTTATTAAGTTACTCATTAAAAAGTAAAACGGGAAAGAAGTGCTAGGAAATTGTAGAAACAGCATGGAACATTTCATAATCCCTGCTTTGAGATGAAAAAAATATTATTTAGGTTCCTATCAGAAGCTATGAAAGGAGATTTCCAGCTTTAAACTATTGATGGCTTATCCTCAGGATAGGTCAGTCATCAATAGCTGATTGGTGGAGGTCCACCAGCCGGGACTCCGCACATTAGTTATTCGCTAGAGCAGTATAAAACTGCTGTCTGCCAGAAGCATACAGCTCTGTACACCATAAAGCAGCCAAGATTTGGAATTGCAGGCCAAGTTTTCACTGGCGAGTGTAGCCCATGTAATTTTGGGCATCCATGAATGGATCTTTTTTTGCCCAATAGAAATACCAATCAGTGTAAATATAGTTGCAATACTGATGGAATACAGATCCAATACGGATGCATTTGTATTTCAAGCACTCTCCATAAAGTTCAATGGGCATTTTCAGAATGGATGAAAGTAGTACACACTGCCTTTCTCGAATATGTGCATATTTTATAGAGCTATGTGGATAGACTCATAGATTAACACTGACTCTGTGTTATGGACAGAAAAATATGAAAGGAATACTGATTAAGTATATGCTTGTGGGAAAGTGGCCTAAGGCCTTATTCATGTAGGCATGGCTGTGTTGCATCCAGGAAAATCAGACACAATAAACTTGTCTGTGTACGGTCCGATGTTCATGGATGCCCAACATCGAATGAGCTGTTTATGTCTGTGAAAACAGACTAGAACAGCACATGCTGCATTTTTTTTCATATGGACCATAGTTCCATGTGAGGGTGCTTTTTTTTCTTACCTGTGCTTGGTTTTCCACATTCCTGCTCTGTTCGGGAACAGGGAAGTGGAATCTTTGCAGCCGAATGGTTCTGTCTCTGGACGGAACTGAACATTGCCAGGAGGACCCCATTGACTATAATGGGGTCCAACCACTTCCTGCCCAGCTATCTGGCTTTTGGGTGGTAGAAAAAGTGCTGCATGCAGCACTTTTCTTCTGGTGTTTCCAGCCGCATCTGTGACAGCACCTCCGGCCACCCTAAAATAATCACATGGTCACATAAACAGCACACTGATATGAATAAGTCCTGAGGCGGTGTATTTACTGGTGATTTTTTAATCTTGAAGAGAAAATAGGAATGGAAAAGGGATGCTTTATTTGTACAAGAAAGTAGAACATATTAAGGACATCATTGCTTCGAGCGTGTTCTTTATAATCTACTTCTGACAATCAAGGTGTATTAAGATTAAACATTATTGCCCAGAAGCAATGTCAATTGTAGTGCTTATACATTTTTAATTAGTATTTGGGAAAGATAACAGAATATCTCATGTAAAACATTGCTTTGAATTAGACATCACCTCCTAATTGCCCTCTTGAGATATAGTACTTACGTAAGGCTGATGGAAAGGAAATACTAATGAAGACAAAGTTTCCAACTGAAGTCAAATCCTGGTCTTTCGAGGCAGTGTCTATTAGCTATAGGTCCTGTAGGTCCCAGAGGTGACCACTGGATCTGCATGCTCTTGTGAAGACTGGTGTGGTTGCCTTAAATACTACAGAAGTGCAGGTACTCGCTATTGCTGGTCCCTAGCACTGTATCAGGCAGTAGTATCACCTAAGTTGAGTTCTTGGGTCAAGTTTTGCTGATACTGTGTGGGAAAAGTCATAGGAAAGGGTTGACAGGAGCAACATTGGGGCATATTTATAAAAAGTGTCAATTGGTCATCAGAAGTGGCAATTATTTTCGTGAACCAAATACAGAAGTACCATTCATGGACATGTGAGACATTGATGCCACTTTTATGCTTACTGACGCTTGACATTTGGCATTATCCTGTGGAGATCGCTTACTGATGCAGCTCAGAAGCTCAAAGGGATTTCCAATTTTATTTGAATAAAGCTTAATGAAAAAATATGCAACTTTCAAATGTACTTAAGGGTGTGAATAATCTTTCCTCTTCTGATAACCAGTAGAAGGAGGGTAATTGTGATCCTGCTGTGTAGAGCTCTGGAATACTGTGTTCTGTTCTGGAGGCCTCACATACAGAAAGATACTGATAAAACAGAACAAGTCCAAAGACGGGCTACAAAAATGGTGGAAGGTCTGAAGAATAAAACTTATCAGGAAAGATTTAAAGAACTTAGGCATAAAAACCAAACAAGGATCAGCCTGTGTAAACAGGCAATCGTTCATCTATGAGGTATAGATAAGGTTCAAGAGGGAAGTGTTTTTATTTTACTGAAAGAGTAGTAGATGTTTAGAACAAACTTCCAGCAGATGTGGTTGGAAAATCAACAATGAATTCGGGCATGTCTAGGATAAGCATAGATCTATCCTAAGAGAGGAACCATAAGGACATCATATAAGGGCAGACTAGATGGTCCATGTTCTCTTTTTCTGCCATCAATTTTCTATGTTTCTGTTTCTGCGTGCATTAAAGAGTTATGACATTTACTTACATAGTATGGCTGTTCAGTGTATATCACTATGCATATCCACCTGCTAAGCTGAATCACTTTCCGCTCTACTGGATCCTCTGATCACTCTGACAGCAGCTTATACAAATTGCTTCTACCCTGCTTGTCGGGAGGACCAGAGATTGTACAGTAGCATAGCAATACACAGCAAAGCTGAGATGGCTGGTTTTAAGGATTGACTGTAATTATTATTAACTATAATTATTATCTATGGCAAACTTATTGGAAACTGGCTGCCAGAAGGAGAAGCAGACTGACTGGAGAATTAACTAAAAATTAAATTTCAAGCTGCCAGAGGTGGGCAGAGATTGGGAACCAATTGTGGACAATGTTTATAGCTGCTAGAACGTGAAAAAAACTTACTATGGAATATATTTAAAGCTATGGACTTGGACTTACTGCTGGTGATGCGAAGTACAAAGGAGTGGGGAGAGAAAAATAGAATGCATGCAAAGGGTTTGGGGACTTTTAGGCTGAAAACAGAGAAATGAATCATTTGACACTGCACAGCAGCCCACTCACAATCGCTCATATTGGTATTGTTGTTGAGGGGCCAAAAAGAAGAAAAAAAGATGAAAAGCATGAAATAATTAAAAATAGCAGTTAATAATCTTTCGGGACTTCTTGTATGAACTTGATAACCCACCTGTTTTCTTCTTTTTCTATTGGATAATAGTGGAGCATTGCATAGTCCGATTGATGAATTTATGTTTCTAAGGAAGATTTCTTAAGTATCGTTGTCTTGTGCCTCCTTGTTTAATGGTTGAGCAGCTTCTAATATTCTCTCATCTTTTTTGCACATCAGTCGTCCTACATCACAGTGAATGAGCCACAGGGTAGAAACCAATCGTTGCCAGTCATGCTTCTGAGAGAGAAAGGCACTTATGGAAGCGTGACTGTGACTTTTGAGGTAAGTTCAGCTCCATCGGTCTGAGGATATGTTTTGTTAACTCAGCTTTATCATTAATTGCGGAAACATTCTTTTTTTCCTTTGAAAGCTTTTTTTTCTACTTCGGGTGTCAGCAATACTTTTTTACAATATACAATCCGTTCAGCTTTATGTGTGTCATCCATGTAAAATAGAAAAAGCTCAGCTCTACTATTTTTTCTTTACCGTATTCTTTCATGTTATTTAGCCCCATCATATTCCATAGCTCTGCACACAGAATATATCCGCTCACACCAGTCCTCATCAGGGCTCACCTTCTAATCTTAGCCTCTTAGCTGTGTTCAACTGATAGTTCTACTGACTTCCACATAAACATGCATGGTCGATGAGCTAAGCTTACATAGAATCATAGAATGGTAGAGTTGGAAGGGACCTCCATGTTTATTTCAATAAGGAGAGGGGGGTAAGTCAGGGAAACAAAGCATCAGGCAAGTTAAAATCGGGAGAATCAACACTGCCCCCTTCTTCATTCAATGGATTATCAACCAACATTGAATTAAGTCTTCAGGTGGAACCCTGGGACAAAGCAATCGGCTTCCATTGCTCAGAGACCAATAAGATATCTATTGGAGTTGGTTTTAATTTGTTTTTGATATATGTGGCAGAAAAATAATGTAATAAACCATTTTATCACAAGGAGTCAAAAATGAAGTTTTATTCCCCTGCAGGGTCCTTCTGCAAGTGCACTAAAGGCAAGCCTTCTCCGGAAGTGCTTTTTACTTTCTACATTGTGCTGCACCACAGCTCTGATTGACAGCTGTACCATCCAATCAGGAGAGCAATACCGCTGTCACTCAGAACAGAGGGGAGGGGTTGTGGAGCAGCTCAATGGAGAGATTAGCTTGCACTTAAAGGAGAGGATTCGCCTTCAGGGCACTTGATACACCCGGAAATTAAAAAAATATATGACTCTTGGTGATATGATGGTAAAATTGTTTAACCCTGTTTCAAAATGGCCGTCTAAGTTACTTTAACTGAATCTCTTTTGTTTTAGTTTTCATTAATTAAGTGGCTACTGTATATCCTGTAGGTTAAAGAGATACATATAGTACGTAAGGCTACATGCATACTCTTTCATAGTTTCACACTTTGCTGGCACGGTTTTGCAGATAGATGGCGGTCCTAATCCAGCGGATGAAGACCTTCTTCCAGCTAAAGAAAACATTACATTCCTCAGTGGGAGATCCATCTTCATTTACAACCTGACAGTTTTAGATGATCAGGTAAGATAAATTAGTCATCTCTTGACAACTGCATGGCAATCCGTACAGATGAAGACATTACTTTCTGGAAGAAGAATGTTAAAGTTTATCTTACATAATAAAGGTGCAAATGTGGATGTTGGGAAAGCTGTTGATGTCAGAGTTAGAATTTGCGAAAGCATTTGATACTGTATATAACAACAGTCTATGAAAGTTGAAGATGCAGGGACTCTGAGAAAATGCCATTTGATAGATATAAAAAGTGATTGTAAATTCTGTGTACTTGAAATGGGCTAAAGTTAGCAGTGGTATATCACAAGGGTCTGTTTTGGGCGCAGTTCTTTTTAATATTTTTTTTAATGACCTTATGAATATGTGGAATACTAAATTTTTGAAATATTACAAATAAAACATGTTTGCAGCCTCTGTAGTCAAATGGTAAAAGATATGAAATGCATATAAATCTAAAGTAATGCACCTTGGTCACAGTGATACAATGGCTGCACATACAATAAATGGAATCCAACTGTGGTTGACAAGGTTGTCAGTAAGAAGTATACGGAAGTATAAGCAGCACTTAGTGCCAAGCAGCATTAATTTAGCATATTTTGATTTAATGAAGAATCGTTGGAGGCTGTACAAGCATGGATAACTCAAAGGGGACTTAGACGAAACGATTATTGTTAAAAAAAAAAAAACGGTAAATGAGCAAATGTGAAGAGAATCGTTTAGTCTAACTGCAAGCCAACAATGAACGAGAATTGTTCGCTTCTCGTTCGTTGATTTTTGGCAGGTATAAAAATTATCGTTGGCTCGTTCAGTTTAACCCTTTCCAATCCACTGTCTGACCTCTGAAGACATTATGATTTAGGGCTGTACAGTTCCAATGTTGGAAGACATCCGTCGGAGTTCTCTTACTGTATATTGCCAGCCTCTCTGCTGTCGGAGCCTATCCAATGTGTCACCTCATGCAGTACTGGCTTTAGCCAGCCGATAGCGCCATTGTATAACAACAGAAAAAGAGTAAGCCCCCCCCAGGAAAACCAGGATACAAATTGGATTGGAAAGGGTTAAACACTGATGGTTCAGTGCTTCACATTCACAATACTGAACGATTCTCATTGAACAAGTCAACAATGAATCTGCCTGTCTAAACAGGCTGCATGAGAGGAAACGAGCTTGCAGTGACGTCACTGGTTTGTTTGCTTGTACAAACGAGAATCATTCAGTATAAGGCCTTAGTCAGACGGGCGTTTTTTCGCGCGATTTGCGGATCGCATGACGGATGCGCATCCGCAAATCGCGTGACCGGTGCCCGAAAATCGCCCGAAAATCTGCTCCTAGCCGCGTTTCATTAGAAACGGGCCGGAGCTGTCCAGCGCATTGCATTCAATGGAGCAATACAGCGGCTCCATTGAAAGCAATGCGCTGCGGGCGAGTGTGGGATGAATTGTCGGGAAGGGCTTAAATATATAAGCCCTTCCCTGCAATTCATCCAGAAAAGTGTTAAAATAAAAAATATATACATACTCACCTGCTCCCGGCAGTCGGAGTTCCCCGCGGCCGGCCTGCAGTGGGTGTGAAGGGGGTGTGAGTCAGACCTGCCCCCTGATTGGCTCAGCGCTGAGCCAATCAGGTAGCAGGTCTGACTCACACCCCCTTCACACCCACTGCAGGCCGGCCGCGGGGAACTCTGACTGCCGGGAGCAGGTGAGTATATATATATATTTTTTATTTTACATGACCAGGAACCGAGCGGGACCATCTGCACCCCCACACTACTAGACACAAATCCCGCTGAAGCTAACCGGAATGGTCCTATTTTGAATTCTGGGACTTCATCCTCACAAGAGAATCAACTACAAGTCATTAATCTGTCGTCTAGGAAATTAACCCGCAATGAGGCAGCAGTACTTAAGAAGGGTCTTTCCTTCATTCCTACAAATAAATATGATTCCTTCGGATGGGTCAAAGATGTGAATTTATTTCTCAGAAAACTTCGTTGGAAGAAGCATTTTATTGCTTTGGGAAAGAAAAAATGTGCAGAATTAGGTCTGGATTTTGAAGATTTGGACATAATCACGACACTTGAAGAGCTTGAACGAGAAGGAGAAAAGGATCCAGCGAAAGGCCCTTTTACGAGACTTAAACCAAAAAGCACTGCATATCCTCCACCTGTCGATTCAGCATATCTTGAAATCTTTGAAATTATGGTGAATGACGAACTGAACAAGCTATCAAAGGTCCATAGGTTTAAATATCAGAACCTGACTATAGCTAAAAAACAAGCCCTACTGACTATTGAGAAGGATGAAACAATAATCATCAAACCTTCGGACAAGGGCGGGAATATCACCATCTTAGATCGGAATCAGTATCGTGACATGTGCCTTAAAATCCTACTGGATAAAAACAACTATGAGATACTCCCAACTGACCCGACGGATAAGTTTAATAGTGAACTCAAGGAAATCTTGGTGGGAGCGAAGGAAAGATCACTTATTAGTGACAACGAATACAAATTTCTGTACTCAACAAATCCTCAAATCGCAACCTTCTATGGATTGCCAAAAATCCATAAGGGGTTAAATCCCCTTAAAGGATGCCCGATTGTCTCGGGAATTGATAATGTGACTCAAGGTGTTAGCAAATACATCAATATCATTCTGAGACCTTTTGTGGAAGCCCTCCCAGCCTATGTCCAGGACACAACAGATGTCCTCAAAAAACTTGATGGCCTTACCGTATCCCCTGACACTAAGCTTGCCAGCTTAGATGTTGAATCGCTGTATAGCTGTATACCTCATGAAGGAGGCTTGGAAGCAGTTAGCTTTTTTCTTAAGCAAAGGGGAACTCAATTTAGAGCGCATGACACCATGCTCTTAGACCTTCTGTCGTTTGTCCTCACTAAAAGTTATTTTCTTTTCGAGGGGCAGTACTTCCACCAGCTCAGGGGTACAGCTATGGGGAGCCCATGTGCCCCCACTTATGCCAACTTGTACCTGGGCTGGTGGGAGGAAACCCTCGTTTTCTGTGAGGCAAACGAAGAATGGTTACCATCGATAGAGTTATGGATTCGTTATATTGACGACATCCTAATTCTATGGACTGGCTCGGTAGAGGGCTTCCACAACTTTGTCAAAAACTTAACCCAGAATAAGCTAAACCTATATTTAACAACGGAAATTCACCCAACGACAATCACTTTTTTGGATTTGCAAATCACCAAAGGTGAGAATGGCTCCCTCGAGACTACCATCTTCCGCAAGGACACTGCCACGAACACCTTGCTCCATTGGGAAAGTCACCACCCAATGGCGTTGAAGCGTGGAATACCGAAAGGTCAAATTATCCGTGCCAGGAGAAATTGTTCCTCTGACACGGAGTTTCGGTCCAAAGCAAGGGATATGACACAACGCTTTAGAAATAGAGGGTATCTTTCTTCAGTACTAACACAGGCAAATGACTTTGTAAATAGCAAACGAAGAGAAGAATTCCTCCAGAAGAAACCATCAATAACCGGGGACAACAAGGCTCGTATCATAGGTACTTACGACGATTGTGCCAAAGAGGTACGAACAATCTTAGAAAAACACTGGCACATATTACGTCGTGATGTGGATTTGATAAATTACCTACCTGAGAGGCCTTTAATCACCTTTAAGAGAGGACGAAATTTGGGTGATCGTCTGGTACACAGCCATTTCAATCCAATTTCACAACGTAAGACCTGGCTAGCATCTGATTTACCCAAAGGTTGTTATCCTTGTGTAGGATGCAAAGCATGTAAATTTATTCAGAGAGGGAATTCCTTCAGAAGCTCCTCAACTGGGAGAGAATATTCCATTCGTGATTTCATCAATTGCAGGTCCCAGTACGTGGTATATAAGGCTACTTGCCCGTGCCCCCTCGACTACGTGGGTAAAACTACCCAACAACTGCACCGACGGCTGTTAGCGCACGTTGGTAACGTAGAACAGGGGGACAAAACTAGTTTGGCAATTCACGTAAAGGAACATCATGGAAATGACCCCAATGTTCTCAAATTTCAAGGTCTGGAGATTCTAAGGGATAATGGAAGGCGCGGCAACCGAGATCGACGATTGCTGCAAAAAGAGAGCCAATGGATCCACCGCTTGGATTCCTGTACTCCCAGGGGCCTAAATGAGTGTCAGTCCTTTGCTTCATTCATCTAAAATATTGTCAGGCTTGGACATTCAACTCATAATAATAATAGAAACTGGGATTGTGACATCTACCACATGATAAACACGATCTCTCCCTCAATATTGCATGCATAAAATACATAACAACCCTCTCTCATAATGAGGTGACTATACATACTTATCAATAACATTAAGAACTAAAATGACTGGGGATAACCCAGGTGATGCATTAAGCCTTGCTAACATCAATAGTAGTCCCCCATAGGACCAATACACAGAGCAGTATATGGTATGCATATAAGAATGAGATGAGATATAACTAGATGTAAACATCATTAGGTTATTCCTGTGTTAGTATCAGGTTATAACTAAACTATGAAATCACATCGGGCTGTAAACAATGCTCTATGTATGAAGCATCATTAGCATATCAGGGATTGTCATAAACAAACTACAGTGCTTCCACTAATTAACTAAAACGCCCATAAACAAGGGGCTGATGCACCAAACACCTCCTACACGTCGCTGCCTGCAACCTGGCGTTTATGTGTTGCCATAGAAATTAGATACAGCCACGTCAGCGGCACGCTCCGGCCACTTGGTTGGCAAGTGATTGGCAACACAACGCCTAGGGTCTACTGCGCATGCGCGAGCACTCGAAATATCGCGAGATTTGGATGGAAGGTGTGTGACGCTCTCTGCAGCTCATTGGTGTTTTGATAGCCTATCCCCTTGTCTGGGAGGCGTGGTTTCTGCGATATAAACCAGGACTTTGAGTTCACTTACCATCTATACTCATTTATCCTGCAGCCTCTGTGCTGCACAGTTCTCTGTCTATATCTGTGTCAATATCCATCCTGATGACGCTACTTACAATTAGATAGTAGTAGAAACGCGTTGATGGTCTCTTTTAAGCTATCTCCTAGTACTAATGTTAGCTCTAAAAATTATCAAGTAGCTTGGCTAGGAAGAATAGCGCTGAGAGCATCAAAACATCAGATGTTCTCATCAGCCTATAGATAGCTGACTCTCTTAGCTATCTTTTCATGTGAATAATATCAGCTTGGATTCACAATCAAAGAGTTCACCTCTACAGATAGCATTTGAGGGCATTAGAATATTGAATGCACCTATTTATCTATCAGACAGATTCTGAGAGCTGTTTTATTTTGATCCATATGAGATCAATAATTTAAAGGGAATCTTGCTATAGATTGGAGAGACGCATTTTTCAATATTGGTATCAGAGGGGTTCCTATTATTCACAAACCACTCAATGTATTGGTAGACCAATTACGTTTTCAACGAGATTGGTCACCTTGTCTCCTCTTATCGGTAGTAATATATGTCACTATATAATTATATGTGACATATACAGAAATTTGCTATTTCCGAACTACCGAATATTAGTGACACTCTGTCTCACTTCATTAACACACCTAATGAGAACTAGGAGGTGTATTATAAACTATTTTGTGTATAATTCAAAGGGAAAAATATAATAGAGATCAGGTGATATAACATCCAATGACCTGACATGTGTTGTATTCTGATAAGACAACACACATAGAATTTGACATTCTGTGTGAATCCCCTGTGATTTATATGATAAAGATCCTCAGGAGTCACTAATAGACAAATTGGATACATCCTTTTCCCTTTGTCATATGAGCATAGCAACTCCTATCACAGTAGCACGCACATATAAGAAAAAATTATTTTTTTAAATTTTTGTTTGTCTTTTATTTGTACCATTAATAAAAGTTACGTTTTATCATTTCTGTGGTTCCCCACGGTGAAATATATTAATCCTACGGGAACCTATTTGCCTCGGTGATACCCTAGAGAAGAGAACAGGAATCGCAGATCGCAGATAGGTGCGATCTGCGATTTCTGTTCTATAATTTATCGGACGAGCGCATAAAAAGCGCTCATGTGTCCGATACCATTGCAAAGCAATGGTTTTAAAAAATCGCCGGACGCATGCGCATGCGCAAATCGCGCAAAAAAAGCCCGTCTGACTAAGGCCTAAAAGAGCTTTAGGCTTTTCTACACATGCAATGATCAGGCACAAATTTTCCTTTGTTTGCCCATTGGGCCGTGTGAAGGTGCCCCCAATCAAACAACAAACGGTTGTTCAATGGCTGATGGGACCTTCTGGCCGCCAGAAAACACATCATTGTTGCTAGCACATCTCCTGGAAAAGGGAGGTATGGAATGCTGCTGACAGTGATGACACTGTATTCGGGATGAATGATCATATGTATGATCATGTCATTCAATATACATCCCGAATCGACCTGTGAAGGCAAGTTAAACAAGCGCTGATCTTTTTGATTGGCACTCCTCATCCAGCTCATATCCATTCATATGAAAACTGCCTTATAATGAAAAGTTAGAGATTTGGCTGATTTATCCTGGAAAACAGACACCTTAGGATATGGAAACAGTTTCTTCAGCGCAGAGTTCAGATCACAATCCACAGAGGAAATCCATAGCAAAGCCAGGGATTTCTAATGTGGATTTGCACTTCAGGTTCCTGCTGATCTGCACATTGATTTAGCCCTCTTTAATGGTCAAATCCACCTGTGGATTTCTGACACTGAATCCGCATCTAGAAATGAATCTGGCATTTCAAATCTGTATGTGGAAAGAATCCACGCCATATATACTCTGTAATGGATTCCCATTCAAATAAATCAGACAGATGATTTAGATTTGATGCAGAATCCACACTGATTCCACATTAAAACCATGGCAAGAATTCACCATGTTACCCTTAAACACAATTTTCCATCCCTGCCTCCTCTCCTGATTACACTCTGGAGATCTCTCCTGAATATTGCAGTCACTTCCATTTAGCCTCAAGTCTGATGTTTAGCAGGCACCATCTTAATGCTGAGCTTTTTGCTTTCACCTTCATATCAATCCCATAATGCATCAGTACGGCATTAGCTAGAGGCTATACCATTTCTGCCTACTGGGTGGACAGTTTAATTATCATTACCTTCTATATTCTACTAAATAAGCTAAAGACCATAAGTATGCAATCCGGAGGATGAGCTGTGATTTCCTCTATTATAACTGTGTGACAGGAGCTGTATGATCATCATCAGTAACTGTGATAGGAGTGCTTCTGCCCCCCTCTAGACAGTTTCTATGGTATAGTCAATATAATAGCATCACACAGACTGAGAAACTGACTAGAAATTGAACACATAACCCCATTTAAATCTGAGCTGGACAGAAATGAGGTGACTTAACCATTTAAGGAGAAAGAGTTTCAGATAGAAAGGAATAACTAACCAAGGTAACGCTAGCTCACTAATACATACTGGGGGGATAGCTACCTAATAAATCCAAAAACATCTGAGTGGTCTCTTAATATGTACTCTATGAATATTTTCAAGGTTTATACAAAGTATCAGCACACAAACTATTTATTCTAAGCACTGTATATGGATCATATTTTATCATTTATAAACTATAATAAATAATAATTTAGATGTGCAAGAAAGGGTGATTCCATCATGGATATTAGGAAAGGGTTCTTTACAGTAACAGTAGTAAAACTTTGCAATGTATTACCAAGATATAGCAATGGCTATCAAAAAACTAACAGAATTTAAAAATGGTCTAGAAAATGATCTAATGTCTAACAGTATTGAGAGTTACAGTTAACAAGGACGGAATAATGTTGCTAATTTGATCCAGAAAAATTATCTGAAACCGTGAGGCCAGGAACAAATTATTTTCCCGCTAGGCAAAATTGTCTCTTGTTGCCAAGGGGGTTTTGTTTTGTCTTCCTCTGAATAAAACAGTTGGGTTTGAGAATAGTTGAATTAGTAGACATTCGTCTTTGTTCAACCCAAGTAACTATGTAACAGTGACAAATGAAACAAACAAGGGGAAATCTTATTACATATTTTCTATTGAAATGTGAAATCTGAGTATAGACATGTCTGCACACAGCGAGAACACCCATCCAGCATGCTTGATTTGTTCATAACCAAAGACATTGCTGAGATATTCCCACAATGATATTCATTAGACTCCTGCTTTATTCATGAGCTTCCTAATGTAATTGATATCCCGCACATGAATATTCAATCATCCACAAAACAGCTGCCTTCACTGCTCCATTTTAACATTTGAAGGATTCTCCTCAATATTCTTAGTTCCAATTCTTAATTTTTCAATTTCTTAAGAACCCCTGGCCTTTAATCTCCTCATTTTCTGCTTTCCTAATTCCTTTACTGGCCCAACTATGTACCCTTCTGGCATTTATTTGCCCATTAAACTCAATGGGCAAATTGGCATATATTCTGACCGTACACAACAGCTGTGATGTGAATTAAGTCTAAGAGGCTGTTCACAGCACGTTTTAGCCATCTGTTGAGCGTATACATTTTTATACAACTGAAGTATTAAAACGTATTTCTTGATGTACTAATAGACTACAATTGGTCAAACGTAGTTTAAAGTGCCTACTTTTGACCTCTCTTATGTTTGTGTCCATTTTTTTTGGGGGGGGGGGGGGGAGTAGCAAAGCACAGCATACCCTACTGTTATTTTATATCGCAGTCAGTAGAAATTTATGGAAATGTAAACTTTTATGTTTCCATACAATTAACATATAAGGGGTTGTATTTTCGAATGCTTAAAAAAGGAAAAAGCATTCAAATACAAAACATTATTTTAAAAGACTTTACAGTGAAAAATTTATACATTTTTTTAAAATGTAACAACAGGCACAAACGTTTATTGTATATGCTAAAAACATACAGGTACGGCATGCTTAAAATTGCATATATTTGTATAAGTTTTTTTTTATGTACACTACCGTTCAAAAGTTTGGGGTCACATTGAAATGTCCTTATTTTTGAAGGAAAAGCACTGTACTTTTCAATGAAGATAACTTTAAACTAGTCCTAACTTTAAACAAATGCACTCTATACATTGCTAATGTGGTAAATGACTATTCTAGCTGCAAATGCCTGGTTTTTTGTGCAAAATCTACAAAGGTGAATAGAGGCCCATTTCCAGCAACTATCACTCCAGTGTTCTAATGGTACAATGTGTTTGCTCATTGGCTCAGAAGGCTAATTGATTAGAAAACCCTTGTGCAATCATGTTCACACATCTGAAAACAGTCTAGCTCGTTACAGAAGCTACAAAACTGACCTTCCTGTGAGCAGATTGAGTTTCTGGAGCATCACATTTGTGGGGTAAATTAAACGCTCAAAATGGCCAGAAAAAGAGAACTTTCATCTGAAACTCGGCAGTCTATTCTTGTTCTTAGAAATGAAGGCTATTCCATGCGAGAAATTGCTAAGAAATTGAAGATTTCCTACAACGGTGTGTACTACTCCCTTCAGAGGACAGCACAAACAGGCTCTAACCAGAGTAGAAAAAGAAGTGGGAGGCCGCGTTGCACAACTAAGCAAGAAGATAAGCACATTAGAGTCTCTAGTTTGAGAAACAGACGCCTCACAGGTACCCAACTGGCATCTTCATTAAATAGTACCCGCAAAACACCAGTGTCAACATCTACAGTGAAGAGGCGGCTGCGGGATTTTGGGCTTCAGGGCAGAGTGGCAAAGAAAAAGCCATATCTGAGACTGGCCAATAAAAGAAAAAGATTAAGATGGGCAAAAGAACACAGACATTGGACAGAGCAAGACTGGAAAAAAGTGTTGTGGACGGATGAATCCAAGTTTGAGGTGTTTGGATCACAAAGAAGAACGTTTGTGAGACGCAGAACAAATGAAAAGATGCTGGAAGAATGCCTGACGCCATCTGTTAAGCATGGTGGAGGTAATGTGATGGTCTGGGGTTGCTTTGGTGCTGGTAAGGTGGGAGATTTGTACAGGGTAAAAGGGATTCTGAATAAGGAAGGCTATCACTCCATTTTGCAACGCCATGCCATACCCAGTGGACAGCGCTTGATTGGAACCAATTTCATCCTACAACAGGACAATGACCCTAAACACACCTCCAAATTGTGCAAGAACTATTTACAGCAGAAGCAGGCAGCTCGTATTCTATCGGTAATGGAGTGGCCAGCGCAGTCACCAGATCTGAACCCCATTGAGCTGTTGTGGGAGCAGCTTGACCGTATGGTACGCCAGAAGTGCCCATCCAACCAATCCAACTTGTGGGAGATGCTTCTAGAAGCGTGGGGTGCAATTTCACAAGCTTACCTCAACAAATTAACAGCTAGAATGTCAAAGGTGTGCAATGCTGTAATTGCTGCAAAAGGAGGATTCTTTGATGAAAGCAAAGTTTGATGTAAAAACAATGTTATTTCAAATACAAATCATTATTTCTAACCTTGTCAATGTCTTGACTCTATTTTCTATTCATTTCACAACGCATGGTGTTGAATAAGTGTGACTTTTCATGGAAAACACAAAATTGTTTGGGTGACCCCAAACTTTTGAACGGTAGTGTACATTTTATATATACACTAAATATACATTAAAAAAGTGGCATGAAAATCCCCTAACTAAGAAGCTGATATGTATGGTGTTTTGATACTTAAACTGCAAAAAATAATATTATAGAATTTAAGTGCAAAGGTTTTATGACTGATGGTCATCATTCACATTTACTTGACTATCAGATCTGCAACCGATTTCACAGCATATTTTGAGCTGTGGTTTTTGCTGATGATCCATATCAAAATCTGCATCAAAATCTACACTGTTTGGTGTGTTTTTTTTATGCCTACCCACAGCAGATTTCACCCTTTCAATTGAAGGGGGAAGGTTATTGCAGATCCACATCAAAATCCTCACCAATGGTGTGGACTTTGAAACAATTTCGGGTGCAGATTTTAACAGGGTTTTTGCAATTCTGCAACTTGTGGACAAACCCTTAGTATGTGGGATGCCGGGTCTCGAGATTTTTATTATTTTTTTCCTTGGTTCGTCTCTCTCTCTATCTCCCCCCTGCCCAAAAACTTGCCATTGACGTGCGCGCTGCGTCGCGGCGGGAGGGGCCAAAACAGGCACGTCACAGCGGGGAGGAGTCAAAAACTGGGGCGGGGTCGAACACAGCTTGATGCTCGTTCGAGTAACGAGCACCATCGAGTACGCTAATACTCGAACGAGCATCAAGCTCGACAGAGTACGCTTGCTCAACTCTAATAAACACGTAATTACTAAATACTCCAATAATAGTATAATTTTTTTCCCAATAGGGATAAATTTAACATCCATGGATTCCATATAGTTTACAAGTCTTTTGAACTTTCTTTTAACCTTAACATTCCCACCCATATGGATTGGAATCAAATGTTTTTTCCACATGTTTTGGAAACTGGAGAATTCACAGGTAGCAGATAAGCACCCCCCCCCCCCAATATACACAGTCTAGAATCAGTTAAGATAGGTGTATTCTAAATACTGGCTATAATGGTAATGTCTCCTCCCCATAATTATATAATTTGAGGCAGTGCCACATAAAATAGTTCCAATCTGGTTGTCTGCGCCAACATTTTGGACACTTATCAGTTTCCATTTTCCCAATTACAAAACATAAATGTAACAACGAAGTACATGCCATGAATAAGCAGGAATTGTAAAACTTTGTGCAAATTATTTACATAAATTTTTGTAGATTTCCCAGGAGTATGGGAGAATTCCTACCTGTACATTACTCCTGTTTTCTACGCAGAGCAAAAACCTTTTGTTTTTGGATGATTCCACCAAATCTGTAAAATGGTCAATGTGCAATTAAAATTTATTTAAATTTTTTGTGAATTTAACTTTAAAAAATTCTAAATTTGCATCCAGTATAACATGTGTAAGATATAGATACAATGGGACATATTAATGTATTGTTATCTTTATTTTATAGATACCAGAAAATGATGAAAACTTCACTTTAAAACTTACAAATGTTTATGGTGGCGCGGAGATCAATACTACAAAGAGCACATTGCACATAACTATTAAAAAGAATGACAGCCCGCTGCGATTCAGTCAGAGCTCGTACATGGTGCCTGAGACTGAAGATGTGATAATCATCCCTGTGATCCGAGGAAAGACTCTTACTGATATTGTTGTTGGTTCTGATGACTATGAAGTGTCCATCAAATATAAAATCATAACTGGGAACTCAACATCCAGCGCCCGGCTCAGAAATGACTTCATAGACCTTCAGCCAAACAATACAATTCTATTTCCTCCAAAGGTTCAGGAGGTTGAACTAAAATTTCAAATAATTGATGATGCAATCCCAGAAATTGCAGAGTCCTTCCAAATTGTGTTGATGGAGGAATCCCTACAAGGTGATGCTGTTTTGCAATATCCAAGTATTGTTTACGTCACCATTGAACCTAATGATAAACCCTATGGAGTTTTGTCTTTTAACAGTGCCATTTTTGCACAGATAGTAACTATTGATGAAGATAAAGTATCAAGGTAAGTTCTGTATCTTTATTCAAGTTACAACACGTTTTGCGACAGAACTTAAAGGGGTTTTCTAGGTTTTTTTTTTATTGACAGCTTATCTTCAGGATAGGTCATAGATATCAAATTGGTAGGCTTCCGACAACAGCCATCCACGCCAATCAGTTGTTTCCCAGAGCCACTACACACCAGACCTAGCACAGCTCCGTACATGGGTGCAGCAGTCTGGAAGGGTACTGCAGGCTTAGTTCCATCTGCTTGAGAATAGATTAAACATGCAATGCTACAGACAGTTCTTGCACTTTGCCGGAAGATTCAGCTACTCATCATGCTGGAACATTCTACATATACTGTATGTTCTACTGAACACCCCTTTTTTTATATGGGCTTGTGTTTCTAAGAATCGGAATCCTATATTTTTTACATTTTACTTTAGCTTCATATTTTGTATTCATTTTACCCACTAGTGAAATAAGCAGGACAAAGTTATACAAAGTGGAAAAATTAAATATATATTAACCCTTTCATCCTAAGTGACGTATGTGTACATCCTCCATGTGCAGGGTTTGTATGAAGCAGATTCAGAAGCCAATGCCGTTCCATACATGGCAAATGCCAAGCTGTCTTCAACAGTTGGCATCTGCCCAGAACAGCTATGATCAGTGCTTTCGCTGATCATGACTGTTAACCCCTCTTAATTGTTGTTGTTAATTCTGACAGCGGCCTTTAAATGCCCCAGTCACCATTTGTGGCTCCTGAACGTCCCACACATGATGAGATCGCGAGGTGCTGTTTGGTTGACATGGCAGCCTAAAACTTCTAAAAGCGCTCATCACTGCTATGTGCTTCTGGCTATTAGGATGGGCCTGTGATCTGTCCTAATAGAA